>NC_067246.2:215145896-215770896 GCF_019359855.2 Lolium perenne | reverse complement strand
AGTTACTGCAATCCCAACCTTAAACAGTGTGGGTTAATATGTTCGAGCAACATTTACGAAAGAACTAGCAATTCCTCTGGAACATATAACTGAATATTCTTTGTGTTTAAAGGCTTAATGGGTCAAGCAGACTTTATGACACTCTTGTATCAACTATTCTGATCAAGTTTGTGCTTAGTTTCAAGCTGTGTTGAATCACAAATAACATTCTTAAGTTGCAAAGTGCATATAAATGTATGCACATTTATGCTGAAAGTAACACAATATATCATAATGCATTTGAAAAGGGTAACAGGGGCAGTCTGCCTGATAAAATAAAATAGTAATTGTCAGAGTAGTAAAAGTTATCTTTTGGATAAACGAATGAACATCTAAATCAAGGGGGTTTACCACCCTCTATGCTGTCCAAACAAGATATGCTATTTTTCTGATGGAATTATGAGACAGACCTCTGCTGTATCTATGTAGTCATCCTTCCATAATCTGTACAAAGTTGAATGAACAATCTGCTTGTCCAGAATTGTTGTGTCGATAATCTGCACATATGCTGTCAAACTTAGTGTTGTGCACTGCAATTTGCTGCAGGAAACTATGTCATCCAGTAAACAATCATAAAACAGGACGATGTCAGCACATAACTAAAATTAATGCACCATAAAAGCTTTCTTAGCACAAATAGTTTGTGAACAATGACAGTGCATAGATATATAATTTCCTCAATGTACACGAATACTTACCTGATCTGTCTCAACTGGACGACCTTGTGCCAACAGCCTAAAGATTGTAAAAGCTTCTTGCCCATAAGTTTTTTTCACAAGTGACTCAATCTATAATGCACGCATAAAAGACATGTACATGTTAGATGGATAGAGAAGTGCCTTTTAACACATATATAGTATTAAACAGTAATGCAACCCTGTACCTCCTCGTTTTTACATGCTTCAACCATTTGGCGCAAATCTACAAAATATAGTAGCACTGTCATGAGAATCTTACAAAAAGAACTTATGATATTCACTCAAGGCTAACATACTAAATTTGAACAGCAAGTGTTTATGAATCTTACAAAAAAAGAACTTATAACGTTCACTCAAGGCTGGCATACTAAATTTGTATGAAGTGTTTAATAGAATAAGACTGGTAATTAGGTTTCTACAGCATGATTTCCAGTAGGTTTTTAAATCCCTTTTTCACACTTTGTCTGAATATTGTATTATTTTTCAAGAAAATGCAAAGACTTCGCGTTTGTTTTCATTGAACAGAAGAAGGGTACAAGCCTCCTAGGAGGTGATTACATCATGTATGGAGCATACTTTCACAAAATAGCGGGCCAGACGCCAGTATCAGCAAACTAACAGCAATCAGGCTCAAATTAATTATGAAAGCATTACAAGATGTCATAATTAACTAGGATTACTTTCATGTATAGACCAATCAACTTGTCTCCTTGTCTGGGAAGTGTGGACTGGTTCACATGATCGTATCTACAAAGCTAAAACATAGTAACTGATAAATTAAGCTACTCCCTCCGGTTCATATTAATTGACTTCAATATGGATGTATCTAGACACATTTTAGTTCTAGATACATCCATATTGAAGTCAATTAATATGAATCTGTTGGAATCTAAGATTAGTGTAATAGTACTCTAGTAGAGTCTAGAATGCTCTAGGGGAATTGGAGATTAGTAGTAGTCTCCTAGGAAAGTCTAGAATATTCCAGTAGTGTGCTAGAATCTAAGTTAGTTTATTAGCAAAGTCTAGAGTATTCTAGGGAGTGTTAGTATAGTAGTAGTGTCTAGACTATTCTAGTGTATGAGTTAACATGTAAGCCTAAGTTGAGCTATATATATGAGAGGGTGTGGAGGTCCAAGTGACCAACCCATCCACAATTTCCCCAAAAGCCTACATGGTATCAGAGCTAGAGGCAGTGATGGTGTGTGCTATGGGCTGCCTGTGGTGATTCGGTGGAGTGAGGTGGAGTTCCGCAAAATCCAGGGGAAATACAACAGACGGGCAGAGGAGTGGAGTGCTGCCCAGGTAGAAGTGTTGATGTGAGCTGCTGCAGAGGTGCGGAGCCAACCGTCTGCAGCGTTCAGAGTGGTGGTGAAGGGAGCAGCTGGGTGAGGTGCAGCTGCTTGTGGCTTGCAGTGAAGAGGGAGAAGCAAAGGTGCTGATTTCTGCGTGTGCGAGTAGAGGACAGAGGAGAGACCTAAGCTGCGTGTGCAGCCAGAAGAAAGATCCAGAGGGGTCGAGAGATCTTCAAGAGTAGGTCAAATATAGCAGAGAAGAGAAGAAGCACATAAGCTGGTTTGTTGGTGATTTTCAGCAATATTGATCAATGGGGGAGAATCAAACAATTGAGAAGCTACTTGAGAAAATGACTCAATTGCTCAAGGAGATTGAGAAGTTGAGACAATCAAGGGAGAGTGCAGAAATTCCAAAACAAAGTGGAAAAACAACTATCCTAGGAAATTGTGTGAATCTTGCACAAACAGAAGCAATCTCAAGTCAGCCTCGCATTAAATGGAACTTGTTCAAATTGGATTCTGGATTCGGGAGCATCAGCACATGTCACGGGTAAGTGGAGTGAGTTTGCATCATATACTCCACATCCACCCATGCATAAAGAGACAATCCAAACAGCCGATGGAACTTATCAACCTGTGAAAGGGGTCGGCACAGTGAAATGCACTCCGTCCATTACATTGTCTTCGGTATTATATGCTCCATCGTTTCCGGTGAGTTTGGTGTCTATGAGCTCTTTGGTTGATGATATTGATTGTCGAATAATTGCCGATCGATATAATTGTATAATTGAAGAGAGGAAGACTGGAAGGAGGCTTGGGATAGGTGTGAGACATAAGGGATTGTGGTACTTGGATAGAAGGGAAACCGATGAAGCGTTGCCAGCTCGCTCTCACGCTTGTTACCAATGATGATGAGGCAAGGTTGATACTCCAACATTGTCGATTGGGCCATATGTCCTTTGATACTATGAGTAAGATATTCCCTGAAGAAATGAAGAAGGTGGACAAAGAAAAACTTGTGTGTGATGCATGTGAGTTTGGAAAACACACCAGGACATCATAGGTGCGTCGGGGACTGCGGAGCACGTTGCCCATTGTACGGCTTCACTCAGATGTATGGACTTCCCCGGTGGTCTCTGTTAGCGGGATGAAGTATTTTGTCACCTTCATTGATTGCTACTCCCGAATGACTTGGATATATCTTCTGAAACATAAAAGTGAGGTGCTTACATGCTTCAAGGACTTCTATGCATATGTCCAAAATCGCTTCAACGCTAGTATTCAAATTATCAGGACAGATAATGGGACGGAGTATGTGAACAATGAATTTGGCAATTTTCTTTCCCAAAAAGGAATACTTCGTCAAACTTCATGTCCTGATACTTCTCCACAGAATGGAGTAGCTGAAAGGAAGAATCGTCATCCGCTTGGAGGTGGCTCGATCACTTATGTTTACCATGAATGTGCCCAAATTCTTGTGGAGTGAAGCGGTTATGACCGGCTACTTATCTCATCAACCGGATGCCCTCAAGAGTGCTTGGGATGAAGACTCCATATGAAATGATCTATGGCCAAAATGAGTTCATCGTTCCGCCAAAGGTGTTTGGGTGTACTTGCTTTGTTAGAGACCATAGACCTTCGGTGGGAAAATTGGATCCTCGTGCTGTGAAGTGCATCTTCATTGGATACCCATCTGGACAAAAGGGCTACAAGTGTTGGAGCCCTAGTGAGCGGAGAACATTTGTTAGCATGGATATGACATTTAGAGAGTCTGAGCCGTTCTATGGAGAGAAGACAGACCTCAGCTCGTTGTTTGACTTTGACTCTCCTAGCACAATCGAAGCTAGTCGAGAGGGGGAGAGTGAACTTTTGAGGACAAAGGAACATGAACCATCCAGAGTTGTTGTTGGTTCAATTTCATCTCCTACGAGTGAAGAGAGATGGACAAAGCCAAATGAGGAAGAAAATCTAAGGGTGTCTACAAGGAGACAAGCTACAAGTGAAGAGAGATGGAGAAAGCCAAACGAGGAAGAGAACTTGAAAGTGTATACACGGAGAAAATCGTAGCATGAGCAAAGCAGAACAACAAAGTTCCCACGACAAGTGACACACAAGTGCAGGGGAGCAACATGTGCAACAACAAAGCTCCCACGACAAGTGACACACAGTGCAGTGGGGAGCAACATGCTCCAACAGATGTTGAAACTGATGAATTGTCTGATGACGCAGGTCCATCTATTACGAGGGATTCAATGGACTTGCCCATTGCCTTAAGAAAAGGAACCCGAGCTGCAGCTAGAAAACCTCCAAATTGGTACCATGAGGAGCATGACATTGCTAATTATGTATCATATGCATCTCTATCTACGAACTACAGGGCCTTCATCGCATCATTGCAATCTGTGGTGATCCCAAGAGATTGGAAAGAAGCAAAACAAGACCCAAAGTGGTACGAGGCCATGTTCGAGGAAATGAAAGCTCTTGAGAAGAACAATACATGGGATCTTGTTACTCTTCCAGCTGGAAAACGTCCAGTTACTTGCAAATGGGTGTATTCCGTGAAGCAATCCCCAAAAGGGAAAATAGAACGATACAAGGCAAGGTTGGTGGCAAGGGGTTACAGTCAAACATATGGGATTGACTATGACGAGACCTTTGCGCCTGTTGCAAAGATGAGTACTATAAGAACTCTTATTTCTTGTGCTGCTAACTTTGGTTGGCCCTTGTATCAGCTGGATGTCAAGAATGCTTTCTTGCATGGAGATCTCCGGGAAGAAGTTTATATGGACATTCCACCTGGCTTTAGTAACTCCAACACCCAGGGAAAGGTGTGCAGATTGAAGAAGTCTTTGTATGGTCTCAAGCAGTCACCAAGGGCATGGTTTGATAGGTTCCGGAGAGCCATGCGCAATATGGGTTACAAGCAATGTAATAGGGATCATACCGTGTTCTATAGGCATTTAGGGCGTCGTATTACCATCCTTGCAGTTTATGTGGATGACATTGTTATCACTGGAGACGATAATGATGAAATAAGCCGACTGAAGATGAGATTGAGCAGAGAATTTGAGGTTAAGGATCTAGGACAACTCAAGTATTTCTTGGGTATTGAGATTGCGAGATCTCCTAAAGGAATAGTTATCTCTCAACGGAAATATGTGTTGGATCTACTCAATGAGAATGGTATGCTTGGGTGTCGGCCTGCTTCAACTCCTATTGAGAAAATCACCAGCTATGTGCTCAGTCAGGAGATCCAGTTAATAGAGAGCGCTACCAACGGCTTGTTGGTCGACTTATCTATTTATGCCATACGAGACCTGATATATCTTATGCCGTGAATGTGGTGAGCCGCTACATGCATGACCCAAGAAGTGGACATCTAGAGGCAGCTTATAGAATTTTACGCTATCTGAAAGGAAGTCCTGGAAAAGGTCTATGGTTCAAGGCCAATGGGCACTTGAGTGTGGAGGGATATTGTGACGTTGATTGGGCAAGTTGCCTTGATGACAGAAGGTCAACATCAGGCTTTTGTGTCTTCGTAGGAGGAAACTTGGTATCTTGGAGGAGCAAGAAGCAGCATGTGGTCTCAAGATCAATCAGAAGCAGTATAGAGCAAAGGCGGTGTGTTTGTGTGAGATGTTATGGATGAAAGGCCTCCTATCAGAATTGAAGCTACTGCGGAGAGGGCCATTGAATCTTTGGTGCGACAACAAGTCAGCAATAAACATTGCTAACGATCCCGTTCAGCATGACCGAACAAAGCATGTGGAAATAGATCGATTCTTCATTAAAGAACGGCTTGACGAAGGAACCTTGAAGTTAAGCCATGTAACCTCTAGAGAACAAATAGCAGATTGTCTAACCAAAGGATTAGGTAGTAAGGAATGTTTGTTGGCATGTAACAAGATGAGAATGATAGATATCCATCGCCCATCTTGAGGGGGGGTGTTGGAATCTAAGATTAGTGTAATAGTACTCTAGTAGAGTCTAGAATGCTCTAGGGGAATTGGAGATTAGTAGTAGTCTCCTAGGAAAGTCTAGAATATTCCAGTATTGTGCTAGAATCTAAGTTAGTTTATTAGCAAAGTCTAGAGTATTCTAGGGAGTGTTAGTATAGTAGTAGTGTCTAGACTATTCTAGTGTATGAGTTAACATGTAAGCCTAAGTTGAGCTATATATATGAGAGGGTGTGGAGGTCCAAGTGACCAACCCATCCACAATTTCCCCAAAAGCCTACAGAATCGGAGGGAGTAACACATTTCAATACAGGAAACGGAGCGGGCTAGAACCAATTTCTTCTGGTAACAATCACCTAGTGGCAAGGTTGACTTACAACCATATAATGCCGATCATATCTGTGAGCTAGAACTGACTCTATGCCAAGCACTTTGTCAACAGAACTTTCATGCATAGGAATTGTGCACAGAAAAAAAAAACAGAACATTTAAAACAAATCTTACCAAAAGTAAATGCTTCCGGATCATCAGTGGAAGTAGTACACTGTAACTCCTCCAGAACTTGTGTTATCTGATCGAGTGTCATTGCTGCACCTCCTTCCTTTTGTCCTAGCTTCTCCAAAATACCATTTATTGATGATGTCGCTGAAAAAAGGGAATACACTGTTATATTTGTTGGAGAAATACTTCACAAGTGCTCACGGGGATGGTGTTTCCCCCTATCTAATTTACATATTTTGAAACAAATATAGTGATTTTTTTTGCACCGATATCAATAAAAACATGGACAACAATTAATGAAATGGAAACCATGTAACTTCAGTGAGGTGTTGTCATGGTACATTGGTACTTCAGCAAGTTGGTTACTTGCCCTGGTACCTAGGGAGGCATATTGTGCTGGCT
The DNA here is from genome assembly GCF_019359855.2 of Lolium perenne. NCBI lineage: Eukaryota > Viridiplantae > Streptophyta > Magnoliopsida > Poales > Poaceae > Lolium > Lolium perenne. The sequence goes on along the minus strand of NC_067246.2, from coordinate 215,764,008 downwards.
CGGATTCTGCAGAATATGTGTATGCAACTAACTGAAACACGTATACTAGGTTTGTTTTATTCTATTATGAATCTTACGTAGTGTTTTTCCTTCAAAGTAAATAGAGTAGAAAACTTGCACAAATCACAAAACAGAGGAACTTCAACAATAAGCATATGCTAGTGCAGGACTAAACTTAGTAGGTGTCATTCTCCCTAATCTGGCCAACTCAAGACCATGCTGAAGCTATAAATTTAAAACAAATAGCTAAAACAGAAACTAGCGCTTTCTGCTTAATACTCACACCCAAGAGGCAAGAACAGAACCGATGGAATTCCAAACAGAAATTTAAGTTAAAAATAGTTACGTTTGTAAGAAAGTATGAGTTAAAGCCATAAATAAAATTGCACTGTTTCTGGATCTAGGAGTACTATTCAAAGGATACGGGCTACTGATATTGGGTGCTACCAGAGTTGGTATCGTTGTCAGTTAAGTTGGCCTCAAAAAACGACTCCCAGATAATATGTGTGCCAACCTTCAGCTTTGACTTCTTTCGGTCCGCACAAAACTGCAATACAAAAAGGAAAATAAGAAGTGGGCATTAGCAAAGTCGAATCGCATGGTCCTCCAGCTGCACCATTCATGCAAAAGCAAATAAAAATTACTCCCTCCGATCTATATTACATGATGCTAAAATGGATGTATCTACAACTAAAATGTGTCTAGATACATCTATATTAGCATCAAGTAATATGAATCGGAGGGAGTAATACAAATGAGAACTGCACATTCTCTACTCCTGTTCCGGTATTCTCTACGTGGACAGTTTCTCCTTCAACAAAACTTGCTTGGCACGAAAGATGTATGCAAGTGCAACAACAATGTCCAGCACATGGTAGGAAACCCTGAGGGCATCTCTGACGTGCATTAAAAGCAGTTAAATAGATGACAGAGAAGCTATTGTCCATCGTATACAATGGAACTATCACGTCAAGCCGAAAGAAAACCTAACATCTAACCCGTAAGTTTCAGTTGACCACGGCACAAGAAATAAGCTCATGGCTCACTGAAAAAAAAAAACGCTAGCTGCCAACTGCCACTTCGGCTTGTCCCCTCTGAGGATCAGCTCAGACTCTTCCATACCATACGCCGCTTGGCATCTTCCACATGCGAAGGAGCTCCTCAAGGTCATCTGCAAGATCTCCCTGTGGTCAAGGTCATTGCCAAACTGAACAAAGATGCTGCTCATGCGCAACCCACCACTTTTCTGCCATCGGCCTCAAAGCTCCCCAGCTGGACTTGTGCTTCTATTGCTGCTGGTCTGGTTGGTTCCAGGAGATATCCCACCGTCGGTGCTATGTTGAGAGAAAGAGAGATAAATGCTTGGGTAGGGACTGTGGGTAGAGGTGAACGGGGTCTAATTTCTCATTTCCGTTTACTGTGCATGGTTTGGAACCCACTCAAAAGCAAAACCGGCTCAACACAGTGGGAAGAAAAGTTTGATTGGTTTTCTCAAAGGTAGCATGGCTATGTAGCAACGCTGATACAATACACTACAGAAGCTCCTACTCCCTCCATCCACAAATAAGTGCACTTTTAGGTTTGTCCTAACTCAAACTTTGTTAAGTTTGACCAACATCATAGAAAAATTAGCAATATTTACACCACCATATTAATGTCACTACATGCATGCTGGAACGTAGTTTCATAATATACTAATTTCATGTCATAGATATTGCCACAACTTTCCACTAAGTTGGTCAAACTTAAGAAAAATTGACTTAGGAAAAAACCTTGAAAAAAATAGACATTTATTGAATTTTGTAGAATAGATTGGCTTGCTTGGTACTCTACTTTTTGAAGCCCCAATGCAAACAAGAAGGAAGAAATATAGAAACACTGCTGCAGACAGAAAAGATAAAGATGTATGTCTACACAAATATGCTATCCAATTATCCATCTTTGATTTACAGGATTCCAAATATGTAGAAGAAGGATAAGCGTATAACTGCAATGTAATGACAATGTAATGCCTATTTGAATTCTGCAGGATTTTCTTTGCACTAGAGTTTGTTGATTGCACCGAAAACAATTCTTTTAAAGAGGTTCAAGTAGATGGAAAAAATTCTAAGACAAATCAAACAGCCCACAGGAAAATTCATGAATATTTGAATCCTCCATAATTCCTATGAAAATCCATTAATCAAAGAAATACCTTCTTCTTTAGACAGAATATAAATTTCTCAAAATTTGCCCGCCAAAGTACTTCATTTTCTGGAATTGTTGAGTTCAGCTCTTCATCTATCTCAAAGGCTCCGTGTTTCCGCTGATGAAATAATGACAGAGAATTACATGACGAATTCCTCACAATAAAGAATTACATGACGATAATAGTGCATTTCATATCGCTAACTCATTTGCCAGTTGCTATATACTTTCAGACAAAGCATTCGCCACTAACAAACAATCTACATATGCCACTTTGTCTCTTCTGGTTCAACAACAGGATGGCCAAAAACAACAAATGCCAATTTCTTCCGTAAAAGCATGAAATCACTGCATAAAGTGGTGATGGCAATAAGGAAAATGAGTACTACACCTTAGCACCAGAAACGGGTTTTGGAGGATCTTCGGTGCAATCTTCCATGCTGTAGGGGATCTCAGAAAATCTCTCTGGGTCAGAAAGGGTTGCAGTATTGATAACTTTCTTCTCAAGTGAAAGAGCCTCCTCAACAGTCTGTATCAAAGACAATTTTGTCAGGCCATGTAACCGTAAATCATACACAGGACATATCAAAAGAAGAAAGGACAGTAAAACATCAAAGGATCAAAATTTTGGTACTAGTAAAGTAGTTTTCACCTAGTCAGTATATAGGTTACGACTTACATGAGGTAAGGGAAATACTGGCCTACCCACCTGGCTAGCTACGCACCCCTCTATCCAACCATTGAATGATCCCAATACGGCATTTCACACCATTGGATCAGCCGTGTACTGAAGTTTTCTAACTAACACCGTCACCATCTTCTTTTCTCCCCATCTGACCCATAGTAACAGCCCACCCAACAATGTTTGTACCCACCAAGAAAAAAATTAAATTCCCACGGGTACTCCCGGACGCAAGAAAGGAGCAAACAAAAACCAGAGGGCACGCGGGGGGGGGGCCTTCCGATGCTCCTCCCCAACCACACCGCCCCTGTTTCTCCCACGGCCCGCGCCGCACCTGCTTCTCCCCTACCGGCATCTCGCCATCTTCCCCATCGATGGGGCCCCGACCTCCACAGCACGGAGCTACATCCATTTACATGGCAGTATCCTGGGTAAAGAACTGGAGTGGTGGCGGGGGCCAACCGGCCCCGGCGGCTGGCGCACAAGCTCGGGGCGGGGTCAGCGGGCAGCGCGCAGGAGCCCAGGAGCGGCGGCCAGTCGGAGCTCAAGTAGACAGTTCAGAAGAACAAAAGAGAAAAAAAAATGAAGCTCCGGTAGATCATGCAGCACGAGTCGGGGTTAGGTCAGAAAAAGAGGCCGTGTGCTATAGTATACTAGGCTAACGGACGTTAATCTGGGTAGCTACCACCCCGGGTAGAAAATTGGTTTTGTATGAGATAAAGTGTAAGATGTTATTAATCAGCAGCCTGGCAAAGAGAGATTTGAAACTCCTTAACCATCGAGCTAGTAAGTTTGCCCTTTGCAAAGTTGCATAATTACAAAGGCCAAAGTAATAAAGTAACCAGTCCAGTTAACATCTAACAATGTCTGCATGCATTATCAGGGGAAACAGTAAATAACTAGAGAGCAGACTTATGAAATGACCAGGAATGTCCATAACAGGGATCATTTTACATACTTTTGTAACTTTTTTCCTCGCAGATGTTTGTTCCTCATCTCCGAGTGGATTGAAAAAAGGTTCAGGTTTTGGGCAACGTTCCACATAACGTGCATACACAAGTTTGTTGAAGTTCAAACGTATTTCTTCCCTTCCGATGGTGCCTGAAACATGGTAATGACCCATTATCAGGGAAAGCATTAGCAGTCACGATCACCGGCAAATATTAAAGATTACAGAAGAGAAGGAATGAGAACACTGTCATAAAAAAAGAACAGGGGATGATCCCATAACAAGTTCGATAAATGAAAAAGACGTACCATCTTGCACTTTAGAGATGGTGCGTTCCACAAGTTGGTCAAATGTCAGCCTACCATTCTGAAGCAATCCCTCAATAAGATCTTCTGACTGCAAGATACATATGAATAGTCATAAACTGCGAAAAAATAGCTTTGAGTACTGAATAAACAGAGTCATGAAGTTAAGATGAACTTTACTTTTTTCTGTTCAATGACCCTAGGCCACATTTTGGAGCAAAAACAGCACCAGAACTAGTAGAATGTAAGTTCAGACCAGGTATATTGTTTGTCAATTGCTGTCATCAGCTATCAGTCTATCACAAACCAATAATTACAGGCATACTTTATTTTGAGATAACGCAAAGCTTGCATTTCAATAGATTGAAAAGGTAGAGAGTTATTTACAAGCCCAAATAAGAGGCTAGGTACAAGGCAACCAAACATTCACCAAGGTCAAGATGCATCTAGCTAAGAGAATCACAAGGCACAGTTCATCGGTGGGGAAAAAAAAACCACAGTCCACATTGATTTTAGCATTCAGATAATTATTATAACTCATTAATGGATCAATCCCGAATTTTAACATGAAAGTGTAGCAGAGCGTGAACCAAAAATAAAATGCAGGTAAGGACCTCTGGGATGTCGGCACGGACGACAGCGAGGAACTTTGAGAAGCGCAGCCGATGCAGGACATTATCAAAAATGGCCAGGTAGAGCGTCACCGGCGGCTCGTCCTTACGGCCAGCCACTACAACAAGACAAAAAATGGGTCACAGTCACGGACTAGCAGGCAGGCAGAGGCGTCGAATCACAGATCATCATTATAATAAAAGGGATTTGCATCCGGGCTTGGGCTTGCCTTTGGGGGACGAGAAGGCCTGGACGCAGTTGTGCTGGATGAGGATGAGGAGCGTGTTCTTCACCTGCCCTCGCGGGAGCCTGACGCGGCGCACGATCTCCGGCAGCGGCAGCGCTCCGTGGCGGAGGAGGCATTCGCACACCTTCTGCGAGAGGGGGATCAGGCAGCAGGAGTTAGGGCATCACACGCAGGAAAAGAGCGGGAGGGCAGGAGGTGGATCGGGGGACTTACAGCTACGAGGGGGCCGAAGTGGTCGGAGATGAGGTTTACGGCGAGGAGGATGCCGTGCTGCGGCACCATGGTCGCCGGCGGTGAGGAGGATTTGGTGTGCCGGAGATTTTGGGTTTAGGGCGTGTTCGGCAATAGCCAGAACTCCAGGGCCGACGCGTCAGGAGTGGAAAACGTTGGGCTGGCTGGCTGGCTCCTCCTTTTTCGGCAGGGCTGCAGCTCGTTTTAGATGGGCCGGCCTGCTTGGGTGGCAGGGGTGCTTTACACCGACCTGCTCGGTGGGAAACGACCAACCGCACACCCCCGGTCGTTGTTGGGCCCGGCCCATGACCGCGGTTTCAAATCTAAACAGCTTTTTTATTTTTTAGATTTGAACTATTTTTAAATTGGAACAAATTTTAAATTGCAAACTAATTTTAAATGGAACAAATTTTCAAAATTTATTATTTTTTATATAAAAACAATTTCTGAAGAAATTTTCAAACTTGAAAAAAAATTCGAATTTGAACAATTTTGAATTTGAAAAAAATTTATATTTAATTTTTTTGTATTTGAACAATTTTTATACTTGAACAATTTTCGAATTTGAACAATTTTTTTACTTGAACAATTTTCGCATTTGAACAATTTTTATACTTGAACAATTTTTGAATTTGAACAATTTTTGTACTTGAACAATTTTCGTATTTAAACAATTTTTATACTTGAACAATTTTCGAATTTGAATTCTTTTCGAATATTTGAGATAGAAAATTTTACATTTAAATATATTTAAATTTAAAAAATTAAATCTTAAGAAAAGAAAAAACGAAAAAGAAAAAAACAGAAAAAAAGAAACAGAAAACATAAATAAAACAGAAAACAGAAAATAACACGAACTGGGCCGACCAGGCCGGCCCATACCGCGCGCGCGGGGGTGTGCGGCGCGCGGTAGCCACCGACCTGGTCGGCATATAGGATTTTTTTTTGAAAGGAATACGGTAGGGGAAGCCCCTACAGTGTATTTTTTTTATAATAAGAACCCAATTCTGCGTCTGTGGGGACTTGAACCTGGGTGGCTGGGTTGTACATCCACTTCCCTAACCGAATGAGCTAGGCTCACTTCTTGGCATATAGGATTTGCCTGGGTGGCATGCCATATTACAGCGTGGCCGGTCATGTGGCCTAGTTAGGGCATGGCGTGTTGCCTCGTAGCTTTATCTTGGTTTGGGTGATCCAAATTAGATTCGGATAAGGAGGCAACCTCTTTATCAGGAGGTAGCCTCTTCAGCCATAAAGTGAAAACTGAGTGAAAATGTGTGAGAGAAAGAGAATAACCAAATCAGCTTTTGAGAGAAAGACATATTAATGGAACCATAACATTGGTATGCATATGTCAAAAGTTTTATCCATACCTAGTTGGATAGCTGCCTCCATTGCTCATGCCCTTAGGCCGCCTGGTCGCTTTTTTTTTCGTTGGCTGGTCGGGGATGGGGGATTCCGGCTGCAGCTGCAGCTGCTTGAGGGCTGGGTCGAGGAGGCTGTCGGCAACGGTCGCCACTAGTGCAGCTTGGCAAGAGTGGAAGCAGAGTCGTTCGTCGTCGGTACAGGGGTGTTGCCGTCGTACGAATATGCAACTGGAAGATGTCAGGCTGGTGGTGGCTAGAACACGCGTGAGGACGGTGGCTAGAGGAGAGGCTCGTGGCGGTCGGCCAGTCGGTGGCGGTGGCATGGGGTTCTCGGGGGCGACGTGGTCGATTGGAAGTCGGGGATGAGAAAATAGAGAGCGAGGGAGAAAAGGACGAACCGTGTTTCACTCGGCGGTGGCATATTTGTGTAATTTTGAGCTGCTCCACCGTTTGCTGACTCGCGAATCACCGAAGTGGTGTTCCGCGTTTTGTACAGCGAGATGGTCCAGCACCATAAGGGTTTGTTTGGTTGATGGACAAACATATATGGGATGGAATGGATCAGATTTGGTGGATGGGATGGATCGACATGGGCGACATCAAGTGCATGCCTCCCCACACCGCCACGATGCACGAGGTGGCTGGCCTCGCCGGCGGCATCCCCACGCTGCCACGACGCACGAGGTGGCTGGCCTCGCCGGCGGCCTTCCCACGCCGGCGGCATCGACGGGGCGGCTCTGAGAGATGAGGATGCGCATTGGCGGTGAGCTCTGATGGGTGTTCAGGATTAGTGCCAGGAAAAGAGATTAGGAAGCGGTCCACGAATTAGAAAAACGTGGATGAGGAGGTCCGGTCAATTTGGAGTATCACTTGATTCGGCATCTTTAGGGTATATTGCGTTAGGTGGATGGTACCATCCCTCCTAATTTACAACCAAATGCATGCAAAATTAGAACCATCCCATTCTATCCCTCTTTTGGTCTGCAACCAAACTGACCCTAAGTGAACCACCTCCATTTTGTTGATGATAGCATGCTTCTTTGATTGTTTTTTTTTCTTTGAAAGGGGGTAAAAGATTTGCCTCCATTCATTAAATAAGTAGGAGAGTCTTGACAAGACAAAGTAAGAAAGAAAAACAAAAGTTCCAAACTGATTACTCTCCCGTTATTACAAAACTCAAATGCTTTGCACCCGCGGGGCTTCAAATTTTAGCTTCGTCCTTAATGATTTGAAGTAAGATGATTGGGGGCGTGGACGTATTGTTGAAAACTCTTGCATTACGCTCCTTCCATATTGTCCAAGTGACAAGCATGGTTATGAAAGACATGGCTTTTCGGTTCTCCATTGCATTGCACAACATTATCTTCCACCACTCCCTAAGGGACGCATCACCCGCCCACTCATGAGTGCGGACGGAGGGAATCCCAAGCCAACTCTTAACCATATCCCAAAGCCTCTTGGTAGAGGCATTGAGAGAAAAGATGTGACGTCGTCTCTTGACTTTGCATGCAAAGCGGGCAAAGCCTACAATTGTCCCAACCCCTTCTCCCAGGATGATTCGTCGTCCAAATTCTATTGCGGATGGCCAACCAAGCGAAGAACTTGATCTTTGGAGGGCCCAAACCTTCCACACCATCTTGTTCATATTTGTTAATGTGGCTCACAAGAATTCCACCTTGTAAGCAGATGTCGTCGTGTACTCCCCATTTGAAGTGAGGTTCCAAGTGATGGAGTCTTGTGCGTCTCAATAAGTTGCCGACATAAAGCTATAGATGGAGCTAGTAAGTTTCTAATTTGTTGCTGACATACTCTAATGCTTCAGGTCAGCGAATTAATATTGGCGAGTCGTCTATTCTCTTCAGAAAGGGTTTTCCACAAGTTACAAAGACGACATCTGAAGATTATACTACATTTCCCTAGCGAACATTGAATAAGAAATATGTTGACATGCCTTCTAATGTTGGCAGATCCAAGAATGGTTCTTTTAAGCATCTCAAATATTGGATAAGGAAACATGCCCAAGGGTGATTGGAACTTATTCTTGCTTTACGGGTAAGGAGGTTTTGATTAAATCATTGGCACATGCGATCACGTTCTCTATGTTATCGTCCAAGCTAGCGTGAGGTTTATGTCACACTATTAACTGATGTAGCCCCGCCTATCGTCGACGCTACACCGTGGCCAAGGAGTTCCCCAAGTGGACTAACAACACAAACCCCCGCCATATATGTCAAGGTGAACTCCTTCCTCTCTATGGTCGACCTCAACACCAACTTGAATGGTATGCTACCTCATGCCTATCATCATGGTGTCTATAGGTGCCGACATCGACAAGGACCAAGAGAGAAGGAACTCCCATGGTGCAAGGAAGAGAGAAGAAGATGAAGGAAAGAAGAGGAAGAAGGAAGAGGAAGAAGAGGCAGGAGGAAGAGGCCCAGCCGACCCAGAGGCCGACCAACCGGGTCCCAGGGCCGGTCAGACCGGGCCCCAGACCGGATCCACCCCGGCGACAACCGGGCGTCGTACCTGATACGTCCAAAACGTATCTACTTTCCCGAACACTTTTGCTATTGTTTTGCCTCTAATTTGTGTATTTTAGATACAACTAACACGGACTAACGCTGTTTTCAGCAGAATTTCTCTGGTGTCTTGTTTTTGTGCAGAAATTCAACTTTCAGGAAAATCCCCGGAATTTATGTTGACGGGCTTATTGTTCCAGAAGATTCACGGAGCCAGAAGGGCAGGCCTGGGGGAGGCCCAGGGCCCCCACACACTAGGCCGGCGCGGCCTGGAGGGGGGGCACGCCGCCCTACTGTGAGGCCGCCTCGGCCAGCCTCTGACGCCCCCCTCTGGACTATTTAAGGGTTTCGATCTAAAAACGCGAGACGGGAAGTCGAAGTCGCCAGAAACCATCCAGAACGCCGCCACCATCGCGAAACTCCGTCTCGGGACCAGAAACTCCGTTCTGGCACTCCGCCGGGACGGGGAATTGGAGGAGATCATCGCCATCATTGATACGTCCAAAACGTATCTACTTTCCCGAACACTTTTGCTATTGTTTTGCCTCTAATTTGTGTATTTTGGATACAACTAACACGGACTAACGTTGTTTTCAGCAGAATTGCTCTGGTGTCTTGTTTTTGTGCAGAAATTCAACTTTCGGGAAAATCCTCGGAATTTATATCAATGGGCCTATTTTACCAGAAGACTCAGGGAGCTAGAAGGGCAAGCCAGGTGGAGGCCCGAGGGCCCCACACACCAAGCTGGCGCGGCCCAGGGGGGGCGCGCCGCCCTAGTGTGTGGCCCCCTCGGCTGGCCTCCGACGCCCCCCTCTGGACTACTTAAGGGGTTCGATCTAAAAATCGCAAAAAAGAAGTCGAAGTCGCCAGAAACCCTCCAGTACGCCGCCACATCGCGAAACTCCGTCTCGGGGGCCAGAAGTCACTGTTCTGGCACTCCGCCGGGACGGGGAATTGGAGGAGATCATCGCCATCATCACCACCGACGCCTCTCCATCGACCAGCAATGTTTCCCCCATCCATGTGTGAGTAATTCCCTCGCTGTAGGCTAAAGGGGATGGTAGGGATTGGATGAGATTGGTCATGTAATAGCATAAGATTGTTAGGGCATAGTGCCTAGTGTCCGTAATTGGTACTTTGATGATATTGTTGCAACTTGTTATGCTTAATGCTTGTCACTAGGGCCCGAGTGCCATGATCTCAGATCTGAACATGTTATTATTTCATCATGATATGCATTGTTTTATGATCTTACCTGCAAGTTGTATACACATGTCGCTGTCCGGAACCAAAGGCCCCGAAGTGACAGAAATCGGGACAACCGGAGGGGATAGCAGTGATGTGAGGATCACATGTGTTCATGGAGTGTTAATGCTTTGCTCCGGTACTCTATTAAAAGGAGTACCTTAATATCCAGTAGATTCCCTAGAGGCCCGGCTGCCACCGGCTGGTAGGACAAAAGATGTTGTGCAAGTTTCTCATTGCGAGCACGTACGACTATATATGGAACACATGCATATGGATTTCTTTGTACTTGGACACCGTTTTATTATTATCTGCAAATGCCCTGCTTTGATTGTTACATGAGTTTCTCTCATCCATGCAACGCCCGTCATCCATCCCTGTGCCTACAGTATTTTAATCCTGCTGTTTACTATAATTACTACTACCGTCTCTCGTTACATCGTCGTTATTTCACTATCGCTATAAAGCTGTTATTACCGATAAACTCTTGCGAGCAAGTCTGTTTCCAGGTGCAGCTGAATTGACAACTCCGCTGTTAAGGCTTTCAAGTATTCTTTGTCTCCCCTTGTGTCGAATCAATAAATTGGGTTTTACTTCCCGCGAAGACTGTTGCGATCTCCTATACTTGTGGGTCATCAAGACTGTTTTCTGGCGCCGTTGCCGGGGAGCATAGCTTTATTTGGAAGTTCACTTGGATTGATATTGTTCGCTGCAAATTCTCCATCATGGGTAAATCTCGCGATCCTAAAGTCGCCATATTACCATCCACTACAAGAAAAGGTACAACTCTGAGTACCTCTGCTACTCTTGATTCACCATCTCGTGATAAGTCAACTTGTTTCACCGCCGCAAGCTTCACTTGTCGGTACTTCACTGAATCTGAAAACTCTCATAATATTGATAATGTTTCTGCTGTGCTTGATGATAGTGGTTCATTGGGATCCTTTCTAGATGCTACAATTGCTAGGTCTAGACAAATTGAAAATACTGAAACTCCTAATGCTGCTACACCTGTTAATTAACCTGAACTTCATTATTCTAGTGATGATCCTGATGATGATTATGTGGAGCTTAATGATGATTTTATCAATAGATGCAATGCTACTGCTGATGCAAGAAAAATTAAAAAGTTTCTCGCACAATATACTGTTAGACATAAGCTATCTCCTGATCCTAAATTTGCCACATCTCCTATATGCATTAAGGATAAAGATTATGATTTTTCTCTTGATCTATCTCATATAGCTATTGTTGAGAAAACACCCTTTTGTGGTACTGAAAAAGAAAGTGTTGTAGAACACATGAATGAACTTTCTTCTATGAGTAGCTTGTTTTCTGATGATGTCAAGATGCGTACTTATTTCGTTGCTAAATTTTTTCCTTTCTCATTAAAGGATGATGCTAAAACTTGGTATAATAATTTGCCTCCTGGTTCTATTAAAAGTCCAGGTGATTTGCTTGATGTTTTCTTTCGGAAATACTTTCCCGCTAGTGCTCAACATGCTGCTTTACAGAAAATTTATAGCTTTGACCAGGAAGATGGAGAGAAATTGCCTGAAGCATGGGCAAGATTTTGCTCTCTTATCAGAGCTCGACCTAGACATGATTTGGAAAAGCATGATTTACTTGATATATTCTATAGTGGACTAACCGTTGAGTCTAGAGCATGTTTGGATAGTTGTGATGGTTGTGTTTTCAGGAAAAGAACTCCAGATGAAGCTGAAGAATTATTGGCTAAAATAGGCCGGAATCATGATGATTGGACTACATCTGAACCAACTCCAACGCCAATATTGAAGAAGAGGGGTTTAATTAAATTGAATGATGAAGATATGAGGGAAGCCAAGAAGTCTCTCAAGGAGAAAGGTATTAAATCCGAAGATGTGAAGAATCTACCTCCCATAGAAGATATATGTGAGATAATTCCCACATCATCCATGATTGAGGTAAACTCCCTTCAACGCTTTACTAGGGAAGATATTCCGTATTCTAAACCTCCTGCTCAATGCTTAGATGAGTTTGATAATTATGTTGTTAAGCAAGAAAATTTTAATATGAGAGTAGAGAATCATCTAATGGAAAATTCTCAAGCTATTAGCAATTTGCATGATATTGTGGAGAGAACCTCCAATGATGTTAAGATGCTTGTTAAACATTTTCAAATGGTTCAAACTCAAATTGATCAACTCACTAAAGTGCAAAATGACTTGTTAAAAAATAATTCTAAAGAGAAACATGCTTATGAAGTAACAACTAGAGGCGGTGTCTCTACCCAGGATCCTCTATATCCTGAAGGGCATCCCAAAAGAGTTGAACAAGATTCTCAACGAATTGAACCTAGTGCTCCTTCTAAGAAAAAGAAGAAGAAACATAAAAATGTTGTAGAATCCTCTGAACCTGTTAATGATCCTAATAGTATTTCTATTTCTGACGCTGAAACTGAAAGTGGTAATGAACATGATAATGATAATGATAAGGATAAGAATGATGCTTCTGATAAAGAAGAGGTTGAAGATGAACCTGAAAAGCATGCTAAAAATAAAAAGTATACTAAAGAAGATTTTGTTGCTAAGAAACATGGTAATGAAAGGGAACCTTGGGTGCAAAAGCAAATGCCTTTTCCTGCTAAGAAACTAAAATCAAAGGAAGAAGAACACTATAATAAATTTTGTGATTGGATGAAACCTTTATTCTTGCAAATCCCTTTGACTGATGCTATTAAATTGCCTCCTTATTCAAAGTATATGAAAGATATTGTCACTAACAAAAGGAAAATCCCTAATGAGGAGATTTCCACTATGCTTGCTAATTACTCTTTCAATGGCAAAGTTCCAAAGAAGTTGGGCGACCCAGGTATACCTACTATTCCTTGTTCTATTAAGAATAATTATGTTAGAACTGCTCTATGTGATTTGGGAGCCGGTGTTAGTGTTATGCCTTTTTCTCTTTATAAGAGACTTTATCTAGATAAGTTAATACCTACTGATATATCTTTGCAAATGGCTGATAAATCTACTGCTATTCCTGTTGGTATATGTGAGGATGTTCCTGTTCAAGTTACTAATAACTGCTTGATATTAACTGATTTTGTTGTGTTGGAAATGCCTGAAGATGATAATATGTCTATTATTCTTGGGAGACCTTTTCTTAACACCGCAGGGGCTGTTATTGATTGCAATAAAGGAAATATTACTTTCAATGTTGATGACAAGGAGCATACCGTCTATTTCCCCAAGAGGATTGATAAAGTATGTGGAGTTAATACCATTTCTAATGTGAGAACTATCAAAGTTGGAACAATTGATTATCCTATATATGAGCCTAAAGAAGGTTATCAAAATCTTATGATTGGATCCATATCAATATAATTCAAGGTAACATGATTGATTTGAGGTTTATTTCTTCTTATGCTATGTAAAATTTATTTGGTGGCAAGACTTGATCAACCTTGTTAACAAATACTTTTTATATGCATAGAGGAGGTAAACAACATTTCTTTCTTCCTCCACTTGTTCTACTTGCTGTAGCACTTTTGTTTTGCAAAGTTCATTAGTTAATTAGAGATTTCAAAAAATTTCTTGGCCAGTAATAATAAACTTAATACCCAGAAATGTGCGTTTTTCAAAGTTTTAAAAAATTCACAAAAATTATACCGTTGGTCCTATTTTTCGAAAATGCATCTGGGAGCACCTGGGGATGACTAGTGGGGCACCCCAGGGTGGCACCCCACAGGCCGGCGCGGCCTGGAAGGGGGGCGCGCCACCCTGGTGTGTGGGCTCCCCCTAGCCCCACTTTAGCATCTCTTCCTCCCACACTCTTCTCTCTCCCGAAAAAATCAACACCAGCTTTCTCTCACTCGTGTTTCTGCTCAAGAGCTCAAGATTTCTCGATCTCTTTGCTCAGCCCAGATTTCTGTCTGAAATTTGGCACATTTGCTCTCCGGTATGTGACTCCTCCGATTATCCAAGTAGAATTTTGTTTGGTTGAGTATATCTTGAATATTTTGCTGCTGTAGGTAACATGTTTAGTGAGCTTGCATGCTTGTTCTAAGTTGTATAAACTAGTTTTGATGCATGATTAGTACTCTAGCAAGTTCCTATGGTAGTTCCCCTCAATTATATGTCACCAAATCAAATTTTATAATGTTTGTTGAAAATTTCAGAAAATGGAGTGGAATAGACATCAACTAAACCAACAAGAATTGGAGGTGCAACAAGTCATGAGAGTGAACCGCGAAGAGGGAGTATACCCCTCTTACTACCCGTGCACAGATTTCATGAGAAGTGCAGAAATCTTGGGAGATGTTCAGAATCTAATTTCTCGTGCAGGGTTGAATGATTTTGTTGACGGAGAACCATGCCAATATGCAAAATTGCCTATGTCTGTTGTGCGGGATTTTAAGTTCAATTGGTCGCAATCTAACCCCATGGTTCAGTATAAAATCTATTATATTATTAAAACAACAAACAACCAATGGTGTAGATTAGCTTAGACATAATGAAACCAAAACAACGGCCAAAGATTATTTTGTTTTTCTTCTCACGCACGTCTACAAACAGCCACGGCTCCAAAACAAAATTAGAACAGCCACAGATCCACTTAAATCTCAACAACTACTCTGTCGCCAATGCATATAAGCCGTGATTCGTTTTCCTTTCTATCAGATCGATCAAATCTTGGCAGCCTTAGCAACCAACACGATTGTAGGTTTTGCACCGCCAAGGGATCCTAGATCTCAAATCTCCTCAGTTGATCGCTGCGTCTTTACAACAACGAGCCAACGACGGTTGTCGATCTCGCGCCGACAACACGCATGCATCGGCGGATTAGATTCATTATCATCCACATGAAGTAGTAGATATCTGGATGGCGTGAAGCTCTAATGACGGCGTCGGCAGGAGGTTTTGTGCATTGAGTGGGCGGCCAACCACGACGACCTCCAGCAGCCTGGCCTAGCATGGAAAACGAGATTCGTTCCGCCTCTCCATCTCCGTCCTATCTCTGGCTGCTGCAATATCACTCCGTATGGCATCGACAGATTAAGATCGATCCGCCGTTATTCTCTACCGAGACCGCTGCTGCCGGTGAGCAGCTACATCAAGGACTGCCGCCGGTGAGCCAAACAAATGACGCTCCTTTCCGATGGATCGTGGAGAATTTGCTGCTACATATCCGTGGCCTCTAGGCTGTCGGCGTCATCCAAATTCTGAGTCCGCGCAACAATGGCTGGCTATCCCTCTACACTCAGCATTCGCCAACTCTCGCACAAGCATTGCTGATCTCAGGCATAGGGGTGTGCTCTCATATCATGTGTCCCGCCAGACCGTATATACTGCTTTCAAACTGAAGAAGACGACACAGTGGGGTACTATGGTGTCCAATAATGTTTAATCACGTGACTGCTAGCTGCTACTACATGCTTTCAGGAATTCCACAACCTCACATTGGAGCAATGGCCATCTGGTATTAATTTTTGTCTCTGCCCTGCAGGTAATCTGCTAGATTTGATACTATGGAAGCAAGCTGGTGCTGGGGCCTCAAATTCGTTGAGTTGAACAAATTATTTGGAGAACACAATTAATTGAATTGGTAATGACTATAATGATTTTCGTATGTGTGGAACAACATTCAAGCAATAGTAACAAGAAAGGATCAACATGAATGGTAGCAACAATTTTTGGCATGTACCGCTCTACATGCACCAGTGTAATGATAGCTTCTGTTTAGAAGGAATTGAGGTTGTCTGTACATCCAGATCTCGAAATGTTGTTGTCGAAGTTGATTTTGAAATTCTTACTCTCCAAAAGGAGCTGGTACCAAACCAATATCTTTGCAATGCTGGAAGTTAACAATTGGAGGTATGTTTTTTTTTCAGGTTGCTCATAGCGCCATACATGTATGGCAACTGGCCGGCCTATATTCCTAGCTATTCGCTGTGTACGTGTAATGAAAAAGCAGCACATCAGAATCTAGAAAACAAAATTTGGGGGAAAGCAGCTGTCAGTTGAACGTGCTACTAGGCATCGTGATACTGTTAGGTGAGGAAACTGTATATTTTTTCTTTGCTCAATTCTTCCATTAGATATTCTTCCATTTTCCTCCACTGTTAAGTGAGGAAACTATTACTGTTAAGTACAGTACGGAGCAAACAATGTTTCGAAAGAGAATTCATAACAATATGGGTATTAAAATTTTGATTCAATTAATTTGCCCTCTGAGTTAAGAGTGCTAGCTATTAATTTATGAAGCACAAATAATTTACTGTACACCATACTAGCTGCCACACAGTGAGGCGCATGAATAAAGCATGCTTTCGTTCAAGACTAACTATTCTGCACATCAAAATTTTAATATGTCATGGAAAGATTACAACAGTAAATCATGTTTATGATGCACATTTGGGGTACAATATTTGTATATTTAACTATATATACTAATGCAAATACAACAACGCTATAGACTAGACTCGGTTTATGAGAAAATACTAGGTATAGAAAATATCAACAATACGTTACAAATTAATTCTAGCCGCGCAAATGCGCGGGTAATTTTGCTAGTTTATAATAAAACTGTCAACTTGCCATTCAATGATTTTTGTACAGCAATTAGAGCACCGCAATGGGGATCATGCGAGAAGATAAGGGGATCGCCGCGAGAGCTCTTAAACCTTTTCGAGAGGATTTGTCATGGAAGGAGCTTCTCAGAGGATGGTGGTAAAATCAGTAGCATTCAACTCCCAGCTATCCGCTACTTTGCTTATTTCATTACTAAATGCGTTCTTGCTAGAAAGAATGGTAGTAAACTATCTATCCAGGATTTAGCTTTTCTAGCTGCTGCACTGCAAGGTAGTAAGGCTTATAATTTGGGTGCGTTGATAGCTTATAGACTTGCTACTAACCGTGAGAAGGGCGGAATCTGTGGAGGTCTCATCGCCTCTCGTTTACTAGCTTTGCATGGTGTAGAACCTCACCATCTTGATATTCAACTTCCCATAGAAAAACTTGACATAGTTTCCATGATTAAACATGAATTTGTTTCTGATTCATCTAATTTGGTTAACCTGTTTTACAAGATGACATTTTATAAGAAATCTTGGAGAATAACTAAGAAAACTGAAAAACTAGTAAGATTGCCTGCGCCTGTTCTATTTAACCTTGATTCCAGGGAGGATTGGTCAGTCACAGAAGGTGCACTGAATGCACACATAGAGGGAGGAGGCCATAATGCAAGAGACAACACGGAGGAGGCCGAGGAACACCTCGACTCGTCATCCAATGCAGCAAGTTTTTCGCATCAACATTTTGGACATGTGGAGCCTCCACGCTTTTCTTCTGCACAGGGACCTCACTATGACTACGCCATGTATGATCCACCGGCGTGGAACAGCGACCCTCGCTGGGGTTGAACTCCACTTAGGCCAAAAGCCTAAGCTTGGGGGGAGGTATACCGGCATCACTCATTCTTTGCATATTATGGTTGTTGGATACTTGTATATACTTGTTTAGTTTCTTTGAGTGGTTTTCTAACGAGAGGGAGATGATATTTGGGGAAGTGCTGCCTGAAAACAGATTCTGGACTGTTACCAAACAAATTCTCAAAAATAGCCAGAACGATATTTTGCGAAGCCAATTTTTGTGCATGTTCCCCAGGTTGTTATCTAACTTTCATTAGTTGAACACTTTTCGATTTGAGCAGTGGAAGGATTTCTTAAAAATCGAGTACTGTACTGCTGTCAAGTTTGACGAATTTCTGCTGCTTTGTGTTTATGTGACTTTTCTAGTTTACCATTTCTTGTTTTTGCTTTGTTTCTTTTCTAAAACACAAAAAGACCAAAAATATTTCTGTTGTTTCTCTTCACCATTTGTTTATTTTGGTTTCTTGCATTTATTTTGCTTTATTTGCTATCGTTGGTTTGCTATAAGAAAATCCAAAAAGATTTTGCTTTGTTTGCTTGTTTTCTTTTGTTCTTGTTTCCAATTCTAAAACACCAAAAATATTTGCTGTTTTTCTTTGGTTTTGTAAAGTTCATTTTGAGTTCAATGGTCTTCGGTGGCTGGAGCGTGGTTTTCATTTCATATTATCCAAGCTACACAAGTGAAAGACAATAATGACGATCTACGACAATTGGATTGTGGTGAGAGGCTGGTATGAACTGTATTTGTTTTCATTTTTGTACATATACTCATCCATGTGAGCATGCTTAGTTGGTTCATGTGAGGTATATGTCATTTAAGAAAGTCTAGTAGTTCATGATCTCTCATGTTTAGCTCCAATTTATTAATATGAGTAGCATGTCATGGATGTTTGCTTGCATTGTTTTATTCATAAGTAGGTATGACATTGTGGTATCCTCCTCTGAATAATTCATTTGTATCGACTTGGCACATGCTCACGCATGCATATGACTGAACAAAAGTCAATTAAGCCTCGATGATTTACATTGCTTCAGAGTTCTTGTATCACTTTTATGCCTCCGTTAATTTATTTTGCCGCAAGCATAATTATGACAGTGACTGCTCTCTTGATTTGTCGCTCCCCGGTCTATTGCTAGCCTTCACTTGTACTGAGCGGGAACGTTGCTCGTGCCTCCAAACCCCTGAAAACCAAGTTGTTCCAAAGTGTCCACCATAAATACCTATGCATGGCATTTCAAACCATTCCAAGTAAATTCTCATGCGCTACCTTTAAAACCTTCAAAATGCTTCTCAATTTGTGTTAATGTTTTATAGCTCATGAGGAAGTATGTGGTGTTTATCTTTCGACCTTGTCATTTACTTTTGACGGACTTTCATACTAAGAGCTGGCAACGGGGTGCCCAGCCCCAACTAATAACTTCATTAATAATTCTCTTTACATGTTTTGCTCTGATTCATCAGTAAGCAACTTAATTTTGCAAATAGACACTCCTCCATGGTATGAGATTGATGGAAGGCACCCGAGGATTCGGTTAGCCATGGCTTGTGTAAGCAAAGGTTGGGGGGAGTGTCACTCATAATAAAAACTAAAGTACATGTGTAAACAAAAGAGAAGAGGGATGATCTACCTTGCTGGTAGAAATAACGTCCTTCATGGGAGCCGCTCTTGAAAGTCTGGTTGGCGAGGTAGTTGGTGTACCCATTACCATTCGTTGACAACAACAAACACCTCTCAAAATGATTTTACTCATGTTTTAAAAATGAAAAGCTCTAGCGCATGTTAATCCCTGCTTCCCTCTGCGAAGGGTCAATCTTTTACTTTTATGTTGTGTCTCCATCCTTTCTTTGAGCGCTTTGTTGAGAGCACAACTGTCATTCTTAGTATAATATGCTTGTCCCAAAATATGATTGACTGTGGTATAACCTTGATGCTTTTATCTTTGACAATCTCTATTTCTAGTCTTTCTATGAACCTCAGAGGTGCCTGGGCATTTATGTTTTGTTGTTCAAATTCGGGCAAGCGAGATACCACTTTATCATATCCTTTTATGAACATTGCAATCCTACTTATAGACATGATTCATGATGCTTATTATTAATTGTTGGTACCTTTCCATGATTGATATATCTGTTGGATGATCTTATTTGCATGTACCTTATTATGAATTGCCTAAGTGTTAGCCATATCGTGAGAATATTTACATCATATGAGCAAATGTGTTCGTGAAAGTTCTTTTATCGCACTCAGTTGTTAACTGAATTGCTTGAGGACAAGCAATAAGCTAAGCTTGGGGGGAGTTGATACGTCCAAAACGTATCTACTTTCCCGAACACTTTTGCTATTGTTTTGCCTCTAATTTGTATATTTTGGATACAACTAACACGGACTAACGCTGTTTTCAGCAGAATTGCTCTGGTGTCTTGTTTTTGTGCAGAAATTCAACTTTCGGGAAAATCCTCGGAATTTATATCAATGGGCCTATTTTACCAGAAGACTCAGGGAGCCAGAAGGGCAAGCCAGGTGGAGGCCCGAGGGCCCCACACACCAGGCCGGCGCGGCCCAGGGGGGGGCGCCCTAGTGTGTGGCCCCCTCGGCTGGCCTCCGACGCCCTCTGGACTACTTAAGGGGTTCGATCTAAAAATCGCAAAAAAGAAGTCGAAGTCGCCAGAAACCCTCCAGTACGCCGCCACATCGCGAAACTCCGTCTCGGGGGCCAGAAGTCGCTGTTCTGGCACTCCGCCGGGACGGGGAATTGGAGGAGATCATCGCCATCATCACCACCAACGCCTCTCCATCGACCAGCAATGTTTCCCCCATCCATGTGTGAGTAATTCCCCCCGCTGTAGGCTGAAGGGGATGGTAGGGATTGGATGAGATTGGTCATGTAATAGCATAAGATTGTTAGGGCATAGTGCCTAGTGTCCGTAATTGGTACTTTGATGATATTGTTGCAACTTGTTATGCTTAATGCTTGTCACTAGGGCCCGAGTGCCATGATCTCAGATCTGAACATGTTATTATTTCATCATGATATGCATTGTTTTATGATCTTACCTGCAAGTTGTATACACATGTCGCTGTCCGGAACCAAAGGCCCCGAAGTGGCAGAAATCGGGACAACCGGAGGGGATGGCAGTGATGTGAGGATCACATGTGTTCACGGAGTGTTAATGCTTTGCTCCGGTACTCTATTAAAAGGAGTACCTTAATATCCAGTAGATTCCCTAGAGGCCCGGCTGCCACCGGCTGGTAGGACAAAAGATGTTGTGCAAGTTTCTCATTGCGAGCACGTACGACTATATATGGAACACATGCCTATGGATTGCTTTGTACTTGGACACCGTTTTATTATTATCTGCAAATGCCCTGCTTTGATTGTTACATGAGTTTCTCTCATCCATGCAACGCCCGTCATCCATCCCTGTGCCTACAGTATTTTAATCCTGTTGTTTACTATAATTACTACTGCTGTCTCTGTTACACTGCTGCTGTTATTTCACTAATGCTACTGCTATAAAACTGTTACTACTGATAAACTCTTGCGAGCAAGTCTGTTTCCAGGTGCAGCTGAATTGACAACTCCGCTGTTAAGGCTTTCAAGTATTCTTTGTCTCCCCTTGTGTCGAATCAATAAATTGGGTTTTACTTCCCGCGAAGACTGTTGCGATCCCCTATACTTGTGGGTCATCAATCATCACCACCGACGCCTCTCCATCGATCAGCCATGTTTCCCCATTCATGTGTGAGTAATTCCCCCGTTGTAGGCTGAAGGGGATGGTTGGGATTGGATGAGATTGGTCATGTAATAGCATAAGATTGTTAGGGCATAGTGCCTAGTGTCCGTAATTGGTACTTTGATGATATTGTTGCAACTTGTTATGCTTAATGCTTGTCACTAGGGCCCGAGTGCTGATACGTCTCCAACATATCTATAATTTGAGATGTTCCATGCTTGTTTTATGACAATACCTACATGTTTTGTTCACACTTTATGATGATTTTATGCGTTTTCCGGAACTAACCTATTGACGAGATGCCGAAGTGCCAGTTCCTGTTTTCTGCTGTTTTTGGTTTTAGAAATCCTAGTAAGGAAATATTCTCGGAATAGGACGAAATCAACGCCCAGCATCTTATAATTCCACGAAGCTTCCAGAACACCGGAGAGGCACCAGAGGGGAGCCCTGGGGGCCCCACACGTGTGGGCGGCGCGGCCCAAGGGGGAGCGCGCCCCCCTAGTGTGAGGAGGCCCCGTGGCCCCTCCGACTCCGCCTCTTCGCCTATTTAAAGCTCCCTGACCTAAAACATCGACACGGATTGACGAAACACCAGAAAACCTTCCAGAGCCGCCGCCATCGCGAAACTCCAATTCGGGGGACAGAAGTCTCTGTTCCGGCACCCTGCCGGGACGGGGAAATGCCCCCGGAGTCATCTCCACCGCCATATCCACCGCCATCTTCACCGCCATCGCTGTCTCCATGATGAGGAGGGAGTAATTCACCCCCGAGGCTGAGGGCTCTACCGTAGCTATGTGGTTCATCTCTCTCTTTGTGATCTAGTTGAATATCATCTATGTGCTACTCTAGTGGTGTTATTAAAGTAGTCTATTCCTCCTCCATGATGTAATATTGACAGTGTGTGCATCATGTAGTACTTGGTATATGCTATGATTGTGATCTCTTGTAGATTATGAAGTTAACTATTACTATGATGGTATTGATGTGATCTATTCCCCCTTTCATAGCCTGACGGTGACAGTGTGCATGCTATGTTAGTACTCGGTATATTTGCAATGGTCTATCATGCACTCTAAGGTTACTTAAATATGAACTCCGGATGTTGTGGAGCTTGTTAACTCTGGCATTGAGGTGCTCTTGTAGCCCTACACAATGAATGGTGTTTGTTATCCAACAAGAGAGTGTAGAGTAGTTTCAGTTATGTGATCAATGTTGAGAGTGTCCACTAGTGAAAGTAGGATCCCTAGGCCTTGTTTCTAAGCATTGAATCTCCGTTTATTTACTGTTCTACCGCATGTTTACTCGCTGCCATATTTATTTCAGATTGCTATTACCACTCATATCCATCCATATTACTTGTATTTCACTATCTCTTTGCCGAACTAGTGCACCTATACATCTGACAAGTGTATTAGGTGTGTTGGGGACACAAGAGAGTTCTTGTATCGTGATTGCAGGGTTGCTTGAGAGGGATATCTTTGACTTCTTCCTCCCTGAGTTCGATAAACCTTGGGTGATCCACTTAAGGGAAAACTTGCTGCTATTCTACAAACCTCTGCTCTTGGAGGCCCAACACTGTCTACATTTGTCTTTAAGCTTTGTCCATAATTCATGAGCGCTCCCAAAGGGCATGATTGAAGAAGTAACTACATTGCTCACAACAATGGAAAACACATGAGAAGCAAGAGCATCAAGGCAAGAGTTTTTCTCCTCCTCAAGAGATAAATTTTGAGGATCCTTAGGAGAAGAAAAACCCATGTCAAGAAATCGCTCCATGTCCGGGGACATACCCCGTAAAATATTAAGCACATAAATTTTCCATAGATCATAATTTGTGCCATCAAATATAAACAAGTTATTGTGCACTAATCCCCTAACCGACATCTTTACTCTCAAGGCGGTGAAGCCTAAGAATGAGAGACCTTGCTCTGATACCAATTGAAAGGACACAGATGTCGCCTAGAGGGGGGGTGAACAGGCGATTTAAAACTTTTACGAGATGGGCTTAACAAATGCGGAATAAAACTAGCGTTTACTTTGTCAAGCCCAAAGCCTATATACTATGGTTCACCTATGTGCACCAACAACTTATGCTAAGCAATACAAGCAAGTATGTGATAGCAAGATATATATAACTTCAAGCACGATGGCTATCACAAGGTAAAGTGCATAAGTAAAGAGCTCGGGTATAGAGATAACCGAGGCACGCGGGAGACGACGATGTAGCCCGAAGTTCACACTCTTGCGAGTGCTACTCTCCGTTGGAGCGGTGTGGAGGACAAGTCACTCCAAATACACGAGGGCCACCGTATTCTCCTCGAGAATTCCCACCAAGAGGGATGTCCTCGAACCACTATGTAACCTTAGGGAGGTTACCGAACCCGCACAAAGCTTGGGGCTATCTCCACAACTTAATTGGAGGCTCCCAACAAATTAACACAAAGGCCTTGCCCTTGAAGAATCTCAACAACTTAATTGGAGTCCCCAAGAACACCACTAAGATGCCACAAAGGCCTTGCCCTTGAAGATTCTCCACAACTTAATTGGAGTCCCCAAGAACACCACAAAGATGCCACAAAGGCCTAGAATCCGTCTAGGGTTCCAAGAACCCAAGAGTAACAACTTTCTTGCTTTCACTTCCACGAATCACCGTGGAGAACTCAAACCGATGCACCAAATGCAATGGCAAGAACACCACAAAGATGCTCAAGTACTTCTCTCTCAAATTCCAACAAAGCTACAAAAGCTATTGGGGGAATAAGAGAGGAAGAACAAATAGGAGGAGGAACACCAAATTTCTCCAAGATCTAGATCTAGTGGATTCCCCTCACAAAGAGAGGGATTTGATTGGTGAAGATGTAGATCTAGATCTCCTCTATCTTTCTCTCAAATAGATGCAAGATTCATGGGAGGGAGAGGGAGATAGCAAGCTCAAAGGAGGTCAACAATGGAGGCAAAAACGAGCTCAAACGGTTGGGAAACTTTGGGGAAGAAGACCCCCTTAAATAGGGCAAGAGAAATCTGCCCGTTATGCACAAAACTCGTCAAAACCGGAACTTCCGGTCATTTGGGGCGGAACTTCCGCCCCCCGGAAGTTCCGGCCAACTTCCGGGTGAAGTAGGGCGCCCCCGGAATGCTCCCGGTATGTTTTCTGCGTGCAGATTCGTCATTTCCGGAAGTTCAGCGGAAGTAGGGCGGAAGTTCCGGCCACCGGAACTTTCGGCCAACTTTCGGCCAAAAAACTGCTTCACGGAAACTTGAATAACTTTTGCATCCGGACTCCGATTTTGATGATCTTGGGCTCGTTTCGAAGCTAGTAACAAGCTCTACAAGATCATGCAGGGAACCATCATAGTCCAGTAAGTTAGGATAGAAACAAATGATGAAAGGTTTGACCTATCTAAAAAAGACATACCGGTAAAACCTCCAATCTTGAAAATGCAACAAGTTGAGTTAGGAAACTCGGATTTGGGTGAAACCAATTTTGTTGAAAAGAAGATGACAAGAGCTACCCCACAAAGAGTGAAAAGCTTAAGAACAAGTGGGGTAGGTTTTTCTATGTATTTTAGAGTGAAACCTCTCAATACGAGAAACCGAGAAAAACTCCAATATCGAAAACGCAACAAGTGATTCATGCGGAATCCGTTTTCGATGAACTAGAACTTGTCATGAGAATAAGCACAAGCTCTAAAACACCATATGGATAAGATACAAATAACAACCAAGAAAGATGATGCAAGGATGCAAAGGTTTGAGCTCTCCGAAGGATACGATCGAGTTACTCACTCGAGAGCCCTCTTGATAGTACGGCAACTAAACTATAAACCGGTCTCCAACTACACTATGAGACCGGTGAGAGAGAAACCCTATCAAGAGAAAACCTTATACTTGCGCATTCCACTTGAGCTCGATGACGACGATCTTGACCTCAACAAGATGGAACACCTTTCTTGCTTGTGCTTGCTTGACGAAGTCTTGTGGATTGCTCCCCCATAATCCACCATGGGAGAGCTTCTTCTTCAGCGCATCTTCACATAACCATGACCACCATGTGGATTGCTCCCCCATAATCCACCATGGGAGAGCTTCTTCTTCGGCGCATCTTCACATATCCATGATCACCATATGGATGGCAAGACTCAAGCAAAGGATCTCTTCGAGATGGCTCATCTTGCACTTGCACTTCATTTCTCCATGGCAAGCTTCAAGCTTATGAACTCTTCGAGTTGGCTCATCTTGAACTTGCACTTCATTCTTCATCATATTGATGTCTTGAAGTAACTTGAGGGCTCACTTCATCTTCAAGACATACTTGACACTTGATATCCTTCATCAAATTCTTCTTAATGCAACCTTGAAGCCAACAAATGGTTCAAGAATTGCCTATGGACAACTCCTACAAATATAACTCAATGCAAACATTAGTCCATAGGGATTGTCATTAATTACCAAAACCACACATGGGGGCTCCATGCACTTTCAATCTCCCCCATTTTGGTAATTGATGACAATCTCTTTGAGAGGGTTTATATAAGGAATTGAAGTAGCAAGCAAGTTGAATATATAGAGCAAACTCCCCCATAATATATGCGTATGTGAATGATCTTGACTTTCATTGCATATATTGGCATTCAAAGCCTAGTGGAGTTTCCTCTAACTATTCAACTATGCAAAGCAACAAGATGCAATGCAATAAAGGCACATGCTTAAGCACAAAGCAAAGACATAACCAAATTCCCTTAAACCCTCCAAACTTCTCCCCCATTGGCACCAATTGCCGAAATGGGTGAAAATTTTAGAAGGTCAATATAGTGAGAGTTCCTCCATAGCGTGTGCATTTCTCATAATTTGAGTGGAATCAAATGCACGTATCCAATGATGAATATTCGGAAGGAATCACACTATAGATAGGATCAAAGATTGGAAAAAGATAACAAAGTCTAGAAGCTTCAACAAATGAAGCAAGCAACCAAATGAACCGCAAAGAAGATACCAAAAGAAAGATAGATATTATGATAAGATCAAGAAGATTACTCTAAATAATATGAGGAAGCTCCCCAAGGTTTGTGCACAAAATTAGACAACTTGCATTGGAGTATAAAGTGCACAAACATGGAATCATCACTCCCATAATATCATTTAAAACACAAACATTTGCAATAGATCATAGATAGAAAAAAATAAGCTTAACACTTGCAACAAACAAATAGTTGAGCAACAAGTAAGAGGCACCATAATAAGAAGGCTCAACCAAGAGGATATGTGAAAGGCATGATAAAGCATATTATAAGACTATTACAACGATGAGCAGAAAGCATCATCATAGTCTTCAATGAATTATATTGCTTGGCATGACCAATCAACATGCAATAAATAAATAAGATATCAAAAGGAGATGTATCATCTCTTATGTGTATAAGTTTCTCTAAGTGGGCAATATCACAAAGATATTTATCCACAAAGAAACATGCACACACAAAATAGATACGCAAGAAAAATAGTATGATATCCAAGACGAAGTCATGCAATATACCAATAAGAATTTTTGCTTAATAGCATGGCCAAAGGCTCAATTTTATCTTATTGTACATTCATGAACTTCAACCAAAACAACTAGAATACATCACAAATATCAACAAGGGATAGAAGATAGTTGGGATGCATCGAGAAAGGCAACAAGTATCACAAACAAGGATACCAAAAGAAGTAACTAAATTTGCACTTTCATCTATATTGCACATGTGAGAGCCTTGAGGAATTGATATGCAATAAAATTGCTAGATAGGCATAGTTGGGATGGATGAATCATGAGCATGATTTAAAATACTTCCCAACAAATGCACTCATCTCAAATTACTCACATTCACAATAAAGAGGTTTCATTAAGACTTTTGCAAGAAGCACAACATTTGCAAATCAAGAGATTCATGCCAAGATGCAACCATAAGGTTAGATACAAGAAAAGTATGCATGAGAAGATACTTGTTACCAAGATAGTATTGGTGTGGATGTAGTAGATATGTGTTCGTTGACCATCCTAGCTTGCCTCAAGTTACCATTGAGTCACCACTCATTCCCAAGAGTGAGACAAGCATCCAATGCATATCCATTGTACCTAACACAAAGGTAAGTACAAAATGGTCCCCAAAATAATTGGGTCCGAAGTAGTTAGACACACTACAACATATAGGACAAACTCCACAATTCTATGTGCATATAGATATGAAATTCAATTTCATGCACATCTTAGCCAAATTAGGATTTGATGGAGTTTACCCTATATATTGGATCAAAGAAAGTGATACATGTCATAAGATATACATATATTAAATATGCATGCACAATACTTTCAAGAACCAAATGGAGATACAATTTGGACAAAACACCAAATAAATCAAGAGACAATGGTTGCCCAAGTTATATCAAAGAATCAAATCAACACAAGATTGACTCCAAAGACTTATCTCATTATAAGAAGCTAATTAAACCTAAACACAAAGGAATGAGATAACCAACTCCCAAGAGAGCAAGGTTCCAACAAATAAACCAAACCCTCGAAACTTTTTATGATGGCACAAAGTACCAAAAAGAAAATTTTATGTCTCCCAAAACCAATTTTTTGATAATGATCAAGAGATGTTAAGCATTCTAACAAATATAGAAGAGCTTCCCCAAGATTAGTGCATTATCTAGGATTTTGCATATGAATACAAAATGCACAAAACTAGGATCATCACGCTACCTATATCTACTTAAAATGCTAAGAAAGTTTGAATAGACAAATTAGATCCATAAGATGCAAGGAAGACACATGGGAGTCAAAGCAAAACAAATTCATCACTACAAGAAAAGTTCTGATAGACAACGTCTCAAAATCGTCCGCTAAGGGGTATTTTTCGTCGCCTATGGGCCTAACCCGACGATATGGGTTCTGTTGTGGAAACTGCGTCAGGCAAAGTCCAACGACGTTTTTTTTCGGTCCGTCGCGCTTGGGCGCCCTTCCGCCACGGAAAATCGGACCGTTGCGCAAGTGTTTCCGGGAGCCCGTTGACTGCTGACGTCATGCAAACTGACACGTGGCAGACGCCGTTAATCGGCGTTAACGGCGTTAACCTACTGAAACCCCGTGGTAGATGGTAGGCCCACACGAGGCCCGCCACGTCTTAGCGGGCCGGGCCAGCTGACATAGTTTGACCGGTCAACTATATAGCTGGGCTGGTCCATTAGTTACGTGGGCCGGGCCTAACCTCTAAGGTTGACTGGTCAAAACTTAAATGGGCCGGCCCATTTAACATGTGGGGTCCACCTTACAGCAACTGGGCCGGCCCAAGAAGCAAGTGGGCCGGGCCAAAACACAGGTGGGTCCCACTTTCCTGTTAAAGGGCCGGCCCATTTAGTGTGTGGGGTCCACCATATAGCAAGTGGGCCGGGCCAAAAACACAGGTGGGTCCCACTTTCCAGTTAAAGGGTCGGCCCATTTAGTATGTGGGGTCCACCATATAGCAAGTGGGCCGGCCCAACAAGATAGTGGGCCGGCCAAAAACACAGGTGGGTCCCACTTTCCTGTTAAAGGGCCGGCCCATTTTGTGTGTGGGGTCCACCATATAGCAAGTGGGCCGGCCCAACAAGATAGTGGGCCGGGCCAAAAGCACAGGTGGGTCCCACCTTCCTGTTAAAAGGCCGGCCCATTTAGTATGTGGGGTCCACCATGTAGCAGGTGGGCCGGCCCAACAAGATAGTGGGCCGGGCCAAAAACACAGTGGGTCCCACTTTCCAGTTAAAAGGCCGGCCCATTTAACATGTGGGGTCCACCTTACAGCAACTGGGCCGGCCCAAGAAGCAAGTGGGCCGGGCCAAAACACAGGTGGGTCCCACCTTCCTGTTAAAGGGCCGGCCCATTTACCATGTGGGACCACCATATAGCAAATGGGCTGGCCCAACAAGATAGTGGGCCGGCCCAATAAGCATGTGGATCCCACTATCGTGTAACCGGGCCGGCCTACTAAAGAAGTGGGCTGGCCCAAAATGAAAGTGGGTCCCACACTACTGTAAGTGGGCCGGCCCAATCTGTTGTAGTGCCCTACTTGTTTGACTAGTCAACTTGCATTAAATTTCATGAGCCTAAAATCTGATATCAATGATACACACAATTACATACACAAATAAAACAAGTAGGAAAATTACAAGGCAATTAATGTGCCCAAATAAAAAAATTACATAGAATCATTGAGGACTTCTATTAGCATCATCAATAACACGTTGACATTTGGCAATCGCCTTGATTGAATCTTGTGTACTCTTTGTCAACATATCACTACAGATCTTAAAGCAAAGAATACCATGTCTTTTATAAAGTACAGCCTTGAGATATTTAATGTTTGATGAAAGCAATGGTCTAGGTTGACGGCTATGAGAAGATGCATCATAAGAAATATCGTAACTTTTTGTGGGCCTCACTTCTAATGAAGATTGCTTCATCACAACCGCATTCGATAATAATGCAAAAAGAGTTAAACGATGAACTATGCAAACATTTATTATGCAATGTAGATATAAGATAATAACAAGTTGCATAAATAAGACAATGTATGGAACTTGTACTAAGCACAAACTTACATCATAATGTTGCACAGGTCGCTACAGATCCTTTTTTGGCGACTATCTTCTAATGATGACTGCTTCATTAAAACTGCATTCTGGTAACATTGCAAACATAGTTACAACAATTAACTATTCAAACATGTATTACACAATGTAGAGATCAGATAACAAAGATGTAGCAGAAATAAGCACAAGATAAGATAAGATGCATGTACTAAGCACATCGCTCATTGCAGTCCTTCTCTTGCGTGCACTAGTCGTGGTCAACATGCCTGTCATTTTAGGTTCAGCCATCAAGTGAAATGCTAATCCTCCTGCTCCATTGTCCTTAATCTGTGTTTAGATATCACATTTAAGACCAAGTCAGCTGGTTTCAAATAACAAAAAACTTGAGCTACCAAATGAATAAGCCAATATTTACCAGATATCAGATTAAAACCAACTAGATGTTGCTTTGCATGGGATACGAATTTCAGACATTCAGATTTAGAGTAGGGTAATGCCAAGGTTTTCCACATAAAGTAAACTGGCATTAAGAATGACCAAATGTCAGGTTCAAATCACCTTCGCAGTTTCTCCAAGACAAGCATATCAAATAGGCGTAAACATAGTAAAGCATGAATGGCATTGCTATGGCAGGGTTCCAAGTGTTAATCTCTTGCATAAGGAACAATGCATATAGGTTATAGATAATAACGGAAGTAAACTGCCAAAATTAGCAACCAAGAACTCAGATTCCAACCTTCCCTAGCGTCCCCGCTGTTAATGTTGGATGTTCTAATAAGTGGTTCGCATGATCAATCCCTAGGAAAAGTAACATTGACAAGTCAGTCTACGATAATACAAAGACCAGACATGCACGCAGCAATAACTATATAAGCTAAAGACGAGGTATAAGAGCAAGCAGATTGGAAATGCACATAGCATGATTATAAAAGCAGTGTGAGAATAGCAGACACGAGAAAACAGCTAGCAGCTAGCGGTGAGCTAATGATGTGGTATAAGAACAAGCAGATTGGAAATGCCCATAGCATGACTATAAAAGCAGTGCGACAATAGCATGCAGTACAAAAACAGTTGGCAGCAAATGAATGGGTATAAGGCTATAAATATGTGGATGCACACAGGTGTCGATAGAATGAACAGGATGGTAGCGACCGGATAATGCTTTTGTACTGTACAATATTTAAACAAACTTCATGCGAAGCAACACATCAAGAAAGTTAACGGCATATGAGATCTGCAAATAACTACACAAAACATGGCTAAAGAAACACCGCGATCTAACGGGCCAGCGTACTAACCAAGCTGCGGCGGGGTGGACGGGGCGGCAACTTGCATTCCAAATGCGGCGAACGCGGGAGACGATGAATCGACCTGTTTCGGAGAAGCGGGCGTTAGTGAAGCAGATCTGGTTGGCTGGCAAGGGATTCAGTGAAGTTGATACAGCCGCTGCGCCGAGGTAGTCGGTGGCGAGGTCGGCGGTGAAGCAGATCCGTCGGTGGCGAGGTCGGCGGTGAAGCAGATCCGTCGGTGGCGAGGTCGGTGGTGAAGCAGATCCGTCGGTGACGAGGGCGGCGGGGGAGCGGATCAGGTGGGTGGACAGCCAACACGATCAAGGCTATGCTGTGGAGGAGTATGCCGGCGGCGAAGCAGATCTAGTACTGTAGAGAGTCAGAGCTTTGGCGTGTGAGAGTATTTTTGAGCTAATGGGGCGAATGGTTGGTGGGTGGGTGTGGGCCTCGTGGGGAGGGTTCGGGATCTAGGCAAGATATTTCATTGTTACCGAATGAGCCCTCCATGGTCGGTGGGTTGTAGCTTCCGGACCAGGGTTAAAAGGGTAAAACTGGTCACGGGATTTTCGAATGGATGCGGCGGGATGATTTGGCGCGCGGCCGAAATTTTCAGTTTCAAGCTACGAGCAGAACGACAAAAATAATGTTCTTCCCCAGGGAGCTCTCATTTCTTCCTCTTCTCTTTCTCTCTCGAGTCTCTCCCACTCCCCCGGCTCCTCTCCCCTTCTCTCCGGCGGCCTCGCCGGCCGGAGACGAGGCCGACTTCTCTCTGTATATTGTACACCCTCCGAACTAAATTAATTGATTCAACTTTCCTTAGACGTGTATGTATCTAGAGTAAAAACATGTGTGGATACATCCATATTTAGATAAGCAAAGTTGAGTCAGCTAATTTGGATCCGAGGGAGTTAGTGTTGTTGTAAGCTTAGATCCAAGAGTTTCCCATGAGCAGAATGGCGCAATGGAGTCGGGATCTCGTCATCGGCTTCAGATCTGGCCTATGGTGAATCTGGCGGATCTTGCCGGCCAAACCCCGATCCGGTGCCATCAATGTGATGGCGCTAACGGTGAGGCTTGCTTTGGTCGGTGCTTCAGATCCGGCCAATGGGGAAGTCAAGTCGCTAAAGTTCGAAGCTCGGGGCATACGACGGCGTCATCCGTCTTGCCCGTGCACATCTTGGCCTTTCAGCGGCCCTTCTCAGAGCCAATATGCCGTTGCTGAGGCCCTTCTTCTCCTTCGTCCTGGCGACTACCGGCGACACCGTCCCAAGTGGTGCGTCCCCGGCGACGGAGTTGCTGGAAAGGATGCGGAGCAGAGATCTGATGTGCGGTCGAGAAGGACTCGATTGATTTTCTTCTATATGTTTTGGGGTCCTTTTTGTAAAGTTGCAGGTTCTATTAGTTATTGTCTAGTACTTTTGGTCCTCTATGTAATTTTTTGGACTAGTTTCCATTGGCACTGATAAACTTGAATTTTGACAAGTTCACAGGGGAAAAAATCCTTTGCACATATGGCCTATCATGTATAAACATTCTTGAGATTTAAACTATATGTAATGTGCCATGCATTAACCCTAAACCATATATATGTAACTAACCCTAGCTGATCAAACCCTACTTAATTAAAACAAATAACCCTAAACTATACGCACGCACTTTATGCGCAAAGGCGTGGGTGCCTCTAATAATGTGTGTGCGCACTCGATCGATGATCCCTAAACCTTATACAACCCTGAAACCCTAATCCCTAATCCCTAAACCCTAAACACCCTAAACACTAAACCCTATACCCTAAACCCTAACCCTAAACCCTAATTAAACCCTATATATAGGCCAACGACACTTAATTGTGCATCAAGCAGGCCAGGGGTGCCTCGCGGTCCTCTAATTAAATTAAATGTGCCATGCATTAACCCTAAACCATATATATGTAACTAACCATAGCTAATCAACCCTACTTAATGAAAACACATAACCCTAAAGTATACTAGCTATAACCCAATCTAATAAAAACATGCTCTATATATAGCAGCTAGTTAGCAAACCTTAGATTAACACCAATTAATATATACATGGCCTATATCGATCATGTTGTATAACATATCCCTGAGATTCATTAATTAATTATATAATTATCGTGATAAATTAATTAACTCTAATTTTGACAAGCTCTCTCGAATGAAAACACATTTGATTAAGTTGCCTCATAATATATATATAATTAGTGTGCATGCATGGCCTACCATGCATTCGTGCATATATTTTAATGTATATTTGAACATATTCTTGGGGATTTCAATCTCTCTCTCTCGATCATCTATATATCGTTGGTGGCCAAAAAACACACATATATATGCATGCAATTTATGCGTAAAGGCGGGTGCCTCTAATAATGTGTGTGCGCACTCGATCGATGATCCCTAAACCTTAAACAACCCTAAAACCTTAAATCTCTAATCCCTAATCCCTAAACCTAAACACCCTAAACACTAAACCCTAAACCCTAGACCCTAAACCCTAACCCTAACCCTAACCCTAAACCCTAGCTAACCCTAAACCCTAATTAAACCCTATGTATAGGCCAACGACACTTAATTGTGCATCGAGCAGGCCAGGGGTGCCTCGCGGTCCTCTAATTAAATTAAATGTGCCATGCATTAACCCTAAACCATATATATGTAACTAACCCTAGCTAATCAACCCTACTTAATTAAAACACATAACCCTAAACTATACTAGCTAGCTATAACCCGATCTAATAAAAACATGCTCTATATATAGCAGCTAGCTAGCAAACCGTAGATTAACACCAATTAAAATATACATGGCCTATATCGATCATGTTGTATAACATATCCCTGAGATTCATTAATTAATTATATAATTATCGTGATAAATTAATTAACTTGAATTTTGACAACTTCTCTCGAATGAAAACACATTTGATTAAGTTGCCTCATAATATATATATATAATTAGTGTGCATGCATGGCCTACAATGCATTCGTGCATATATTTTAATGTATATTTGAACATATTCTTGGGGATTTCAATCTCTCTCTCGATCATCTATATATCGTTGGTGGCCCAAAAAACACACATATATACGCATGCACTTTATGCGTAAAGGCGCGGGTGCCTCGATCTAATAATGTGTGTGCGCACTCGATCGATGATCCCTAAACCTTAAACAACCCTAAAACCCTAAATCCCTAATCCCTAATCCCTAAACCCTAAACACCCTAAACACTAAACCCTAGACCCTGGACCCTAAACCCTAACCCTAACCCTAACCATCTGCCCTAGCTAACCCTAAACCTTAATTAAACCCTATGTATAGGCCAACGACACTTTTGCATCGAGCAGCCCAGGGGTGCCTCGCAGTCCTCTAATTAAATTAATTAAATGCGCCATGCATTAACCCTAAACCATATATATGTAACTAACCCTAGCTAATCAACCCTACTTAATTAAAACACATAACCCTAAACTATACTAGATATAACCCGATCTAATAAAAACATGCTCTATATATAGCAGCTAGCTAGCAAACCGTAGATTAACACCAATTAAAATATACATGGCCTATATCGATCATGTTGTATAACATATCCCTGAGATTCATTAATTAATTATATAATTATCGTGATAAATTAATTAACTTGAATTTTGACAAGTTCTCTCGAATGAAAACACATTTGATTAAGTTGCCTCATAATATATATATATAATTAGTGTGCATGCATGGCCTACAATGCATTCGTGCATATATTTTAATGTATATTTGAACATATATATTCTTGGGGATTTCAATCTCGATCTCTCTCTCTCGATCATCTATATATCGTTGGTGGCCCAAAAAACACACATATATACGCATGCACTTTATGCGTAAAGGTGCGCGCGGGTGCCTCTAATAATGTGTGTGCGCACTCGATCGATGATCCCTAAACCTTAAACAACCCCTAAAACCTTAAATCCCTAATCCCTAATAATCCCTAATCCCTAAACCCTAAACACCCTAAACACTAAACCCTAAACCCTAACCCTAACCCTAACCCTAACCCTAGCCCTAACCCTAACCCTAAACCCTAGCTAACCCTAAACCCTAAACCCTAGACCCTAAACCCTAGACCCTAAACCCTAACCCTAACCCTAACCCTAACCCTAAACCCTAGCTAACCCTAAAACCCTAATTAAACCCTATGTATAGGCCAACGACACTTAATTGTACGTGCATCGAGCAGGCCAGGGGGTGCCTCGCGGTCCTCTAATTAAATTAAATGTGACATGCATTAACCCTAAACCATATATATGTAACTAACCCTAGCTAATCAACCCTACTTAATTAAAACACATAACCCTAAACTATACTAGCTAGCTATAACCCGATCTAATAAAAACATGCTCTATATATAGCAGCTAGCTAGCAAACCGTAGATTAACCCCAATTAAAATATACATGGCCTATATCGATCATGTTGTATAACATATCCCTGAGATTCATTAATTAATTATATAATTATCGTGATAAATTAATTAACTTGAATTTTGACAAGTTCTCTCGAATGAAAACACATTTGATTAAGTTGCCTCATAATATATATATAATTACTGTGCATGCATGGCCTACAATGCATTCGTGCATATATTTTAATGTATATTTGAACATATTCTTGGGGATTTCAATCTCTCTCTCGATCATCTATATATCGTTGGTGGCCCAAAAACACACATATATACGCATGCACTTTATGCGTAAAGGCGCGGGTGCCTCGATCTAATAATGTGTGTGCGCACTCGATCGATGATCCCTAAACCTTAAACAACCCTAAAACCCTAAATCCCTAATCCCTAATCCCTAAACCCTAAACACCCTAAACACTAAACCCTAGAACCTAGACCCTAAACCCTAACCCTAACCCTAACCATCTGCCCTAGCTAACCCTAAACCCTAATTAAACCCTATGTATAGGCCAACGACACTTAATTGTGCATCGAGCAACCCAGGGGTGCCTCGCGGTCCTCTAATTAAATTAATTAAATGCGCCATGCATTAACCCTAAACCATATATATGTAACTAACCCTAGCTAATCAACCCTACTTAATTAAAACACATAACCCTAAACTATACTAGCTAGCTATAACCCGATCTAATAAAAACATGCTCTATATGTAGCAGCTAGCTAGCAAACCGTAGATTAACACCAATTAAAATATACATGGCCTATATCGATCATGTTGTATAACATATCCCTGAGATTCATTAATTAATTATATAATTATCGTGATAAATTAATTAACTTGAATTTTGACAAGTTCTCTCGAATGAAAACACAT
Organism: Lolium perenne; assembly: GCF_019359855.2. Lineage (NCBI taxonomy): Eukaryota > Viridiplantae > Streptophyta > Magnoliopsida > Poales > Poaceae > Lolium > Lolium perenne. The sequence continues at coordinate 215,727,277 of NC_067246.2, read as the reverse complement.
TTGATTAAGTTGCCTCATAATATATATATAATTAGTGTGCATGCATGGCCTACAATGCATTCGTGCATATATTTTAATGTATATTTGAACATATATATTCTTGGGGATTTCAGTCTCGATCTCTCTCTCTCTCGATCATGTATATATCGTTGGTGGCCCAAAAAACACACATATATACGCATGCACTTTATGCGTAAAGGCGCTGGTGCCTCTAATAATGTGTGTGCGCACTCGATCGATGATCCCTAAACCTTAAACAACCCCTAAAACCTTAAATCCCTAATCCCTAAACCCTAAACACCCTAAACACTAAACCCTAAACCCTAGACCCTAAACCCTAACCCTAACCCTAACCCTAACCCTAACCCTAACCCTAAACCCTAGCTAACCCTAAACCCTAAACCCTAGACCCTAAACCACCCTAGACCCTAAACCCTAACCCTAACCCTAACCCTAACCCTAAACCATAGCTAACCCTAAACCCTAATTAAACCCTATGTATAGGCCAACGACACTTAATTGTGCATCGAGCAGGCCAGGGGGTGCCTCGCGGTCCTCTAATTAAATTAAATGTGCCATGCATTAACCCTAAACCATATATATGTAACTAACCCTAGCTAATCAACCCTACTTAATTAAAACACATAACCCTAAACTGTACTAGATAGCTATAACCCGATCTAATAAAAACATGCTCTATATATAGCAGCTAGCTAGCAAACCGTAGATTAACACCAATTAAAATATACATGGCCTATATCAATTTTAATATATATTTGAACATATTCTAGGGGATTTCAATCTCTCTCTCTCTCGATCATCTATATATCGTTGTTGGTGGCAAAAAACACACACGTACATATATACGCATGCACTTTATGCGCAAAGGCGCGGGGTGCCTCTAATAATGTGTGTGCGCACTCGATCGATGATCCCTAAACCTTAAACAACCCTAAAACTCCCCTAAACCCTAAACACCCTAAACACTAAACCCTAAACCCTAGACCCTAAACACCGTAAACACTAAACCCTAAACCCTAAACCCTAAACACCCTAAACACTAATTAAACCCTAAACCCTAGACCCTAAACACCCTAAACTAAACCCTAGACCCTAGCTAAACACCCTAAACACTAAACCCTAAACCCTAAACCCTAGCTAACCCTAAACCCTAATTAAACCCTATATATAGGCCAACGACACTTAATTGTGCATCAAGCAGGCCAGGGGTGCCTAGCTCGCGGTCCTCTAGTTAAATTAAATGTGCCATGCATTAACCCTAAACCATATATATAACTAACCCCTAGCTAATCAAACCCTAGTTCATTAAAACACATAACCCTAAACTATACTAGCTAGCTATAACCCGATGTAATAAAAACATGCTCGATCTATATATAGCAGCTAGCTAGCAAATTAAACGGTAGATTAACACCAATTAATATATACGACATGGCCTATATCGATCATATGTTGTATAACATCTCCCTGAGATTCATTAATTAATTATATAATTATCGATGATAAATTAATTAACTTGAATTTTGACAAGTTCTCTCGAATGAAAACACATTTGATTAAGTTTCCTCATAATATATATATAATTAGTGTGCATGCATGGCCTACCATGCATGCATTCGTGCATATATTTTAATATATATTTGAACATATTCTTGGGGATTTCAATCTCTCTCTCGATCATCTATATATCGTTGTTGGCCAAAAAAATACACACATATACACATGCACTTTATGCGCAAAGGCGCGTGTGCCTCTAATAATGTGTGTGTGCGCACTCGATCGATGATCCATAAACCTTAAACCCTAATTAAATAAACCCTAATCCCTAATCCCTAAACCCCTAAACACCATAAACATTAAACCCTAGACCCTAGACCCTAAACCCTAACCTCCTAACCCTAAACCCTAAACCCTAATTAAACCCTATATATAGGCCAATGACACTTAATTGTGCATCAAGTAGGCCAGGGGTGCCTTAGCTCGCGGTCCTCTAATTAAATTAAATGTGCCATGCATATATATATGTGTTTAATTTGGGGATTTCAATCGCTCTCTCGTATGTAGATCTCTCTCTACCTCTCTCTCTCTCTCTCTGTCTCTCTCTCTCTCTCGTTAATTGGTGGCCAACAACACACACATGCACTTTGTGCGCAAAGGCATGCGCCTCTAATAATGTGTGCGCAGTCGATCAATCTAGTTTTGATTAATCATAGCACACAAATAAAGAAGTTGTATTTGAATCCACACAACCTAATATAAAACACATAACCCCTAACATGGCCTAATTAATTAACCCCTTCTCTCTACCTAATTAGTGGAAATTGCACAAAATCAAAAGGGGTCCCTCACTAATTGTGCATATCTGCTAGATTGTGATAAACTTTTGCCCCATATATATTTGGTGGATGGGTGCATCTTGGCATGTAAAACAATTAGTGTTTGCAAATGGCGTTGTCAAAATTTATGTACAAATGATTTCTTTCCATCCAAAGTGCATAAAATGGGAGTTTTAATGAAGAAAGTACAAATAAAACAGCTCAACATGCTTCCACACCCCGATTTCCACACGAAGTAGAGCATATTTAAAGGATAATTCCAGAGTTTTACTATTTTTCAAGCAACTTTGCTAATTTTCCCCCACTCACATGACTTTATGTCGATTTAACGAAAATATGGCGAATTTAAACTACATGGGCGGGATAGTTTGAATTGTGCGCGCGGCAAAGGGAACCGCCTATTCCTCAACCTTGTGCACGGCAAATTACACACGCAACTCCATTAAACGCCACCTACCGACCTTAATTATCACCCCGGCGGCCCGGCCGCATGACCCCCCACCCACCCTACACAACTTATCCCCGTCCGTGCGAAGAGCTTCCCCTCCCCGTCCCGTCCGTGCGAAGAAGAAGCTTCCCCTCCCCGTCGTTCTTCTCGAGACGCACCGGCGGTCAAGTTGATCCACGGTAGGGCTGCTATCTCTAGCTCAATCATGTATCGGGCAAGACGGCCTAACGATTTATATTTTCTTGATGCTGCTAAAAAAATTCGTCAGTATGCTCGAACTAATTGGCACTTTATAGTTTTCCGCTCGATTTGTCATCGATCAATTTGTTCATTTGCGTGGGCATATAGAGTCAGTTCTGCACTCGATCCGTTAATTTGCTGAAATGCCATGGCAGAGTTTTGTACACGATCTGTTTGCTAAAATGTCGATGGGCATTTTTGTTTTGTACTCGACATGATTGCTGAAATGCATAATCACGTAGTATATTTTTGTACTCGATGGATATACATTTCCTACTTCGCCTTAAATTAATCACCAACCACTGTATCTCATAATTAAACAGATGGACAGAACTTGGATACTGCATGGACACTTATGTTCCCCTTCATATATAAATGGTGTTCAACCCTTTATGGGGTTTATTAGAGCTCATGAAGGTCACAACCTGGACGTGTATTGCCCGCGCTGCACATGTATGAATGGTGAGAAGAGGCCTCACCCTGTAGTGGCAGATCATTTACACATTTTTGGGATGGACCGCACATATGTTAGGCGGGTTTAGCATGGTGAACCATATAATGATCCTTTAGCAGGAGAAGCAGATCTTGCTCACACTGTATGTGTGCTGGCATATGTAGTTAATTATTTATATTGATGTTGCCGCTGTTTCAATCAATAGTTTGCATTGTTGTGCAAGGTTCTGTACTCAAATTTAACTTGTTGCAGATGGATGGACGGGAAGGAGAGAAAAAGCGCTTGCTTCAGGAAACGGGTTTCAGCTCTGGGACATGTGCTGTGCCAGATGAGAAGGTAAATATGTAAAACGGCATTTGTTCAGGTTGCATCCCTTAGATGTTTGTCTAATCGGTTGATGTACTAATTGCGTAAGCATAGAGTTGAAGAGGTCTCTCGGTTTGATGGGAGATTTGAAGATGAATCTCAGTTTGATGCACCCGTGGATGGTACTGATGACGAGCCTTTCATAGACGAAGGTCCTGCACCTGAGATTATCCAGCCTACAAAAGGAGGCCGTGGACCGAGTACACAGCTTTGCGTTGAAGTGGATGCACGCCCGGAGATCATCAGGGGCGTCCGGGTAGTCTCAAGACCACCCAGCCCTGATGCACCTATGGATGGTACCGATGACGAGCCTCTCATAGACGAAGGTCCTGCACCTGAGATTATCCAGCCTACGTAAGGAGGCCGTGGACCGAGTACACAGCTTTGCGTTGAAGAGGATGCACACCCGGAGATCATCGGGGCGTCCCGGTAGTCTCGGGACCACCCAGCCCCGATGCAAAATGTTGAGCTACTTTATGATTCGTACTCTTATGTTTTGGTGCTGTAGTATGTTATGATTTGTACGCCTTTGGCGCGATATTAAGCATTCAGTGGATTATCGCGTTGCAAACTTTGACACCCACACAATCAGTTCATCGTATGAGTAGTAGCACAATTACTTCTACAGCGATTCCTGCCGCCGCATTAGTTGGTAGCATGAAACACTTTCAGTACTCCCCTCTCGATTCATATTAATTGACTCAATTCTGTCTAGATATGGATGTATCTAGATGCATTTGTTAACTAGACTAACAAACTTGAGTCGCTTAATATGAATCCGTGTAAACCGCCCTTGATCCTCGAGCAGCTAGTTTATTGACTCTGGACTCCAAGCCTCTCGCGGCAAGCCATCGACGAAGCTTTGACCAGATCTTGGCCCGCAATTTTTTGTGTGTGGCGAATAGCAAAGCTTTGACCAGTTCCTCTCGGGATGCAGCACGCCGGTGAGCTTGCACGGTTGCCATGAGCACTTTCCGGCGGAACTTCCTCTTCAGCGCCCTCAAGCCGCTGCTGCGAGACAGCACGCAGTGCCTCGAGGTGGACGGAATTCTGGATCTCAGGGCGGGGGGTCCACATCGTCCGGGAACGATCTCCAGCGGGTTAACGAGGACATGCATGGCGGCCAGGGGATTTGTTCTTTTTTTTTGGTTTGAGCTTGGGATTTGGGGTTTTTTCGGATAGGGGAGGAGGAACCGAGGAAGAGGAAGGAACAGCCGCGTGCTTGGCGCGTGGCGGTGTGCTTGAATTTCAAATTTTTGTGAAATGTTTCATTTCCCCGCTACAATTCAGGGGTTTCTTGACGCGCCAATGCGTCCCGCCGGGCAGCTTCAAGTGAATTTGGGGTGCCACGCTATGGGCCCTAGTTTCAGTGAGACATGTAATGACTAGTCACATCAGTAAGTTCACTGTGTAATAAAATATGTTACCCCTCCCCTTTATGTAGCACCCCTTCTCTCCCGATCGAGTGTCGATTGCCGACGGATGCAAGCCGCTAGCTCGATCCCCTCCTTTCGCCTCCACCGTCCAGGCATCCAGCTTGGAGGGGCAAGCTGCATCTAGACCAAGCGGATTAGGTAGGACTAGTAATGTTCTTTCCTTTCTCGAGATCGGTTCTTTTTTCCTCTCCTCGATATCTTGCGCATCTCTTTCCTATTTTGGGCGAAGGGGTGTCTTTCTGGTCACCCTCGAGCTGGGAGTGATTGATGGGGGTGGGGGTGGGGGCTACCTTTGCTTGGATTGGGGTGTTCTTCCTTTATTTGTCGACATTTGCAACCTTTGTAGTTTCTGCTGATCCTCACTGTATCTTTTGTCAGCTTGTACATGAAAGGTAAGACCTCGGCGGTGGGGGCAATGGAGCGTAAGGCCACCACGCATGTGGGCAGTTGGCTGAGCCTCGAGCTGCGTCCCCAGCCCCGCGGCAAGGTACTCCGTTTGCTTATCCACTCTTTACCTTTTAAGTGTCTCTCTCGCATCCTCAATCTGTTCCCTGTTCTGGAATATGCTTAAAGTAGCACATGTCTTCAGGTGTTTGTGCGTAAAGCCTCTGTGACACCATGCTCTATATTCTCTCAGACAGGTTGGTACCTCCAGGTTCCGTGGCCGAGGCTATGGGGAACGAGAATAGCGCCCACCCGCCGCAGGAGCATGGCCCGATCTGCAGCACAAGAAGCGAAATGCCATCGCCGAGCTGGCGAGGACCGCCCAGGTAATTTTTTAACCAACTTACCATGATGTAGTCTGAATCTGATACTCCCTCAGATCCAAATTAATTGACTCAACTATCTGTAGATACGGATGTATCTAGATGTGTTTTAGCTCTAGATACTGCTGCCTCCATCCCAAAGCTTTGGGCTTATATTATTTTTAGAAAGTCAAACTATACCATGTTTGACTAAGCTTTTACCAAAAATCTGTAACATGCAAAATACAAAATTAATATCATTAAATAGATAATAAAATATATTTTCCTACGGTATCTACACAGTATTATATTTGTTGATAGAATGTTCTAAAATTTTGGTCAAACTTTGCTTGTTTTGATTTCTCAAAAATAAATAAGGCTTAAGCTTTTGGATGGTGGTAGTACATTCATATCTAGACAAAGCTGAGTTAACTAGTTTTTTGTCTGTCCATAGCTAGTGTTCACGCTGCAAAAGGCTAAGAGCATCCACTATATGCATTAGTCTATCTCATACAGTAATTCAATATCACTGCTGAGGTCTGCCTTTTGTTTTGCTATTCATATGCAGACTGAAACTTTAGGGCCTTTACTCAAAAGGAAGATCAAAACTGCGGCTGATTAGGCTGCCAGTATGTTGATGCCGCCCCCATCTTCTAAATGCCTCTACAAGCACAAGGCCACGCGCCAGCTGGGTGGTGATCTTTTAATGAATATGGTATATTTTCTTAATCCACAAAACATGCCTTGATTTTTCTCTGTTTATTGTCGGTTTTTTCTATGCTTGCCAAAAGTTTACAACAACAACAACAACAACCAAGCCTTTCAGTCCCAAACAAGTTGGGGTAGGCTAGAGTTGAAACCCATAAGATCTCGAAGCCAAAAGTTTAGAAACACCAAATTCGTTTGCTTACAATCATCATACAGTAATGTTCATCTACTCCAGTTCCCCTAACCCAACAAAAAATGATGTTAATTACGATTTTTATATTAAAAGAGCACCATTAGGCGCTGTTAATTACGACTTTGAGATTAAAATGTCATTTGCAATTGTTAATTACAATTTTGAGACAAATGGTTAGTTTAACCTCGATCTCTTCTGCTCTCCATTTATCCCAACCGAACAAAAATTTAACCATTCCATTCCTCTGAAATGGAACCATTCCATTCCATTCCACGCTGTTTCAGAACCGAACACACCCTTGCATTGTTGTGAATTGTTGTCCATACACGGCCATACCCTTCCACTTACATCCAGCACTATATGCATCGATCTGTCTCGCAGTCATTCAATATCACCGCTGAGATCTGTTCCCATTCTTATGCAGGCTGAAACGGCTGCGCCTTTACTCAAGTGGATGCAAAATGAGGCTAATGAGGCTGCTGTGAGGACGATGGTGCCGGCACCATCTTCCGAAAACCTCTACAAGCACGAGGCCATGGGCCAGCTGGGTGGTGACCTTTTAATGAATCTGGTATATTTTCTTAATCCACATACATGATTTCATTATTATCTGTTTAATTACTGTTGGCTTTGTCTAATGCTTACCAAAAGTTCGAAACACTGCGTTTGCTTACAATCATCATACACTAATTTTTCACTTTTCAGTCTGTCTCATCCAGATATATAACCGTTGATTTCCATTGGCTTCTTTTGTAATCATTTGCATTGTTGTCAACTGTTCTCTATGCACAACCCTATTCTTCCACTTACACCCGCACTATTTACATCAGTCTATCTCATAGATTTATTAAATATCAATGATGAGTTCATTTGCTATTCATATGCGGGATGAAACTTCTGTGCCTCTACTCAAATGGATAAAAAATGATCCCGATGAGGCTGCTGTGAAGACGATGGTGCCGCCACCATCTTCTCGAAAACCTCCTCAAGCACAAGGCCATCGGCCACTGGTGGTACCCTTTTCAAAGAAGGTGTATATTTTCTTAATCCTCATACATGATTTGATTTTTGTCTGTTTATTGCCGGCTTTGTCTAATGCTTACCAATAGTTCGAAACACACACACCTATTCTTACACTTACATCCAGCACTATATGCATCGGTGTCTCATAGATTCATTTTATATATCACTGCTGATGTCTCGTTGCTCTTCAATTTTCATATGCAGACTGAAACCGCTAACCCTTCATTGGTCAAAAGGATTGCAACTGCTTGATGAGGCATCCGCAGAGGCTGCCACCAAGTTCTTGTCATCGCCCCACCTTCTGGATGCTTATATAAGCTCAAGTCCAAGGACCAGCCGGGCCGTAACCATCCAAGGGTTCGGGTATATTTTCTTAAGCCACATATACATGCCATGATTTATGTCTGATATTATCACCGGCTCTGTCTAATGCTTTTTGGAATTCGGAAACACCAAATTAGCATGCTTATATTCATCATACACTAATTTTTCACTGTTCAGTTTGTAACATAGTGTTATGCACTCGCTTGTCAACATTTGCATTGCTACTATGCACTTTACACAACCTAATTCTTCCACTTACATTCAGCGCTACGCACCAGTAGTACCTCCCATGTTTCCTTCACCATCCCGATGCCGAGCTTGCGGGAATATGGCGGGCCCATGTACATACCCCGCATATAACACCTCCTATGGCTCTATCTACCTTTCTAGTAGCTCCTTCACGCAGTTACAGTATGTATTCTCGGTGGTTTAGCATGAATTGGCATATAGTAAAGTCTTGTTTTTAGTCTTCCTGCTTCTTACATTTGTATCAATTTTCACATGCAGACTGTACCTTGTGAACTTCGTCCAATGATTAACCAGATGTGTCCGCATGAAGGGTCTTTCACTATGCATGGCAATGGCAAATTGATGAACACCTACACGGTCTATGAGGTGTATGTCTACAAGACGCAGGCCATCACATATTTGTATGGACATGATTGGAGAAAGTTTGCTTTTGACTACGGTCTGAAGAAGGGCGATGAGCTGAGGATCAGAAACTCAAATGGGCAGATATACGTAACTGCTTACAGAGTTGGAGACACTTCCAAATATATAATATGTAACTTTTTTCTACTCATATCTTTTGATAACTGTTCTGAGCAGTTGTTCTAAACCATTCCCTCTGTTCTAGCTTGTTGGGTTTAACATGATCAAAGCTGCAGATCCCCTGATGGAACATGAGCGGATGTCACAAAGGGCAACCACACCAGCACCGGCACCGGCTTCCCACTCTCCTGCATCAGCACCGGTTCCTGTACTAGCTCCGTTTACTGCATCTACCCAGCAGTCCCCTACATCGCATTGGTTCCTGTAGAGGCCCCATATACTACACCTGCCCAGCAGGCTCTGCATCAGCATCGGTTCCTCTAGCTGCACCGTTATCGCACCTGCCCAACAGTCTCTCGCATCAAGACCGGTTCCTCTAGAGGCACCGTTTATCGCACCTGCCCAGCAGTCTCTGCATCGCACCAGCTCGTGTACCAGCCCTGTGCTCCCGCACCTGCCCCAGCGTATCACCGAGGTCTCGGCTCATTGCTGTGGCCACCCGTGTGGTGACCAGGACGCATCTCAAGGCTATGTTCGTGAGTATATGACAAAGATAACTGCTCTTATCTTGATGTCTTCTCTGCTCAAAGTCTCACATGGTTACGTGCATTGGTGCCATTGACTAATTTTTGGTGGTATCTCTTGCTTTGAATCGAAATTGCCTAAAAGTATCTCCAAGGATCTCAATGCTGGCCGAAGGGGCAAGATATCCCTCGTCATGGAGAGTGAAGGTCTCACCGTGGAGGGACGGTACTCCGTCGGGCCCCACGTATGGCCGCTTGGTTACTTCCAGGTGGAAAAAGTTCATTGACGGTGCCAAACTTCGCATTGGATCAAAGTTGAAGGTCAAGATCTTTCGATGCCGCCGTGACATGCTGGTCATAAAGTTCGCGGTTGTCTAGTTCTCGTTGCCCCATGAGCCCTTAGCAAATGCATTTGTAGTTATACTTATATAAGGTTATCTTATCTCGAACTGCTAATTAATTGTATGGGTGGTAAAACTCTGGCAAGCTTTTGCTCTTAGCAAGTATGTATGTATGATCAGCTATTATGATAACTAATGTTTGTGTTCATCTTAATTTGCATTTCCGTTTTAGAAAAAAACTTAATTTCTATTTTGGCTGACTCCGTTAGAGAACTATCGATTGAACCCACAACATGATTCAAATAGATTCATTACACCGAGCCACATGTCTTGACCTTGCTATACACTACTTCCATTAATCGGTGCAAGAAGGCTTACCCGAGCTGCTCGAACCATGGCGATTCGAATCCACCTTATCTATCTAGAAATACAACCTTTGCGTAAAGAGTATTTGCAGTATGGGGAGGCTGACATCGGGGACCCATGAGCCAGCAGCGTAGTCAACATTATAAAGGTGGCAGGAGATCGAAAAAAAAATAAGCCAAAAATCAGTTGGTAAACAAATTCAAGAAAAGAAACATTTACCTTTCTGAGAGGATGACATGCGGGACCCATGAGGCAGCAGCATCCTCAACTATTTCAAGGCGGCAGGGGATCAAAAGAAAAAAGGAAATAGCCAGAAATTAATTAGGGCCAAAAATAAATCCATCAAAGGAAACTTTTATTGTTCATAGAGGATGACATGTGGGACCGACTTGCCAGCTGCGTCGTCATCATTTCAAAGGGGGCAGGGGATCAAAAGAAAAAGGCAAATAGCCAGAAATTAGGGGAAAAATAAATCCAACAAAGGAAACTTTTATTGTTCATAGAGGATGACATGCGGGACCCATGAGCCAGCAGCTTCCTCAACGTTTCAAAGTCGGCATGAGATTGAAAGAAAAAGGCAAGTGACATAATATCAGGAGCCAAAAATAATCCAAGAAAAGAAACTTTATTGTACATAGAGGATGACATGCGGGTCCCATTTTGTAGCAGCGGTCTCAACGCTTCCAAGGCGGCACAGACCGAAAGAAAAATGAAGTAGCCAGAAATCAGGGTGTGAAAAAAATCCAAGAAAAGAAAGATTTCAATTGGGCTGTATCTGGACATCTGGGCCTTCGAACTATCCTGCTGGGCCTTTTGACTCGTACAATTTCAGCCCACTCCAAAACAGGAAAGGTCGGATTTTTCTCAAAAAAAAATAGGAAAGTCCTATGCTTCGCAAAAACAAAAAACAAGGAGATTCAACATATAAGTTTGTTTATGTAGATATAAAGATTTAATTTATCCGTTTGCAATAGCTCAGAGCGAAATACAGCGTTTATTGTCTGCAAAATAAAATATCACATGTTTCTTGTACGGGGAGGCTGACATCGGGGACCCATGAGCCAGCAGCGTCGTCAACGTTTCAAAGGCGGCAGGGGATCGAAAATAAAAAAAGCCAAAAATCAGTTGGTAAAAAAATACAAGAAAAGAAAACATTTATCATTCTGAGAGGATGACATGCGGGACCCATGAGGCAGCAGCATCCTCAACGTTTCAAAGTCGGCATGAGATCGAAAGAAAAAGCCAAGTGACATAATATCAGGAGCCAAAAATAATCCAAGAAAAGAAACTTTATTGTACATAGAGGATGACATGCGGGTCCCATTTTGTAGCAGCGGTCTCAACGTTTCCAAGGCGGCACAGGACCAAAAGAAAAATGAGGCAGCAGCATTCTCAACAATTCCAAGGCGGCAGGGGATCAAAAGAAAAAAAAGGAAATAGCCAGAAATTAATTAGGGGTCAAAAATAAATCCACCAAAGGAAACTTTTATTGTTCATAGAGGATGACATGTGGGACCGACCTGCCAACAGCGTCCTCATTGTTTCAAAGGGGGCAGGGGATCAAAAGAAAAAGGCAAATAGCCAGAAATTAGGGGTCAAAAATAACTCCAAGAAAGGAAACTTTTATTGTTCGTAGAGGATGACATGCGGGACCCATGAGCCAGCAGCTTACTCAACGTTTCAAAGGTGGCATGAGATCGAAAGAAAAAGGCAAGTGACCAAATATCAGGAGCCAAAAATAATCCAAGATTTATTGTACATAGAGGATGACATGTGGGTCCCATTTTGCAGCAGCGGTCTCAATGTTTGTAATGCGGCTTGAGATCAAAAGAAAAAGAAAGTAGCTAGTAATTAGGGGTTGAAAAAAATTACAAGAAAAGAATGTTGATGGACATAGAGGATGACATGCGGGTCCCTTGAGCCAACAAACTTACTCAACGTTTCAAAGGGGGCAGGGGATCAAAAGAAAAAGGCAAGCCAAAAATCAGAGGGTGAAAAAAATCCAACAAAGGAAACTTTTATAGCACATAGAGGATGACATGCGGGTCCCATGAGCCAGCAGGTTCCTCAACGTTTCAAACGTGGCATGAGATCGAAAGAAAAAGGCAAGTGACCAAATATGAGGTGCCAAAAAAACTCCAAGAAAAGAAAGTTGATTGCTCATAGAGGATGACATGCGGGTCCCATTTAGCTGCAGCGGTCTCACTGTTTGAGAGGCGGCATGGGATCGAAAGAAAAAGGCAAGTGACCAAATATCAGGAGCCAAAAATAATTCAAGAAAAGAAAGTTTTATAGTCCATAGAGGATGACATGCGGGTCCCATTTAGCAACAGCGGTATCAACGTTTGAGAGGCGGCGGGGATCGAAAGAAAAAGGCAAGTGACCAAATATGAGGTGCCAAAAAATCCAAGAAAAGAAAGTTTTATAGTACATAGAGGATGACATGCGGGTCCCATTTAGCAGCAGCGGTATCACCGTTTGAGAGGCGGCAGGATCGAAAGAAAAAGGCAAGTGACCAAATATGAGGTGCCAAAAAAAATCCAAGAAAAGAAAGTTTTATAGTACATAGAGGATGACATGCGGGTCCCATTTAGCAGCAGCGGTATCACCGTTTGAGAGGCGGCAGGGGATCGAAAAAAAGGCAAGTGACCAAATATGAGGTGCCAAAAAAAACTCCAAGAAAAGAAAGTTGATTGCACATAGAGGATGACATGCGGGTCCCATTTAGCAACAGCGGTCTCAACGTTTCCAAGGCGGCAAGGGATCAAAAGAAAAAGGAAGTAGCCAGAAATCAGGGGGTCAAAAAAAATCCAAGAATAGAAAGAATTTTGGTTCATAGAGGATGACATGCGGGACCCATGATCCTGCATCGTAAACGGCTCGATCGGAGAACGTTGAACGAGATGGCGCGATCTAGAAAAAAAACAATGCCAGAGAGGCTGCCATCTGGGCCCTACATCCCTCGGCGGTGCGGATTTGCGTTGACTCGGCCAGCGAACCCGAGATTTCGAGATGCACCACGTCCCGGGCCACCATACGCGACGTTTTGGCCGCTTTCGTCGGGCTAGGTGGCCTCAAAAACGAGAAAAAAAAGTTTTGACATGCACCACGGAGGGACCCAAAATCGTCGGCCATGGTACACCAGCAACCACGGCGCGACTTCAACTTCGTCGGCCATGGCAACTTTTCTTGTAGTGCATGGCAATAAATAAGGCAATTCGAACACAAGAGCCAATGTGAATATGATCAATAAAAATCTACCTCATAAAGATTACCAATTGTCCTAGGACAAGAGGTATTAGGAAATATTTCCCGGTGGTAGTTTGTAAGTATTCATAAGATCATATTTACAACGAATAAAGCATATGGTAAAAGATAAGAGTTAACCATCATGCAAAGATAGTATCTTGATAGCTTCATTTAGTCATACCAACATGCAAGGCAATTAATAGTATTCATACCAACATGCAAAGCAATTAATAGTATTCATACCAACATGCAAAGCAATTAATAGTATGACTTGAAGCACATGGTTTTCCAAAATTGTATTGAGGGACATGTTGTGAAAAAGCATGCCAGTAAAAACTTTCACAAATAAGATCCACAAAGATATTAGCAATGAAGCCATTTAAGCAAATTGGAGCTTGTTTGAGCAAACATGCCACATAGGAGAGAGATAATTTATGATATCAATTCTATGTGACACAACCTCAAATGTTCACATTTTCTAGGCTTGTAATATGCACAAAGCTTATTACTCCCCCATAATGTGATAAGGAATTTATTTTCACAAGAGGCAAATATGATCCAAGTAGAGATATTAATGGACATTAGAATTTGAATTTCTCATGAAGATGACATACCACATAGCGACTAGATAATCTCGTAATATCAATTCTAAGTGATATTCCTCATGTACACACATTGTTTAGGATCATGAAATTCCCAAAGGAATATCACTCCCCCAAAATGGGATTGTCCATTAATCGCTCATAAGAGCCATATAAGATACAACAAGATGCAAAGAGGCTCCAACACAAACACAAATACATGGTGTGCAACCCAACATGCATAGACTTGATTTCTCAAGCAAAACTATTAGGAAGCACAACATATACAAAAACAAGTTAGGAACAAAACTAACACATGCAAAGGGGCGAGTAACTTTCAATATAAATGAGTTGAGAACATGTTACCGCAAGGAGGAACATTGGATATATGATAGTAGCAAGATAATCAAAAGACTTGGCTTGATATAATATAAATGATGAAGATCCCTTAATTCTTCATGATGTAGCCAAGTCTCCAATGCCCTCCAACAAGAACCTATTGATCAAGTTTTGGATTGTTGGTCCCCAACAAAGTTGGGTCCTAAGAGGTTAGTCACAATAGACTTGGCAACCCAAATGGTTCTTTTCTTGACACCACTTTGAGCACCAACATATTTGGCAAACACATTGCCACCCTCATCCTTACGAAGAGAATAAACATCATCAATGGTGATAGAGTTGGATGAGGTACCAATAGTGCAAAATGAGGAGATGTGGCCCTTCTCACGGCATATGTAGCAAGTTCTTTTCTTCTCCTTCTTCTCACTAGATTTCTCCACAATGGGAGCATTGGCTTGATTCTTCTTGGGAAGTGGCATTTCTTCAACTTGAGGTTGAATATGAGTTTGAGCTTGAGGCCACTTCCCTTTTTGCTTCTTCTTCAAAGGGCAAGATCTAACATGATGCCCTTCAATTTTGCACTTGAAGCAAACAATCTTGGCCGGGTCTTTGACTTGTAATTGGCCCTTTTTAATCTTGTTGTTCTTGGACTTGTTCTTGTTGTTGGAGTTGAATCCAAGTCCACTCTTGTCATTGGGGGATTGTTGCACACTTAACATCTTGTCAAGTTTGCATTTCCCTTCATGACCCTTTACCAAGTCGTTCTTCAAAGAAGAGACTTGGGCCTTGAGCTCTTTGATTTCCTCTACATGGTTAGTAACAACACAAGTACTAGAGGAAGTAGAACCTTCATTGTTAGAGCAACAAGGCAAGGAAGATAATTCATCACAAGATTT
The DNA here is from genome assembly GCF_019359855.2 of Lolium perenne. Lineage (NCBI taxonomy): Eukaryota > Viridiplantae > Streptophyta > Magnoliopsida > Poales > Poaceae > Lolium > Lolium perenne. The sequence continues at coordinate 215,711,915 of NC_067246.2, read as the reverse complement.
AGCAATATTATGAGTGGATGAATTACTAGAACTAGCACATGGCAATATAACATTTTGAGTAGTAGTGCTAGTGCCCACATGACTCTCATAAGGTGTTGCCTTAGATATTATAGCCTCATGAGCTAACTTTAGCCTATCATGAGAGGCTAGAAGATCCTCATAGGAGCTAGAAAGCTTTCCATGATTTTCTTCCAATTTCCCATAATTGCTAGTTAGCAATTTAAGTTGAGCCCTTAGCTCAACATTCTCCTTCAAGATAGATGCTTCACAAGAAGTAGAGTTAGTAGCACAAGCATCATTATTAATATAAATGGGAGAAGGCAAGTTGTCATGCTCTTTTAGATAAGAAGCTTTAAGTTGCTCATGCGACTCGGTGAGTTTGGTGAGCGCACTCTCAATAACCCGCGAGCCCTTTTTGAGTTGCTCAAAATCCTCAAGGAGTTTAGCATTAACAAACACAAGCTTATCATTTTTTAGCTTTAGTTCATTTGCCACCTCAAGAGCTCTATCATGGTTTTCCTTTTCTCTAGACAATTCTAGAGCAAAGGTTTCCTCAAGAGCTTCCTTGGTGGTTTGTTCTTCTTCAAGTTCATTCTTTAGAGATGCCACATCATTGGCATACTCTCGTTCAAGAGCACCCATTTTATCAATGGTGTTCTCATGCATCCAAATAAGTTTTTGGCTCTCAATAGCGGTAGTCAAGATTTCAAAGAAGTGAGAGCAAGCAATTTTATCTTTGCAAATAACCTTGAAAACACTCTTACCCTTATCGCGTAGAGAGACAACCCAATCATCTTCTTCATATTCATCCTCATCCTTATCCCCACGAGAAATATTAGGTTCCATGGTAGGAGGTACCGTGGAACCCTTGGCCATAAGGCATATATGAGAACCGTGAGATAAAGATGAGGAGTTACTTGAGGCTCCTTTCAAGATCTTGTCTTGACCAATAGAATCTTTGGTTTCCTCTACATTGTTAGCCACACAACAACTAGAGGAAATAGAAGCATTTTTATCATGGCCACAAGACAAATCAAGCATATCATCATGAGATTTATTCAAGGAACTTGCACATGATATGCAAGGACTATCAATACAAGCATGTAAATCATTTCTAGTGCTAGATGTGTTTAAGTCCGAAGATGAAGCATTGCAATGAGATAGAGATGAGGAATCATCAATAGTAAGCTCAATATCAAGATTGCAATTTTCATCACCACTCACCATATCATTACCTTGTGTCTTACCACACTTTGGTGAAGTGGATGAAGATGAGAACTCATCACGGCCGGAAGTGGAAGCAATACAATCATCCTCAATAATATTGGACACATCATATTTGTCTTTAAGCTTTGTCCATAATTCATGAGCGCTCCCAAAGGGCATGATTGAAGAAGTAACTACATTGCTCACAACAATGGAAAACACATGAGAAGCAAGAGCATCAAGGCAAGAGTTTTTCTCCTCCTCAAGAGATAAATTTTGAGGATCCTTAGGAGAAGAAAAACCCATGTCAAGAAATCGCTCCATGTCCGGGGACATACCCCGTAAAATATTAAGCACATAAATTTTCCATAGATCATAATTTGTGCCATCAAATATAAACAAGTTATTGTGCACTAATCCCCTAACCGACATCTTTACTCTCAAGGCGGTGAAGCCTAAGAATGAGAGACCTTGCTCTGATACCAATTGAAAGGACACAGATGTCGCCTAGAGGGGGGGTGAATAGGCGATTTAAAACTTTTACGAGATGGGCTTAACAAATGCGGAATAAAACTAGCGTTTACTTTGTCAAGCCCAAAGCCTATATACTATGGTTCACCTATGTGCACCAACAACTCATGCTAAGCAATACAAGCAAGTATGTGATAGCAAGATATATATAACTTCAAGCACGATGGCTATCACAAGGTAAAGTGCATAAGTAAAGAGCTCGGGTATAGAGATAACCGAGGCACGCGGGAGACGACGATGTAGCCCGAAGTTCACACTCTTGCGAGTGCTACTCTCCGTTGGAGCGGTGTGGAGGACAAGTCACTCCAAATGCACGAGGGCCACCGTATTCTCCTCGAGAATTCCCACCAAGAGGGATGTCCTCGAACCACTATGTAACCTTAGGGAGGTTACCGAACCCGCACAAAGCTTGGGGCTATCTCCACAACTTAATTGGAGGCTCCCAACAAATTGACACAAAGGCCTTGCCCTTGAAGAATCTCAACAACTTAATTGGAGTCCCCAAGAACACCACTAAGATGCCACAAAGGCCTTGCCCTTGAAGATTCTCCATAACTTAATTGGAGTCCCCAAGAACACCACAAAGATGCCACAAAGGCCTAGAATCCGTCTAGGGTTCCAAGAACCCAAGAGTAACAACTTTCTTGCTTTCACTTCCACGAATCACCGTGGAGAACTCAAACCGATGCACCAAATGCAATGGCAAGAACACCACAAAGATGCTCAAGTACTTCTCTCTCAAATTCCAACAAAGCTACAAAAGCTATTGGGGGAATAAGAGAGGAAGAACAAATAGGAGGAGGAACACCAAATTTCTCCAAGATCTAGATCTAGTGGATTCCCCTCACAAAGAGAGGGATTTGATTGGTGAAGATGTAGATCTAGATCTCCTCTATCTTTCTCTCAAATAGATGCAAGATTCATGGGAGGGAGAGGGAGATAGCAAGCTCAAAGGAGGTCAACAATGGAGGCAAAAACGAGCTCAAACGGTTGGGAAACTTTGGGGAAGAAGACCCCCTTAAATAGGGCAAGAGAAATCTGCCCGTTATGCACAAAACTCGTCAAAACCGGAACTTCCGGTCATTTGGGGCGGAACTTCCGCCCCCCGGAAGTTCCGGCCAACTTCCGGGTGAAGTAGGGCGCCCCCGGAATGCTCCCGGTATGTTTTCTGCGTGCAGATTCGTCATTTCCGGAAGTTCAGCGGAAGTAGGGCGGAAGTTCCGGCCACCGGAACTTTCGGCCAACTTCCGGCCAAAAAACTGCTTCACGGAAACTTGAATAACTTTTGCATCCGGACTCCGATTTTGATGATCTTGGGCTCGTTTCGAAGCTAGTAACAAGCTCTACAAGATCATGCAGGGAACCATCATAGTCCAGTAAGTTAGGATAGAAACAAATGATGAAAGGTTTGACCTATCTAAAAAAGACATACCGGTAAAACCTCCAATCTTGAAAATGCAACAAGTTGAGTTAGGAAACTCGGATTTGGGTGAAACCAATTTTGTTGAAAAGAAGATGACAAGAGCTACCCCACAAAGAGTGAAAAGCTTAAGAACAAGTGGGGTAGGTTTTTCTATGTATTTTAGAGTGAAACCTCTCAATACGAGAAACCGAGAAAAACTCCAATATCGAAAACGCAACAAGTGATTCATGCGGAATCCGTTTTCGATGAACTAGAACTTGTCATGAGAATAAGCACAAGCTCTAAAACACCATATGGATAAGATACAAATAACAACCAAGAAAGATGATGCAAGGATGCAAAGGTTTGAGCTCTCCGAAGGATACGATCGAGTTACTCACTCGAGAGCCCTCTTGATAGTACGGCAACTAAACTATAAACCGGTCTCCAACTACACTATGAGACCGGTGAGAGAGAAACCCTATCAAGAGAAAACCTTATACTTGCGCATTCCACTTGAGCTCGATGACGACGATCTTGACCTCAACAAGATGGAACGCCTTTCTTGCTTGTGCTTGCTTGACGAAGTCTTTTGGATTGCTCCCCCATAATCCACCATGGGAGAGCTTCTTCTTCAGCGCATCTTCACATAACCATGACCACCATGTGGATTGCTCCCCCATAATCCACCATGGGAGAGCTTCTTCTTCGGCGCATCTTCACATATCCATGATCACCATATGGATGGCAAGACTCAAGCAAAGGATCTCTTCGAGATGGCTCATCTTGCACTTGCACTTCATTTCTCCATGGCAAGCTTCAAGCTTATGAACTCTTCGAGTTGGCTCATCTTGAACTTGCACTTCATTCTTCATCATATTGATGTCTTGAAGTAACTTGAGGGCTCACTTCATCTTCATCTTCAAGACATACTTGACACTTGATATCCTTCATCAAATTCTTCTTAATGCAACCTTGAAGCCAACAAATGGTTCAAGAATTGCCTATGGACAACTCCTACAAATATAACTCAATGCAAACATTAGTCCATAGGGATTGTCATTAATTACCAAAACCACACATGGGGGCTCCATGCACTTTCAACTGGTAAATTTCGAAATATGAGTGCTACCTATGGTCTTGACTCCCAAGTTGCTGCAAATCTTTATAAAGCTTTTGCCTCTCATTTTGAATTGCCTAAGAAGAATTTTGATAAGTATCATGAGCCTTTTAAAGATGCTTGCATGAAGGATGAAATTGTTGTTAATGATTGCAATAAACATGCTCAAACTCCTAAGACTGCTATTTCCTATAAGCATGTTAATTTTTGTGGAATGCATAGACCTTGTGGAATTAATCAATTCGAAGATGAATATTGTACCCATCATATTAATGAAAAAACTAGAAAGTGGTCTAGGGCTCTAGATGATCTTGGTAAAAAAGTTTGTGCCCTCTATCCTTTTATTTGTGAACTTTGCCATAGAGTGGGTCATTTTAATTTTCAATGCTCCTCCAATGATAATTTGAACCCCATGAGTGCTGCAAATTTGTATTGTGATGATGAAATTACTCCTAATCAGCACGATGAACTTACTTTATTTTTGTGGTGTGAAGAGTTATCAAGAAAAATTTCTTTGTTAGATATTAACGATCTTGATATTGATGATGTCCTGCATGGGTGTTTTTCTTATTGCATTGATAATTGCCATACAAATACTTACATACAAAATATTTTAGAAGATGACACTTTGCCAAAATATGATAGGACCGCTGTGTGTTTCGAACTTATTAATGAAAAGGAGGAATCCTCCCAAGTTTCTTCTATTGTTTCTGAAAGTAAATCAGGTTATGTGGAGAAGCCTCCCTTCAAGCCTCTTCCTCCTAAAGAAGGGAACGAGGAGAAGGAAGAGAAGAAGAAGAAGAAGGGAACGAAGAAGAAGAAGAAGGGGAATAAAGAGAAAGAGGTAACAGCGTATCCCCGTGTGTATGAGATAACGATAAGTAACCGTAAGTATGTTGCTCCTAATGATTATTATGATAATGAATCTGAATACAATGATCTTCCTATGCCCTTTACACACATTAGTGATCATGATTTAGAAGAGCACACTACTTTTGATATTAAAAATCTCTGGAAAACTAATTCTGAAAATGATGATGTTAACAATTGCCATAGTATCAGTACTATCCATGCTTCCTCCCATAATGATATAGAAAGCTCTAAGCTTGGGGAATAGGTGTTTGAAAATCCTTTTGCTACTGATCGTTATATGTTTGATACATCTCCTTCTAATAACAATGATGGTATGGTCACAGATGAATATGCTGTGAAAGATAACTATTCGATTTCTTATGATGACACTAAGCCTCCGACCTTTGATGATTATTATAAAGAATGCTATGACATAGGGTATAACTATCCTTATGAAAACTTGTCATAGTTATGATTGGATTGCCAAAAACAATTCCCTTAGTATGCAACTAGTTTACCATGTTCGAATTCTTGATAATAATCTTGCTCCAATTACTATTAATGAGAAGAACTCTGCTAATGCCAAAATTAATGATACTTTTATGCATGTGAACCATGATAAGAATGTTTTAAGTGATGGGTATATTGTGGATTTCATCAATGATGCTACTGAAAGTTACTATGAGAGAGGGAAACATGGTTATATGCATCTTAATAATATTAAGTTTCCCCTCTTTATGTTGAGAATCTTGAAGTTACTCGTGTTTTATCTTCCTATGCTTGTCACTTTGTTCTTCATGAATTCATTTGTGTACAAGATTCCTTTTCATAGGAAGTGGGTTAGGTTTAAATTTGTTTTGAATTTTCTTCTTGATGCTCTCTTTTGCTTCAACTACTATTTCTTGGGAGTGCATCATTGAAATTACTGAGCCCATCTTAATGGCTATAAAGAAAGCACTTCTTGGGAGATAACCCATGTTTTTATTTTAACACAGCAATTTTGTTTTATATTTAAGCCTTGGAAGTTGTTACTACTGTAGCAACCTCTCCTTATCTTTATTTTATTGCATTGTTGTGCCAAGTAAAGTCTTTGATAGTAAAGATGATATTAGATTTGGATTACTGCGCAGAAACAGATTTCTGTCTGTCACGAATTTGGGCGGGGTTCTCTGTAGGTAACTCAGAAAAATCTGCCAAGTTACGTGAGTGATCCTCAGATATGTACGCAACTTTCATTCAATTTGAGCATTTTCATCTGAGCAAGTCTGGTGCCTCTAAAAAAATTGTATTTACGGACTCTTCTGTTTTGACAGATTCTGCCTTTTATTTCGCATTGCCTCTTTTGCTATGTTGAATGGATTTCTTTGTTCCATTGACTTCCAGTAGCTTTGGTCAATGACCATAAGTGTTAAGAATGATTGTGTCACCTCTGAACATGTGAATTTTTGACTATGCACTAACCCTCTAATGAGTTTGTTTTGAGTTTGGTGTGGAGGAAGTTTTCAAGGGTCAAGAGAGGAGGATGATATATGATTAAGAAGAGTGAAAGGTCTAAGCTTGGGGATGCCCCCGTGGTTCATCCCTGCATATTTCAAGAAGACGCAAGCGTCTAAGCTTGGGGATGCCCAAGGCATCCCCTTCTTCATCAACAATTTATCAGGTTTCTTCTATTGAAACTATATTTTTATTCCGTCACATCTTATGTACTTTACTTGGAGCGTCTGTGTGTTTTATTTTAGTTTTGTTATTTTCATTCTCTGAATAAACGCTTGTGTGGGAGAGAGACACGCTCCGCTGGTTCATATGAACACATGTGTTCTTAGCTTTTAGTGTTCATGGCGAAGGTTGAAACCGCTTCGTTAATTGTTATATGGTTGGAAACAGAAAATGCTACATGTGGTAATTGGTATAATGTCTTGAATAATTTGATACTTGGCAATTGTTGTGCTCATGTTTAAGCTCTTGCATCATATACTTTGCACCTATTAGTGAAGAAATACCTAGAGCTTGCTAAAATTTGGTTTGCATGATTGGTCTCTATAAAGTCTAGATATTTTCTAGTAAGGGTTTGAACAACAAGGAAGACGGTGTAGAGTCTTATAATGCTGGCAATATGTTCTTATGTGACTTTTGCTGTACCGGTTCATACTTGTGTTTGCTTCAAACAACCTTTCTAGCCTAAGCCTTGTATTGAGAGGGATTACTTCTCGTGCATCCAAATCCTTGAGCCAAAAACTATGCCATTTGTGTCCACCATACCTACCTACTACATGGTATTTTCTGCCATTCCAAAGTAAATTGCTTGAGTGCTACCTTAAAAATTCTATTCTTTGTCTTTGCAATAAATAGCTCATGGGAAAAATAGCTTAAAAACTATTGTGGTATTGAATATGTACTTATGTATCTTATTTCTTATTAAGTTGCTTGTTGAGCGATAACCATGTTTCTGGGGACGCCATCAACTATCTTTGTTGAATATCATGTGAGTTGCTATGCATGTTCGTCTTGTATGAAGTAAGGATGATTTATCATGAGTTGAATGGTTTGAGCATGCATATTGTTAGAGAAGAACATTGGGACGCTAACTAAAGCCATGAACCATGGTGGAAGTTTCAGTTTTGGACAACAATCCTCAATCTCTTATGAGAATATTATCTGTTGTTGAATGCTTATGCATTAAAGAGGAGTCCATTATCTGTTGTCTATGTTGTCTGATACGTCTCCGACGTATCGATAATTTCTTATGTTCCATGCCACATTATTGATGATATCTACATGTTTTATGCACACTTTATGTCATATTCGTGCATTTTCTGGAACTAACCTATTAACAAGATGCCGAAGTGCCAGTTCCTGTTTTCTGCTGTTTTTGGTTTCAGAAATCCTAGTAACGAAATATTCTCGGAATCGGACGAAATCAACGCCCAGGCTCCTATTTTGCCCGGAAGCATCCAGAACACACGAGAACCGCCAGAGAGGGGGCACAGGCCCGCCAAACCCTAGGCCGGCGCGGCCAGGGGGGCCCGCGCCACCCTATAGTGTGGGCGCCCTGTTGACCTCCTGACGCCGCCTCTCCGCCTATATATTCGTCCCTGACCTAAAAACATCGACACGTTGGACGAAACCCACAGAAACCTTCCAGAGCCGCCGCCATCGCGAAGCCAAGATCTGGGGGACAGGAGTCTCTGTTCCGGCACGCCGCCGGAATGGGGAAGTGCCCCCGGAAGGCTTCTCCATCGACACCGCTGCCATCTCCACCACCATCTTCATCACCGCTGCTGCTCCCATGAGGAGGGAGTAGTTCTCCATCGAGGCTCGGGGCTGTACCGGTAGCTATGTGGTTCATCTCTCTCCTATGTACTTCAATACAATAATCTCATGAGCTGCCTTACATGATTGAGATTCATATGATGATGCTTGTAATCTAGATGTCGTTATGCTAGTCAAGTGAATTTTACTTATGTGATCTCCGGAGACTCCTTGTCCCACGTGTGTAAAGGTGACAGTGTGTGCACCGTGTGGGTCTCTTAGGCTATATTTCACAGAATACTTATTCACTGTTATGAATGGCATAGTGAAGTGCTTATTTATATCTCTTTATGATTGCAATGTGTTTTGTATCACAATTTATCTATGTGCTACTCTAGTGATGTTATTAAAGTAGTTTTATTCCTCCTGCACGGTGTAATGGTGACAGTGTGTGCATCCGTGTTAGTACTTGGTTTATGCTATGATTATGATCTCTTGTAGATTATGAAGTTAACTATTGCTATGATAGTATTGATGGGATCTATTCCTCCTTTCTTAGCATGAAGGTGACAGTGTGCATGCTACGTTAGTACTTGGTTTAGTCGTATTGATCTATCTTACACTCTAAGGTTATTTAAATATGAACATTGAATTGTGGAGCTTGTTAACTCCGGCATTGAGGGTTCGTGTAATCCTACGCAATGTGTTCATCATCCAACAAAAGAGTGTAGAGTATGCATTTATTTATTCTGTTATGTGATCAATGTTGAGAGTGTCCACTAGTGAAAGTCTAATCCCTAGGCCTTGTCCCTAAATACTGCTATCGCTGCTTGTTTACTGTTTTACTGTGTTACTACTGCTTGTTTACTGTCCTGGGCAAAGCACTTTTCTGGTGCCGTTGCTACTATTTATTCATACCACCTGTATTTCACTATCTCTTCGCCGAACTAGTGCACCTATTAGGTGTGTTGGGGACACAAGAGACTACTTGCTTTGTGGTTGCAGGGTTGCATGAGAGGGATATCTTTGACCTCTTCCTCCCTGAGTTCGATAAACCTTGGGTGATCCACTTAAGGGAAAACTTGCTGCTGTTCTACAAACCTCTGCTCTTGGAGGCCCAACACTGTCTACAGGAAAAGGAGGGGGCGTAGACATCAAGCTATTTTCTGGCGCTGTTGCCGGGGAGGAAAGGTAAAAAGGTACTCACACTCCGGATCTCGGCTACTAAGCTATTTTCCCGGCGCTGTAAGTACTCAAAGCTATTTCCTTTAGATCCTGCAATTGCAACTTTTTGTTTCTTGTTTACACTAGTAAGGCATAATGGAAAACATCTGTGAGCTTTTTATTCTATTTCCTGAGTCAAGACATGAATGGTTTAATGCGAAAATTAAAAAACCTATGGAATCTTATTTGCATGCTAGTAGCAATGATATTAGTATGAACGCTTTGAACACCATTGTTGCTAATGATATGGAAAATTCTAAGCTTGGGGAAGCTGGCTTTGATGAGCATGATATTTTTAGTCCCCCAAGCATTGAGGAGAAAATTTTCTTTGATGATACTTTGCCTCCAATTTATGATGATAGTAGTCTTTTGGTACCACCTGTTATGGAGGATAAATTTGATTATGATTACAATATGCCTCCTATATTTGATGATAGCTACTTTGTTGAATTTGCTCCCACTACAACTAATAAAATTGATTATGCTTATATTGGGAATAGTAATAATTTTATGCATGAGACTCATGATAAGAATGCTTTATGTGATAGTTATATTGTTGAGTTTGCTCATGATGCTACTGAAAGTTATTATGAGAGAGGAAAATATGGTGGTAGAAATTTTCATGTTACTAAAACACCTCTCTATGTGCTGAAATTTTTGAAGCTATACTTGTTTTATCTTCCTATGCTTGTTACTTTGCTCTTCATGAACTTGTTTATTTACAAGATTCCTATGCATAGGAAGCATGTTAGACTTAAATGTGTTTTGGATTTGCTTCTTGATGCTCTCTTTTGCTTCAAATACTATTTCTTGCGAGTGCATCATTAAAACTGCTGAGCCCATCTTAATGGCTATAAAGAAAGAACTTCTTGGGAGATAACCCATGTGTTGTTTTGCTACAGTACTTTGTTTTTATTTTGTGTCTTGGAAGTTGTTTACTACTGTAGCAACCTCTCCTTATCTTAGTTTTGTGTTTTGTTGTGCCAAGTGAAGCCTCTAATCGAAGGTTGATACTAGATTTGGATTTCTGCGCAGAAACAGATTTCTATCTGTCACGAATCTGGGCTGTTTTCTCTGTAGGTAACTCAGAAAAATATGCCAATTTACGTGCGTGTTCCACAGATATGTACGCAACTTTCATTAGTTTTGAGTTTTCTGATCTGAGCAACGGAAGTATTTATTAAAAATTCGTCTTTACGGACTGTTCTGTTTTGATAGATTCTGCCTTTTATTTCGCATTGCTTCTTTCGCTGTGTTGGGTGGATTTCTTTGTTCCATTACCTTCCAGTAGCTTTGAGCAATGTCCAGAAGTATTAAGAATGATTGTGTCACCTCTGAACATGTGAGTTTTTGATTATGTACTAACCCCTCTAATGAAGTTTATGAGAAGTTTGGTGTGAAGGAAGTTTTCAAGGGTCAAGAGAGGAGGATGATATACTACGATCAAGAAGAGTGAAAAGTCTAAGCTTGGGGATGCCCCGGTGGTTCACCCCTGCATATATCAAGAAGACTCAAGCGTCTAAGCTTGGGGATGCCCAAGGCATCCCCTTCTTCATCGACAACATTATCAGGTTCCTCCCCTGAAACTATATTTTTATTCCATCACATCTTACGTACTTTACTTGGAGCGTCTGTGTGCTTTTGTTTTTGTTTTTGTTTGAATAAATGATTGTGTGGGAGAGAGACACGCTCCGCTGGTTCATATGAACACATGTGTTCTTAGCTTTTAATTTTCATGGCGAAGGTTGAAACTGCTTCGTTAAATTGTTATATGGTTGGAAACGGAAAATGATACATGTAGTAATTGGTAAAATGTCTTGGATAATGTGATACTTGGCAATCGTTGTGCTCATGTTTAAGCTCTTGCATCATATGCTTTGCACCTATTAATGAAGAAATACATAGAGCATGCTAAAATTTGGTTTGCATATTTTGTCTCTCTAAGGTCTAGATAATTTCTAGTATTGAGTTTGAACAACAAGGAAGACGGTGTAGAGTCTTATAATGTTTTCAATATGTCTTTTATGTGAGTTTTGCTGCACCGGTTCATCCTTGTGTTTGTTTCAAATAGCCTTGCTAGCCTAAACCTTGTATCGAGAGGGAATACTTCTCATGCATCCAAAATCCTTGAGCCAACCACTATGCCATTTGTGCCCACCATACCTACCTACTACATGGTATTTCTCCGCCATTCCAAAGTAAATTGCTTGAGTGCTACCTTTAAAATTCCATCATTCACCTTTGCAATATATAGCTCATGGGACAAATAGCTTAAAAACTATTGTGGTACTGAATATGTACTTATGCACTTTATCTCTTATTAAGTTGCTTGTTGTGCGATAACCATGTTCACTGGGGACGCCATCAACTACTCTTTGTTGAATTTCATGTGAGTTGCTATGCATGTTCGTCTTGTCTGAAGTAAGAGAGATCTACCACCTTATGGTTAAGCATGCATATTGTTAGAGAAGAACATTGGGCCGCTAACTAAAGCCATGATCCATGGTGGAAGTTTCAGTTTTGGACAATATCCTCAATCTCATATGAGAAAATTATTAATTGTTGTTACATGATTATGCATAAAAGAGGAGTCCATTATCTGTTGTCTATGTTGTCCCGGTATGGATGTCTAAGTTGAGAATAATCAATAGCGAGAAATCCAATGCGAGCTTTCTCCTTAGACCTTTGTACAGGCGGCATAGAGGTACCCCTTTGTGACACTTGGTTAAAACATGTGCATTGCGATGATCCGGTAGTCCAAGCTAATTAGGACAAGGTGCGGGCACTATTAGTATACTATGCATGAGGCTTGCAACTTGTAAGATATAATTTACATGATACATATGCTTTATTACTACCGTTGACAAAATTGTTTCATGTTTTCAAAATCAAAGCTCTAGCACAAATATAGCAATCGATGCTTTTCCTCTATGGAGGACCATTCTTTTACTTTCATGTTGAGTCAGTTCACCTATTTCTCTCCACCTCAAGAAGCAAACACTTGTGTGAACTGTGCATTGATTCCTACATACTTGCATATTGCACTTATTATATTACTCTATGTTGACAATATCCATGAGATATACATGTTACAAGTTGAAAGCAACCGCTGAAACTTCATCTTCCTTTGTGTTGCTTCAATACCTTTACTATGAATTATTGCTTTATGAGTTAACTCTTATGCAAGACTTATTGATGCTTGTCTTTAAGTACTATTCATGAAAAGTCTTTGCTATATGATTCATTTGTTTACTCATGTCATTTACATTGTTTTGATCGCTGCATTCATTACATATGTTTACAATATGATCAAGTTTATGATGGCATGTCACTCCAGAAATTATCTTTGTTATCGTTTACCTGCTCGGGACGAGCAGAAACTAAGCTTGGGGATGCTGATACGTCTCCGACGTATCGATAATTTCTTATGTTCCATGCCACATTATTGATGATATCTACATGTTTTATGCACACTTTATGTCATATTCGTGCATTTTCTGGAACTAACCTATTAACAAGATGCCGAAGTGCCAGTTCCTGTTTTCTGCTGTTTTTGGTTTCAGAAATCCTAGTAACGAAATATATTCTCGGAATCGGACGAAATCAACGCCCAGGTTCCTATTTTGCCCGGAATCATCCAGAACACACGAGAACCGCCAGAGAGGGGGCACAGGCCCGCCAAACCCTAGGCCGGCGCGGCCAGGGGGGGCCCGCGCCACCCTATAGTGTGGGCGCCCTGTTGACCTCCTGACGCCGCCCCTCCGCCTATATATTCGTCCCTGACCTAAAAACATCGACACGTTGGACGAAACCCACAGAAACCTTCCAGAGCCGCCGCCATCGCGAAGCCAAGATCTGGGGGACAGGAGTCTCTGTTCCGGCACGCCGCCGGAACGGGGAAGTGCCCCCGGAAGGCTTCTCCATCGACACCGCTGCCATCTCCACCGCCATCTTCATCACCGCTGCTGCTCCCATGAGGAGGGAGTAGTTCTCCATCGAGGCTCGGGGCTGTACCGGTAGCTATGTGGTTCATCTCTCTCCTATGTACTTCAATACAATAATCTCATGAGCTGCCTTACATGATTGAGATTCATATGATGATGCTTGTAATCTAGATGTCGTTATGCTAGTCAAGTGAATTTTACTTATGTGATCTCCGGAGACTCCTTGTCCCACGTGTGTAAAGGTGATAGTGTGTGCACCGTGTGGGTCTCTTAGGCTATATTTCACAGAATACTTATTCACTGTTATGAATGGCATAGTGAAGTGCTTATTTATATCTCTTTATGATTGCAATGTGTTTTGTATCACAATTTATCTATGTGCTACTCTAGTGATGTTATTAAAGTAGTTTTATTCCTCCTGCACGGTGTAATGGTGACAGTGTGTGCATCCGTGTTAGTACTTGGTTTATGCTATGATTATGATCTCTTGTAGATTATGAAGTTAACTATTGCTATGATAGTATTGATGGGATCTATTCCTCCTTTCTTAGCATGAAGGTGACAGTGTGCATGCTACGTTAGTACTTGGTTTAGTCGTATTGATCTATCTTACACTCTAAGGTTATTTAAATATGAACATTGAATTGTGGAGCTTGTTAACTCCGGCATTGAGGGTTCGTGTAATCCTACGCAATGTGTTCATCATCCAACAAAAGAGTGTAGAGTATGCATTTATTTATTCTGTTATGTGATCAATGTTGAGAGTGTCCACTAGTGAAAGTCTAATCCCTAGGCCTTGTCCCTAAATACTGCTATCGCTGCTTGTTTACTGTTTTACTGCGTTACTACTGCTTGTTTACTGTCCTGGGCAAAGCACTTTTCTGGTGCCGTTGCTACTATTTATTCATACCACCTGTATTTCACTATCTCTTCGCCGAACTAGTGCACCTATTAGGTGTGTTGGGGACACAAGAGACTACTTGCTTTGTGGTTGCAGGGTTGCATGAGAGGGATATCTTTGACCTCTTCCTCCCTGAGTTCGATAAACCTTGGGTGATCCACTTAAGGGAAAACTTGCTGCTGTTCTACAAACCTCTGCTCTTGGAGGCCCAACACTGTCTACAGGAAAAGGAGGGGGCGTAGACATCATTGTCCCGGTATGGATGTCTAAGTTGAGAATAATCAAAAGCGAGAAATCCAATGCGAGCTTTCTCCTTAGACCTTTGTATGGGCGGCATAGAGGTACCCCTTTGTGATACTTGGTTAAAACATATGTTATGCAATGATAATCCATGTAAATCCAAGCTAATTAGGACAAGGTGCGGCCACTATTGGTATACTATGCATGAGGATTGCAACTTGTAGGATATCTTATACATAATACATATGCTTTATTACTACCGTTCACAAAATTGTTTCTTGTTTTCAAAATAAAAGCTCTAGCACAAATATAGCAATCCATGCTTCCCTCTTCGAAGGGCCATTCTTCTACTTTTATGTTGAGTCAGTTTACCTACTTCCTTCTATCTTAGAAGCAAACACTTGTGTTAGCTGTGCATTGATTCTTACATACTTGCATATTTGCATTCATCATATTACTTTATGTTGAAAATTATCCATGAGATATGCATGTTGAAAGTTGAAAGCAACCGCTGAAACTTAATCTTCCTTTGTGTTGCTTCAATGCCTTTATTTAGAATCTATTGCTTTATGAGTTAACTCTTATGCAAGACTTATTGATGCTTGTCTTGAAAGTACTATTCATGAAAAGTCTTTGCTATATGATTCAGTTGTTTAATCATTGTCTTTACCATTGCTTTGAATCGATGCATTCATCTCATATGCTTTACAATAGTATGATCAAGATTATGTTGGTAGCATGTCACTTCAGAAATTATTCTTTTATCGTTTACCTACTCGAGGACGAGTAGGAACTAAGCTTGGGGATGCTGATACGTCTCCAACGTATCTATAATTTCTGATGTTCCATGCTTGTTTTATGACAATACCTACATGTTTTGTTCACACTTTATGATGATTTTATGCGTTTTCCGGAACTAACCTATTGACGAGATGCCGAAGTGCCAGTTCCTGTTTTCTGCTATTTTTGGTTTCAGAAATCCTAGTAAGGAAATATTCTCGGAATTGGACGAAATCAACGCCCAACATCTTATAATTCGACGAAGCTTCCAGAACACCGGAGAGGCACCAGAGGGGTGCCCTGGGGGCCCCACACGTGTGGGCGGCGCGACCCAAGGGGGGGCGCGCCCCCCTAGTGTGAGGAGGCCCCGTGGCCCCTCCGACTCCGCCTCTTCGCCTATTTAAAGCTCCCTGACCTAAAACATCGACACGGATTGACGAAACAACAGAAAACCTTCCAGAGCCGCCGCCATCGCGAAACTCCAATTCGGGGGACAGAAGTCTCTGTTCCGGCACCCTGCCGGGACGGGGAATTGCCCCCGGAGTCATCTCCACCGCCATCTACACCGCCATCTTCACCGCCATCGCTGTCTCCATGATGAGGAGGGAGTAATTCACCCCCGAGGCTGAGGGCTCTACCGTAGCTATGTGGTTCATCTCTCTCTTTGTGATCTAGTTGAATATCATCTATGTGCTACTCTAGTGATGTTATTAAAGTAGTCTATTCCTCCTCCATGATGTAATGTTGACAGTGTGTGCATCATGTAGTACTTGGTATATGCTATGATTGTGATCGCTTGTAGATTATGAAGTTAACTATTACTATGATGGTATTGATGTGATCTATTCCCCCTTTCATAGCCTGACGGTGACAGTGTGCATGCTATGTTAGTACTCGGTATATTTGCAATGGTCTATCATGCACTCTAAGGTTACTTAAATATGAACTCCGGATGTTGTGGAGCTTGTTAACTCTGGCATTGAGGTGCTCTTGTAGCCCTACACAATGAATGGTGTTTGTTATCCAACAAGAGAGTGTAGAGTAGTTTCAGTTATGTGATCAATGTTGAGAGTGTCCACTAGTGAAAGTAGGATCCCTAGGCCTTGTTTCTAAGCATTGAATCTCCGTGTATTTACTGTTCTACCGCATGTTTACTCGCTGCCATATTTATTTCAGATTGCTATTACCACTCATATCCATCCATATTACTTGTATTTCACTATCTCTTTGCCGAACTAGTGCACCTATACATCTGACAAGTGTATTAGGTGTGTTGGGGACACAAGAGACTTCTTGTATCCTGATTGCAGGGTTGCTTGAGAGGGATATCTTTGACCTCTTCCTCCCTGAGTTCGATAAACCTTGGGTGATCCACTTAAGGGAAAACTTGCTGCTGTTCTACAAACCTCTGCTCTTGGAGGCCCAACACTGTCTACCGGAAAGGAAGCGTGAGTAGACATCAAGTGCCATGATCTCAGATCTGAACATGTTATTGTTTCATGATGATATTCATTGTTTTATGATCTTACCTGCAAGTTGTATACACATGTCGCTGTCCGGAACCAGAGGCCCCAAAGTGACAGAAATTGGGACAACCGGAGGGGAAGGCAGTGATGTGAGGATCACATTGTTCACGGAGTGTTAATGCTTTGCTCCGGTACTCTATTAAAAGGAGTACCTTAATTTCCAGTAGATTCCCTAGAGGCCCGGCTGCCACCGGCTGGTAGGACAAAAGATGTTGTGCAAGTTTCTCATTGCGAGCACGTACGACTAAATATGGAACACATGCCTATGGATTGTTTAGTACTTGGATACCGTTTTATTACTATCTGCAAATGCCCTACTTTGATTGTTACATGAGTTTCTCTCATCCATGCAACGCCCGTCATCCATCCCTGTGCCCACAGTATTTTAATCCTGCTGTTTACTATAATCACTACTACTGTCTTTGTTACACTGCTACGGATATTTCACTACTGCTACTGCTATAAAACTATTACTACTGATAAACTCTTGCGAGCAAGTCTGTTTCCAGGTGCAGCTAAATTGACAACTCCGATGTTAAGGCTTTCAAGTATTCTTTGTCTCCCCTTGTGTCGAATCAATAAATTGGGTTTTACTTCCCGCGAAGACTGTTGCGATCCCCTATACTTGTGGGTCATCAAGACTATTTTCTGGCGCCGTTGCCGGGGAGGATAGCTTTATTTGGAAGTTCACTTGGATTGATATTGTTCGCTGCAAATTCTCCATCATGGGTAAATCTCGCGATCCTAAAGTCGCCATATTACCATCCACTACAAGAAAAGGTACAACTCTGAGTACCTCTGCTGCTCTTGATTCACCATCTGTGATAAGTCAACTTGTTTCACCACCACAAGCTTCACTTGCTGGTACTTCTGCTGAATCTGAAAACTCTTATAATTTTGATGATGCTTCTGCTGTGCTTGATGATAGTGGTTCATTGGGATCTTTTCTAGATGCTACAATTGCTAGGTCTAGACAAATTGAAAATACTGAAACTCCTAACGAAAATGCTACACCTGTTAATTCACCTGAGTCTTTTGAATACTCTAGTGATGATCCTGATGAGGATTATGTGGAACTTGATGATGATTTTATTGATAGATGCAATGCTACTGCTGATGCAAGAAAAATTAAAAAGTTTCTTGCACAACATACTGTTAGATATAAGCTGTCTCCTGATCCTAAATTTGCCACATCTCCTATAAATATTAAGGATAAGGATTATGATTTTTCTCTTGATCTATCTCATATAGCTATTGTTGAGAAAACACCCTTTTGTGGTACTAAAAAAGAAAGTGCTGTTGAACACATGGATGAACTTTCTACTTTGAGTAGTTTGTTTTCTGATGATGTCAAGATGCGTACTTATTTTGTTGCTAAAAATTTTCCTTTCTCGTTAAAGGATGATGCTAAAACTTGGTATAATAGTTTGCCTCCTGGTTCTATTGATAGTCCAAGTGGTTTGCTTGATGTTTTCTTTCGGAAATATTTTCCTGCTAGTGCTCAACATATTGCTTTGCAGAAAAATTATAGCTTTGATCAGGAAGATGGAGAGAAATTGCCTGAAGCTTGGGCAAGATTTTGTTCTCTTATCAGAGCTTGACCTGGACATGACCTGGAAAAGCATGATTTACATGATATATTTTATAGTGGACTAACCATTGAGTCTAGAGCATATTTGGATAGTTGTGCTGCGGTTGTGTTTTCAGGAAAAGAACTCCGGACGAAGCTGAAGAATTATTGGCTAAAATAGGCCAGAATCATGATGGTTGGACTACACCTGAACCAGCCCCGACGCCAATATTGAAGAAGAGGGGTTTGATTAAATTAAATGATGAAGATATGAGGGAAGCCAAGAAATCTCTTAAGGAGAAAGGTATTAAATCTGAAGATGTGAAGAACTTACCTCCCATAGAAGATTTATGCAAGATAATTCCCCCTTCATCCATGATTGAGGTAAACTCTCTTCAACGCTTTACTAGGGAAGATATTCCATATTCAAAACATCCCGCTCAATGCTTAGATGAGTTTGATAATTATATTGTTAAGCAAGAAAATTTTAATATGAGAGTAGAGAATCATTTAATGGAAAATTCTCAAGCTATTAGTAATTTGCATGATATTGTGGAGAGAACCTCCAATGATGTTAAGATGCTTGTTAAACATTTTCATATGATTCAAACTCAAATTGATCAACTCACTAAAGTGCAAAATGACTTGTTAAAAAATAGTTCTAAAGAAAAACATGCATATGAAGTAACAACTAGAGGCGGTGTTTCTACCCAGGATCCTCTATATCCTGAGGGGCATCCCAAAAGAGTTGAACAAGATTCTCAACGAATTGAACCTAGTGCTCCTTCTAAGAAAAAGAAGAAGAAACATAAAACTGTTGTAGAATCCTCTGAACCTGTTAATGATCCTAATAGTATTTCTATTTCTGATGCTGAAACTGAAAGTGGTAATGAACATGATAAAGATAATGATAAGAATGATGCTTCTGATAAAGAAGAGGTTGAAGATGAACCTGAAAAGCGTGCTAAAAATAAAAAGTATACTAAAGAAGATTTTACTGCTAAGAAACATGGTAATGAAAGGGAACCTTGGGTTCAAAAGCAAATGCCTTTTCCTGCTAAAAAACTAAAATCAAAGGAAGAAGAACACTATAATAAATTTTGTGATTGGATGAAACCTTTATTCTTGCAAATCCCTTTGACTGATGCTATTAAATTGCCTCCTTATTCAAAGTATATGAAAGATATTGTCTCTAACAAAAGGAAAATTCCTAATGAGGAGATTTCCACTATGCTTGCTAATTACTCTTTCAATGGCAAAGTTCCAAAGAAATAGGGCGACCCAGGTATACCGACTATTCCTTGTTCTATTAAGAATAATTATGTTAGAACTGCTCTATGTGATTTGGGAGCGGGTGTTAGTGTTATGCCTTTTTCTCTTTACAAGAGGCTTTATTTAGATAAGTTGATACCGACTGATATATCTTTGAAAATGGATGATAAATCTACTGCTATTCCTGTTGGTATATGTGAGGATGTTCCTGTTCAAGTTACTAATAACTGCTTGATATTAACTGATTTTGTTGTGTTGGAAATGCCTGAAGATGATAATATGTCTATTATTCTTGGGAGACCTTTTCTTAACACCACAGGGGCTGTTATTGATTGCAATAAAGGAAAAGTTACTTTCAATGTCGATGACAAGGAGCATACTGTTTATTTTCCCAAGAGGATTGATAAAGTATGTGGAGTTAATACAATTTCTAATGTGAGAACTATCAAAGTGGGAGTTATTGATTGTCCTATATATGAGCCTAAAGAAGGATATCAAAATATTATGATTGGATCCATATCAATACAATTCAAGGTAACATGATTGATTTGAGGTTTATTTCTTCTTATGCTATGTAAAATTTATTTGGTGGCAAGACTTGATCAACCTTGTTAACAAAGTCATTTTATATGCATAGAGGAACTAAACAACATTTCTCTCTTTCTTTCCTCCACTTGTCCTACTTGTTGTAGCACCTATTTGATTTGCAAAGTTCTTTAGTTGTTTAGAGATTTAAAAATCTTTTTCTGCCCAGTAATAATAAATTTAATACCCAGAAATGTGCATTTTTCAAGGTTTTCAAAAATTCACAAAAATTATACCGTTGGTCTTATTTTTCGAAGAGGCACCTAGGAGCACATGGGGATGACCAGTGGGGCACCCCAGGGTGGCACCCCACCAGCCAGCGCGGCCAGCAAGGGGGGCGCGCCACCCTGTTGTGTGGGGCCCTCTTTGCCCCACCAATTCATCTCTTCCTCCCATCTCATTCTCTCTCCCGAAAAAACTCGCACTAGCTTTCTCTCACTCGCGTTTCTGCTCAAGAGCTCAAGATTTCTCGATCTCTTTGCTCAGCCCAGATTTCTGCCTGAAATTTGGCACATTTGCTCTCCGGTATGTGACTCCTCCGATTATCCAAGTAGAATTTTGTTTGGTTGAGTATATCTTGAATATTTTGCTGCTGTAGGTAACATGTTTAGTGAGCTTGCATGCTTGTTCTAAGTTGTAAAAACTAGTTTTGATGCATGTTTAGTACTCTACCAAGTTCCTATAGTAGTTTCCTTCAATTATATGTCACCAAGTCAAATTTTATAATGTTTGTTGAAAAATTTCAGAAAAGGAAGATGGATAACTATAACTTTGGAGAAGTGTTTGAAAGAGAGACGACAAGCACGGGGAGGCCCTCAAGGTCATCCACCCGGGTTAGACGATCCTATAATGAGGACGTCATCGCACCGAGCTTCGAAGCCGAAGAGGACAATGGAGTCCCTAACGCTTCATCATTTCCATGTTATACCTTTTTGAGTAATGCAGGGTTGCTGGATGATTTATTGGTTCTCGTCGGTAATGTGGGCTTAACCACCTACATGGGAGATGAGAGGGATCAATACCACATGCTAACTAAAATCTTTGTTGAGAGCTTTCAGTTCAACGACAAGCACTATCAACCATCAGTTGCATTCAGGATTTATGGTAATCCTATTACTATGAAGTTGAATGATTTTTGTGCTGCATTGGATATTGCCCCTGTAGGTACAGCGAAGAAGATCGAGAATAATCCCAAGGCTTTGCTGGAGCTCTATCGAGGAGTCACCAATGATGATTGCCGCACCATTCAGCGCGGCAAGATAAGAAACATTCAACTCCCTGCCATTAAATATTTCGCTTACTATCTTGCCACTAGCATTCTTGGTAGGGAGAACACTAGCAATATCTCTAGTTATCATCTTGCTTTCTTAGTTGCTGCACTTACTGGAGAGACACATTATCATCTTGGTGCTCTTGTTGCTCGCCGTTTGTCTAACAAGGGGCCTATTTTTGGAGGAATTGTTGCATCACACATTTTAGCATATCTAGATCTTCCTCTTGACCCTACTGATGTGAAATTAACTCCTATAAGGCTTGATATTGCTGCTATGAAGAGTCATCAATTTGTTACAACTGACTCTAGTTTAGAGAATATGGTCTATAGAATGTTGTTTGCTGACGGGGATGAGAGGGAAATCCCTTTGCCGCAGCCAGATTTGTTCAGTATTCACAGGAAACCTTGGTCGCGCTCTAAGGAGGAGGTGGATGAGCAACTGAAGATACAGGGCTTCCACCAGCAGCATGATTCCGAGGACGCCAAGCCCTCCCACGACTACACCATCACGTATCCTGGTGCTTCTTCCAGCACATACCCGGATCCATCTTCGTCGTACTACGGAGGTGCTACTTCATGGGCACCATGGGGTTAAACTCCACTTAGGCCAAAAGCCTAAGCTTGGGGGGAGGTATACCAGCATCACTCATTCTTTGCATATTATAGTTGCTGGATACTTGTACATACTTGTTTGGTTTCTTAAAGTGGTTTTCTAATAAGAGGGAGATGAGATTTGGGGAAGTGCTGCCTGAAAACAGATTCTGGACTGATACCAAAAAAATTCTCAAAAACAGCCAGAACGTTATTTTGCGATGTGCATGTTCCCTAGGTTGTTATCTAACTTTCATTAGTTGAACACTTTTCGAGCTGAGCAGCGAAAGAATTTCTTAAAAATCGATTACTGTACTGCTGTCAAGTTTGACGAATTCCTGCTGCTTTGTGTTTATGTGACTCTTCTAGTTTCCATTTTCTTGTTTTCGCCTTGTTTCTTTCCTAAAACATAAAAAGACCAAAAATATTTCTGTTGTTTCGCTTATTTTGGTTTCTTGCTCTTATTTTGATTTATTTGCTATCGTTGGTTTGCTATAAGAAAATCCAAAAAGATTTTGCTTTGTTTGCTTGTTTCCTTTTGTTCTTGTTTCCAATTCGAAAACACCAAAAATATTTGCTGTTCTTCTTTGGTTTTGTAAAGTTCATTATGGAGTTCAATGGTCTTCGGTGGCTGGAGCGTGGTTTTCATTCTATATTATTCAAGCTACACAAGTGAAAGGCAATAATGACGATCTACGACAATTCAACTGCGGTGAGAGGCTAGTATGAACTCTATTTGTTTTCATTTTTGTACATATACTCATCCATGTGAGCATGCTTGGTTGGTTCATGTGAGGTATATGTCATTTAAGAAAGTCTAGTAGTTCATGATCTCTCATGTTTAGCTCCAGTTTATTAATATGAGTAGCATGTCATGGATGTTTGCTTGCATTGTTTTATTCATAAATAGGTATGACATTGTGGTATCCTCCTCTGAATAATTCATTTGAATTGACTTGGCACATGCTCATGCATGCATATGACTGAACAAAAGTCAATTAAGCCTCGATGATTTACTTTGCCTCAGAGTTCTTGTATCACTTTTATGCCTCCGTTAATTTATTTTGCCGCAAGCATGATTATGACAGTGACTGCTCTCTTGATTGTCGCTCTCCAGTCTATTGCTAGACTTCACTTGTACTGAGCGGGAATGCTGCTCGTGCTTCCAAACCCCTGAAAACCAAGTTACTCCAAAGTGTCCACCATAAATACCTATGCATGGCATTTCAAACCATTCCAAGTAAATTCTCATGCGCTACCTTTAAACCTTCAAAATGCTTCTCAATTTGTGTCAATGTTTTATAGCTCATGAGGAAGTATGTGGTGTTTATCTTTCAACCTTGTCATTTACTTTTGACAGACTTTCATAATAAGAGCTGGCAACGGGGTGCCCAGCCCCAATTAATCAAACTTAATTCTCTTCACATGTTTTGCCCTGATTCATCAGTAAGCAACTTAATTTTGCAAATAGACACTCCTCCATGGTATGAGATTGATTGGAAGGCACCCGAGGATTCGGTTAGCCATGGCTTGTGTATGCAAAGGTTGGGGGGAGTGTCACCCATAATAAAACTAAAATACGTGTGTAAACAAAATAGAAGAGGGATGATCTACCTTGCTGGTAGAAATAACGTCCTTCATGGGAGCCGCTCTTGAAAGTCTGGTTGACGAGGTAGTTGGAGTACCAATTACCATTCGTTGACAACAACAAACACCTCTCAAAATAATTTTATTCCTGTTTAAAAAATGAAAAGCTCTAGCGCATGTTAATCCCTGCTTCCCTCTGCGAAGGGTCAATCTTTTATTTTTATGTTGAGTCACCATCCTTTCTTTGAGCACTTTCTTGAGAGCACAGCTGTCATTCTTAGTATAATATGCTTGTCCCAAAATGTGATTGACTGTGGTATAACTTTGATGCTTTTATCTTTGACAATCTCTACTTCTAGTCTTTCCATGAACTTCAGAGGTGCCCGAGCATTTATGTTTTGCTGTACAAATATGGGCAAGCGAGATACCACTTTATTATATCCTTTTGTGAACATTGCAATCCTGCTGATAGACATGATTCATGATGCTTATTATTAATGTGTTGGTACCTTTTCCATGATTGACATAGCTATTAGATGATTTTATTTGCATGTATCTTATTATGAATTGCCTAAGTAGTTGTCCACATCATGAGAATATTTACATCATATGAACAAATGTGTTCGTGAAAGTTCTTTTATCGCACTCAGTTGTTAACTGAATTGCTTGAGGACAAGCAATAAGCTAAGCTTGGGGGAGTTGATACGTCCAAAACGTATCTACTTTCCCGAACACTTTTGCTATTGTTTTGCCTCTAATTTGTGTATTTTGGATACAACTAACACGGACTAACGCTGTTTTCAGCAGAATTGCTCTGGTGTCTTGTTTTTGTGCAGAAATTCAACTTTCAGGAAAATCCCCGGAATATATGTCGAAGGGCTTATTTTTCCAGAAGATTCACGGAGCCAGAAGGGCAGGCCTGGGGGAGGCCCAGGGCCCCCACACACTAGGCCGGCACAGCCTGGAGGGGGGGGGGGGGCACGCCGCTCTACTGTGAGGCCACCTCGGCCAGCCTCTGACGCCCCCCTCTGGACTATTTAAGGGTTTCGATCTAAAAACGCGAGACGGGAAGTCGAAGTCGCCAGAAACCATCCAGAACGCCGCCACCATCGCGAAACTCCGTCTCGGGACCAGAAACTCCGTTCTGGCACTCCGCCGGGACGGGGAATTGGAGGAGATCATCGCCATCATCACCACCGACGCCTCTCCATCGACCAGCCATGTTTCCCCCATCCATGTGTGAGTAATTCCCCCGCTGTAGGCTGAAGGGGATGGTAGGGATTGGATGAGATTGGTCATGTAATAGCATAAGATTGTTAGGGCATAGTGCCTAGTGTCCGTAATTGGTA
Source organism: Lolium perenne (assembly GCF_019359855.2). Taxonomy (NCBI): domain Eukaryota; kingdom Viridiplantae; phylum Streptophyta; class Magnoliopsida; order Poales; family Poaceae; genus Lolium; species Lolium perenne. The sequence continues at coordinate 215,686,713 of NC_067246.2, read as the reverse complement.
CTTTGATGATATTGTTGCAACTTGTTATGCTTAATGCTTGTCACTAGGGCCCGAGTGCCATGATCTCAGATCTGAACATGTTATTGTTTCATGATGATATTCATTGTTTTATGATCTTACCTGCAAGTTGTATACACATGTCGCTGTCCGGAACCCGAGACCCCAAAGTGACAGAAATTGGGACAACCGGAGGGGAAGGCAGTGATGTGAGGATCACATGTGTTCACGGAGTGTTAATGTTTTGCTCCGGTACTCTATTAAAAGGAGTACCTTAATTTCCAGTAGATTCCCTAGAGGCCCGGCTGCCACCGGCTGGTAGGACAAAAGATGTTGTGCAAGTTTCTCACTGCGAGCACGTACGACTAAATATGGAACACATGCCTATGGATTGTTTAGTACTTGGATACCGTTTTATTACTATCTGCAAATGCCCTACTTTGATTGTTACATGAGTTTCTCTCATCCATGCAATGCCCGTCATCCATCCCTGTGCCTACAGTATTTTAATCCTGCTGTTTACTATAATCACTACTGTTGTCTTTGTTACACTGCTGCGGATATTTCACTACTGCTACTGCTATAAAACTGTTACTACTGATAAACTCTTGCGAGCAAGTCTGTTTCCAGGTGCAGCTGAATTGACAACTCCACTGTTAAGGCTTTCAAGTATTCTTTGTCCCCCCTTGTGTCCAATCAATAAATTGGGTTTTACTTCCCGCGAAGACTATTGCGATCCCCTATACTTGTGGGTCATCAGTACCGACGCCAGCCAGATGGACTTTTGCGACCTTCCCGGTTGCCGCCCGGTCCCTGGCCCGGTTTGGACCTGATCGTCCGGTCCCAGGCCCGGATGGACCGGCCCCTGGACCGGATTTCACGGGTTCGACTCGACCGGAACTGCCCGAGTCGGTCCACCGCATACCTATTCGACCCAAGTCGTCTTGTACCTCTATATAAGCACCTAGGTCGTCCCCTTTACTGCTTAGACAAGATTTAGGCTTAGACATGGATTTGAGCTTTGTCTCCCTAGGGTTTCATCCCCTTTGTATCAAGGCTACCCTTGTTGGATGATTGGATTTGGTGTGTGAGATTCTAGTGCTACCCACTCTCTCTCCCACTCCTAGATTCATCTCCCTCACCAATCTCTCCGCTCGGAATTCTACCTCGCGTCTCTTCCGGGTTGATTCTATTGGCGTGGTCCATCGAGCCACGAGGGTAAGTATCGGTTGTATCGGGTTGGCGTGCGTGCGTGAGTTCTTCGTGTTCTTCACGCTCTCCCTCTCTTTCCCCTTTGGATTTCGGTTCAATCACGAGATCGGGCCACAAACGGGGTCTTAGACCTCATCATATGGTATCAGAAGCTTTTGGTTACCGCGATTTTGACCCTCCACCCACCCAATTTCATTTCTAGAAAATTTTCCAAAAAAAATCCACAAAAATAGCCCCAAATTGCCTTTGGACGGATCTGTGATTTGGTTGCGTTTGAGTGGTTTTGGTCCGTGGATTCGGTGTTATTGTGCTTGATCTACTACTTCCCCAACTTTTAGCCCCCAATTCCATCGTTTCCCTTCGATTTGGGTCGATTTGGTTGGTTTTTGCTCAAGAACAGGAGAGAGAAACGCAAACCGGCCCAGAACCCGGTCAACCGGGCGGCAGACCGGGCCAGCCGGCCCCAGGGCCGGTCAACCGGGCCCTAGACCGGGCGCCAACCGGGCGGCAGACCGGCCCAGCCGGCCCAGGAGCCGGTCAACCGGGCCCCAGACCAGGCGCCACCACTCCCACCTCCGCTGCCGACCACCGCCACTCCTCTCCACCACCGGCAAGCTCCATAACCCTGCCAAACCACCGGTACACACCACCGCGACCTCATAACCACCGCCGCAACCGCAAGAGCATCGACACCACCCACCACTGGCTTACCACCGCCACCACCGCCAAGCTACTTTGACCATTTTCTTCCGCTAACTTGTGTTTGCTTGTTCCGGTTTGAGTGCCTTGTTTGTGAAACTAACCCGCAGCTCCGAAGCAAGCGACGACATGCGAGGCACCCTAGAACTTGCAACCGTACTCTTGACACCACCGCCATCATCGCAAGTTGTGTGTTCATCACCGCCTACACCTCTTAGGTATAACTTGCATTACCCTTGTAACCCCTCTTCTTTTGCGATCTATCCTACCGAGCATTGCTTATTGAGTGTTGCGAGACATTGCACGTGGCCCCGATTGTGAGGTGTGTGTGTAGTGTGGAGTCAAGCTTCTAAGCAAAACTCGTGTGGCAAGATAGCAAGAGCGAGCTAACGCTAACATAGTGCGAGAAAAAGCCGCCAAAACACAAAAAGAGCAAAAGTGTGCAGGTGCAATCATACATACAAATACAAAAAGAGTGTCAAGTGCCACCAAATACAAAAGAGAAAAAGCTTTTAAGCAAAAGAGAGAAAAGAGAAGAGAGGCTACGTGTGAATCTTGTTGTCTCTTCATTTACAACCAAAGCTTTGCCTCTCCTTGTGTTAGTGTGATACCGAGCACCCTTGCTTTTGGGTTCTTACACTTTTCCGCTCATTCCTTGGTCGCACTAACCCTGTTCACCTCGTGTGTGCGTTCCACATCTTTTCCGTGTTTATAGTGATCATCGCTTTGACATTTGATTTTTGGATTTCACCCACTCTTGACAACAAACTTGATTTCGGATTTCGTCTTTTGGCTTTCCACCATACTCACCTAACATCATATTTGCTAGCTTTTGCGTGTGCTTTTGTGTGAGTACCCGATACAATTGTTCTAACTCTCGGTTAGTTGGATCACCCCAATCTTGTCATACCACGGTAAGGTTGCGAGGTAGTGTTCTTCAACTAACATACACCATATAGATCTTGTCGTGCTAAGATGTATAGCGACGAAGAATATACGGAGGAGTACACGGAGCACTTCGATGAGGATACCTCTTCAAGCACCGCAGATGTGGAGGAACATGTGGAGCTCTACTCCTACTATAGCTTCGCAAGCATCATCGACATGTACAACATCGAGGAGCTCGACAACGACCATGGCTCCCCAAGCATCACCGACATCTCCGACATCGAGGAGCTCGACAACGACCATGGCTCCCCAAGCATCATCGACATGGACGACATGGTGGAGCACCACCTTGAGGACGACTTCGACGAGCTCTACATCGACAATGGCTCACCAAGCATTGACGACATGGTGGAGCAACACCACGCCTACGACATCGACACCATGGCGCATAAGCCATCATCTAGGCATGTGATGACGCGTAAAGCACAAGCCCGTTGGGAACCCCAAGAGGAAGGTGTGATGCGTGCAGCGACAAGTTTTCCCTCAGTAAGAAACCAAGGTTATCGAACTAGTAGGAGTCAAGAAGCACGTGAAGGTTGATGGTGGCGGAGTGTAGTGCGGCGCAACACTAGGGATTCCGGCGCCAACGTGGAACCTGCACAACACAATCCAAATACTTTGCCCCAACTTAACAGTGAGGTTGTCAATCTCACCGGCTTGCTGTAACAAAGGATTAATTGTATAGTGTGGAAAATGATGTTTGTATGCGAAGAACAGTAAGAACAAGTATTGCAGTAGATTGTATTCGATGTAAAAGAATGGACCGGGGTCCACAGTTCACTAGTGGTATCTCTCCAATAAGATAAAGCATGTTGGGTGAACAAATTAAAGTTGGGCAATTGACAAATAAAGAGGGCATGACAATGCACATACATATCATGATGAGTAGTGTGAAATTCAATTGGGCATTACGACAAAGTACATAGACCGCTATCCAGCATGCATCTATGCCTAAAAAGTCCACCTAAGAATTACCATAACCATTACCACTAGCAGGATATGGCCTATAGTTGTTACCAGAATTATTCCTATAAGCATTGTTGTTGAAATTATTATTTTTAATGAAGTTCACATCAACATGTTCTTCTTGAGCAACCAATGAAGCTAAAGGAACATTATTAGGATCAACATTAGATCTACCATTCACAAGCATAGACATAATAGCATCAATCTTATCACTCAAGGAGGAGGTTTCTTCAACAGAATTTACCTTCTTACCTTGTGGAGTTCTTTCCGTGTGCCATTCAGAGTAATTAATCATCATATCATCAAGAAGCTTTGTTGCGGCGCCTAGAGTGATGGACATAAAAGTACCTCCAGCAGCTGAATCCAATAAGTTCCGCGAAGAAAAATTCAATCCTGCATAAAAGGTTTGGATGATCATCCAAGTAGTCAGTCCATGGGTAGGGCAATTTTTAACCAAGGATTTCATTCTTTCCCATGCTTGAGCAACATGCTCATTATCCAATTGCTTAAAATTCATTATGCTACTTCTCAAAGATATAATTTTAGCAGGAGGATAATATCTACCAATGAAAGCATCCTTACATTTAGTCCATGAATCAATACTATTCTTAGGCAAAGATAGCAACCAATCTTTAGCTCTTCCTCTTAAGGAGAAAGGAAACAATTTTAATTTTATAATGTCACCATCTACATCCTTATACTTTTGCATTTCACAAAGTTCAACAAAATTATTAAGATGGGCAGCAGCATCATCAGAACTAACACCAGAAAATTGCTCTCTCATAACAAGATTTAGTAAAGCAGGTTTAATTTCAAAGAATTCTGCTGTAGTAGCAGGTAGAGCAATAGGTGTGCATAAGAAATCATTATTATTTGTGCTTGTGAAGTCACACAAATTTGTATTTTCAGGAGTACCCATTTTAGCAATAGCAAATAAAGCAAACTAGATAAAGTAAATGCAAGTAACTAATTTTTTTGTGTTTTTAATATAGAGAACGCAAACAAGATAGTAAATAAAGTAAAGCAAGTAACTAATTTTTTTGTATTTTGATATAAGAAAGCAAACAAAGCAGTAAATAAAATAAAGTAAAGCAAGACAAAAACAAAGTAAAGAGATTGGAAGTGGGAGACTCCCCTTGCAGCGTGTCTTGATCTCCCCGGCAACGGCGCCAGAAAACTGTCTTGATGACGCGTAAAGCACACGCCCGTTGGGAACCCCAAGAGGAAGGTGTGATGTGTGCAGCGACAAGTTTTCCCTCAGTAAGAAACCAAGGTTATCGAACCAGTAGGAGTCAAGAAGCACATGAAGGTTGATGGTGGCGGAGTGTAATGCGGCGCAACACCAGGGATTCCGGCGCCAACGTGGAACCTGCACAACACAATCCAAATACTTTGCCCCAACTTAACAGTGAGGTTGTCAATCTCACCGGCTTGCTGTAACAAAGGATTAATTGTATAGTGTGGAAAATGATGTTTGTATGCGAAGAACAGTAAGACCAAGTATTGCAGTAGATTGTATTCGATGTAAAAGAATGGACCGGGTTCCACAATTCACTAGTGGTGTCTCTCCAATAAGATAAAGCATGTTGGGTGAACAAATTACAGTTGGGCAATTGACAAATAAAGAGGGCATGACAATGCACATACATATCATGATGAGTAGTGTGAAATTCAATTGGGCATTACGACAAAGTACATAGACCGCTATCCAGCATGCATCTATGCCTAAAAAGTCCACCTTCGGGTTAGCATCCGCACCCCTTCCAGTATTAAGTTGCAGACAACAGACAATTGCATTAAGTATGGTGCGTAATGTAATCAACACAAATATCCTTAGAAAAAGCATTGATGTTTTATCCCTAGTGGCAGCAGCACATCCATAAACTTAGAACTTTCTGTCACTGTCCCAGATTAAATGGAGGCATGAACCCACTATCAAGCATAAATACTCCCTCTTGGAGTTACAAGTATCGACTTGGACAGAGCCTCTACTAGCAACGGAGAGCATGCAAGATCATAAACAACACATATATGATAGATTGATAATCAACATAACATAGTATTCCATATTCATCGGATCCCAACAAACACAACATGTAGCATTACAAATAGATGATCTTGATCATGATAGGCAGCTCACAAGATCTAACATGATGGCACAATGAGGAGAAGACGACCATCTAGCTACTGCTATGGACCCATAGTCCAGGGGTGAACTACTCACACATCAATCTGGAGGCGATCATGGCGATGAAGAGTCCTCCGGGAGATGATTCCCCTCTCCGGCAGGGTGCCGGAGGCGATCTCCTGAATCCCCCGAGATGGGATTGGCGGCGGCGATGTCTCTAGAAGGTTTTCCGTATCGTGGCTCTCGGTACTGGGGTATTCGCGACGAAGGCTTTAAGTAGGCGGAAGGGTAGGTTTAGGGGCGGCACGAGGGCCCCACACGCCAGGGCGGCGCGTGACATAGGCATCCCCAATGGGCCTGCCAAAGATGGTACTCGGGGTTTACTGAACGCCCACGGCCCGAAGGATAAGGAGAATTCGGAAGCCCAACTTGCTAGTTAAGGAAAGCTAGAGTTGTATTAGGAGAGAACACTTGTAATATTACGGGAGGAGTTGGAAACCTTCCCGGACTCTGTAACTTGTACATCACGAATCCCTCGGCTCCACCTCTTATATAAGGGGGAGTCGAGGGACAAAGAAAGCATCGATTCATTGTCTCACAAACCCTAGTTTTCATATCGTCGAGTACTTTTCGGCTGAAACCTTCGAGATCTACTTGCCCTCTACTTCTAACTAAACCCTAGTCTACAACCCGTAGGCATCGACAAGTTAATCCCTTGTCAATTGGCGCCGTCTGTGGGAATTAGAGGCGTCAAGGATCTGATCTCGATGGCACGTTCAAGATCGTCGAATTCGTCAACAACAAGCAACACGATGGATAGAGGTAAACAGATCGCAATTGGTCATGTCGATTTTGTTCCTCACCCGCCCTCCCGTTTGGATGCATATGCGTATCTGGAGGAGCCTATGGAGATGACGTTCGGAAGGTTCCACTTTCGCGTCGAGAAGGAGGGAGCGTATCGTCTCGAAATTCCGATCTCGTCGGGATTATCGGCGGTCGATTCTGATTTTTCGAACTCAACATCGTCAATCGAGTCAGGCGAAGAGGAGACTTCATCGCCACGCTTCATCAGCACCAGGGCAAGCGAAAAGCTCGCCAAGATCTTCAGCGACATGTCCTTCGAGTCGTCTGCGGATTCAGATATAGGCGACGACTCGAATAGCTAAGATAGCTTCAACTTCTTCGACAGATCCACTACCGTTGGCAAGGTATTCACCAATCTCTATGATGGTGTCACCAAACCCAACACGGTTCAGTATCCAAAATATCATCAGATCTATGCAATCGGGGATCCGAGTCGCCCACAAGAGGAGACATCAGAGAACTTCGACGAGGCAGGGAATCCATATGTCGATCCTGCAGATCTCACAAGAGGTCTAGGAACAAAATATACTGGACCAGGGACACGAGAGATGGTGCGATTTCCACAAGAAGTGTGGGATCGAGTCGCAAGAGCTATTAATGGTACAGAGCCAATGACTGTAATGGCGACACCTGAGGAGTTACAAGCATATCAGTATAAGGGCTTGCACGTACCAGGCGGGAGCTCGAGAAGCAGAAAATCGAGTTGGATAGAAGGCAGGAAGCAGCCTCTGCATCCAGCAGGCGAAGGGCAGAGTTAAGTCGACATTCAGGAACTTCGGGAGATAGCCACAGAGAAGCTCGGAACAGGGCAAGATCTAGGCTGCAAAACATACCTGAAGCTGATAGAGAGCACTTGGTGCAAAACCTCGATATGTCCTTTATGTCGATAGACACAAGAGGGAACATTATCCCTAAAACACCGGAAGCTGGGTATATGGCGACACAAGCCTTTATCCTCGCGTCCAGACCACCTCTTGGAGATCCAAGGGAGGCATTGTACAACATGGCCATGGCAGGCGTTGGGGCCATGGGAACGGCGTTTGCATCAACGCCTCCCGAAGGAACAGCAAGACAAAATAGTCCACGACCTGCGGCGGCAGCACCAGTTCCCGAAAGAACAAGTGGAGCAAGAGACACAACAGCGCAAGCAAGGATGGATAGAGCACGACATAATAGAAGGGAACACCGACACTCCCCAGAGATAGAGGACGAGGATGTGTGCGGGTTGCCGTGCTTTACAAGGAGGGTCCGAAAAACTCGAGTTCCTGCGGGGTTCAAATTGCCCGATAACTTCAAAAAATTCGACGGCCTGCAAGATCCAGAGGATTGGCTAGTCGATTATCTCGAGACGGTAAAGTTGACTGGAGGAACCAGAGCAACAGCCATGCAGAGCATCCAGGTACATCTGAGTGGAGCTGCGCGATCTTGGATAAAGAAGCTCCCTCCAGGTTCTATCGACAGCTAGGATAGCTTCGAGGATGTGTTCGTCAAGAATTTCCGGTCTACTTGCAAAAAACCTGCATCACTAGAGGAGTTAAGAGCGTATCGACAAAAGCCGGATGAATCAATGAGAAAGTACATCCAAAGGTGGAATATCATCAAAAACTCGGCAGAGAATATATCTGACGAGAGAGCGATAGATGCGTTTGTCGCAGGAATCCGGCGGGGAGATTTTGTCGAGGACTTGGGGAGAACTAACCCAAAGACAGTATCCGCGTTGATGGAGATAGCAAACAGATGGGCAGATGGAGAAGATGATGTTCACAACAAACGACATAGGTCACCAGAGGAGGACCGCGGTCGAAATTATCAAAATAGGCGACGATTTCCTCGGCAGTACTCGAGCTATGATGCTCCTGGACAAATTTCGGCTGGCTTTAGAGCAAGCGCTGGAGGAAACAATAGAGATGACTATCAAAGGAGCAATGAGCAGCGAGGTGACAATAGAGATGACTCCCGAAACAACAGGCAAAATAATGGGCCAAGGTTCCAGAGACCTTTCGTGTCCCCCGAGGAGATGATGAACGGGCCGTGTCAGATGCATTTCTATCTCGAGAACAACGGAAAGAGACAGTCAGGACACTTGCAAAAGGATTGCCGAAATTTTCAGGCAATGTTAAGGTGGGCAGGGCACGCCAACGCCCAGGCGACAAATAGAAACCCTCAAGGGCCCAGGAGTGAGATCCACTTGCCACCTCCTCCCGCAATTACGGACGAAAATTGACACCAGCTCAGAATAGCGGCAGCACCTGCACCACCACCTTACGTTGATCCCAATTCCAACAGAGCGGTCTCGATGATTCAGAAAGGTAGACCATCCAATAGAGCTCAGAAGGTAATCTCGTGACAGGTGTTCATGGCGGAGAAGATGCCTCCACCAACAGTTGAGTACCTCAATTGGTCAGGGCGGCAAGATATTGGCTTCACAATAGCGGATCACCCGCAGCAAGTTCCTCGACCAGGGCAGTCAGCACTTATCTTACCCGTAGTAATCGCAGGATTCGACGTATCTCGAGTATTCATAGATGGAGGCAGCAGTTTAAACCTTATGTATGCAGATACACTAAGGAAGATGAACATATCTCTAGCAAATCTGAAGCCAACCGATACGCGTTTCCATGGAATTACGCCGGAGAAGCCAAGTTATCCGTTGGGGAAGATCAATCTCGACGTTCAGTTTGGGACCCGAGAAAACTACATGATAGAGAGGCTGGAGTTTGAAGTCGTGGATTTCCCATCACAGTACCACGCTTTGTTGGGGCGCCCAGCATATGCTAGGTTTATGGCGGTACCACATTACACATACCTGTTGTGGAGGATGCCTGGACCTAAGGGACCAATCACAGTTAAAGGAAGCTTCGCGCTAGACGATAAATGTGACAAGGATTTTCATCGACTGTCAGAAACCTTCGGGATGCAAGCAGAGTACATGGCGTCAAGGCTCACGACTGATTATGATGTGCTGCCAGATGTAGGAAGGCCTAACAAAGAATCAACCTTTAATACTGCGAAAAATTCTAAGGAGGTGCAGATTCACCCGACAGATCCAAAAAAGACGACGTCCATCGCGACAGACATGGACCTCGCATAGGAAAGGTGCTCGTCGAGTTCCTCCGTGAGCACTGGAAAATCTTCGCATGGTGTCCAGCTGACATGCCAGGAGTACCCAGGGAACTTGCGGAGCACCACCTAAACTTGGATCCACTAGCGAGACCAATAAAACAACCTTTGCGGCGTTTTTCGGAGCCAAACCGCAAAGCTATGCTGTCAGAGATTGATTGACTGAGAGAAGCTGGTTTCATCAAGGAGCTGCATACAGAGGCCACGTGGGTCGCAAACCCAGTATTGGTCCCGAAGAAAAACACTAAAGTCCTTCGCATGTGTGTCGACTTTACGTGTCTCAACAAATATTGTCCAAAGGATCACTTTCCCCTCCCGAGGATCGATCAAATTATCGACTCCACGATAGGATGTGAACGTCTTTCCTTCCTGGATGCATACTCTGGTTATAACTGATACGTCTCTGACGTATCGATAATTTCTTATGTTCCATGCCACATTATTGATGATATCTACATGTTTTATGCATACTTTATGTCATATTTATGCATTTTCTGGAACTAACCTATTAACAAGATGCCGAAGAGCCAGTTGCTGTTTTCTGCTATTTTTGGTTTCAGAAATCCTAGTAAGGAAATATATTCTCGGAATTGGACGAAATCAACGCCCAGGGGCCTATTTTGCCACGAAGCTTCCAGAAGACCGGAGAGTCAACAAAGTGGGGCCACGAGGTGGCCAGGGGGTAGGGCGGCGCGGCCCCACCCTTGGCCGCGCCGACCTGTCTCCTGGGCCCCTCGCGACGCCCCCTGACCTATCCTTCCACCTACAAATAGCCTTCATCGCGAAACCCCCAGTACCGAGAGCCACGATACGGAAAACCTTCCAGAGACGCCGCCGCCGCCAATCCCATCTCGGGGGATTCAGGAGATCGCCTCCGGCACCCTGCCGGAGAGGGGAATCATCTCCCGGAGGACTCTACGCCGCCATGGTCGCCTCCGGAGTGATGTGTGAGTAGTCTACCCCTGGACTATGGGTCCATAGCAGTAGCTAGATGGTTGTCTTCTCCCCATTGTGCTTAATTGTCGGGTCCTGTGAGCTGCCGAACATGATCAAGATCATCTATCTGTAATTCTATATGTTGTGTTTGTTGGGATCCGATGAATAGAGAATACCATGTTATGTTGATTATCAATTTATATCTATGTGTTGTTTATGATCTTGCATGCTCTCCGTTATTAGTAGATGCTCTGGCCAAGTTGATGCTAGTAACTCCAAGAGGGGGTATTTATGCTCGATAGTGGGTTCATGTCTCCGTGAATCTGGAGGAGTGACAAGAACCTCTAAGGTTATGGATGTGCTGTTGCCACTAGGGATAAAACATTGATGCTATGTTCGAGGATGTAGTTATTGATTACATTACGCGCAATACTTAATGCAATTGTCTGTTGTTAGCAACTTAATACTGGAAGGGGTTCGGATGATAACCTGAAGGTGGACTTTTTAGGCATAGATGCATGCTGGATAGCGGTCTATGTACTTTGTCGTAATGCCCAATTAAATCTCACAATACTCATCATAATATGGATGTGCATGGTCATGCCCTCTCTATTTGTCAATTGCCCAACTGTAATTTGTTCACCCAACATGCTGTTTATCTTATGGGAGAGACACCTCTAGTGAACTGTGGACCCCGGTCCAATTCTCTATACTGAAATACAATCTACTGCAATCTTTGTTCTATCTGTTTTCTGCAAACAATCATCTTCCACACTATACATCTAATCCTTTGTTACAGCAAGCCGGTGAGATTGACAACCTCATTTGTTTCGTTGGGGCAAAGTACTTGGTTTGTGTTGTGCAGGTTCCACGTTGGCGCCGGAATCCCTGGTGTTGCGCCGCACTACATCTCGCCGCCATCAACCTTCAACGTGCTTCTTGGCTCCTACTGGTTCGATAAACCTTGGTTTCATACTGAGGGAAAACTTGCCGCTGTACGCATCAGACCTTCCTCTTGGGGTTCCCAACGGACGCGTGCTGTACGCGTATCAAGCTCTTTTTCTGGCGCCGTTGCCAGGGAGATCAAGACGCGCTGCAAGGGGAGTCTCCACATCCCAATCTCTTTACTTTGTTTTTGTCTTGCTTAGTTTTATTTACTACTTTGTTTGCTGCACTAAATCAAAATACAAAAAAAATTAGTTGCTAGTTTTACTTTATTTGCTATCTTGTTTGCAATCTCATTATCCAATTGTTTAAAATTGGGCAACATGCTCATTATCCAATTGTTTAAAATTCATTATGATACTTCTCAAAGATATAATTTTAGCAGGAGGATAATATCTACCAATGAAAGCATCCTTACATTTAGTCCATGAATCAATACTATTCTTAGGCAGAGATAGCAACCAATCTTCAGCTCTTCCTCTTAATGAGAAAGGAAACAATTTTAATTTTATAATGTCACCATCTACATCCTTATACTTTTTCATTTCACATAATTCAACAAAATTATTAAGATGGGCAGCAACATCATCAGAACTAACACCAGAAAATTGCTCTCTCATAACAAGATTCAGTAAAGCAGGTTTAATTTCAAAGAATTCTGCTGTAGTAGCACGTGGAGCAATAGGTGTGCATAAGAAATCATTATTATTTGTGGTTGTGAAGTCACACAACTTAGTATTTTCAGGAGTACCAATTTTAGCAACAGTAAATAAAGCAAACTAGATAAAGTAAATGCAAGTAACTAATTTTTTTGTGTTTTTAATATGGAGATTGCAAACAAGACAATAAATAAAGTAAAGCTAGCAACTAATTTTTTTGTGTTTTGATATAATGCAGCAAACAAAGTAGTAAATAAAGTAAAGCAAGACAAAAACAAAGTAAAGAGATTGGAAGTGGATACTCCCCTCGCAGAGTGTCTTGATCTCCCCGGCAACGGCGCCAGAAATTTGATGCTTGTTACGCGTACAACACGCGTCCGTTGGGAACCCCAAGAGGAAGGTGTGATGCGTACAGCGGCAAGTTTCCCTCAGTAAGAAACCAAGGTTTATCGAACCAGTAGGAGCCAAGAAGCACGTTGAAGGTTGATGGCGGCGGAGTGTAGTGCGGCGCAACACCAGGGATTCCGGCGCCAACGTGGAACCTGCACAACACAACCAAAGTACTTTGCCCCAACGTGACAGTGAGGTTGTCAATCTCACCGGCTTGCTATAACAAAGGATTAGATGTATAGTGTGGATGATGATGTTTGCAGAGAACAGTAGAACGAGTATTGCAGTAGATTGTATTCGATTTAAAGAATGGACCGGGGTCCACAGTTCACTAGTGGTGTCTCTCCCATAAGATAAATAGCATGTTGGGTGAACAAATTACAGTTGGGCAATTGACAAATAAAGATGGCATGACAATGCACATACATGTTATGATGATTAGTGTGAGATTTAGTTGGGCATTACGACAAAGTACATAGACCGCTATCCAGCATGCATCTATGCCTAAAAGTCCACCTTCAGGTTATCATCCGAACCCCCTCCAGTATTAAGTTGCAAACAACAAACAATTGCATTAAGTATGGTGCATAATGTAATCAACAAATACATCCTTAGACATAGCATTGATGTTTTATCCCTAGTGGCAACAGCACATCCACAACCTTAGAACTTTCTGTCACTGTCCCAGATTTAATGGAGGCATGAACCCACTATCGAGCATAAATACTCCCTCTTGGAGTTACAACTAAAAACTTGGCCAGAGCCTCTACTAGCAACGGAGAGCATGCAAGATCATAAACAACACATAGATGATAGATTGATAATCAACATAACATAGCATTCATTATTCATCGGATCCCAACAAACGCAACATGTAGCATTACAGATAGATGATCTTGATCATGTTAGGCAGCTCACAAGATCCAACAATGATAGCACAATTAGGAGAAGACGACCATATAGCTACTGCTATGGACCCATAGTCCAGGGGTGAACTACTCACACATCACTCCGGAGGCGACCATGGCGGTGAAGAGTCCTCCGGGAGATGATTCCCCTCTCCGGCAGGGTGCCGGAGGCGATCTCCTGAATCCCCCGAGATGGGATTGGCGGCGGCGGCGTCTCTGGAAGGTTTTCCGTATCGTGGCTCTCGGTCCTGGAACTATTATCGACGAAGGCTTAAGTAGCGGAAGGGTAGGTCAGGGGGCACCACGAGGGCCCCACACGCCAGGGCCGCGCGGCCAGCACCTGGGCCGCGCCGCCCTATTGTGTGGGCGCCTCGTCGCCCCACTTCGTATCTCCTCCGGACTTCTGGAAGCTTCGTGGAAAAATAAGATCCTGGGCGTTGATTTCGTCCAATTCCGAGAATATTTCCTTACTAGGATTTCTGAAACCAAAAACAGCAGAAAAAAACAACTGGCTCTTCGACATCTTGTTAATAGGTTAGTGCCGGAAAATGCATAAATATGACATAAAGTATGTATAAAACATGTAGGTATTGTCATAAAACAAGCATGGAACATAAGAAATTATCGATGCGTTGGAGACGTATCAGGTACCTTGGTTGTCGTCATCGACAATGGTACGGTCTTCAACTTCTCCACCCTCAGGAAGAGGAGGAAGAGAAGCGAGAACGGGGTGGTTCTGAGAAAAAGAAAGAGTGTCGATAAAAAAGAAGTTATGCAAAAAAAGCTAGCAAGACAGTAGTCGATAAAATAGTAAAACTCGAGGAGACAATATAGCAACTAAGAGGAAAAATTACCTCGGGGAGGGGATTGGCGCCACTATATGGCGTAATGCGGCAAGAGGATGGAATTGGATCCTTCTTGTTGAGCGATGAGATTTTGCGGATAAGCTTTTCAAAATCCTTCAAGGGAAGGTCTTTTGAGAGCCTGTCGACATCTTCTTCACCAGCATACTTCCAGAGGGGATTTTTGCGAGCCTGGAGAGGCTGCACTCTAATCCTAAGGAAATAGGCAGTAATCTCAATACCCGAAAGTTCCTTGCCGCGGGTGTTCTGTAGCTCGTGGATGCGAGTCATCAGCGCTTCTGTCGCCAACTTCTCAGCTTCGGTAGCTTCAGCATCCCAAGAACGGCGGCGAAGGATTTTGGCTTCTCCGTCGAAAGGGGCGATGTTGTCCTCCACTGGATTGGAGCTTTCTTCGTGGATATACAGCCATTTCTTCCGCCAACCTTGGACAGAGTCGGGGAATTTGACGTCGAAATATTCGACGTCAGAGCGAACACAGATAACAACGCCGCCAATATTGTAGGCGATGTTGTGGGAGCCATTACGACGGAGGCAGAAGATACGCTTCCACAGAGCCCAATTAGGTTGGACCCCGAGGAAGCACTCACACAATGTGATAAAAATCGACACGTGGAGGATGGAATTGGGCATCAACTGATGCAGTTGAAGCCCATAGACAAACAAAAGACCCCGAAGAAACTCGTGGATTGGGGGAGAAAGACCTCGGATGAGGTGGTCAACGAAACTGACCCGATACTCGATTGGAGGCCTTGGATAGCTCTCCTCCTTGGGGAAGCGGAGCGAGTTCTCTTTCTTGCTGAACCCCATCTTCTTCAGCAGGTTGATGTCTTGGGCAGAGATCTTGGATCTTTCCCACTCGGCGCTTCCCAGATCCGCCGTCGCCATCTTCGACTCTGGAGTGCTGTGCCTAGTCAAACGGATGCGAGGCGGCATCAATGAGCTTGGCGGCGAAGGGTGTGAGTGTGGTTGAGCGCTTGAAGCAATGGGAGCAATGGAGGATTTGGCAGAGGAGAAGCAGAGGTGCGGCGCGAGTGAAAGGACTAGAGGAGGAAGACGATACCTTTATATAGAGGTGCGGTGAATCGACGCGCCGTTGGATTGAGAGATTGCGGGACAGATGGTGTACACGTGGACAAGGGGTAAAAAGTAATTTCATACAGACGAGAAAGCACAGGAGCTACAGTACGTGCGCCAGAAAAAGCGGAGGACGTGTGTCCCCCACTTGCACGACGTGTCAATACGATGCGTAATTTGGGCTCGCAAGGTAGTGGGAGAGAACTTCTCGCGTTTTCCAGGAACAGCGGTCGTGGCTATCGTCAGCAGTGATGTCACCTCAGCAAGAGAAAATTTCGACTCAACAGCTTCATAAAAAAGGCAACAGCAGAAGATTGTGGATTATTTCGAGAGCCTTTGATCAAATACAAGTTTTTGATCAAATGCTCGGGGGCTACTTTGGAAAAATGAAAAATTCGAGAAAGACAAAATAGAAATGGCGAGAGCCTATGATCAAATACAAGTATTTGCTCATAGCCTCGGGGGCTACTCCCATCGGGAGCGCTGTTCGCGCACCCGAGAGATTTGAAAAACTATGCGACAGGTCAAAAATATAGCGACATAAGGCGTGGAGCCTACACCCAAGCACAAGTCCTTGGCTGTAGCCTCGGGGGCTACTCCCATCGGGAATGCTGTTCGCGTGCCCGATGAAATTATAAAATAGAGAGAGAAAAAGAAGAAGAAAAAGTGATCATATTTCGAGTTACATAAATAACTCTACATATACTCCCATCGGGAGAGCAATATAAGTCATCCGTTGACTCAATAAAATGTGCTATTCCAATAGCCGAAAAAGCACTCGACAATATATTCTCAGAACGCCAAAGTTGCAAACAATTTCTGAATGCCGCAAAACTTTGCGAAGGTAAGACCCCAGATCCGTTCTGTGTGGCGTGGCGCCGTTTCTGACGTCGGTTTGCTACTTTTTTCCGTATCAACAGATACGAAGAAAAATCCTAATAGACGCGTTAGGTACCCGATAAATATGACTGGGACTCGACAGAATGGTAAGACCTTAAGCGGCGCCTGTCGAAGTTTACACCAGTATCCCGAGATCATGTCCAGGGACGTGATCTTGAAGTAGGTTTTTGCGGATTGCCACTAGAGCAGTTAACTAGTACTTGATCCGTCAGATGAACTAGCCCCAACTACCATTATCCCTGTACAATATAGAAATTCGTATGCAAAGATATGTGGTAAAGTTCAGAATCATCGAATAAATATAAAGGTTGAGATTTTCCTGACTCTACGATTCAAGCAAAATCTCGGGGGCTACTGACATAGGCATCCCCAATGGGCCTGCCAAAGATGGTACCCGGGGTTTACTGAAGGCCCACGACCCGAAGGATAAGGAGAATTCAGAAGCCCAACTTGCTAGTTAAGGAAAGCTAGAGTTGTATTAGGAGAGAACACTTGTAATATTACGGGAGGAGTTGGAAACCTTCCCGAACTCTGTAACTTGTACATCACGAATCCCTCGGCTCCACCTCTTATATAAGGGGGAGTCGAGGGACAAAGAACGCATCGATTCATTGTCTCACAAACCCTAGTTTTCATATCGTCGAGTACTTTTCGGCTGAAACCTTCGAGATCTACTTGCCCTCTACTTCTAACTAAACCCTAGTCTACAACCCGTAGGCATTGACAAGTTAATCCCTTGTCAGCGCGGGCCCTAGCCTGGCCGCACGGCCCTAGTGTGGCGGCGCCTCGTCGCCCCACTTCGTGATCCTTTCGGTCTTCTGGAAGCTTCATGGAAAAATAAGACCCTGGGCGTTGATTTCGTCCAATTCCGAGAATATTTCCTTTGTAGGATTTCTGAAACCAAAAACAGCAAAAAACAGCAACTGGCTCTTCGGCATCTTGTCAATAGGTTAGTGCCGGAAAATGCATAATAATGACATAAAGTGTGTATAAAACATGTGAGTATCATCATAAAAGTAGCATGGAACATAAGAAATTATAGATACGTTTGAGACGTATCAAGCATCCCCAAGCTTAGTTCCTACTCGCCCTCGAGTAGGTAAACGATAACAAAGATAATTTCTGAAGTGACATGCTATCATAATCTTGATCAATACTATTGTAAGCATATGAGCTGAGATCAAATTATTCAAAGCAAATATCTATAATTGATATAAGAGATGATAATGCAAGAGTTAAACAAGCTAAAAGTTTTCATGAACTATTGCTTTAAAGACATGAAACCGTACAAAGTTCATTAAAGATGTTTTAAGTATCCAGCGTAGAAGTTCTATCCTTCATCCCAAGCATCAAGTAAATTTTCACAACAAAGAAGGATTCAGTCAAGTAAAATTAAACATGAACGTGATGAATCAACTGTTTCGAAGCCTACTCAACCGGTGAGCGCAAGCATTTGGTATTGGCACCAGGATGTTATGGCATAAAGAACGTTAATGGGGGTTTGGAAGGCCAATGAAAGAAAGTCTCACAAAGCTATAAGTGATCATTAGACAAGAGGAAGTCTTATAATCGAAGCTATGCGAGGAGTAGTGATTGCCATGCAACGGATGCACATAGAGCTATATGTGTATGAAAGCTCTCCAATGGAACTAGTGGGGGTGCATCCAACTTGGTTGCTCACGAAGACCTAGAGCACTTTTGAGGAGGCTCATCATTGGAATATACAACCCAAGTTCTATAGTGTAAATTCCCCACATAGTTATACTAGTAAAACATGAAAACTCTCTCATATGGAGTATAGGTGCTAAACATGAGCACAAATGATGACTATGAATACTGCAGGTGCTAAAACATGAGCACAAGTGTGGATAAAAGATAGTAATGCTTCCCCCTTTTTTTCTTTCTTTTCTTTTCTCTTTTTTTTCTTTTTCTTTTTTTCTATTTTTTCTTTCTTTTCTTTTCTTTTTCTCTTTTTGATGGCCTCCATGGCTCTTTTCACTTTTAGGGGCAACATCCTAATATGACAACACACTTTTTGGTACAAATAACTCATAATGAATAAAACATGATGTAGAAAACTGTATGCCTCTGCTAGTGTAGCAGGATGTGCAATGATCTAGCGTAACATGGGTAAACCTCACATCAGCTGTATAGAATCATGCAAAGCAATATATAAATAATAAATGACAACAAGTCATGTAATGTAAAATGGAAGTTGCATGGCAATATATCTCGGAACAGCTATGGAAATGCTGTGGTAGGTAGGTATGGTGGCTGTTTTGAGGAAGATGTATGGCTTATGTGTAGGAGAACAAGAGAAAGTCCTCCCACGGGTTTGGATGTACTGGCGAAGTATGCACAATTCTCAATGTGAGCAAAAGGCAATGCACAGTACCGAAGAGGCTAGCAAATTTGGATGGTGGAAGTGCCAAAAACCGTAGCTTAACATTAGTCAAAAAGAACTCACAAGCTTATTGCAAACATCTAGCAGGTTCAACATTAAGAGCATGATTGAAATTTACTCCAAGGAGGGCCGTTCACGGTGGCACAAGTACCCCGCTAGCTCCCTCGACCTTCAGCACAACTTAGTTATTACGATGAACTCTTAGACATGGAAAGCTATCAAGTCCAACTACACCTTCAACTATTTAAATAGAGTTTGTAGTGCGGCACAAGCTTAAAGACAACAATCCACTACTAAATTTAACTTATTTGAACAACAAGCCTTACCATCTAAATACCTCAAAACGTTTGCAAAGAATCAGATTATCAAAGCTCAATGATCTACAAGTATATTTCATTATACCACTACCACATGCAACATTTCCTGTTTCCAACCACATAACAATTAACGAAGCAGTTTCAACCTTCGCCATGAACATTAAGAATAAAGCTAAGAACATATGTGTTCATATGCAACAGCGGAGCGTGTCTCTCTCCCACATAATGAATGCTAGGATCCAATTTTATTCAAACAAAACAAAAACAAGAACATAAAGACGCTCCAAGTAAAGCACATAAGATGTGACGGAATAAAAATATAGTTTCACTAGAGGTGACCTGATAATTTGTCGATGAAGAAGGGGATGCCTTGGGCATCCCCAAGCTTAGATGCTTGAGTCTTCTTGAAATATGCAGGGATGAACCACGGGGGCATCCCCAAGCTTAGAGTTTTCACTCTCCTTGATCATACTGTATCATCCTTCTCTCTTGATCCTTGAAAACATCCTCCACACCAAACTCAAAACAAACTCATTAGAGGGTTAGTGCATAATCAAAAATTCACATGTTCAGAGGTGACATAATCATTCTAAACACTTCTGGATATTGCACAAAGCTACTGAAAGTTAATGGAACAAAGAAATCCATCAAACATAGCAAAACAGGCAATGCGAAATAAAATGCAGAATCTGTCAAAACAGAACAGTCCGTAAAGACAAAATTTTCTGGGGCACTAAACTTGCTCAGATGAAAATGCTCAAATTAAATGAAAGTTGCGTACATATCTGAGGATCACTCACGTAAATTGGCAGATTTTTCTGAGTTACCTACAAAGAATACTACTCAAATTCGTGACAACAAGAAATCTGTTTCTGCGCAGTAATCCAAATCTAGTATCATCTTTACTATCAAAGACTTTACTTGGCACAACAATGCAATAAAATAAAGATAAGGAGAGGTTGCTACAGTAGTAACAACTTCCAAGACTCAAATATAAAACAAAAGTGCAGAAGTAAAATAATGGGTTGTCTCCCATAAGCGTTTTTCTTTAACGCCTTTCAGCTAGGTGCAGAAAGTGTGAATCAAGTATTATCAAGAGATGAAGCATCAACATCATAATTTGTTCTAATGATAGAATCAAAAGGTAACTTCATTCTCTTTCCAGGGAAGTGTTCCATACCTTTCTTGAGAGGAAATTGATATTTAATATTACATTCCTTCATATCAATAATAGCACAAACAGTTCGAAGAAAAGGTCTTTCCAAAATAATGGGACAAGATGCATTGCATTCAATATCCAAGACAACAAAATCAACGGGGACAAGGTTATTGTTAACCGTAATGCGAACATTATCAATCCTCCGCAAAGGTTTCTTTGTAGAATTATCAGCAAGATTAACATCCAAATAACAATTTTTCAATGGTGGCAAGTCAAGCATATTATAGATTTTCTTAGGCATAACAGAAATACTTGCACCAAGATCACATAAAGCATTACAATCAAAATCATTGACCTTCATCTTAATGATGGGCTCCCAACCATCTTCTAACTTCCTAGGAATAGAAGTTTCAAGTTTTAGTTTCTCTTCTCTAGCTTTTATGAGAGCATTTGTAATATGTTTTGTAAAGGCCAAATTTATAGCACTAGCATTAAGACTTCTAGCAAGTTTTTGTAAGAACTTTATAACTTCAGAGATGTGACAATCATCAAAATCTAAACCATTATGATCTAAAGCAATTGGATCATTGTCCCCAATATTTTGAAAAATTTCAGCAGTTTTAGCTGTTTCAGGCAGTTTTGCACGCTTTGCATTAGGAGTAGAAACATTGCCAACACCTATTATTTTACCATTGATAGTAGGAGGTGTAGCAACATGTGAAGCACTATCATTACTAGTGGTGGTAATAGTCCAAACTTTAGCTACATTATTCTCTTTAGCATTTTCTTCTTTTTCCCACCTAGCACGCAATTCAGCCATCAATCTAATATTTTCATTAATTCGAACTTGGATGGCGTTTTCTGTAGCAAATGACTTAATATCTTTATTTTCTTTAGGCATAACTTTCAATTTTAAAAGATCAACATCAGCAGCAAGACTATCAACTTTAGAAGCAAGAATATCAATTTTACCAAGCTTTTCTTCAACAGATTTGTTAAAAGCAGTTTGTGTACTAATAAATTCTTTAAGCATGTCTTCAAGACCATAGGGTACATTCCTATTATTGTTGTAAGAATTCCCATAAGAATTACCATAACCATTACCACTAGCAGGATATGGCCTATAGTTGTTACCAGAATTATTCCTATAAGCATTGTTGTTGAAATTATTATTTTTAATGAAGTTCACATCAACATGTTCTTCTTGAGCAACCAATGAAGCTAAAGGAACATTATTAGGATCAACATTAGATCTACCATTCACAAGCATAGACATAATAGCATCAATCTTATCACTCAAGGAGGAGGTTTCTTCAACAGAATTTACCTTCTTACCTTGTGGAGCTCTTTCCGTGTGCCATTCAGAGTAATTAATCATCATATCATCAAGAAGCTTTGTTGCGGCGCCTAGAGTGATGGACATAAAAGTACCTCCAGTAGCTGAATCCAATAAGTTCCGCGAAGAAAAATTCAATCCTGCATAAAAGGTTTGGATGATCATCCAAGTAGTCAGTCCATGGGTAGGGCAATTTTTAACCAAGGATTTCATTCTTTCCCATGCTTGAGCAACATGCTCATTATCCAATTGCTTAAAATTCATTATGCTACTTCTCAAAGATATAATTTTAGCAGGAGGATAATATCTACCAATGAAAGCATCCTTACATTTAGTCCATGAATCAATACTATTCTTAGGCAAAGATAGCAACCAATCTTTAGCTCTTCCTCTTAAGGAGAAAGGAAACAATTTTAATTTTATAATGTCACCATCTACATTCTTATACTTTTGCATTTCACAAAGTTCAACAAAATTATTAAGATGGGCAGCAGCATCATCATAACTAACACCAGAAAATTGCTCTCTCATAACAAGATTTAGTAAAGCAGGTTTAATTTCAAAGAATTCTGCTGTAGTAGCAGGTGTAGCAATAGGTGTGCATAAGAAATCATTATTATTTGTGCTTGTGAAGTCACACAACTTAGTATTTTCAGGAGTACCCATTCTAGCAATAGTAAATAAAGCATACTAGATAAAGTAAATGCAAGTAACTAATTTTTTGTGTGTTTTTAATATAGAGAACGCAAACAAGATAGTAAATAAAGTAAAGCAAGTAACTAATTTTTTTTTGTATTTTGATATAAGAAAGCAAACAAAGCAGTAAACAAAATAAAGTAAAGCAAGACAAAAACAAAGTAAAGAGATTGGAAGTGGGAGACTCCCCTTGCAGCGTGTCTTGATCTCCCCGGCAACGGCGCCAGAAAACTGTCTTGATGATGCGTAAAGCACACGCCCGTTGGGAACCCCAAGAGGAAGGTGTGATGCGTGCAGCGGAAAGTTTTCCCTCAGTAAGAAACCAAGGTTATCAAACCAGTAGGAGTCAAGAAGCACGTGAAGGTTGATGGTGGCGGAGTGTAGTGCGGCGCAACACCAGGGATTCCGGCGCCAACGTGGAACCTGCACAACACAATCCAAATACTTTGCCCCAACTTAACAGTGAGGTTGTCAATCTCACCGGCTTGCTGTAACAAAGGATTAATTGTATAGTGTGGAAAATGATGTTTGTATGCGAAGAACAGTAAGACCAAGTATTGCAGTAGATTGTATTCGATGTAAAAGAATGGACCGGGGTCCACAGTTCACTAGTGGTGTCTCTCCAATAAGATAAAGCATGTTGGGTGAACAAATTACAGTTGGGAAATTGACAAATAAAGAGGGCATGACAATGCACATACATATCATGATGAGTAGTGTAAAATTCAATTGGGCATTACGACAAAGTACATAGACCGCTATCCAGCATGCATCTATGCCTAAAAAGTCCACCTTCGGGTTAGCATCCGCACCCCTTCCAGTATTAAGTTGTAAACAACAGACAATTGCATTAAGTATGGTGCGTAATGTAATCAACACAAATATCCTTAGAAAAAGCATTGATGTTTTATCCCTAGTGGCAACAGCACATCCACAACCTTAGAACTTTCTGTCACTGTCCCAGATTAAATGGAGGCATGAACCCACTATCGAGCATAAATACTCCCTCTTGGAGTTACAAGTATCGACTTGGCCAGAGCCTCTACTAGCAACGGAGAGCATGCAAGATCATAAACAACACATATATGATAGATTGATAATCAACATAACATAGTATTCCATATTCATCGGATCCCAACAAACACAACATGTAGCATTACAAATAGATGATCTTGATCATGATAGGCAACTCACAAGATCTAACATGATGGCACAATGAGGAGAAGATGACCATCTAGCTACTGCTATGGACCCATAGTCCAGGGGTGAACTACTCACACATCAATCCGGAGGCGATCATGGCGATGAAGAGTCCTCCAGGAGATGATTCCCCTCTCCGGCAGTGTGCCGGAGGCGATCTCCTGAATCCCCCGAGATGGGATTGGCGGCGGCAGCGTCTCTAGAAGGTTTTCCGTATCGTGGCTCTCGGTACTGGGGTATTCGCGACAAAGGCTTTAAGTAGGCGGAAGGGTAGGTTTAGGGGCGGCACGAGGGCCCCACACGCCAGGGCGGCGAGGGCCCTAGTGTGGCGGCGCCTCGTCGCCCCACTTCGTGATCCTTTCGGTCTTCTGGAAGCTTCGTGGAAAAATAAGACCCTGGGTGTTGATTTCGTCCAATTCCGAGAATATTTCCTTTGTAGGATTTCTGAAATCAAAAACAGCAAAAAATAGCAACTGGCTCTTCGGCATCTTGTCAATAGGTTAGTGCCGGAAAATGCATAATATGACATAAAGTGTGTATAAAACATGTGAGTATCATCATAAAAGTAGCATGGAACATAAGAAATTATAGATACGTTTGAGACGTATCAGCATGGCAAGGACCGTCATCGACTCACACCATCTCATGATAGTCGTCGACCGCTACTACCTCATGGTCTCCATCGACATACGTCACCACATGATCTTCGCTGCCTCAAGCCACCTCATGATCGACATCGACCAATATTCCCCAAGGATCATCGACGACACTCATCAAGACATGGTGATGAAGCACGAAGACGAGAGCCTCGACATGAAGGCGACAAACACCATCATAGGGTGTCTACCACTCCAAGGATGGAGAGGGCACATCAAGAGGACCTTCCTCATAAGGCGACTTCTCCCTCTTGTGCCACCACCACAATGGCCCCTACCTCGTCACATGCCTTTGGACTCCGATGCTACAAGTGCAAGCAACAAGGCCACCCTCCACGGGAATGTCCCAATCTCCTATGTGAGGTGTGCAAGGCCAAGGGTCACGTGGCATGGCAATGCACAACGCCAAGCGCCAAGACGCTCTACTTCAACGAGCTAAATGCACAAGTCCCCGAGATGCCTATAGCGCCCACACTTGAAGATGAAGATCTACAAGGTCAACTCAAGGATGATGTGGATCCGAGCCTAGCTCCCTACTACACCACGACGCCACCGCTTGAGGACGACTTGCGAGGCGATGGAGTTGAGCATGGTGACCATGGGATTCTCCCTTCACCTATGGAGGCGCATGGATTTGAGATGGTTGAGCATGGAAACTTCCCTTCAACCAAGGAGGCGCATGGAGATGAGAAATTCGAGCCTACTCCTATATGCTTGATTGATGAGTTGGTACCAGTCCCATGTGAGCATGAGAGCCACCTAGCCCACTTGAGTGAGAGTGATAGTGAGTTGAGTGACTCCCACCCCATATGTGAGTTTGAGTGCTTCCATTTGGAGGACATGAGTGATACACCGAGTGAGTTGAGAGGGGTAGATGATAGGTCCATGGAGGACATCGCATTTGCTAACACATTAACCTCTCCCTCGTTTGTGTCTTCTTATGTTGCACTAGGTTCCACGGAGGACGAGTTCCCGATCATGGAGACGATGTACATGGTGCATGCCGATGATGATATCTCACCATGCTTGCTTCAAGACGGACATGTCGACCACATGGATCCTCCTACCTCCACAGCACCTACCTCAAATGAGTCGGCCTACAAAGGTAACAACATAGGTGTTGATGATGCCATGATCCCACTAGTGGACATGATGCCTTATGAGTGCATGCATGATCTTGAGGATACAATTGCTACGTCACATGTTTCTCTCATATTCCCATGTGATGCTTTGCTTGATAACATTGTTGATCATGTGGAGTTGATTGATTGTGATACCATGACCATGCCATGCTATGAGAGTTTCACTTTTTCCCCGCTTGCTTGCAATGATAATGATTATGATAATACTTGTGTTGTGCCACCCTTGATGAACACTTGCTCTTTACATAGGGTTGTCGACAACAATGATAACATGTTGAACATGCTTTGCCCAAAATGTTTGCACTATTCCATGATCCTTGCATCCAAGATTGTGAACAAGTGCTCTTTCTTATGCTTGGTATGCAAAAATGCTTATTTCATTGTCCATGAGATGGCCCCCATAGCCTTCTCTATTTTTGATGAATCCAAGTTACCACATGCCACGAATGCACCTTCATGCTATACGCACTATCGCCATGCATTTCATACTATCTTGATTGACACTAATGGTGATGTGCACAAGACATGTAACATCATGATGGATGATGTGTTCCTCTACCATGCACACACGCTTTTTGTTTTGTCTTTTGTGTGTATAGGTACCCGAATGACAACTTCCACCGCTACGGAGCATGAGCTCACGAAACGCGCAATTGAGAGCTACCCCAACAAGGACGATATACATGATCCAACCCATGGGATTCACACCAAAGGGTATGTTCCCAAAAGCCTTCGCCCTCATGTGTTACCGACATGTCTTGTCGAGTTTCCGGTTTGGTCCAATTCCTCGTCACCTCTTTTGCCTCTTATGCAACATATCTTCAAACATCTTGTTGGCACAATGGTTGTTCTATGTTTTGAGGATATCATCATACACTCCGAGAATCTCAAGGACCATGTCATACATGTGAGAGACATCTTATGCATCTTGTGCCACATGTCACACAAAAAGTTGCTCTTCTTTGGATTTCTCATTTCACCTATGGAAATTGCAATGGATTCTTTGACACTTGAGGATACTCATACTCGGCTCACGCCAACCATACTTTCCCAAGCTAGAAGTCTCCATAGCTTTGCCATTGCACATAACAATTTTGCCCAAATTTTTGCCGCCGATACTTGCCTTTTGATTGTTCCATTTGTGTGGGACAATACTGTTGGAGATATGCCCAAGAGGCAATAATAAAGTGGTTATTATAATATCTTTGTGTTTATGATAAATGTTTGCATACATGCTATAATTGTATTAACCGAAACATTGATACATGTGTGTTATGTAAACAACAAGGAGTCCCTAGTAAGCCTCTTGTATAACTAGCTTGTTGATTAATGGATGATCATGGTTTCGTGATCATGAACATTGGATGTTATTAATAACAAGGTTATGTCATTAGTTGAATGATATAATGGACACACACCCAAATGAGCGTAGCATAAGATCAAGTCATTAAGTTCAATTTGCTATAAGCTTTCAATACATAGTTGTCTTAGTCCTTCGACCATGAGATCATGTAAATCACTTACACCGGAAGGGTACTTTGATTACATCAAACGCCATTGCGTAAATGGGTGGTTATAAAGATGGGATTAAGTATTTGGAAAGTGTGAGTTGAGGCATATGGATCAATAGTGGGATTTGTCCATCCTGATGACGGATAGATATACTCTGGGCCCTCTCGGTGGAGTGTCGTCTGATTAGCTTGCAAGCATATGATTTGATCATAAGAGATGACATACCGCGGTACGAGTAAAGAGTACTTGTCAGTAACGAGGTTGAACAAGGTATGGAGATACCGATGATCAAACCTCGGATAAGTAAAGTATCGTGTGACAAAGGGAATTGACATCGTATGTAAATGGTTCAATCGATCACTAAGTCATCGTTGAATATGTGTGAGCCATTATGGATCTCCAGATCCCGCTATTGGTTATTGCTCGGAGAGGAGTCTCGACCATGTCTGCATAGTTCGCGAACCGTAGGGTGACGTGCTTAAGGTTCGATGTCGCATAAGTAGATTTGAATATGGTATGGAGACGAAGTTTGTTCGGAGTCTCGGATGTGATCCAGGATGTCACGAGGAGGTCCGGAATAGTCCGGAGAATAAGATTCATATAAGGGAAGTTGATTTCTGGGTTTCGGAAATGTTCGGGATTTTTCCGGTGGTTGACTGGAAGGTTCTAGAAGGTTCCGGAGGGGTCCTCCATGGGGCCCACGACCTAGGAGGCCTAGCATGGGCCGAGGGGATGCTCCCTGGCCTAATGGGCCAGGGGCACATGGCCCCAAGGCCCAGGCCGGCCAACCCCCTAGGGTTTCCTAAGGGGGGATCAACTTGGGGGAGGGGAAAGCCCTCTCCCCCCTCTTGGCCGCCGCCCCCCAACCCTAGATGGGAAGGGGGGCCACCTTGGCCGGCTGGCCCCCTATATAAAGAGGGGAGGGGGTGGCCGGCCACACCCCCATCCATTGCCTCCTCCTCTGGCCGCCTCTCCCTCCACCATACGCTGCTCCGGCTTAGGCGAAGCCCTGCAGCTTTTCTTCCTCCACTACCACCACCACGCCGTCGTGCTGCTGGAATTTGGAGGAGATCTACCACACCTCCGCTGCCCGCTAGAACGGGAGAGGAAGGAGCTTCATCGACACCGTACGCGCGACCGAGTACGGAAGTGTTGCCGGATTGCAGCACCGGGGACGATCGTCTACACCAACAACGAGATTAATCTCGTAGGCTTTGGAATCTTCGAGGGTTAGTCTCATCTCCATCTCGTTGCTTAGATCTTGTAGATTAGATCTTGGGTGTTCCATAGATTAGATCTTGGATTTATTCGTCTTGCGGTAGGAAATTTTTTGTTTTCTATGCTACGAACCCCATCAGTGGTATCAGAGCCATGTCTATGCATAGATCTGTTGCACGAGTAGAACACAATGGTTTTGTGGGCGGTGATGCTCTTGTTGCTTTAGTTTGTGTACTTTGCTTCTTGCGGGATGGTGGGATGAAGCGGCCCGGGCTAACCTTACATGACCGCGTCTCATGAGACTTGCTCCACGCTTGACATGCAACTTGTATTGCATAAGTGGCTTTGCGGGTGTCTGTCTCTCCCACCATAGTGAAGATTGTAATTTACACTTCTATTGTCAACACTAGTATCACCGTTGTGGTTCATGTTCGTAGGTAGATTGGATCTTACTCGAAAACCCTAAACCACGTAAAATATGCAAACCAAATTAGAAGCGTCTAACTTGTTTTTGCAGGGTTTGGTGATGTGATATGGCCATGATGTGATGATGATTATATTTGATGTATGAGATGTTCATTATTGTATTATGGCAACCGGCAGGAGCCTAATGGTTGTCTTTAATTTTGTTAAAGACCTGCGTGTCTATTCATCATGTAATAGCTTTATTTCAAGTAGTTGTTATAGTAGCTATAAGTGATGGACAACCATGAAGCGGCGCCAGCGACCTTGACGCCATGCTTTGGTGATGATGGAGATCATGTCCGTGCTTTGGAGATGGAGATCAAAAGCACAAAGACGAAAGGCCATATCATATCACACATTATGAATTGCATGTGATGTTAATCCTTTTATGCATCTTATTTTGCTTAGATCGCGATGGTAGCATTATAAGATGATCCCTCTCACTAAATATCAAGATAATAAAGTGTTCATCCTTAGTATGCACCGTTGCTAAGACTTGTCGTTTCGAAGCATCTCGTGATGATCGGGTGTGATAGACTCTACATGTGCATACAACGGGTGCAAGCCAGATTTGCACACGCGGATACCAAGGTTGCCTTGACGAGCCTAGCATGTACAGACATGGTCTCGGAACACGGGATACCGAAAGGTAGAGCATGAGTCATATGAATGATATGATGAACACTTTGAGTGTTCGCCTTTGAAGCTACATCTTTTCTCGTGAAGATCGGACTTGGTGTAGTGGATTTGGTTCGTGTAATCACTAAAACAATGCGAGGGATGTTGTTTTAAGTGGGAGTTCACCTAGTTAATTTCAGAATTAAATTGAACTCAATTTATCATAAACTTAGTCTAAACTCTTTGCAAATATGTTGTAGATCATGGCGCCCCCCTCCATCAATTTTAACCAGTTCCTAGAGAAAGAAAAGCTTAAGGGCAATGGTAGCAACTTCACTGACTGGTTCCGTCATGTGAGGATTTTTCTCATTGGTGGAAACCTGCAATTTGTGCTCGAAGCACCGCTAGGTCCCCCACCACCTCCTGCAGTGTCCGAGGACATAAAGAATGTTTATGAGACTCGGGCAACTCGGTACTCCGAAGTTCAGTGTGCCATCTTGTGCAGCTTAGAGGCAGAGCTCCAAAAGCGTTTTGAGCACCACGACCCCTGTGAGATGATGCGTGAGCTCAAACTTATCTTTGAGACTCATGCGGCCGTGGAGAGCTATGAGGCCTCAAAGCAGTTCTTTACCTTCATGATGGAAGAAGGCAACTCCGTTAGTGAGCACATGCTCGTCATGTCCGGGCATGCGAAGAAGCTCAATGACTTGGGGATGATGATCCCTAATCAGCTGGGCATTCATCGTGTCCTTCAATCACTGCCACCAAGTTACAAGAACTTCGTGATGAACTACAACATGCAGAACATGAATAAAGATTTACCTGAAATCTTTTCCATGCTGAAATCTGCTGAAGTAGAGATAAAGAAGGAGAACCAAGTGTTGATGGTCAACAAGACCACCAGTTTCAAAAAGCAAGGCAAGCCTAACAAGGGTAACTTCAAGAAGGGCGGCAAGAAAGTTGCACCGCGTCCTGAGAAGCCTAAGGCTGGTCCTAAACCTGAGACTGTGTGCTATTACTGCCAGGGGAAGGGGCACTGGAAGCGCAATTGCCCCAAATACTTGGCCGATCTGAAGAGCGGCCACGTCAAAAAGAAAGGTATATTTGATATACATGTTATTGATGTCTATCTTACTGGTTCTCGTAGTAGTGCCTGGGTATTTGATACTGGTTCGGTTGCTCACATTTGTAACTCGAAACAGGAACTGTGGAATAGACGAAGCCTGGCAAGAGACGAGGTGACGATGCGCGTTGGAAATGGATCCAAAGTCGATGTGATCGCTGTCGGCACGCTCCCTCTACATCTACCTTCGGGATTAGTTTTAAACCTTAATAATTGTTATTTGGTACCTGCGTTGAGCATGAACATTATATCTGGATCTTGTTTAATGCAAGACGGTTATTCGTTTAAGTCTGAGAATAATGGTTGTTCGATTTATATGAATAATGTCTTTTATGGCCATGCACCTGAGATGAATGGTTTATTCTTATTAAATCTCGATAGTAGTGATACACATGTTCATAACATTAATGCTAAGCGAATGAAATTGAATGATAATTCTACTTATATGTGGCACTGTCGTCTTGGTCATATTGGAGTGAAGCGCATGAAGAAACTCCATTCCGATGGACTTCTTGAGTCACTTGACTTTGAGTCACTTGACAGATGCGAAGCATGTCTAATGGGAAAAATGACTAAGACTCCATTTTACAGTACAATGGAGCGAGCTACAGACTTATTGGAAATCATACATACCGATGTGTGCGGACCAATGAGTGTAGCATCGCGCGGTGGTTATCGTTATGTTCTAACCTTCACGGATGATCTGAGTAGATATGGATATATTTACTTTATGAAACATAAGTCCGAGACTTTTGAGAAGTTCAAGAAATTCCAAAGTGAAGTAGAAAATCAACGTAACAAGAAGATTAAGTTTCTACGTTCTGATCGCGGAGGTGAATATCTGAGTTATGAGTTTGGCATGCATTTAAAGAAATGCGGAATACTTTCACAGTTGACACCGCCGGGAACACCACAGCGTAATGGTGTGTCCGAACGTCGTAATCGAACTCTGTTAGATATGGTTCGGTCTATGATGTCTCTTACCGATTTGCCGTTATCGTTTTGGGGTTATGCATTAGAGACAGCCGCATTCACTTTAAATAGGGCACCATCTAAATCCGTTGAAACGACACCGTATGAACTATGGTTTGGAAAGAAACCTAAGCTGTCGTTCCTTAAAGTTTGGGGTTGCGAAGCTTATGTAAAGAAGTTACAGCCTGACAAGCTAGAACCCAAAGTGGAGAAATGCATCTTCATAGGATACCCTAAAGAAACAATTGGGTACACTTTCTATCACAGATCCGAAGGCAAAATCTTTGTTGCCAAAAACGGATCCTTTCTTGAGAAGGAGTTTCTCACTAAAGAAGTGACTGGAAGGAAAGTAGAACTCGACGAGGTTAATGAACCTTCTCTCATAGATCAGAGTAGCGCAGTGCCGGAAGAAATTCCTGCACAGCCTGCACCGATAGGAGAGGAAGCGAATGATGATGATCATGAAACTTCGAACGAGGAAGCTACTGAACCTCGCAGATCGACGAGGGAACGTACCACTCCTGATTGGTATGATCCCTGTCTGAATGTCATGATTGTGGACAACAATGATGAGGACCCTGCGATGTATGAAGAAGCAATGATGAGCCCAGATTCCAACAAATGGCAAGAAGCCATGAAATCCGAAATGGGATCCATGTATGATAACAAAGTATGGACTTTGGTAGACTTACCTGATAGCCGCAAGGCTGTCGAGAATAAATGGATCTTTAAGAGAAAAACAGATGCTGATGGTAATATTACTGTCTATAAAGCTCGACTTGTCGCAAAGGGTTTCCGACAAATTCAAGGAGTTGACTACGATGAGACTTTCTCACCTGTAGCGAAGCTAAAGTCTGTGAGGATTTTGTTAGCAATAGCTGCATTTTTCGATTATGAAATCTGGCAGATGGATGTCAAAACGGCGTTCCTTAATGGTGATATTGAGGAAGAGTTGTATATGGTACAACCCAAAGGTTTTGTCGATCCTGAAAATGCTGACAAGGTATGCAAACTTCAGCGTTCCATTTATGGACTGAAGCAAGCATCCCGGAGTTGGAATCTACGCTTTGATAGAGTGATCAAAGACTTCGGTTTTATACGGACTCATGGTGAGGCCTGTATTTACAAGAAAGTGAGTGGGAGCTCTGTAGCGTTGATACGTCTCCAACGTATCGATAATTTCTTATGTTCCATGCCACATTATTGATGTTATCTACATGTTTTATGCACACTTTATGTCATATTCATGCATTTTCTCGAACTAACCTATTAACAAGATGCCGAAGTCCCAGTTGCTGTTTTCTGCTGTTTTTGGTTTCAGAAATCCTAGTAAGGAAATATTCTCGGAATTGGACGAAATCAACGCCCAGGGTCCTATTTTGCCACGAAGCTTCCAGAAGTCCGAAGACGAGACGAAGAGGGGCCACGAGGCAGCCAGAGCATAGGGCGGCGCGGCCCCTGCCCTGGCCGCGCGGCCCTATGGTCTGGGCCCCTCGTGCCGCCTCTTGACCTACCCTTTGATGTCTACTTCCCCCTCCTTTTCCTGTAGACAGTGTTGGGCCTCCAAGAGCAGAGGTTTGTAGAACAGCAGCAAGTTTTCCCTTAAGTGGATCACCCAAGGTTTATCGAACTCAGGGAGGAAGAGGTCAAAGATATCCCTCTCATGCAACCCTGCAACCACAAAGCAAGAAGTCTCTTGTGTCCCCAACACACCTAATAGGTGCACTAGTTCGGCGAAGAGATAGTGAAATACAGGTGGTATGAATATATATGAGCAGTAGCAACGGTGCCAGAAAATAGCTTGCTGGCGTGTAGTTGATGGTGGTAGTATTGCAGCAGTAGTAACACAGTGAAACAGTAAACAAGCAGTAGTAACACAGCAGTATTTAGGAACAAGGCCTAGGGATTAGACTTTCACTAGTGGACACTCTCAACATTGATCACATAACAGAACAGATAAATGCATACTCTACACTCTTGTTGGATGATGAACGCATTGCGTAGGATTACACGAACCCTCAATGCCGGAGTTAACAAGCTCCACAATTTGTTCATATTTAAGTAACCTTATAGTGTAAGATAGATCAAAAGACTAAACCAAGTACTAACATAGCATGCACACTGTCACCTTCATGCATATGTAGGAGGAATAGATCACATCAATATTATCATAGCAATAGTTAACTTCACAATCTTCAAGAGATCATGATCATAGCATAAACCAAGTACTAACACGGTGCACACACTGTCACCTTTACACACGTGCAGGAGGAATAAAACTACTTTAATAACTTTGCTAGAGTAGCACATAGATAAATTGTGATACAAACTCATATGAATCTCAATCATGTAAAGCAGCTCATGAGATTATTGTATTGAGGTACATGGGAGAGAGATGAACCACATAGCTACCGGTACAGCCCCGAGCCTCAGGGGTGGATTACTCCCTCCTCATCATGGAGGCAGCGATGGCGGTGAAGACGGCGGTGGAGATGGCTCCGGGGGCAATTCCCCGTCCCGGCAGGGTGCCGAAACAGAGTTCTGTCCCCCGAATTGGAGTTTCGCGATGGCGGCGGCGCCCCTGGAGTCTTTCTGGAGTTTCGTCAAGCGGTGTCGAAGTTTTAGGCCACGACGGCTTAAATAGGCGAAGAATCGGAGTCGGAGGGGCCACGGGCTGCCCAAACCATAGGGGGGCGCCCCCCTGGCCGCGCCGGGGTGTGGTTTGGTGGCCCTGTCCCCCTTCTCTGGCGGTTCTCGTGTGTTCTGGATGCTTCCGGTGAAAATAGGAACTTGGGCGTTGATTTCGTCCGATTCCGAGAATATTTCGTTACTAGGATTTCTGAAACCAAAAACAGCAGAAAACAGGAACTGGCACTTCGGCATCTTGTTAATAGGTTAGTTCCAGAAAATGCACGAATATGACATAAAGTGTGCATAAAACATGTAGATAACATCAATAATGTGGCATGGAACATAAGAAATTATCGATACGTCGGAGACGTATCAGCATCCCCAAGCTTAGTTCTGCTCGTCCCGAGCAGGTAAAACGATAACACATATAATTTCTGGAGTGACATGCCATCATAAACTTGATCATACTATTTGTAAAGCATATGTAGTGAATGCAGCGATCAAAACAATATATATGACATGAGTAAACAAGTGAATCATATAGCAAAGACTTTTCATGAATAGCACTTCAAGACAAGCATCAATAAGTCTTGCATAAGAGTTAACTCATAAAGCAATAATTCAAAGTAAAGGCATTGAAGCAACACAAAGGAAGATTAAGTTTCAGCGGTTGCTTTCAACTCATAACATGTATATCTCATGGATATTGTCAACATAGAGTAATATAACAAATGCAATATGCAAGTATGTAGGAATCAATGCACAGTTCACACAAGTGTTTGCTTCTTGAGGTGGAGAGAAATAGGTGAACTGACTCAACAATGAAAGTAAAAGAATGGTCCTCCATAGAGGAAAAGCATCGATTGCTATATTTGTGCTAGAGCTTTGATTTTGAAAACATAAAGAGAGCATAAAAATAAAGTTTTGAGAGGTGTATGTTGTTGTCAACGAATGGTAGCGGGTACTCTAACCCCCTTGCCAGACAAACCTTCAAAGAGCGGCTCCCATTTTATTTTATTTTGGGTGGCACTCCTTCCAACCTTTCTTTCACAAACCATGGCTAACCGAATCCTCGGGTGCCTGCCAACAATCTCATATCATGAAGGAGTGCCTTTTTATCTTAGTTTTATTATGATGACACTCCTCCCAACCTTTGCTTACACAAGCCATGGCTAACCGAGTCCTTCGGGTGCCGTCCAACAATCACATACCATGGAGGAGTGTCTATTTAGTTTGATTAATTTGGGACTGGGAATCCCATTGCCAGCTCTTTTTGCAAAATTATTGGATAAGCGGATGAAGCCACTAGTCCATTGGTGAAAGTTGCCCAACAAGATTGAAAGATAAACACCACATACTTCCTCATGAGCTATAAAACATTGACACAAATCAGAGGTAATAAATTTTGAATTGTTTAAAGGTAGCACTCAAGCAATTTACTTTGGAATGGCGGAAAAATACCATGTAGTAGGTAGGTATGGTGGACACAAATGGCATAGTGGTTGGCTCAAGTATTTGGATGCATGAGAAGTATTCCCTCTCGATACAAGGCTTAGGCTAGCAAGGTTGTTTGAAACAAACACAAGGATGAACCGGTGCAGCAAAACTCACATAAAAGTCATATTGTAAACATTATAAGACTCTACACCGTCTTCCTTGTTGTTCAAACTCAATACTAGAAATTATCTAGACCTTAGAGAAACCAAATATGCAAACCAAATTTTAGCATGCTCTATGTATTTCTTCATTAATAGGTGCAAAGCATATGATGCAAGAGCTTAATCATGAGCACAACAATTGCCAAGTATCACATTACCCAAGACATTAATAGCAATTACTACATGTATCATTTTCCAAGTCCAACCATATAACAATTTAACGAAGGAGAAACTTCGCCATGAATACTATGAGTAGAAACCAAGGACATACTTGTCCATATGCTACAGCGGAGCGTGTCTCTCTCCCATAAAGTGAATGCTAGGATCCATTTTATTCAAACAAAACAAAAAACAAAAACAAACCGACGCTCCAAGCAAAGCACATAAGATGTGATGGAATAAAAATATAGTTTCAGGGGAGGAACCTGATAATGTTGTCGATGAAGAAGGGGATGCCTTGGGCATCCCCAAGCTTAGACGCTTGAGTCTTCTTAGAATATGCAGGGGTGAACCACCGGGGCATCCCCAAGCTTAGAGCTTTCACTCTTCTTGATCATAGTATATCATCCTCCTCTCTTGACCCTTGAAAACTTCCTTCACACCAAACTTCTCATAAACTTCATTAGAGGGGTTAGTACATAATCAAAAACTCACATGTTCAGAGGTGACACAATCATTCTTAACACTTCTGGACATTGCTCAAAGCTACTGGAAGGTAATGGAACAAAGAAATCCACCCAACACAGCGAAAGAAGCAATGCGAAATAAAAGGCAGAATCTGTCAAAACAGAACAGTCTGTAAAGACTAATTTTTAATAAATACTTCCGTTGATCAGATCAGAAAACTCAAAACTAATAAAAGTTGCGTACATATCTGAGGAACACGCACGTAAATTGGCATATTTTTCTGATTTTTCTACAGAGAAAAAAGCCCAGATTCGTGACAGATAGAAATCTGTTTCTGCGCAGAAATCCAAATCTAGTATCAACCTTCGATTAGAGGCTTCACTTGGCACAACAAAACACAAAACTAAGATA
This sequence comes from Lolium perenne, assembly GCF_019359855.2. Classification (NCBI taxonomy): domain Eukaryota; kingdom Viridiplantae; phylum Streptophyta; class Magnoliopsida; order Poales; family Poaceae; genus Lolium; species Lolium perenne. Next base: position 215,649,959 of record NC_067246.2, on the reverse strand, counting down.
AGGAGAGGTTGCTACAGTAGTAAACAACTTCCAAGACACAAATATAAAACAAAATACTGTAGCAAAATAACACATGGGTTATCTCCCAAGAAGTTCTTTCTTTATAGCCATTAAGATGGGCTCAGCAGTTTTAATGATCCACTCACAGGAAATAGTATTCGAAGCAAAAGAGAGCTTCAAGAGGTAAATTCAAAACAAATTTAAGTCTAACATGCTTCCTATGAAGAGGAATCTTGTACACAAATGAATTCATGAAGAACAAAGTGACAAGCATAAGAGGATAAAACACGAGTAACTTCAAGATTCTCAACATAAAGAGGGGAAACTTAATATTATTAAGATGCATATAACCATATTTCCCTCTCTCATAATAACTTTCAGTAGCATCATTGATGAAATCCACAATATACCCATCACTTAAAACATTCTTATCATGGTCCATATGCATAGGAGTATCATTAATTTTGGCATAAGAAGAGTTATTCTCATTAATAGTAATTGGAGTAAGATTATTATCAAGAATTTGAACATGGTAAACAAGTTGCATATTAAGGGAATTATTTTTGGTAATCCAATCATGACTATGACAAGTTTCATAAGGATAGTTATAACCTATATCATAGCATTCTTTATAATAATCATCAAAGGTCGGAGGCACAGTGTCATCATAAGAAATAGAATAGTTATCTTTCACAGTTGGTTTATCTGTGTCCATACCATCATTGTTATTAGAAGGAGATGTATCAAACACATAATGATCAGTAGCAAAAGGATTTTCAAACACCTCTTCCCCAAGCTTAGAGATTTCTATATCATTATGGGAGGAAGCATGGATAGCACTGACACTATGGCAATTATTATCATCATTTTCAGAATTAGTTTCCCAGAGATTTGCAATATCAAAAGTAGTGTGCTCATTCAAATCATGATCGCTAATGTATGTAAAGGGCATAGGAAGATCATCATATTTAGATTCATTGTCACAATAATCATTAGGAGCAACATACTTACGGTTACTTAGCGTTATCTCATTCACGCGGGGATACGCCGTTACCTCTTTCTTTTTATTCTCCTTCTTCTTCTTCTTCTTCTTCTTCTTCTTCTTCTTCTTCTTCTTCGTTCCCTTCTTCTTCTTCTTCTCTTCCTTCTCCTCGTTCCCCTCTTTAGGAGGAAGAGGCTTGAAGGGTGGCTTGTCCGCATAACCTGATTTACTTTCAGAAACAATAGAAGAAACTTGGGAGGATCCCTCCTTTTCATTAATTAGTTGAAAACACACAGCGGTCCTATCATATTTTGGCAAGGTGTCATCTTCTAAAATATTTTGTATGTAAGTATTTGTATGGCTATTATCAATGCAATAAGAAAAACACCCATGCAGGACATCATCAATATCAAGATCACTCATATGTAACAAAGAGATTTTTCTCGACAGTTCTTCACACCCCAAAAATAAAGTAAGTTCATCATGCTGATTAGGAGTAATTTCATCATCACAATACAAATTTGCAGCACTCATTGGGTTCAAATTATCATTGGAGGAGCATTGAAAATTAAAATGACCCACTTCATGGCAAACTTCACAAATAAAAGGATAGAGGACACAAACTTTTTTACCAAGATCATCTAGAGCCCTAAACCACTTTCTAGTTTTTTCATTAATATGATGGATGCAATACTCATCTTCGATTTGATTAATTCCACAAGGTCTATGCATTCCACAAAAATTAACATGCTTATAAGAAATAGCATTCTTAGGAGTTTGAGCATGCTCATTGCAATAATTAACAACAATTTCATTCTTCATGCAAGCCTCTTTAAAAGGTTCATGATACTTATCAAAATTCTTTTTAGGCAATTCAAAATGAGAAGCAAAGGCTTTATAAAGATTTGCAGCAACTTGAGAGTCAAGACCATAAGTAGCACTCATATTTCGAAATTTATCGGTATCCATAAAAGCTTCAATGCATTCATAATCATAATTTATACCTGACTCTTTACCTTTGTCGTTCTCCCATCCTTCAGCGTTGTCCTCAATCCGATCAAGAAGATCCCACCTAGCTTCAACCTCCTTGCTTGTGAAAGATCCTTCCGAACACGCGTCCAGATAGTCCTTGTGTTGTCCTGAAAGTCTCGCATAAAAATTGTTAACAATAACATTACGGGGGAGCTCATGAATGGGACATTTGAGCATTAGTGACTTTAGTCTCCCCCACGCTTGAGAAATACTCTCTCCATCACGAGGATAAAAGTTATAAATATGATTCCTATCAATATGCACTTCATGAGGAGGATAAAATTTAGAATAAAAGAGAGATGCAATTTCCTCCCAACCAAGAGAATGTCTATTCTCCAACAATTTATACCAATGCGCCGCTTTACCAGACAGCGAAACAGAGAATAGCTTCTTCCTCACTTCATCCATAGAGATACCTGCACACTTGAATAACCCGCATAATTCGTGCAAAAACAGTAAATGATCTCTGATACGTCTCCGACGTATCGATAATTTCTTATGTTCCATGCCACATTATTGATGTTATCTACATGTTTTATGCACACTTTATGTCATATTCGTGCATTTTCTGGAACTAACCTATTAACAAGATGCCAAAGTGCCGATTCTTTGTTTTATTGTTTTTGGTTTCAGAAATCCTAGTAAGGAAATATTCTCGGAATTGGACGAAATCAAAGCCCGGGGGCCTATTTTTCCACGAAGCTTCCAGAAGTCCGAAGACGAAGCGAAGTGGGGCCACGGGGTGCCCAAACCCTAGGGCGGCGCGGCCCCCCCCTTGGCCGCGCCGGCCTGTGGTGTGGGGCCCCTGTGCCCACTCCTGACTTGCCCTTCCGCCTACTTAAAGCCTCCGTGACGAAACCCCCAGTACCGAGAGCCACGATACGGAAAACCTTCCAGAGACGCCGCCAACGCCGATCCCATCTCGGGGGATCCAGGAGATCGCCTCCGGCACCCTGCCGGAGAGGGGAATCATCAACCGGAGGACTCTACGCCGCCATGGTCGCCTCCGGTGTGATGTGTGAGTAGTCTACCCCTGGACTATGGGTCCATAGCAGTAGCTAGATGGTTGTCTTCTCCCCATTGTGCTATCATTGTCGGATCTTGTGAGCTGCCTAACATGATCAAGATCATCTATCTGTAATTCTATATGTTGCGTTTGTTGGGATCCGATGAATAGAGAATACTTGTTATGTTGATTATCAAAGTTATATCTACGTGTTGTTTATGATCTTGCATGCTTTCCGTTACTAGTAGATGCTCTGGCCAAGTAGATGCTTGTAACTCCAAGAGGGAGTACCTATGCTCGATAGTGGGTTCATGCCTGCATTGACACCTGGGACAGTGACAGAAAGTTCTAAGGTTGTGTTGTGCTGTTGCCACTAGGGATAAAACATTGATGCTATGTCTAAGGATGTAGTTGTTGATTACATTACGCACCATACTTAATGCAATTGTCTGTTGCTTTGCAACTTAATACTGGAGGGGGTTCGGATGATAACCTGAAGGTGGACTTTTTAGGCATAGATGCAGTTGGATGGCGGTCTATGTACTTTGTCGTAATGCCCAATTAAATCTCACTATACTCATCATGATATGTATGTGCATGGTCATGCTCTCTTTATTTGTCAATTGCCCAACTGTAATTTGTTCACCCAACATGCTGTTCGTCTTATGGCAGAGACACCTCTAGTGAACTGTGGACCCCGGTCCAATTCTCTTTACTGAAATACAATCTACTGCAATACTTGTTCTACTGTTTTCTGCAAACAATCATCTTCCACACAATACGGTTAATCCTTTGTTACAGCAAGCCGATGAGATTGACAACCTCACTGTTTCGTTGGGGCAAAGTACTTTGGTTGTGTTGTGCAGGTTCCACGTTGGCGCCGGAATCCCTGGTGTTGCGCCGCACTACATCTCGCCGCCATCAACCTTCAACGTGCTTCTTGACTCCTACTGGTCCGATTAAACCTTGGTTTCTTACTGAGGGAAACTTGCCGCTGTGCGCATCACACCTTCCTCTTGGGGTTCCCAACGGACGTGCCAACCACACGCATCAAGCAAATTTCTGGCGCCGTTGCCGGGGAGATCAAGACACGCTGCAAGGGGAGTCTCCACTTCTCAATCTCTTTACTTTGTTTTTGTCTTGCTTAGTTTTATTTACTACTTTGTTTGCTGCACTAAATCAAAATACAAAAAAAATTAGTTGCTAGTTTTACTTTACTTGCTATCTTGTTTGCTATATCAAAAAAAACACAAAAAAAATTAGTTACTTGCATTTACTTTACTTAATTCATCATGTTTCCTTTTAATTTTACCACAAAAGACGTACCGGTAGGACGTGGGTCTATAGTTGGGAGAAATAATATAGAAGAATTTTTCAATCATGTTAGTACCATTGAAAATTTTGAAGATAGACACTTGGTAGACCTTGCGCCTACTTATGAAATTGCTGCTGCGCATTTAGTTCGCCTGTTGGAAACTAAATTTGTTAATCTCAATCCTATAATCCAACACATGTTTCTCACACTTGGTGATATGGAAGAAGGGGAAAAGAAAGATTTTGTTTTAGAAACCCTTCTTAGAGAATTTGGTGGTCTAGCAAGAGAAGCTAGAAAGGTCTTTGCTAAATTTAATATGCTTGGTTCACATACTAATTTTGTTAGTCTCCTTGAAAAGATGGACATGGATAGAATAAGATACACTAATAATATTGATGATGGTGGGGAGATCAAAGCACCAATACCATGTAAACTCTTAGCTATGAATGATGCACTAGAAAATAACTATGCTTGGCTTGTTCCTGAAAATTTGTTTGATGAGAGTAGCACGCCTAAGACTAATGAAAAGGGGGATGCTAAAACTTATGTATATAATATACTATGCCTGGTTGAGAAAACTCCACACCCCGCTGAGAATGTACCATCTTTCGATAATACTTGATACACACTTTCTGCGCCTAGCTGAAAGGCGTTAAAGAAAAGCGCTTATGGGAGACAACCCATGTTTTTACCTACAGTACTTTGTTTTTATTTTGTGTCTTGGAAGTTGTTTACTACTGTAGCAACCTCTCCTTATCTTAGTTTTGTGTTTTGTTGTGCCAAGTTAAGCCGTTGATAGAAAAGTAAGTACTAGATTTGGATTACTGCACAGTTCCAGATTTCTTTGCTGTCACGAATCTGGGTCTACCTCCCTGTAGGTAGCTCAGAAAATTAAGCCAATTTACGTGCATGATCCTCAGATATGTACACAACTTTCATTCAATTTGAGCATTTTCATTTGAGCAAGTCTGGTGCCATTTTAAAATTCGTCAATACGAACTGTTCTGTTTTGACAGATTCTGCCTTTTATTTCGCATTGCCTCTTTTGCTTCGTTGGATGAATTTCTTTGATCCACTAATGTCCAGTAGCATTATGCAATGTCCAGAAGTGTTAAGAATGATTGTGTCACCTCTGAATATGTTAATTTTTATTGTGCACTAACCCTCTAATGAGTTGTTTCGAGTTTGGTGTGGAGGAAGTTTTCAAGGATCAAGAGAGGAGTATGATGCAACATGATCAAGGAGAGTGAAAGCTCTAAGCTTGGGGATGCCCCGGTGGTTCACCCCTGCATATATTAAGAAGACTCAAGCGTCTAAGCTTGGGGATGCCTAAGGCATCCCCTTCTTCATCGACAACATTATCAGGTTCCTCCCCTGAAACTATATTTTTATTCCATCACATCTTATGTGCTTTTTCTTGGAGCGTCGGTTTGTTTTTGTTTTTGTTTTGTTTGAATAAAATGGATCCTAGCATTCACTTTATGGGAGAGAGACACGCTCCGCTGTAGCATATGGACAAGTATGTCCTTGGTTTCTACTCATAGTATTCATGGCGAAGTTTCTCCTTCGTTAAATTGTTATATGGTTGGAATTGGAAAATGATACATGTAGTAATTGCTATTAATGTCTTGGGTAATGTGATACTTGGCAATTGTTGTGCTCATGATTAAGCTCTTGCATCATATGCTTTGCACTCATTAATGAAGAAATACATAGAGCATGCTAAAATTTGGTTTGCATATTTGGTTTCTCTAAGGTCTAGATAATTTCTAGTATTGAGTTTGAACAACAAGGAAGACGGTGTAGAGTCTTATAATGTTTTCAATATGTCTTTTATGTGAGTTTTGCTGCACCGGTTCATCCTTGTGTTTGTTTCAAATAACCTTGCTAGCCTAAACCTTGTATCGAGAGGGAATACTTCTCATGCATCCAAAATACTTGAGCCAACCACTATGCCATTTGTGTCCACCATACCTACCTACTACATGGTATTTTCCGCCATTCCAAAGTAAATTGCTTGAGTGCTACCTTTAAAATTCCATCATTCACCTTTGCAATATATAGCTCATGGGACAAATAGCTTAAAAACTATTGTGGTATTGAATATGTAATTATGCACTTTATCTCTTATTAAGTTGCTTGTTGTGCGATAACCATGTTCACTGGGGACGCCATCAACTATTCATTGTTGAATTTCATGTGAGTTGCTATCCATGTCCGTCTTGTCTGAAGTAAGAGAGATCTACCACCTTATGGTTAAGCATGCATATTGCTAGAGAAGAACATTGGGCCGCTAACTAAAGCCATGATCCATGGTGGAAGTTTCAGTTTTGGACATATATCCTCAATCTCAAATGAGAAAATTATTAATTGTTGTTACATGCTTATGCATAAAAGAGGAGTCCATTATCTGTTGTCTATGTTGTCCCGGTATGGATGTCTAAGTTGAAGAATAATCAATAGCGAGAAATCCAATGCGAGCTTTCTCCTTAGACCTTTGTACAGGCGTCATAGAGGTACCCCTTTGTGACACTTGGTTAAAACAGTGCATTGTGATGATCCGGTAGTCCAAGCTAATTAGGACAAGGTGCGGGCACTATTAGTACACTATGCATGAGGCTTGCAACTTATAAGATATAATTTACATGATGCATATGCTTTATTACTACCGTTGACAAAATTGTTTCATGTTTTCAAAATCAAAGCTCTAGCACAAATATAGCAATCGATGCTTTTCCTCTATGGAGGACCATTCTTTTACTTTCAATGTTGAGTCAGTTCACCTATTTCTCTCCACCTCAAGAAGCAAACACTTGTGTGAACTGTGCATTGATTCCTACATACTTGCTTATTGCACTTATTATATTACTCTATGTTGACAATATCCATGAGATATACATGTTACAAGTTGAAAGCAACCGCTGAAACTTAATCTTCTTTTGTGTTGCTTCAATGCTTTTACTTTGAATTATTGCTTTATGAGTTAACTCTTATGCAAGACTTATTAATGCTTGTCTTGAAGTGCTATTCATGAAAAGTCTTTGCTTTATGGTTCACTTGTTTACTCATGTCATATACATTGTTTTGATCGCTGCATTCACTACATATGCTTTACAAATAGTATGATCAAGATTATGATGGCATGTCACTCCAGAAATTATCTGTGTTATCGTTTTACCTGCTCGGGACGAGCAGAACTAAGCTTGGGGATGCTGATACGTCTCCGACGTATCGATAATTTCTTATGTTCCATGCCACATAATTGATGTTATCTACATGTTTTATGCACACTTTATGTCATATTCGTGCATTTTCTGGAATTAACCTATTAACAAGATGCCGAAGTGCCGATTCTTTGTTTTCTGCTGTTTTTGGTTTCAGAAATCCTAGTAAGGAAATATTCTCGGAATTGGACGAAATCAAAGCCCAGGGCCTATTTTTCCACGAAGCTTCCGGAAGTCCGAAGACGAACGAAGTGGGGCCACAGGTGCCCAAACCCTAGGGCGGCGCGGCCCCCTTGGCCGCGCCGGCTGTGGTGTGGGGCCCCTGTGCCCCCTGACTTGCCCTTCCGCCTACTTAAAGCCTCCGTGACGAAACCCCCGATGCCGAGAGCCACGATACGGAAAACCTTCCCAGAGACGCCGCCAACGCCGATCCCATCTCGGGGGATCCAGAGATCGCCTCCGGCACCCTGCCGGAGAGGGGAATCATCTCCCGGAGGACTCTACGCCGCCATGGTCGCCTCCGGTGTGATGTGTGAGTAGTCTACCCCTGGACTATGGGTCCATAGCAGTAGCTAGATGGTTGTCTTCTCCCCATTGTGCTATCATTGTCGGATCTTGTGAGCTGCCTAACATGATCAAGATCATCTATCTGTAATTCTATATGTTGCGTTTGCTGGGATCCAATGAATAGAGAATACTTGTTATGTTGATTATCAAAGTTATATCTACGTGTTGTTTATGATCTTGCATGCTTTCCGTTACTAGTAGATGCTCTGGCCAAGTAGATGCTTGTAACTCCAAGAGGGAGTACTTATGCTCGATAGTGGGTTCATGCACGCATTGACACAGGACGATGACGAGAAAGTTCTAAGGTTGTGTTGTGCTGTTGCCACTAGGGATAAAACATTGATGCTATGTCTAAGGATGTAGTTGTTGATTACATTACGCACCATACTTAATGCAATTGTCTGTTGCTTTGCAACTTAATACTGGAGGGGGTTCGGATGATAACCTGAAGGTGGACTTTTTAGGCATAGATGCAGTTGGATGGTGGTCTATGTACTTTGTCGTAATGCCCAATTAAATCTCACTATACTCATCATGATATGTATGTGCATGGTCATGCTCTCTTTATTTGTCAATTGCCCAACTGTAATTTGTTCACCCAACATGCTGTTCGTCTTATGGGAGAGACACCTCTAGTGAACTGTGGACCCCGGTCCAATTCTCTTTACTGAAATACAATCTACTGCAATACTTGTTCTACTGTTTTCTGCAAACAATCATCTTCCACAAAATACGGTTAATCCTTTGTTACAGCAAGCCGGTGAGATTGACAACCTCACTGTTTCGTTGGGGCAAAGTACTTTGGTTGTGTTGTGCAGGTTCCACGTTGGCGCCGGAATCCCTGGTGTTACGCCGCACTACATCTCGCCGCCATCAACCTTCAACGTGCTTCTTGACTCCTACTGGTCCGATTAAACCTTGGTTTCTTACTGAGGGAAACTTGCCGCTGTGCGCATCACACCTTCCTCTTGGGGTTCCCAACGGACGTGCCAACCACACGCCTCAATCTCTAGGATGGACAGTTCCATCCCCTTTATAGTGGTTGTCCATAACACGTTCAATAATTTTCATAGGTATTTTATACGGAATACTTTCAGCAGGTGGATTTAAAATATCAGAAGCATCATTAGAGTTATCACATATGGGAGATAAAGCATTATCAGAGCAAAATATTTCTTCCAAAGCTGAGGAGCAAAAAAGATTATTTTTATATAAACTAGCTTCCCCAAGCTTAGACTTATCCATAGTATTAGCAGTAATTGCATTCATACTAATAACATCACTACTAGCATGCAAATAAGGTTCCATAGGTTTTTTAATTTTTGCATCAAACAATTCTAAATCAGGAAAAAGACTAAAAAGCTCACCAATTTTTTTGTTGTTTTCCATTATGCCTAACTAGTGTAAACAAGAAACAAAAAGTTGCAATTGCAGGATCTAAAGGAAATAGCTTCGAGTACTTACAATGGCGGAAAATAGCTTGGTAGCCGAGGTCCGGAGTGTGAGTACCTTTTACCTTTCCTCCCCGGCAACGGCGCCAGAAAATAGCTTGATGTCTACTTCCCCCTCCTTTTCCTGTAGACAGTGTTGGGCCTCCAAGAGCAGAGGTTTGTAGAACAGCAGAAAGTTTTCCCTTAAGTGGATCACCCAAGGTTTATCGAACTCAGGGAGGAAGAGGTCAAAGATATCCCTCTCATGCAACCCTGCAACCACAAAGCAAGAAGTCTCTTGTGTCCCCAACACACCTAATAGGTGCACTAGTTCGGTGAAGAGATAGTGAAATACATGTGGTATGAATATATATGAGCAGTAGCAACGGTGCCAGAAAATAGCTTGCTGGCGTGTAGTTGATGGTGGTAGTATTGCAGCAGTAGTAACACAGTGAAACAGTAAACAAGCAGTAGTAACGCAACAGTATTTAGGAACAAGGCCTAGGGATTAGACTTTCACTAGTGGACACTCTCAACATTGATCACATAACAGAACAGATAAATGCATACTCTACACTCTTGTTGGATGATGAACGCATTGCGTAGGATTACACGAACCCTCAATGCCGGAGTTAACAAGCTCCACAATTTGTTCATATTTAAGTAACCTTATAGTGTAAGATAGATCAAAAGACTAAACCAAGTACTAACATAGCATGCACACTGTCACCTTCATGCATATGTAGGAGGAATAGATCACATCAATATTATCATAGCAATAGTTAACTTCGCAATCTTCAAGAGATCATGATCATAGCATAAACCAAGTACTAACACGGTGCACACACTGTCACCTTTACACACGTGCAGGAGGAATAAAACTACTTTAATAACTTTGCTAGAGTAGCACATAGATAAATTGTGATACAAACTCATATGAATCTCAATCATGTAAAGCAGCTCATGAGATTATTGTATTGAGGTACATGGAAGAGAGATGAACCACATAGCTACCGGTACAGCCCCGAGCCTCAGGGGTGGATTACTCCCTCCTCATCATGGAGGCAGCGATGGCGGTGAAGACGGCGGTGGAGATGGCTCCGGGGGCAATTCCCCGTCCCGGCAGGGTGCCGAAACAGAGTTCTGTCCCCCGAATTGGAGTTTCACGATGGCGGCGGCGCCCCTGGAGTCTTTCTGGAGTTTCGTCAAGCGGTGTCGAAGTTTTAGGTCACGACGGCTTAAATAGGCGAAGAATCGGAGTCGGAGGGGCCACGGGCTGCCCAAACCATAGGGGGGCGCCCCCCCCCCCTGGCCGCGCCGGGGTGTGGTTTGGTGGCCCTGTCCCCCTTCTCTGGCGGTTCTCGTGTGTTCTGGATGCTTCCGGTGAAAATAGGAACTTGGGCGTTGATTTCGTCCGATTCTGAGAATATTTCGTTACTAGGATTTCTGAAACCAAAAACAGCAGAAAACAGGAACTGGCACTTCGGCATCTTGTTAATAGGTTAGTTCCAGAAAATGCACGAATATGACATAAAGTGTGCATAAAACATGTAGATAACATCAATAATGTGGCATGGAACATAAGAAATTATCGATACGTCGGAGACGTATCACCCTTCCGCCTACTTAAAGCCTCCGTGACGAAACCCCCAGTACCGAGAGCCACGATACGGAAAACCTTCCAGAGACGCCGCCAACGCCGATCCCATCTCGGGGGATCCAGGAGATTGCCTCCGGCACCCTGCCGGAGAGGGGAATCATCTCCCGGAGGACTCTACACCGCCATGGTCGCCTCCGGTGTGATGTGTGAGTAGTCTACCCCTGGACTATGGGTCCATAGCAGTAGCTAGATGGTTGTCTTCTCCCCATTGTGCTATCATTATCGGATCTTGTGAGCTGCCTAACATGATCAAGATCATCTATCTGTAATTCTATATGTTGCATTTGTTGGGATCCGATGAATAGAGAATACTTGTTATGTTGATTATCAAAGTTATATCTATGTGTTGTTTATGATCTTGCATGCTCTCCGTTACTAGTAGATGCTCTGGCCAAGTAGATGCTTGTAACTCCAAGAGGGAGTATTTATGCTCGATAGTGGGTTCATGCCTGCATTGACACAGGACGATGTGAGAAAGTTCTAAGGTTGTGTTGTGCTGTTGCCACTAGGGATAAAACATTGATGCTATGTCTAAGGATGTAGTTGTTGATTACATTACGCACCATACTTAATGCAATTGTATGTTGCTTTGCAACTTAATACTGGAAGGGGTTCGGATGATAACCTGAAGGTGGACTTTTTAGGCATAGATGCAGTTGGATGGCGGTCTATGTACTTTGTCGTAATTCCCAATTAAATCTCACTATACTCATCATGATATGTATGTGCATGGTCATGCTCTCTTTATTTGTCAATTGCCCAACTGTAATTTGTTCACCCAACATGCTGTTTGTCTTATGGGAGAGACACCTCTAGTGAACTGTGGACCCCGGTCCAATTCTCTTTCTTGAAATACAATCTCTTGCAATCTTGTTCTACTGTTTTCTGCAAACAATCATCTTCCACACAATACGGTTAATCCTTTGTTACAGCAAGCCGGTGAGATTGACAACCTCACTGTTTCGTTGGGACAAAGTACTTTGGTTGTGTTGTGCAGGTTCCACGTTGGCGCCGGAATCCCTGGTGTTGCGCCGCACTACATCCCGCCGCCATCAACCTTCAACGTGCTTCTTGGCTCTTCCTGGTTCGATAAACCTTGGTTTCTTTCTGAGGGAAAACTTGCTGCTGTGCGCATCATACCTTCCTCTTGGGGTTCCCAACGAACGTGTGAGTTACACGCCATCAAGCTAAATTTCTGGCGCCGTTGCCGGGGAGATCAAGACACGCTGCAAGGGGAGTCTCCACTTCTCAATCTCTTTACTTTGTTTTTGTCTTGCTTAGTTTTATTTACTACTTTGTTTGCTGCACTAAATCAAAATACAAAAAAATTAGTTGCTAGTTTTACTTTATTTGCTATCTTGTTTGCTATATCAAAAACACAAAAAAATTAGTTTACTTGCATTTACTTTATCTAGCTTGCTTTATTTACTGTTGCTAAAATGGCCAACCCTGAAAATACTAAGTTGTGTGACTTCACAACCACAAATAATAATGATTTCTTATGCACACCTATTGCTCCGCCTGCTACTACAGCAGTATTCTTTGAAATTAAACCTGCTTTACTGAATCTTGTTATGCGAGAGCAATTTTAAGTGTTAGTTCTGATGATGCTGCTGCCCATCTTAATAATTTTGTTGAACTATGTGAAATGCAAAAATATAAAGATGTAGATGGTGACATTATTAAACTAAAATTGTTCCCTTTCTCATTAAGAGGAAGAGCTAAAGATTGGTTGCTATCTCTGCCTAAGAATAGTATTGATTCATGGACTAAATGCAAGGATGCTTTTATTGGTAGATATTATCCCCCTGCTAAAATTATATCTTTGAGGAGTAGCATAATGAATTTTAAACAATTAGATACTGAACATGTTGCTCAAGCATGGGAAAGAATGAAATCTCTGGTTAAAAATTGCCCAACCCATGGACTGACTACTTGGATGATCATCCAAACCTTCTATGCAGGACTAAATTTTTCTTCGCGGAATTTATTGGATTCAGCTGCTGGAGGTACCTTTATGTCCATCACTCTTGGTGAAGCAACAAAGCTTCTTGATAATATGATGATCAACTACTCTGAATGGCACACGGAAAGAGCTCCACAAGGTAAGAAGGTAAATTCTGTCGAAGAAACCTCTTCCTTGAGTGATAAGATTGATGCTATTATGTCTATGCTTGTGAATGATAGGACTAATATTGATCCTAATAATGTTCCATTAGCTTCATTGGTTGCACAAGAAGAACATGTTGATGTAAACTTCATTAAAAATAATAATTTCAACAACAATGCTTACCGGAACAATTCTAGTAACAACTATAGGCCATATCCTTTTAATAATGGCAACGGCTATGGTAATTCTTATGGTAATTCTTACAACAATAATAGGAATTCACCCCCTGGACTTGAAGCCATGCTTAAAGAATTTATTAGTACGCAAACTGCTTTTAACAAATCTGTTGAAGAAAAGCTTGGGAAAATTGATATACTTGCTTCTAAAGTCGATAGTCTTGTCTTTGATGTTGATCTTTTGAAATCGAAAGTTTTGCCTAATGAGAATCATCATAATAAAATTGTTACTACAGCAAATGCCATCCAAGTTAGAATTAATGAGAATATAAGATTAATGGCTGAACTGCGTGCTAGGTGGGATAGAGAAGAAAATGAAAAACTAGCTAAAGAGAAGAATGTAGCTAAAGTTTGGACTATTACCACCACTAGTAATGCTAATGCTACACATGTTGCTGCACCTCCTACTAATACTAATAAAAGAATTGGTGTTAGCAATGTTTCCACTTCTAATGCAAAGCGCGAGAAACTGCCTGAAACTGCTAAAACTGCTGAAACTGCTTGTGATAAAGCTGCTGAAATTTTTTCCAACATTGGGGATGATGATCCCATTGCTTTAGATTATAATGGTTTGAATTTTGATGATTGCCACATCTCTGAAGTTATAAAGTTCTTACAAAAACTTGCTAAAAGTCCTAATGCTAGTGCTATAAATTTGGCTTTCACACATCATATTACAAATGCTCTCATAAAAGCTAGAGAAGAGAAACTAGAGCGCGAAGCCTCTATTCCTAAAAAGCTAGAGGATGGTTGGGAGCCCATCATTAAGATGAAGGTTAAAGATTTTGATTGTAATGCTTTATGTGATCTTGGTGCAAGTATTTCTGTTATGCCTAAGAAAATTTATGATATGCTTGACTTGCCACCGCTGAAAAATTGTTATTTGGATGTTAATCTTGCTGATCATTCTACAAAGAAACCTTTGGGTAAAGTTGATAATGTTCGCATTACCGTTAACAATAACCTTGTTCCCGTTGATTTTGTTGTCTTGGATATTGAATGCAATGCATCTTGTCCCATTATATTGGGAAGACCTTTTCTTCGAACTGTTGGTGCTATCATTGATATGAAGGAAGGTAATATAAAATATCAATTTCCTCTCAAGAAAGGTATGGAACACTTCCCTAGAAAGAGAATGAAGTTACCTTTTGATTCTATTATGAGAACAAATTATGATGTTGACACTTCGTCTCTTGATAATACTTGATACACACTTTCTGCGCCTAGCTGAAAGACGTTAAAGAAAAGCGCTTGTGGGAGACAACCCATGTTTTTACCTACAGTACTTTGTTCTTATTTTGTGTCTTGGAAGTTATTTACTACTGTAGCAACCTCTCCTTATCTTAGTTTTGTGTTTTGTTGTGCCAAGTAAAGCCGTTGATAGAAAAGTAAGTACTAGATTTGGATTACTGCGCAGTTCCAGATTTCTTTGCTGTCACGAATCTGGGTCTACCTCCCTGTAGGTAGCTCAGAAAATTAAGCCAATTTACGTGCATGATCCTCAGATATGTACGCAACTTTCATTCAATTTGAGCATTTTCATTTGAGCAAGTCTGGTGCCATTTTAAAATTCGTCAATACGAACTGTTCTGTTTTGACAGATTCTGCCTTTTATTTCGCATTGCCTCTTTTGCTATGATGGATGAATTTCTTTGATCCACTAATGTTCAGTAGCATTATGCAATGTCCAGAAGTGTTAAGAATGATTGTGTCACCTCTGAATATGTTAATTTTTATTGTGCACTAACCCTCTAATAAGTTTCGAGTTTGGTGTGGAGGAAGTTTTCAAGGATCAAGAGAGGAGTATGATGCAACATGATCAAGGAGAGTGAAAGCTCTAAGCTTGGGGATGCCCCGGTGGTTCACCCCTGCATATTCTAAGAAGACTCAAGCGTCTAAGCTTGGGGATGCCCAAGGCATCCCCTTCTTCATCGACAACATTATCAGGTTCCTCCCCTGAAACTATATTTTTATTCCATCACATCTTATGTGCTTTGCTTGGAGCGTCGGTTTGTTTTTGTTTTTATTTTGTTTGAATAAAATGGATCCTAGCATTCACTTTATGGGAGAGAGACACGCTCCGCTGTAGCATATGGACAAGTATGTCCTTGGTTTCTACTCATAGTATTCATGGCGAAGTTTCTCCTTCGTTAAATTGTTATATGGTTGGAATTGGAAAATGATACATGTAGTAATTGCTATTAATGTCTCGGGTAATGTGATACTTGGCAATTGTTGTGCTCATGATTAAGCTCTTGCATCATATACTTTGCACCTATTAATGAAGAAATACATAGAGCATGCTATAATTTGGTTTGCATATTTGGTTTCTCTAAGGTCTAGATAATTTCTAGTATTGAGTTTGAACAACAAGGAAGACGGTGTAGAGTCTTATAATGTTTTCAATATGTCTTTTATGTGAGTTTTGCTGCACCGGTTCATCCTTGTGTTTGTTTCAAATAAGCCTTGCTAGCCTAAACCTTGTATCGAGAGGGAATACTTCTCATGCATCCAAAATACTTGAGCCAACCACTATGCCATTTGTGTCCACCATACCTACCTACTACATGGTATTTTCCGCCATTCCAAAGTAAATTGCTTGAGTGCTACCTTTAAAATTCCATCATTCACCTTTGCAATATATAGCTCATGGGACAAATAGCTTAAAAACTATTGTGGTATTGAATATGTAATTATGCACTTTATCTCTTATTAAGTTGCTTATTGTGCGATAACCATGTTCACTGGGGACGCCATCAACTATTCATTGTTGAATTTCATGTGAGTTGCTATGCATGTCCGTCTTGTCTGAAGTAAGAGAGATCTACCACCTTATGGTTAAGCATGCATATTGTTAGAGAAGAACATTGGGCCGCTAACTAAAGCCATGATCCATGGTGGAAGTTTCAGTTTTGGACAAATATCCTCAATCTCAAATGAGAAAATTATTAATTGTTGTTACATGCTTATGCATAAAAGAGGAGTCCATTATCTGTTGTCTATGTTGTCCCGGTATGGATGTCTAAGTTGAAGAATAATCAATAGCGAGAAATCCAATGCGAGCTTTCTCCTTAGACCTTTGTACAGGCGGCATAGAGGTACCCCTTTGTGACACTTGGTAAAAACATGTGCATTGTGATGATCCGGTAGTCCAAGCTAATTAGGACAAGGTGCGGGCACTATTAGTACACTATGCATGAGGCTTGCAACTTGTAAGATATAATTTACATGATACATATGCTTTATTACTACCGTTGACAAAATTGTTTCATGTTTTCAAAATCAAAGCTCTAGCACAAATATAGCAATCGATGCTTTTCCTCTATGGAGGACCATTCTTTTACTTTCAATGTTGAGTCAGTTCACCTATTTCTCTCCACCTCAAGAAGCAAACACTTGTGTGAACTGTGTATTGATTCCTACATATTTGCTTATTGCACTTATTATATTACTCTATGTTGACAATATCCATGAGATATACATGTTATAAGTTGAAAGCAACCGCTGAAACTTGATCTTCTTTTGTGTTGCTTCAATGCCTTTACTTTGAATTATTGCTTTATGAGTCAACTCTTATGCAAGACTTAATTGATGCTTGTCTTGAAGTGCTATTCATGAAAAGTCTTTGCTTTATGATTCACTTGTTTACTCATGTCATATACATTGTTTTGATCGCTGCATTCACTACATATGCTTTACAAATAGTATGATCAAGATTATGATGGCATGTCACTCCAGAAATTATCTGTGTTATCGTTTTACCTGCTCGGGACGAGCAGAACTAAGCTTGGGGATGTTGATACGTCTCCAACGTATCGATAATTTCTTATGTTCCATGCCACATTATTGATGTTATCTACATGTTTTATGCACACTTTATGTCATATTCGTGCATTTTCTGGAACTAACCTATTAACAAGATGCCGAAGTGCCAGTTGCTGTTTTCTGCTGTTTTTGGTTTCAGAAATCCTAGTAAGGAAATATTCTCGGAATTGGACAAATCAACGCCCAGGGTCCTATTTTGCCACGAAGCTTCCAGAAGTCCGAAGACGAGACGAAGAGGGGCCACGAGGCAGCCAGAGCATAGGGCGGCGCGGCCCCTGCCCTGGCCGCGCGGCCCTATGGTCTGGGCCCCTCGTGCCGCCTCTTGACCTACCCTTCCGCCTACTTAAAGCCTCCGTGACGAAACCCCCAGTACCGAGAGCCACGATACGGAAAACCTTCCAGAGACGCCGCCAACGCCGATCCCATCTCGGGGGATCCAGGAGATCGCCTCCGGCACCCTGCAGGAGAGGGGAATCATCTCCCGGAGGACTCTACGCCGCCAGGGTCGCCTCCAGTGTGATGTGTGAGTAGTCTACCCCTGGACTATGGGTCCATAGCAGTAGCTAGATGGTTGTCTTCTCCCCATTGTGCTATCATTGTCGGATCTTGTGAGCTGCCTAACATGATCAAGATCATCTATCTGTAATTCTATATGTTGCGTTTGTTGGGATCCGATGAATAGAGAATACTTGTTATGTTGATTATCAAAGTTATATCTATGTGTTGTTTATGATCTTGCATGCTCTCCGTTACTAGTAGATGCTCTGGCCAAGTAGATGCTTGTAACTCCAAGAGGGAGTATTTATGCTCGATAGTGGGTTCATGCCTGCATTGACACCTGGGACAGTGACAGAAAGTTCTAAGGTTGTGTTGTGCTGTTGCCACTAGGGATAAAACATTGATGCTATGTCTAAGGATGTAGTTGTTGATTACATTACGCACCATACTTAATGCAATTGTCTGTTGCTTTGCAACTTAATACTGGAAGGGGTTCGGATGATAACCTGAAGGTGGAATTTTTAGGCATAGATGCAGTTGGATGGCGGTCTATGTACTTTGTCGTAATACCCAATTAAATCTCACTATACTCATCATGATATGTATGTGCATGGTCATGCTCTCTTTATTTGTCAATTGCCCAACTGTAATTTGTTCACCCAACATGCTATTTGTCTTATGGGAGAGACACCTCTAGTGAACTGTGGACCCCGGTCCAATTCTCTTTACTGAAATTCAATCTCTTGCAATCTTTGTTCTCTTGTTTTCTGCAAACAATCATCTTCCACACAATACGGTTAATCCTTTGTTACAGCAAGCCGGTGAGATTGACAACCTCACTGTTTCATTGGGACAAAGTACTTTGGTTGTGTTGTGCAGGTTCCACGTTGGCGCCGGAATCCCTGGTGTTGCGCCGCACTACATCCCGCCGCCATCAACCTTCAACGTGCTTCTTGGCTCCTCCTGGTTCGATAAACCTTGGTTTCTTTCTGAGGGAAAACTTGCTGCTGTGCGCATCATACCTTCCTCTTGGGGTTCCCAACGAACGTGTGAGTTACACGCCATCAAGCGTTCCTGATATTATATGTAGATGACATATTATTGATTGGGAATGATATAGAACTATTAAGCAGTGTTAAGGGTTATTTGAATAAATGTTTTTCAATGAAAGACCTTGGTGAAGCAGCATACATTTTAGGCATCAAGATTTATAGAGATAGATCAAGACGCCTAATAGACCTTTCACAGAGTACATACTTGGACAAGATTCTAAAGAAGTTTAGAATGGATGAAAGCAAGAAAGGGTTCTTGCCTATGTTGCCAGGTAAGGTCTTGAGTAAGACTCAAGGTCCAGCTACAGCAGAAGAAAGAGAGAGGATGAGCAAGATCCCCTATGCTTCGGCAGTAGGCTCTCTCATGTATGCCATGCTGTGTACTAGACCGGATATCGCACATGCTGTTAGTTTGACCAGCAGATATCAAAGTGATCCAGGAATGGAACACTGGACAGCGGTCAAGAATATCCTGAAGTACTTGAAAAGGACTAAGGATATGTTTCTTTGTTATGGCGGTGACCAAGAGCTCGTTGTAACTAGTTACACCGATGCAAGTTGGAACACCGATCCTGATGACTCTAAGTCTCAGTCTGGTTACGTGTTTATATTGAATGGTGCGGCAGTAAGCTGGAGCAGTTCCAAGCAGTGCACGGTGGCGAAATCTTCAACAGAATCTAAATATATAGCGGCTTGAGAGGCTTCATCGGAAGCGGTATGGATGAAGAGGTTCATTGTTGAGCTTGGTGTGGTTCCTAGTGCATTGGACCCATTAGTCATTTATTGTGACAACACGGGTGCCATCGCCAATGCAAAGGAACCAAGGTCACACAAGAAGCTGAAGCATATCAAGCTGCGTTTTCATTCGATTCGCGAGTACATCGAAGATGGTGAAGTAGAGATTTGCAAAGTACACACAGATCTGAATGTTGCAGATCCGTTGACTAAAGCTCTTCCTAGGGCAAAGCATGACCAACACCAGAATGCTATGGGTGTTAGGTACCTTACAATGTAATCTAGATTATTGACTCTAGTGCAAGTGGGAGACTGTTGGAGATATGCCCAAGAGGCAATAATAAAGTGGTTATTATAATATCTTTTTGTTTATGATAAATGTTTGCATACCATGCTATAATTGTATTAACCGAAACATTGATACATGTGTGTTATGTAAACAACAAGGAGTCCCTAGTAAGCCTCTTGTATAACTAGCTTGTTGATTAATGGATGATCATGGTTTCGTGATCATGAACATTGGATGTTATTAATAACAAGGTTATGTCATTAGTTGAATGATATAATGGACACACACCCAAATGAGCGTAGCATAAGATCAAGTCATTAAGTTCAATTTGCTATAAGCTTTCGATACATAGTTGTCTTAGTCCTTCGACCATGAGATCATGTAAATCACTTACACCGGAAGGGTACTTTGATTACATCAAACGCCATTGCGTAAATGGGTGGTTATAAAGATGGGATTAAGTATTTGGAAAGTGTGAGTTGAGGCATATGGATCAATAGTGGGATTTGTCCATCCTGATGACGGATAGATATACTCTGGGCCCTCTCGGTGGAGTGTCGTCTGATTAGCTTGCAAGCATATGATTTGATCATAAGAGATGACATACCGCGGTACGAGTAAAGAGTACTTGTCAGTAACGAGGTTGAACAAGGTATGGAGATACCGATGATCAAACCTCGGATAAGTAAAGTATCGTGTGACAAAGGGAATTGACATCGTATGTAAATGGTTCAATTGATCACTAAGTCATCGTTGAATATGTGGGAGCCATTATGGATCTCCAGATCCCGCTATTGGTTATTGCTCGGAGAGGAGTCTCGACCATGTCTGCATAGTTCGCGAACCGTAGGGTGACGCGCTTAAGGTTCGATGTCGCATAAGTAGATTTGAATATGGTATGGAGACGAAGTTTGTTCGGAGTCTCGGATGTGATCCAGGATGTCACGAGGAGGTCCGGAATAGTCCGGAGAATAAGATTCATATAAGGGAAGTTGATTTCTGGGTTTCGGAAATGTTCGGGATTTTTCCGGTGGTTGACTGGAAGGTTCTAGAAGGTTCCGGAGGGGTCCTCCATGGGGCCCACGACCTAGGAGGCCTAGCATGGGCCGAGGGGATGCTCCCTGGCCTAATGGTCCAGGGGCACATGGCCCCAAGGCCCAGGCCGGCCAACCCCCTAGGGTTTCCTAAGGGGGGATCAACTTGGGGGAGGGGAAAGCCCTCTCCCCCCTCTTGGCCGCCGCCCCCCCAACCCTAGATGGGAAGGGGGGCCACCTTGGCCGGCTGGCCCCCTATATAAAGAGGGGAGGGGGTGGCCGGCCACACCCCCCATCCATTGCCTCCTCCTCTGGCCGCCTCTCCCTCCACCATACGCTGCTCCGGCTTAGGCGAAGCCCTGCAGCTTTTCTTCCTCCACTACCACCACCACGCCGTCGTGCTGCTGGAATTTGGAGGTGATCTACCACACCTCCGCTGCCCGCTGGAACGGGAGAGGAAGGAGCTTCATCGACACCGTACGCGCGACCGAGTACGGAAGTGCTGCCGGATTGCAGCACCGGGGACGATCGTCTACACCAACAACGAGATTAATCTCGTAGGCTTTGGAATCTTCGAGGGTTAGTCTCATCTCCATCTCGTTGCTTAGATCTTGTAGATTAGATCTTGGGTGTTCCATAGATTAGATCTTCGATTTATTCGTCTGCGGTAGGAAATTTTTTGTTTTCTATGCTACGAACCCCATCAAATACTTCACAACACATTTTTGACACTTTACAAAGAAAACTTTTACATGCACAAATTTTTGCCCTACCACATTTTGGATACATCGACACTCTTTTGGTTCCCGTTTTTGCCAAATGCCTCTTGGAGAAACGACTTGATGCTTCGTATTTGATTGAGAGCCTCTTGTTCGCCGATCACAAAATTGGCATCCACAAGCTTTCCGTTCGCAAGTTGTTTTTCCCCAAGTTCTTCTTCGACCACTTCATCGACAAACAAACTCCCAAGTACTTGGTGAGCAAGACGTCCACCATCTCGGACCTCTCGCCACAACATGGAGATGAGGAGGAACAAGAGTCGAGGACGACTCTTCCCCAAGGGGGGAGATGATGTAGCCCCGCCTATCGTCGACGCTACACCATGGCCAAGGAGTTCCCCAAGTGGACCAACAACACAAACCCCCGCCATATATGTCAAGGTGAACTCCTTCCTCTCTATGGTCGACCTCAACACCAACTTGAATGGTATGCTACCTCATGCCTATCATCATGGTGTCTATAGGTGCCGACATCGACAAGGATCAAGAGAGAAGGAACTCCCATGGTGCAAGGAAGAGAGAAGAAGAAGAAGGAAAGACGAGAAGAAGGAAGAGGAAGAAGAGGCGGGAGGAAGAGGCCCAGCCGGCCCAGAGGCCGGCCAACCGGGTCCCAGGGCCGGTCAGACCGGGCCCCAGACCGGATCCACCCCCGCGACAACCGGGCGTCGTACCGACGCCAACCAGATGGACTTTTGCGACCTTCCCGGTTGCCGCCCGGTCCCTGGCCCGGTTTGGACCGGATCGTCCGGTCCCAGGCCCGGTTGGACCGGCCCCTGGACCGGATTTCACGGGTTCGACTCGACCGGAACTGCCCGAGTCGGTCCACCGCATACCTATTCGACCCAAGTCGCCTTGTACCTCTATATAAGCACCTAGGTCGTCCCCTTTACTGCTTAGACAAGATTTAGGCTTAGACATGGATTTGAGCTTTGTCTCCCTAGGGTTTCATCCCCTTTGTATCAAGGCTACCCTTGTTGGATGATTGGATTTGGTGTGTGAGATTCTAGTGCTACCCACTCTCTCTCCCACTCCTAGATTCATCTCCCTCACCAATCTCTCCGCTCGGAATTCTACCTCGCATCTCTTCCGGGTTGATTCTATTGGTGTGGTCCATCGAGCCACGAGGGTAAGTATCGGTTGTATCGGGTTGGCGTGCGTGCGTGAGTTCTTCGTGTTCTTCGCGCTCTCCCTCTCTTTCCCCTTTGGATTTCGGGTCAATCGTGAGATCGGGCCACAAACGGGGTCTTAGACCTCATCATTAACTCTATGATTAGAGGCTTTTGGTGGGCAGCAAGAATGGACGTTGGAAGATAGCCTGGATTTCTTGGGAAGTTATGTGTACAACAAAATTTGTTGGTGGCCTTGGATTCCGCAACATGGAGTTCTTCAATCTTGCAATGCTAGCTCGGCAAGCGCGTGGCATATTCTGCAAAACCCAGATGTGCCAGCTCCAGGATCCTTAAGGCGGTTTGTTTTTCGTCTTCAAGTTTTCTCGCAACTACCTTCGATTCCTCTCCTTCTCAAGTATGGAGAACCCTCCTGGAGGGGCGAAACATTATTGCGTAGGGCTTGATCAGGAGGATCAGCACTAGTGAATCGAACCATGCATGGAATCAAAACTGGTTGCCATGAGATTATATGTTGAGGTTGATGACGAGCAAGAAAGAGGACCCCGCCGATGATAGTGTCCTCGTTCATCGATGCGACCACGACAACATGGACGGCAGATTTACTGGAGGAGTGCTTCCTGCCTATGGACCGTGAAGCTATCCGTGTCATTCCGCTTAGCAAATGGAAGATGTATGGGCCTGGCACCATGAGAAGAACAAAGTTCTCTTGGTTCACTCAGTTATCTCCTCCTGGTGCAAAACAAATAAAAGGAGGGGCGATTGGCTAGAGAAGGCACCTAGCTAGATCAAACTTAGCTAGGTAAGGTAAATTATGGTAGCCTCTCTGGAAGGTTTAGGTTCCGACAGTCTCTTCCAACCAGCGACCCGTGAGACACCATAGACACATGGCAGAAACAAGTTCGTGTTCAATTTGTGGGGGGGCTTATTCCTGGAGACACTCTCGAATTGATTGTACAATGGCTCGATGTGTGTGGGCATTAGCAAATGAATCGGTCATTGAGCACATGTGCATATCGGAGGACATGCCAAGCAATGCCTCTCCCTTATGATGGAAGATGAGTTTGTGAAGCTATCCGTTGTTGAATATAAATATAGTGTCTAACCTCTTTCCATATTAGATCGGTCTTTTGTAAAACTTGACTAATGCATCAATCCTATGTGGTATCAGAGCCAAGAGGTTTCAAGTTCGAGACTCTGCTCGCGCAGTTATTAGAAACAAAAGGAAAAAAAAACTGCGGCATGTGCATCGAACCCACGTTAAAGACTAAAATAGCTTAAACGTGAGGAAGAGTGTTAAATATAAATATAGTGTCTAGTCTCTTTCCATCATATATATCTCTCGGTTTCTACTACCACTACACCAAAAGGGGTGGTGGTGAAACCTCAGCAACACCGCGATGGATTCCTCCTCTGCCGTGAAGATTAATGTCGACGTTGTTGTCTCCCGTGTTACCGTGTAGGTAATGGCGGTGCTCTTGGTGCGATCTGCAGCGCTGGAGATGGGTCCTTCCTTGGTGCAGCGACACTGACTGCCGAAGGAGTTTCAGGCCCGGTATTCTATTCTTGAGGCGCAAGCGTGCAGAGAGGAATTGGCTTTAGCTGCTGACTTGCAACTCCAGCAAGTGGTCGTAACAACGGGTTGTCGTGCTGTGATCAACAATATGGAGCAGCCGTTTGTTGCTCTTATAGCATGATCCTCCAGGAAATAAAAGCGAAAGCGTGAGATTTTTTCAGATCTCGTTCAAGCATGAAAACCGAGCTTCAAACTCTGAAGCACAATTTTTTAAAGGGAAGGTCCTTGGCCCAACTTTATATATAAAGCACTCGAAGCAACATAGTAGCGATACAAACTCACACCCTACACAAAAAGTCTGATGCTTTAGTCATTACAAACCACAGATACCAAGTCTGAGAAAGGAAAGAAGACTACACGGAGCCAAAGCGTCGGTATGTGAAGGATGCTTGGAACGGGTGTAGTCCAGGCGCTGATCATCCTCCATCGTCGTCGCGTAGCCTCCTCTGAAGCCTCCTAACCTCGTCCAGCGCCGCGTCCAGCAGCGGTAAGTCCCTCGGTCTGACCAGAACCCTCCAGCTCTGCATATGAATAGACATTTTGAAGATGGCGTCAGCCGGGTTGTTGATCAGGGATCCCTCAATAGCTAGCTTATTGCGTATGTTCCAAAGGGCCCAGCATTGGGCCGCAAAGGTGTACCAAGCTAACCTACGGAGACGACCCGGGCCATTAACAATGGCCATGAAATCCGCGATCCCTGCCGGGTTCCAGGAGCAGTGCATGAGTTCCCTAATTCCCGCCCACATGAATTTAGCAAGATGGCAGTTGAACAAGATGTGATTGCATGTTTCCCATTCACCACATAGGGCACAGCTGCCGTCAGAGGGCCCCCGCCTCTTGACCAGCTGATCCCCGGCTAGTAGCCTACCTCTAATGAGCTGCCAGAGAAAGACGCGGATCTTTGGCGGTACCTTGGTGCGCCAGACCTCCTTGAAGTGGGCGATTGCCCTGCCCTGGTACAGCTTACAGTACATGGAGTTAGTGGAGTATTCCCCTAAAGCCTCCAACGTCCAGCGGACCTCGTCCTCACCCGTAAAGATGGGAGTGAGGTCGAAGATCCTGCACAGGTTCTCCCATTCCACCGTCTCCGCGAGGCCGAAGGAGCGTCTGAATCTGATATGCCAGTCATTGTTGTCGTGAACCCCTTCCACAGTGGCGAAGTGGTTGTCACAACAAGCGAAAAGGCGAGGAAAAGTCAGACGCAAGGGCCCCGTGCCCGTCCACCAGTCGAGCCAAAAATAGGTACACTTCCCATTGCGCACCTTATGCTTGGCTCCCATCTTGAAATACCATTTGATCTTCTGAATGGCATTCCAGAACTGCGATCCCTTAGTGGGCACCGCTGAGGACAACAAGTCATGGTCACCCAGGTATTTGGCCCTCAGCAGGTCTACCCACAACCCCTCGCTGTTTTGGTAGATCTTCCAGATCCATTTGAGCATAAGAGCGATATTCATGAATTTAGTGTTGAGGATTCCCAATCCTCCAAACGCCTTAGGTTTGCACACCGTAGCCCAGTCTACCATGTGGTACTTGCGCTTGGGGCCCAATCCTTCCCAAAAGAAGCGGGAACGGTGTCGGTTCATGGTCCCATGAGTCGCGTCGTGCAGGAGGTAAAGCCCCATTGCAAACAACGGCAAGATGGAGAGGCAAGAGTTGGTGAGCTCGAGTCTCCCCGCGGAGTGATACGTCTCAAATGTATCTATAATTTCTTATGTTCCATGCTAGTTTTATGACAATACTCACATGTTTTATATACACTTTATATCATTATTACGCATTTTCTGGCACTAACCTATTAACAAGATGCCGAAGCGCCAGCACCTGTTTTGTGCTGTTTTTGGTTTCAGAAATCCTACAAAGGAAATATTCTCGGAATTGGACGAAACCAATGCCCAGGGTCTTATTTTTTATCAACACCCAGATTTTTAAGCCCGGATGCCTATTATGTCATACATCGCAATCCCAGGAATATTGTTGTTGCGAGGCATAATAGTTAAGTATCACAGTCATCATTCATTACAAACCATATTGTCTTACAATTAGAATCACATCATCCATATTACACGAATAGTTGATCTATTGATCAACGAACAAACACAAATTCATAGCGGAAGCGAAAGATACAAGGACTCTCTAGTCCACAGGCCAACGCTTGACGTCGGAAGACTCCTAGTTGTCGTAGGCGTCCTGCTGGTCATCTCCTTGTTCATCTTCATACTCTGGCCATTTGAATAGCCAGGGACAAAGCCGTGAGTACTTCAAGTACTCGCAAACTAATACTAGTGTAAGTGCTAGACATTTCTAGTAAGGTTTGCTAAGCTCTAGTTTATTTGCATAAAGCCAATTTTAGTTCACAAGTATTTGAGAAAAGCTTATTCAAGTGCTAACTAACTCAAGTGGGAACATTAGTGTCATTCCCACCATTCAAGTGGTGATTTCAATTCAATTCACCACTTCATAATTCATTTCACCATCATTTTCAAGAATTTGACATCGGAAACTGTATGGCCTTTCCAACCGTCCGTAACCGTGGACGCGGCTATTCGAATAGATTGACACTCTGCAGAGGTTGCACACTTTTGCCACAACATTTGATTTCATCCGTCGGGATTACCCCGAATCATCGTAACACAGTACGCGGATCATCAACCATAACCTTTCACTTACAAATCCTAGTATGAGCACCTCTCCCCATGAGCTTGGCCTCCCAGTGAAGACCAACTGTCAACCTGGGAACTGGACAGGGCTTTGCCGTACAATTCACCTCAATTCACATCATTTCTCAACAACGGAGGCAGCCTCAAGCATAACCCCTATGATGTGTGTTCAGAGGGAACCCATACTAAGATGCATAAACTTCCAGTTAAGCCCTACCCATAATCAGGTATTGTGGGGGTACTCAATATTGGAAAGGTATCGCATTCAAACCAATATCATTTTTATCAAAAATCACCATCTTCTCTTGGTCATATTCACCTTCAAAAATCATTCAATGGAATGCTTTCTCATTCCAAGGTTTAAAAATTCAGTTCAAGTCACATTGTTCCCATCTAGGGTAGTCAAGTTGTAAATAACTAGATGATTCCCCCGCGACGTTGCTGCGGGAACACGTAGATAAATTTAGACATAAAATTGCATTACGGATAGCCAGCCTTAATTGTTTTATGTAAGTGAAGATATGTTCAAAGTTAACTATTTGGTTGAAGATAATCTAATATAGAGTTCGATTAGAATATGCAACGGTCATATTTAGAGATCACTGACCTGGAGATCAAACCTGGGTTTGAATATTACGATATCAGTATATTTATTCAAGGAAGATGGGGCAAATATTATGGTCACTGATCTGCATGCAAGAGGCAAGAATAACCTGCATATGGATGAAGTTTGTGGACACAATCTTTCAGATCTACTGGGTGTGCCAGTGAGTGAGTACTGGCGATAGCTCATCCATGACATCCATAATCACCATATTTCAAAATGTTGGCGACGTGGTAAAATATTTAGCTGAAATCCTCAATACATATTTTATTGGAAAAATGAAACACACCAAATTAGAACATATCTACAGTACATTGACTTAACTTATTAGAATGCAACTTATCGCCTCGCTAGCCATGGTCCAGACGACCTAGCCATCAATCAGCTCTTGACTCGCGGGTTTAATAACAAAAAGCTATTGGAGAAGTTAATCTGTTCATACCGTCTTGATTCAGAGTTTGCTGGTGGGGCATCGCTCCATGTCTGCGCCAAGAACATGGCGAGCTATAAGCAAGAACGGCTTCATCCATTCGCCATTGCCAATCACCTTTGGCACAAAGCCACAGAGTGCATCTAACACGTGACAAATATAATAAGCCAATCAGAAGAGAACGGATAGGAAGGCAAGTGGTTTTTCTCATATGCCTCTAGCAGGTCAAGATAGGTTTACTGGGAAGCGCCCGACATGAAAATTTTGGTGATAATCAGAACAAAGCATCTTCACTTCTTAAACTTCCAACTTGAGAGCATTTATAGCTAGCTCTACTTCCACCCGTTACATTTGCATGGAGAAGATGAAGAGATATGAGGAGTTCTCTTTTCCTTACGTGAGTGAAATTTCTGAAGTTGAAAATTAATTATGGTAATGATGTAGGAGAGGAAGGGTTCAGTGGAGGAGAGGATGGAGCAAAGAATGTTGTGTTTTATTTGCTGATGTGGCATAATTGATGGATTTAATGGGTGATGTGGCAGGCTAAGATTAGTTGAGAAACTTGATGAGGTGGATGGCTTGCATGTTGAGAGAAATCAACTTAGTGGGTTGCTCCTATTTAGATATTATAGATTAGCACTAGCTCTAATCATGAGGGGTGCTATCTTGCTTTGCTAGTTTGAGACTAACTTTGCTATTCTAGTAACCATCTTTAACTTATACCAAAGTTAACTATAAAAGTAACTCTTTGAATAAACAGGTAAAAACTTGTAAGGTAGAAACTTGGGATAGGCTTATGGTAAGAAAGGTAAGACTATGGTGCCTTGCCCCAAAGGGCTTTGCACTTTGCAAGAATATTAGCTTGCCTTGGTAGTTCTCAAAGTTCTCCTCCTCCTCTTCTTGGTAGCAACCTTCTTCCTCCGGGTATTCTCCGGTGCTAGCGTCTAAATTTGAATACGAGTATAATTACTCAACTAAGTCAATGGCTATTCCATACATCACATATATTCACACAAACTATTCTAAGCACACAATTAATCTAATTAGGGTGTATTGGTGGTGTTGCTTGAGGAGAAATAATTTCCTCTCATTTAATATGTAAATGATAGTTTCCATAGGGTTCTTGAGAAATAATTTCCTCTCATTGAAATCTTCTTAAGATTTAATTTCTCAAACAATCATGCCTGAATTTATATTGACCTAAGTCAAACATTCATTATCATCATTTGAGAAAATGATTTAAATGAGGTAGACCACCTCATACCATTTAATAATTCTACAAATGATTTAAATCTCCAAGTATTTCATATAAGAGTGTTTGACCAGGGGTTCAAACATCACATGAATTCATTTGGGACAAGATTTAAATGAAGTAGAATACTTCATATAATTTACATAATAGTTTTGGACAATATCACTTAAATAAACTAGCCATATTGTCCATTAATTAAACTAGGGCATGATCATGCAAAGTGACCACACCATTTTCTTGCAGAAACAATTAGTGTAAGTTATATGTGAGCTATTGGAGTTGGAATTAACTTAATATCTATTTTGGTTGATTTTTAATAATTATTTGAATAGGGAAAAGTCCCTGCCTTCATCTTTTTATCAGATTATTTCTACAACAGATCTTGAAGTGGTACCAGTGGCATATTGTAGAACTTTTTCATAGCTTTCCAACAATATCAAATTTGTTAAATTTTGCCAAGCCAAACAGATTCCATGGATTTTCAAAGTTGGGTTCAGTATTGATTTTGTTTGAATTGAATTAAATCTAATTTGAACTAAACGGGCTGGCGGGAAACAGAGTGGGCCGAAACCAATTCAAACGCAGCAAATCGGCCCAGTAACACGTCCAACGCGCGTGGGCTTGCTGACAGCATGGGGGTCACCAGTCAGCGACTGTTAAAACCCGAAACGGTATGCACTAACGTGGGGCGTTGGATTAGATCATCATCGGACGGCGCACGTGCATCGTCGTCTCCGACGAGATGCCGTGGCTTCTCCGGCGAGCCTAGGGGGTCGGAGAGCTAACCAGGGGTCCGGCGAGTGGCGGCGGTGGTCGAGGCGAGGTTGTCGACGATGAGGAAGCAGCCTGTAGCAGTGGCGTCGCTCGAGGAGGCTCCAGTCGACGGCGATTGCTCCAGGGCTTCCGCGGCTCCGATCTTGCGATTGCGGCGTCTCCGGCGATGATCGAGGTAGCTAATGGGCCGAGGAGAGGCAGTGGAGGATGGGGAGCGAGGTGGTGTGCTCAGATTGCTTCGGGGAACTCGGTATTTATCGAGGGTTTGGAGTGCTGCGGGGCAGGGTCGAGGGCGACATGCTCGCGGCGATTCCGGCGAGCTGTTGGGCTAAGCAACGGTGCAGTGACGTTCTCCTCGTCCAGGCGAAGCTAACGGTAGCGACAGCTCGGTCGGGTGGCGGCTAGATGGCTCGCTTTGCTTCCATGTCTGGTGGCGGCGTTCACGGGATCTGCTCCGTCGTCTCCGGCGGCGGCGGTCCAGGGGGTGGTCGTGAGCGTGTCTGGTGGAGTCGTGGTGTCACGGCGGTGCTCAACGTAGCAAGAGAGGGGCCAGAGCGATGGTGTGCTGGTGGGGTGGCGCGTGGCCAGTGCGCGTCCGCGACGTGCATGGTCGCGACGCGAGCGGCATGCTGGCGCGTTCTGCGCGCGTGTTCTCCGGCGAGGCTACGGTGGCTATGGCGATGCTGTCGGTGCTAGGCGAGGTAGACGAGCATGGTGGCAACGTTTGGCACCAGGGCTAGGGGTGGAGAGGAAGGAGAGGATAGGTGGCTTGTCGGGGTGGCGCCATGGCCGGCATGGCCATGCCCTAGCTTGCCATCCTCTCTCCTTAGGGTTACTATGGGGCATTTAGTGTGAGAGGGAACCAGGGGACCAAGTAGGGTAGTTTGGGGCAGATTAGGGTGGTGTAGATCACTATTTGAAATAGTGTGTAATAGTTTCATATTTGCAATTTGCAAATTTGTCCAACTTTTGAGTGAGTTCAAATGGTTGCCCAATTTGGAATGTGTGTGTTTAGTTGAGTTGCAAATGACCAGAGAAGATGAGAGGTGGTGGTGGAATGGTCAAATTCAAAGAAATGCAAAATTGGCTAAGTGTGAGAATGTTCCACCTAATAAAAAGTTCCAACTTTGGATGAGCATAGTATTTGATCTAAAAAGAATTTGGCATGGTGGTCTTTACAGAAAATGTTTACCTTGATGTGCTCTTGGATGAGGTGCAAAGAGTTGACAAAGTTTAGTTTGGAAAATTTGAATGGCAAGGGCTCAAAGTAGTGATCAGACTAAAAATGGCAGATTTGACCATTATCATATGTGATCCAAATTTGAGTTTGAAAAATCATTTGATTTGTGTTTCTTTGATTCCAAAAGTTGTAATAAGTGTTTAGTAACATTATTCCACTAATGGTGAAGACCAAAATGGTCTAGGGTCAAAATTTATAAAAATGGCATAAGCCATATGTGAGGGTTTTAGGGTTTTCCTTTTATTTGATTTCTTTCTCTTTTTGATTTATTTGGTTGGTGATCTTCACATGATCACATTAGGGTTTTAGGGTATAGCACATACAAATAATAACAATCATCATGGCATATCACTCAAATGCACAAGTCCTATGCATGGCACTATATGCAATTTAAAAGTTTTTGTTGGTTTGAAATTTTGCTCTCTGGAATTCTTCTAACTTTCTTTTTATTGAAATTCGGGATGTTACAAACCCTTCCCCCTTACAAAAGATCTCGTCCCGAGATCTAAAAGAAAATTAGGTACTAAAGAGATCTGGGTACTCCTTCCTCATGAAGTCTTCGCGTTCCCAGGTGGCTTCATCTTCAGTATGATTGCTCCACTGTATCTTCAGAAACTTGATGCTTCGGGTGCGGGTGGTTCGGTAAGCTTCCTCCAGGATGCGAATCGGCACTTCGCGGTACGTCAAGTCCTTGTTGATATCCACCGATCGGTGATCGATGTTCTTGAACAGTTCGGTCTTCTCAGGGACTTCAAGGCACTTCCGGAGGAGTGAGATGTGAAACACGTCGTGCACAACCGACATTTCTTCGGGCAACTCCAGTTGATAAGATACTTCGCCTCGGCGACTCAGAACTTTGAAGGGTCCGACATATCGGGGTGCGAGCTTTCCTTTTAGCTGAAATGTCTGCATTCCTTTCAAGGGGGATACCTTGAGATAGACGAAGTCTCCGATCTCGAAGGTCATCTCCCGACGTCTCTTGTCGGCGTAGCTCTTCTGTCTTGATTACGCCGTCTTGAGGTACTCGCGAATCTTGTGCACTTTCTCTTCGGCTTCACGAAGAACATCTGGGCCAAAAACTTGGCTTTCTCCGACTTCCGACCAGTTCAGGGGGGTACGACACTTCCTTCCGTACAAGGCTTCAAAGGGGGCCATCTGCAGGCTAGCTTGATAGCTGTTGTTGTAAGAGAATTCTGCGTAAGGTGAGCAGTCTTCCCACTTGGATCCATATTCCAGTACACATGCTCTCAGCATGTCCTCCAATATCTGGTTGACTCTCTCAGTCTGTCCGTCGGTCTGAGGGTGATAGGCGGTGCTGAAATTCAGACGGGTTCCTAGTCCTTCGTGCACCTTCTGCCAGAATCTTGAGGTGAACTGTGATCCTCTATCTGACACTATCGACTTCGGGGTTTCGTGCAGGGTGACTATTCTGGAGATGTACAGTTCAGCTAACTTTGGGCCTTGGTACGTGGTCTTGACGGCGATGAAATGGGCTACCTTGGTCAGTCTATCGACGACTACCCATATTGAATCATTGCCTTTGCTGGATTTGGGCAGACCTGTGATAAAGTCCATTCCTACGGAGTCCCACTTCCATTCTGGAATCTGTAGGGGTTGCAACAGTCCTGCGGGTCGTTGATGCTCCGCTTTGACTCTCTGACAGATGTCACACTTGGCGATGTAGCTGCCGATTTCTCTCTTCATTCCATGCCACCGGAATTGCTCCTTCAGGTCTTGATACATCTTGGTACCTCCGGGGTGGATTGGGTAAAGGGTGTCATGGGCTTCTTGCAGGATGACTTGCTTCAAGTCTGAGTCCGATGGTACGCAGAGGCATTCTTTGTACCAAAGAACTCCGGCTTCATCTATGGTGAATCCAGGGGCTTTTCCTGCGGCTATCTGTTTCTTGATTCCGTCGATGCTAGCGTTTTCCTTCTGGGCTTCCTTGATCTGGCTAACCAAGGTAGGTTGCAGTTCTATGCTGGCTAGGAATCCTTCACTAACAAGTTCAAGTCTGAACTGTTCAAAAACTCTTGGTACAGGCTGGGCTGTTCGATTGCGATCATGGAGTTCAACTGACACGGCAGTCGACTCAAAGCATCCGCTACCACATTGGCCTTGCCGGGGTGGTAGTGAATCTCCATGTCGTAATCCTTGATCAATTCGATCCATCGGCGTTGTCTCATGTTCAGCTCCTTCTGGGTGAAGATATACTTTAGGCTCTTGTGGTCGGAGTAGATCTCGCATCGATTACCCATGAGGTAATGACGCCAAACTTTCAAGGCTAGGACCACGGCTGCGAGCTCGAGGTCATGGATTGGGTAGTTCTGTTCATGTTGCTTTAGCTGTCTTGAAAGGTAGGATACAACTTTGTCTTCTTGCATAAGTACACATCCAAGACCAACCTTGGAGGCGTCGCAATATACGTCAAAGGGCTTGGTGATATCTGGCATGATCAGGATTGGGGCTGAGGTCAGTCTACTCTTGAGCTGTTGAAAGCTCTCTTCACATTTGTCAGTCCATTCGAAATTCTTGTCCTTCTTTAACAGTTGGGTCATTGGTCGAGCGATGCTCGAAAAGCCTTCTACAAATCTGCGGTAATATCCAGCTAATCCAAGAAAAGCGCGGACCTCGGTTTGGGTGGTTGGGGCTTGCCATTCCATAACAGTTTTGATCTTGGCGGGATCTACGGCAATTCCTCCTGCAGACAAGATATGTCCCAGGAATCCTACTTCCTCCAACCAAAACTCACACTTGCTGAACTTGGCATACAACTGGTGGTGTCTAAGGGTTTCTAGGACAGTCTCCAAATGCTGTTCATGTTCCTCTTCGGACTTGGAGTATACCAGGATGTCATCGATGAAGACAACGACAAACTTGTCCAAAAATTTCATGAAGATCTTATTCATGAGATTCATGAAATAAGCGGGGGCATTGGTTAATCCAAACGACATGACGGTGTACTCGTACAACCCATATCTAGTGGTGAAGGCAGTCTTTGGAATGTCGGTGGCTCGAATCTTCAGCTGATGATAACCAGTTCTAAGGTCTATCTTGGAGAAAACTTTGGCTCCAGTTAGCTGATCAAACAAGTCTTCTATCTTGGGTAGGGGGTATTTGTTTTTGATGGTGACATCGTTAAGCTTACGATAGTCCGTACATAAACGATTGGCACCATCCTTCTTGTCCACAAACAAAACGGGGGATCTCCAGGGGGATGCACTAGGTCTAATCAGACCTTTGGCCAACATATCATCTATCTGCTTCTTCAGCTCCACAAGCTCGATTGCGTTCATGTTGTAGGCTCTCTGAGCTATAGGTCCAGTCCCGGGGATTAACTCGATGATGAACTCGATATCCCGATCCGGGGGCATACCTGGTAGATCATCCGGAAACACATCAGGGTAGCGACAAACGACCCTGATTTGATCCAGAGTTGGCTTGGATACACTTTGGTTGCAGGTAAATTTTCTGGGTAGTCTTTCAGAGACATGTTCTACTAGGATACCGGTGCTGCTAGTCATGGTTATGGCTTTCTTTGCACAGTCAATCAAACCATGGTGTTTTGACATCCAGTCCATTCATAGTACGACTTCCAAACCTTTTGTTCCCAGAATGATTAGATTGGCATAGAAATCTACATCATGGATTTTGATGGGTACATTTTTGCAAAATTTTCTGGCTTTGGTGGTTGATCAGGGGATTTGAACTATCATAACATGCTTCAAACTGATGGGTTGAATTTTACTTGTGGATGCAAAGTCTTCAGTGACAAAAGAATGAGATGCTCCGGAATCAAACAACACTCTGGCAGGGATGTGGTTGACAGAAAACATACCCAGTACAACATCTGGTGCTTCCTGGGCTTCTTCGGCGTTCATGTGGTAGAGACGGCCGTTGCGGTTATTGGGGTTGTTGGGGGCGAACTTCTTGCCGGTGGAGACACGGCGTTGCTGCTGAGCAGGTGCAGCGGTGTTGCCTGCGAGCTTGGCGAGCCTCTAGGGACACTCGTTGGAGTAGTGCCCCACTACACCACACTCATAGCAAGTGATGGTGGCCTTGTCCTTGGTCACAACGGGAATGGCGTTGCTTCCGGTTCTGGGAGCGGTGTTGGTGTTGATGTTGCTGTTGTTGGGGGCTCTGGGCGGAGCGCGGTTGTAGCTGTTGTTGTTGTTGTAGTTGTTGTTGTAGCCTCCTGGCTTGGAGTTTCCTCCACTCCAGTTCTGATAACCGGGGCGCGAGTTCTGCATCGGGGGCTTGTTGTTGTTTCTCGGAGTGAAACCTCCGCTTGAGCTGGAGCGATACTTCTGGGCATTGCTAGACCCACTTTGGTGCATCATGCGGCGCTTGTGGTTCTCATTGGCTTGGTTCAGCTTGCCCTCCATCTGGATGGCAGAGTCAACAAGGGCTTCAAGGTCGGCGAAGGGGATGTTGACGAGGACAGTCTGCATCTCATCATGCAGCCCGTTCAGGAATCTCTCCTGCCTCTTGATACGTCTTCGACGTATCGATAATTTCTTATGTTCCATGCCACATTATTGATGATATCTACATGTTTTATGCATACTTTATGTCATATTTATGCATTTTCCGGCACTAACCTATTAACGAGATACCGAAGAGCCAGTTGCTGTTTTCTGCTGTTTTTGGTTTCAGAAATCCTAGTAAGGAAATATTCTCGGAATTGGACAAAATCAACGCCCAGGGGCCTATTTTCACACGAAGCTTCCAGAAGACCGAAGATGATACGAAGTGGGGCCACGAGGTGGCGACACACTAGGGCGGCGCGGCCTGGGCCTTGGCCGCGCCGGCCTGTTGTGTGGGGCCCTCGTGTGGCCCCCTGACCTATCTCCTCCGCCTACTTAAAGCCTTTGTCGCGAAACCCCCAGTACCGAGAGCCACGATACGGAAAACCTTCCAGAGACGCCGCCGCCGCCAATCCCA
Organism: Lolium perenne; assembly: GCF_019359855.2. Lineage (NCBI taxonomy): Eukaryota > Viridiplantae > Streptophyta > Magnoliopsida > Poales > Poaceae > Lolium > Lolium perenne. The sequence continues at coordinate 215,613,578 of NC_067246.2, read as the reverse complement.
TCTCGGGGGATTCAGGAGATCGCCTCCGGCACCCTGCCGGAGAGGGGAATCATCTCCCGGAGGACTCTTCACCGCCATGGTCGCCTCCGGAGTGATGAGTGAGTAGTTCACCCCTGGACTATGGGTCCATAGCAGTAGCTAGATGGTCGTCTTCTCCTAATTGTGCTTCATTGTCGGATCTTGTGAGCTGCCTAACATGATCAAGATCATCTATCTGTAATGCTATATGTTGTGTTTGTTGGGATCCGATGGATAGAGAATACTATGCTATGTTGATTATCAATCTATTACCTATGTGTTGTTTATGATCTTGCATGCTCTCCGTTATTAGTAGAGGCTCTGGCCAAGTTTTTACTCTTAACTCCAAGAGGGAGTATTTATGCTCGATAGTGGGTTCATGCCTCCATTAAATCTGGGACAGTGACAGAAAGTTCTAAGGTTGTGGATGTGCTGTTACCACTAGGGATAAAACATTGATGCTATGTCCGAGGATGTAGTTATTGATTACATTACGCACCATACTTAATGCAATTGTCTATTGTTTTCAACTTAATACTGGAAGGGGTTCGGATGATAACCTGAAGGTGGACTTTTTAGGCATAGATGCATGCTGGATAGCGGTCTATGTACTTTGTCGTAATGCCCAATTAAATCTCACAATATTCATCATATCATGTATGTGCATTGTCATGCCCTCTCTATTTGTCAATTGCCCAACTGTAATTTGTTCACCCAACATGCTATTTATCTTATGGGAGAGACACCTCTAGTGAACTGTGGACCCCGGTCCATTCTTTTAATCGAATACAATCTACTGCAATACTTGTTCTACTGTTCTCTGCAAACAATCATCATCCACACTATACATCTAATCCTTTGTTACAGCAAGCCGGTGAGATCGACAACCTCACTGTTTCGTTGGGGCAAAGTACTTTGGTTGTGTTGTGAGGGTTCCACGTTGGCGCCGGAATCCCTGGTGTTGCGCCGCACTACATCTCGCCGCCATCAACCTTCAACGTGCTTCTTGGCTCCTACTGGTTCGATAAACCTTGGTTTCTTACTGAGGGAAAACTTGCCGCTGTACGCATCACACCTTCCTCTTGGGGTTCCCAATGGACGCGTGCTGTATGCGTATCACCTCTTCTCAGTGGTGTCGGTCTCGTCTGGGGCGTACCTTGACAGTGTAAGGAACCTGTCGCGGTATTCTACCACCGTCAAGCGACCTTGCTTTAGTTCACGGAACTCATCCCTCATCTTCTTGATAAGACCCGGGGGTACATGGTACTTGCTGAACTTGAGCTTGAACTCCTCCCAAGTCATGAACTGACCCCCGTTCATGGCACGGGTGCTTGTCCACCAAGCGCGGGCTGGTCCAGCGAGATAATGGGTCGCGAACAAAACCTTCTCATTTGCTTCCACTCCGGCTACTTCCAAGTTGTTCTCCATAGTCTGGAGCCAGTCGTCGGCGTCGAGTGGTTCTTCTGTCTTGCTAAACACCGGAGGGTTGGTGTTCTGAAAGTTCTTGAGCTTGGACCCTGGGTGGTCATGATTTCAATGGCCTTGATTGGCAAGGTTCTGCAAGGCTGCGATGTTGGCTTGGCGTTCAGCTCTTTCTGTCTCCATGTCGGCAAGCAGGGTTTGCAGCAGTTGCATCATCGCATCGTTGTTGGTGCGATTGGGAGGGGCCATCTGAAGATAGAGAAGATCATGAGATAAGAGTGAAAATTTCTATGGTTTATTTTGGTAAGTTTGAAAACATTTGAAAACTTCTAATCTTTTCATGACAAACATAACATTCATTCATTCATTCATTCATTCATCACATAGTACAAACTAACACACTCATACTACCATGGTTTTAAGAACCATTCTCATGCTACGATACAAAGGACGGGATACAACTCACACCTATATAAGTGAAGCTAGTGCAACTACTCCTCATCCTCGACGTCGATCGGGACGTAGTCGTCAGGTCCTGCCTCCAGGAACTCGTAGTCCTCCTCCTCGGTGAACTCGTCCTCCTCAAAGTCGTCGTCGTCGCTCAGGAAGGCTCCTCCTCCCTGAAGGTCGATACCTTCGTCGTCGTCCTCCATCTCTCTAAGCTGATCCTCCTGGGCCTTGACAGTGGCCTCAAGTGCTGCGATCTTGGCGCGAAGGCGCACAATCATAGCGTCCTTCTTGGCACGCTGCTGGCGAAGGGCCTTGCGGTCGTTGTTGAGGAGCTTGATCGCCTCACCCTACTCGATAATGTGAGCATGGGTCTGGTTCGCGTAAGCGCGAGTGGCGTCGAGGTCCTTCTGAGTCTGGTAGAGCATGAAGTCCAGGTGCTCAGCATGGTGCCTCAACTGCGGGTGCGGTTGCAGCTCCATAGGCACTCCCATGGCATCACGCCTCACGAGATGCGCGAAGCGAGAGGCGAGGATGCGCACCACGTTCTGTCCACAGAGACGCGCAAGTGCCTCCTGAAGGCCACGTACGAGTCCGTCGAGCCAGTTGCTCTCACGGAAGGAGAAGAGGATCCTCTCCGAGGTGGGAGGCTCCATCTTGCCCCTCAAGTCGGCGGTGATGATCCACTGCAACTCTCCTCCAGGAGTGTCGTCCACCTGAATCCCGTGGAACTCAGGGTGCGGGCGCTCGAGGAAGTCCGAAAGGGCGTTGAGGTCGTGCTCGAAGATCAAACTCCCCCCATTCCCAAGTTGTTAAAACTTGGTGTTGATGGGTTCATTCGGCTCCATCTGAAAGAGAAATGGATGAGTAAGTTAGAGGGTGAACAAGTGTGGCAAAATTTTATGTAGATTCAAATAAGATAGAACATGATCCATCAAATTTTGAAAAAGTCGCAAAGACAAGAGTGTAAGTAAATTTTCACAAATATTCACTTCATTTGATTTCAAAGTTAAGTTTTTCAGAACGCCCATTCTAACTAAGGTCTTCTAAGGTCAAACAATGGCTCTGATACCAACTTATCAACACCCGGATTTTTAAGCCCGGATGCCTATTATGTCATACATCGCAATCCCAGGAATATTGTTGTTGCGAGGCATAATAGTTAAGTATCACAGTCATCATTCATTACAAACCATATTGTCTTACAATTGGAATCACATCATCCATATTACACGAATAGTTGATCTATTGATCAACGAACAAACACAAGTTCATAGCGGAAGCGTAAGATACAAGGACTCCCTAGTCCACAGGCCAACGCTTGACGTCGAAAGACTCCTAGTTGTCGTAGGCGTCCTGCTGGTCATCTCCTTGTTCATCTTCATACTCTGGCCATTTGAATAGCCAGGGACAAAGCCGTGAGTACTTCAAGTACTCGCAAACTAATACTAGTGTAAGTGCTAGACATTTCTAGTAAGGTTTGCTAAGCTCTAGTTTATTTGCATAAAGCCAATTTTAGTTCACAAGTATTTGAGAAAAGATTATTCAAGTGCTAACTAACTCAAGTGGGAACATTAGTGTCATTCCCACCATTCAAGTGGTGATTTCAATTCAATTCACCACTTCATAATTCATTTCACCATCATTTTCAAGAATTTGACATCGGAAACTGTATGGCCTTTCCAACCGTCCGTAACCATGGACGCGGCTATTCGAATAGATTGACACTCTGCAGAGGTTGCACACTTGTGCCACAACATTTGATTTCATCCGTCGGGATTACCCCGAATCATCGTAACACAGTACGCGGATCATCAACCATAACCTTTCACTTACAAATCCTAGTATGAGCACCTCTCCCCATGAGCTTGGCCTCCCAGTGAAGACCAACTGTCAACCTGGGAACTGCACAGGGCTTGGCCGTACAATTCACCTCAATTCACATCATTTCTCAACAACGGAGGCAGCCTCAAGCATAACCCCTATGATGTGTGTTCAGAGGGAACCCATACTAAGATGCATAAACTTCCAGTTAAGCCCTACCCATAGTCAGGTATTGTGGGGGTACTCAATATTGGAAAGGTATCGCATTCAAACCAATATCATTTTTATCAAAAATCACCATCTTCTCTTGGTCATATTCACCTTCAAAAATCATTCAATGGAATGCTTTCTCATTCCAAGGTTTAAAAATTCAGTTCAAGTCACATTGTTCCCATCTAGGGTAGTCAAGTTGTAAATAATTAGCACTAGCTCTAATCATGAGGGGTGCAATCTTGCTTTGCTAGTTTTAGACTAACTTTGCTATTCTAGTAACCATCTTTAACTTAGACCAAAGTTAACTATAAAAGTAACTCTTTGAATAAACAGGTAAAAACTTGTAAGGTAGAAACTTGGGATAGGCTTATGGTAAGAAAGGTAAGACTATGGTGCCTTGCCCCAAAGGGCTTTGCACTTTGCAAGAATATTAGCTTGCCTTGGTAGTTCTCAAAGTTCTCCTCCTCCTCTTCTTGGTAGCAACCTTCTTCCTCCGGGTATTCTCCGGTGCTAGTGTCTAAATTTGAATACGAGTATAATTACTCAACTAAGTCAATGGCTATTCCATAAATCACATATATTCACACAAACTATTCTAAGCACACAATTAATCTAATTAGGGTGCATTGGTGGTGTTGCTTGAGGAGAAATAATTTCCTCTCATTTAATATGTAAATGATAGTTTCCATAGGGTTCTTGAGAAATAATTTCCTCTCATTGAAATCTTCTTAAGATTTAATTTCTCAAACAATCATGCCTGAATTTATATTGACCTAAGTCAAACATTCATTATCATCATTTGAGAAAATGATTTAAATGAGGTAGACCACCTCATACCATTTAATAATTCTACAAATGATTTAAATCTCCAAGTATTTCATATAAGAGTGTTTGACCAGGGGTTCAAACATCACATGAATTCATTTGGGACAAGATTTAAATGAATTAGAATACTTCATATAATTTACATAATAGTTTTGGACAATATCACTTAAATAAACTAGCCATATTGTCCATTAATTAAACTAGGGCATGATCATGCAAAGTGACCACACCATTTTCTTGCAGAAACAATTAGTGTAAGTCAAATGTGAGCTATTGGAGTTGGAATTAACTTAATATCTATTTTGGTTGATTTTTAATAATTATTTGAATAGGGAAAAGTCCCTGCCTTCATCTTTTTATCAGATTATTTCTACAACAGATCTTGAAGTGGGACCGGTGGAATATTGTAGAACTTTTCCATAGCTTTCCAACAATATCAAATTTGTTAAATTTGGCCAAGCCAAACAGATTCCATGGATTTTCAAAGTTGGGTTCAGTATTGATTTTGTTTGAATTGAATTAAATCTAATTTGAACTAAACGGGCTGGCGGGAAACAGAGTGGGCCGAAACCAATTCAAACACATCAAATCGGCCCAGTAACACGTCCAACGCGCGTGGGCTTGCTGACAGCATGGGGGCCACCAGTCAGCGACTGTTAAAACCCGAAACGGTATGCACTAACGTGGGGCGTTGGATTAGATCATCATCGGACGGCGCACGTGCATCGTCGTCTCCGACGAGATGCCGTGGCTTCTCCGGCGAGCCTAGGGGGTCGGAGAGCTAACCAGGGGTCCGGCGAGCGGCGGCGGTGGTCGAGGCGAGGTTGTCGACGATGAGGAAGCAGCCTGTAGCAGTGGCGTCGCTCGAGGAGGCTCCAGTCGACGGCGATTGCTCCAGGGCTTCCGCGGCTCCGATCTTGCGATTGCGGCGTCTCTGGCGATGATCGAGGTAGCTAATGGGCCGAGGGGAGGCAGTGGAGGATGGGGAGCGAGGTGGTGTGCTCAGATTGCTTCGGGGAACTCGGTATTTATAGAGGGTTTGGAGTGCTGCGGGGCAGGGTCGAGGGCGACATGCTCGTGGCGATTCCGGCGAGCTGTTGGGCTAAGCAACGGTGTAGTGACGTTCTCCTCGTCCAGGCGAAGCTAACGGTAGCGACAGCTCGGTCGGGTGGCGGCTAGATGGCTCGCTTTGCTTCCATGTCTGGCGGTGGCGTTCACGGGATCTGCTCCATCGTCTCCGGCGGCGGCGGTCCAGGGGGTGGTCGTGAGCGTGTCTGGTGGAGTCGTGGTGTCACGGCGGTGCTCAACGTAGCAAGAGAGGGGCCAGAGCGATGGTGTGCTAGTGGGGTGGCGCGTGGCCAGTGCGCGTCCGCGACGTGCATGGTCGCGACGCGAGCGGCATGCTGGCGCGTTCTGCGCGCGCGTTCTCCGGCGAGGCTACGGTGTCTATGGCGATGCTGTCGGTGCTAGGCGAGGTAGACGAGCATGGTGGCAACGTTTGGCACCAGGGCCAGGGGTGGAGAGGAAGGAGAGGAGAGGTGGCTTGTCGGGGTGGCGCCATGGCCGGCATGGCCATGCCCTAGCTTGCCATCCTCTCTCCTTAGGGTTACTATGGGGCATTTAGTGTGAGAGGGAACCAGGGGACCAAGTAGGGTAGTTTGGGGCAGATTAGGGTGGTGTAGATCACTATTTGAAATAGTGTGTAATAGTTTCATATTTGCAATTTGCAAATTTGTCCAACTTTTGAGTGAGTTCAAATGGTTGCCCAATTTGGAATGTGTGTGTTTAGTTGAGTTGTAAATGACCAGAGAAGATGAGAGGTGGTGGTGGAATGGTCAAATTCAAAGAAATGCAAAATTGGCTAAGTGTGAGAATGTTCCACCTAATAAAAAGTTCCAACTTTGGATGAGCATAGTATTTGATCTAAAAAGAATTTGGCATGGTGGTCTTTACAAAAAGTGTTCACCTTGATGTGCTCTTGGATGAGGTGCAAAGAGTTGACAAAGTTTAGTTTGAAAAATTTGAATGGCAAGGGCTCAAAATAGTGATCAGACTAAAAATGGCAGATTTGACCATTATCATATGTGATCAAAATTTGAGTTTGAAAAATCATTTGATTTGTGTTTCTTTGATTCCAAAAGTTGTAATAAGTGTTTAGTAACATTATTCCACTAATGGTGAAGATCAAAATGGTCTAGGGTCAAAATTTATAAAAATAGCATAAGCCATATGTTAGGGTTTTAGGGTTTTTCTTTTATTTGATTTCTTTCTCTTTTTGATTTATTTGGTTGGTGATCTTCACATGATCACATTAGGGTTTTAGGGTATAGCACATACACATAATAACAATCATCATGGCATATCACTCAAATGCACAAGTCCTATGCATGGCACTATATGCAATTTAAAAGTTTTTGTTGGTTTGAAATTTTGCTCTCTGGAATTCTTCTAACTTTCTTTTTACTGAAATTTGGGATGTTACATTTTTCCACGGAGCTTCTAGAAGACCGAAGAGGATACGAAGTGGGGCCACGAGGCGCCTAGACCATAGGGCGGTGTGGCCAGCATGGGGCCTGCGCCGGCCTATGGGGTGGGGCCCTCGTCAACCCTCCGACTCAGCCCTTCCTCCTACTTATACTCTCCGTCGCGAAAACCCTATTACCGAGAGCCACGATACGGAAAAAGTTCCAGAGACGCCACCGCCGCCAATCCCATCTCGGGGGATTCAGGAGATCGCCTCCGGCACCCTGCCGGAGAGGGGAATCATCTCCCGGAGGACTCTACATCACCATGATCGCCTCCGGACTGATGTGTGAGAAGTTCATCCTTGGACTATGGGTCCATAGCAGTAGCTAGATGGTTGTCTTCTCCTCATTGTGCTATCATGTTAGATCTTGTGAGCTGCCTATCATGATCAAGATCATCTATTTGTAATGCTACATGTTGTGTTTGTTGTGATCCGATAAATATGTAATACTATGTCAAGTTGATTATCAATCTATCATATATGTGTTGTTTATGATCTTGCATGCTCTCCGTTGCTAGTAGAGGCTCTGGCCAAGTTGATACTTGTAACTCCAAGAGGGAGTATTTATGCTCGATAGTGGGTTCATGCCTCCATTGAATCTGGGACAGTGACAGAAAGTTCTAAGGTTGTGGATGTGTTGTTGCCACTAGGGATAAAACATCAATGCTTTGTGTAAGGATATTTGTGTTGATTACATTACACACCATACTTAATGCAATTGTCTGTTGTTTGCAACTTAATACTGGAAGGGGTGCGGATGCTAACCCGAAGGTGGACTTTTTAGGCATAGATGCATGCTGGATAGCGGTCTATGTACTTTGTCATAATGCCCTAAGTAAATCTCATATTACTCATCATGATATGTATGTGCATTGTTATGCCCTCTTTATTTGTCAATTGCCCAACTGTAATTTGTTCACCCAACATGCTATTTCTTATTGGAGAGACACCACTAGTGAACTGTGGACCCCGGTCCATTCTTTTACATCTGAAATACAATCTACTGCAATCATTGTTCTCTGCTTCTCATTGCAAACAAACATCATTTTCCACACCATACATTTAATCATTTGTTTACAGCAAGCCGGTGAGATTGACAACCTCACTGTTAAGTTGGGGCAAAGTATTTTGATTGTGTTGTTGAATGTTCTAGGACGTCGCCTAGAGGGGGGGGGGGGTGAATAGGCGATGTATAAAAACTTCTACTTGAGAGCTAAACTAGGCGGAATAAAACTACAAGAGTTTACTAGTTTAGCTCAAAGCCTAACAACTAGAGGTTTGCCTAAGTGCTCCAATAAACTATGCTAGCATGATGAGCAACAAGCTGATAACAAGATAGGTATAGCATCAAGCATGATAGATATCACAATGTAAAGCGCATAGGTAAAGGAGCTCGGGTTGAGAAGTAACCGGTGCACGAGGAGACAACGATGTATCCCGAAGTTCACACCCAAGGGTGCTACGTCTCCGTTGGAGCGGTGTGGAGGCACGAGGCACTCCAATGAGCCACTAGGGCCACCGTATTCTCCTCGAGCCTTTCCTACAAGGAGAAAAGCCTCGATCCACTAAGGGACCCTTGAGGGTGGTCACCGAACCCGTACAAGCTTGGGCAAACTCCCAAGTATCAAGCTTGAGGAAACTCCACAACTCGGAGGCTCTCAAGTACAAGGCCACTAGAGGCTACAACACGCCACACCGGCGGCAAGGCCACCAAGACACCAACTCCACCAAGGATGCTATGCGCCACACGAGGCTAACACACTCCACCAAGGAAACCAAATCCAACAAGGATGCTATGCGCCACACGAGGCTAACACACTCCACCAAGGAAACCAACTCCACCAAGGATGCAATGCGCCACACGAGGCTAACACACTCCACCAAGGATGCAATGCGCCACAAGAGGCAAGATGGCCACTAAGGCAAGAACACCACTAAGGAGGAACACACACTCTACGAGATTGAAACCCCGGAGAGAACTCAAACCGATGCACCTAATGCAAAGGCTAAGAACACCACTAGGATGCCCAAGTTCTTCACTCCCAAATTCCAACAAAGCTAGAAGAAGCTATTTGGGGAATAAGGGAGGAAGAACAAAGAGTGGAGAAACACCAAGAAACTCCAAGATCTAGATCTAGCAAGATCCCCTCACTTAGAGAGGGATTCAATTGGTGAAGCTCTAGATCTAGATTTCCTCTCTCCTTTCCCTCAAAAATAAAATAGTGGGGGGATCAAGAGGAGGAAGCAAGAACCCAAGGTCAACAATGGAGGAGAGAGAATGGAGGGGAAGGGTTAGTTTGGTCGGTGGTGGGAGAGAGGTATATATAGGGGACCCAGAAATATAGCTGTTGGGGCTGAAAAACGGTCAGATCCGCGCCCAAAGCGGTACTACCGCTTGTCGGAGCGGTGCTACCGCTCGCGCGCGAACTGCCCAGAAAATAGTTGGAAAATGCCCCAAACCGGTAGTACCGCTCTGCGGAGCGGTACTACCGCTCGTGTTCAGATCTGAGGGAAAATGCAAAGCAACTAGAGAGAGAGAGGGAAACAGCGGCATCACGCAATACACATGCAACAGGGCAGGCATGCGCGTGGGGCCAGCATGCAGCGCCTGGCAACGCACGTGTGAACACGGCAGCAGCCTGCAGCGCTTCGGCCAGAACATGCAACATCGGGGCTTGCGAGATCGAGGCGTGGTGATGGGCTTGGCGCGGGGTAGCATGCAGCGGCAGGGACATCGCGTGGGCCCGGCGGCAGCAGCAGCGAGCAGGCGCGGGGGTCAACACGTGAATCTCCCGCGTGGGGAGATCGAGCAAGCTGGGCGGCGTGAGCGGGAGCGAGCGGCGGCGGCTTGGGCTGGCGAGGTGGATCTGGGCCGTGCGGCGGTTTGGAAAAAGCTGGGCCGGTACTACCGGCCACGGTACCGGCCTGGTACCGTAAATAGGTTACGGTAGTACCGGGCCGGTACCGGCCTGGTACCGCTTGCGATCCAGTAAGCCAAAACGCGCGTGTGGTACTTTGGCCGGTACCGCCCACGGTACTACCGCCCGGCCCAATAAGATTTTCCTTTTTCTTTTTAAATTTGCAGCAACCGTAAAATCCATAACTCGAGCTAGGAGACTCGGAATGCGGTGAAACCAATTTTGTTGGAAAGAGGGTGACAAGAGCTACATCTTTACAAGGTGAAATCATGAAAATGAGTGAGTGATGATTTTCTCATGGTCATAGAGGTGTAACCTCTCAATACGGTATATCGGGAAAATCATCACTCTCGCATATGCAACATGATGCAACCGAAATCCGTTTCATGCATAAGAACCAAGAAGAACCAAGAACACGATACAATGCATGCAAGGTTTGAGCTCTCTCCGATGATACGGCCCACTATCCTATCGAGCACAAACCTAGTCCTTGCGCGTACTTCTCGAGTCGGCAAGCTCCGTCTTCATATTCTTCATGATTGTCCATGCCACCGTCTTCATCATTGTCCATGCCACCGTCTTCATCATTGTCCATGCCACCGTCTTCTTCCATCTTGTACGCACACCACCGTCGTCATCCATCTTCAACGCCGTCTTCTGTCTTCATCTTCTACGCCGTCTTCTCTCTTTATCTTCAACACCGTCTTTGTCTCTCTTCAACACCATCTTCATCATTGTACTCCGTCTTCTCCATCTTACAACCTTGAGTCCAACATGACTATGGACTTGACCTAAGATTGATTCTCAATGTAACCGTTAGTCCATAGGGATTGTCATCAATTACCACCACACATGGGGTAAAGGACATGTTCTTACAATCTCCCCCATTTTGGTAATTGATGACAATCTCTTTGAGAGGGTTTAGATATGGAATTTAGCGAACAACCCAAGTTGAATATTTAGAGCAAACTCCCCCATAATATATGCATGTGTGAATGAACTTGAATTTCATTGCATATACCGGCAATTAAAGCCTAGCGGAGTATCCTCTAACTATTCAACCATGCAAAGCAACGAATGCAAGGCATGAAAGGCAAATGCTTAAGAACCAACAAAAGCAATTCCCTTAAACCCTCCAAACTTCTCCCCCATTGGCATCGATGGCCAAAATGGACGAAAGGTTTGAAAGGCCAATATAGTGAGCGTTCCTCCATAAGTTGTACATTTCTCATAATTGTGAGTGAAATCAAATGCACAAATTCAATGAAGAATATACGGAGGAAATCAAACTATATTGAGGATCAAAGATTGCAAGAGGATATGAAGGTGAGACACTATGAAGCAAGCAATCAATGAACCAACACTATGCTCTAAGTAATATGTGGAAGCTCGCCAAAGTTTGTGCACAAGATAAACAATTTGCATTGAAGAATAAGGTGCACAAGCATGGCATCATTACTCCCACAAGACCACTCAAAGCATGTGCCAAAATCAACTATGAGTGCTTGAAGATGCAAATGGTATAAAATGAGCACTCATAGCCAAGTTCTTTGTGAAGTCATCAAAGAGTCAAATAAGAATAAAGGAAAGGACTCCAACAAAGAGGGATATCAAAAGATATGCACCATCTCTTATGTGTATAAGTTTCTCTAAGTGGACAACATCACGAAGACGTTTATTCACAAAGAAACATGCACACACAAGATAGGTACAAGAGAGATAGAGCAAGATATCCAAAACAAGTATGCTCAAGGACTTATCTCATGTTAAGAATCTAAACCAAATATAAGAAATGAGATAACCCACTCCCAAAGAAAGCAAGGTTCGAATAAACCAAACCCTCAACACTTTTCACGATGGCACAAAAGTACCGAAAAGGAAAGGTTTGTCTTCTAAGGTCAAAATCTTGAAACAAGGAAGTGTTCTAGCAAACATAGGAGAGCTCCCCCAAAATTAGTGCACCATTTAGAATTTTGCATTTGAATACAAAATGCACAAATACGGGATTTGCTCAATCATGTTCGTCAAAACACCAACAAGGTTCAAGAGAAATAAGGAGATCCAAAAGAAGCAAGGAAGACAAATGGGAGTCTAACCCACAAGGACAAATTCTTGGCAAGAAATGAAGCAATTGAGCACAAGAGCCAAAAGTGAGGATGATCCGGAAAAATACAACACAATTTATTACCAATTGTCAAAGGACAAGAGGTGTATAGGAAATATCCATATGGTAGTTTGTGAGTATGTCCTAGATCATCTTTACAACTAAGAAAGCAAATGGCAAAGTGGGATTTGTTTGAGCACACATGTCACATAGGAACAGGATAATCTATAATATCAACTCTATGTGACACAACCTCAAATGTTCACATTTTCTAGGTTTGTAAAATGCATGAGGCACAATACTCCCCCATAATGTGATAAAGACATTTTTTCGTGCAAGAGGCAAATAAGAACCAAATGAGACAATTAATGGACATTATAGGATTTTAATTCATCATGTCGCACATTTTAGGATTGTGAAATGCACATAGCATATCACTCCCCCAAAATGGGATAGTCCATTAATTTCTCACATGAGCCAACAACTAAGATATGAACAAGATGCAATAGGCTCAACAAAGAACAATTGTACATGGTGTGCCACCCAACATATAAGAAGCAAGATAAGCAAGTAGGAAGCACAACATACACAATCACATGCAAGGTACAAAACCATCACATGTAAAAGTGGAGCGAGTAACTTTTCAATGTAAAGGAGTTGAGGACTCGTTACCGCAAGGAGGTGCATGGGTAAAGGATGAAAGGAATACAACTTGACTTGAGGAAGTGAGAATGATGAAGATCCCCTAAGTCTTCATGAGCTAGTCAAGCCTCCATGCCCTCCACGTGTACCTATTGATCAAGTTTTGGCTTGTTGGTCCCCAACTAAGTTGGGTCCTAAGAAGTTAGTCACAGTAGGCTTGGCAACCCAAATGGTTCTTTTTGCGAAACCACTTTGAGTGCCAACATATTTGGCAAACACATCGCCAACCTTATCCTTATGTAGAGAGTAAGCACCGTGGATCAAGATAGGGTTGGATGAGTTACCACTAGTGCAAAAGGAGGAGATGTGGCCCTTCTCACGGCATATGTAGCATCTTCTTCTCCTCCCCTTCTTCTCACTTGATTTCTCCGCAACGGGAGCCTTGGCTTGATCCTTCTCGGGTAGCGGCCCTTCTTCACGTTGAGGTAGACCTTGAGCTTGGCCTTGAGGTAGACCATGAGCTCCATCTTGAGGCCGCTTCCCTTGTTTTTTCTCGCCAAGTGGCTTCTTCTTCAAGGGGCACAATCTAACATTATGCCCTTCAATCTTGCACTTGAAGCACACAATCTTGGCGGGGTCCTTCACATGCCCTTGGCCCTTCTTCCGCTTGTGCGAGGTGGACTTGTTCTTGTTGTTGGAGTTGAATCCAAGTCCACTCTTGTCATTGGAGAATTGCGTCCCCTCATGACCCTTTACCAAGTCCTTCTTTAAAGAAGTGCTTGGGCCTCGAGCTCTTCGATTTCCCCTACATGGTTAGTAACAACACAAGTACTAGAGGAAGTGGAAACTTTATTGTTAGAGCAACAAGGCAAGGTATGTAATTCACCACAAGATATAGCAATAGCATAGGTGGGTGATTTACTAGCACTAGCACATGGAATTGTAGAACAAGGCATAGAAGGTAGTTCACCACAAGATAAGTCAATAGCATGAGTGGGTGAACTAAAAGCACTAGCACATGGAAAAATAACATTTTGAGAGGTAGTGCTAGTACTCACATGAGGCACACAAGATTTTACCTTTGACATGATAGCCTCATGAGCTAACTTTAGCAAATCATGAGAGACTAGAAGATCATCATGGGAGCTAGAAAGCTTTCCATGACTTTCTTCCAATTTCTCATAATTGCTTGTTAGCAAAGCAAGTTGAGCCCTTAGCTCAACATTCTCCTTCAAGATGGAAGCTTCACAAGAGGTAGAGTTAGTAGCACAAGCATTATCAATTATAGCACAAGGAGAAGGAAACTTAGCAAGCTCTATTTGGTTGAGAGCCTTAAATTACTCAAGTGACTCGGTGAGTTTGATGAGCTCACTCTCCATGGTCCTAGAACCATTTTTGAGAAGCTCAAAATCCTCAAGGAGTTTACCATGAACAATTACTAGCTCATCATTTTTAATTTGAAAATCATGTGCCACCTCTAAAGCTCTATCACGAGATTCCTTTACCCTACGTATCTTTAGAGCAAAGTTCTCTTCAAGAGTTTCATTGGTGGTTTGTTGTTCTTTAAGAGCTTCTTTAAGAGTTGCAATCTCAATTGCATCCTCGCGCTCATACTCTTCCTTTTTCTCAATAAGTTGTGTGCTCTTAATGGCAAAATTGAAGATTTTCATGAAGCTAGAGCGAGCAAGTTTCTTCTTAGGAAGAGCATGATAAACCGACTCTCCCAACTTGTTTAAGGAAGCAACATTAAGTCTTTCCATATCATCATCCTCATCATCACTAGATAGATAGGGTTCCAAGGAATGAGATACCTTAGAAGCCTTAGCCATAAGGAAAGTGTAGGAACCGTGCGATGATGAAGAAGATGAACTCCTTGAAGCTCCATCCAAGATCTTGTCTTGGCCCATAGTATCTTCGGTTTCCTCTACATTGTTAGTCACACAAGTACTAGAGGAAAGCAAAGTATCTTCATTATGGCAACAAGACAAGAGAAGCATATCATCATGGGATGAAGATATGCAAGGACTATCAACACTAGCATGTAAATCATTTATCGTGCTACAAGTGTTAAAGTCCAAAGATGAGACATTGCAATGGGATAGAGATGAAGAATCATCAAGAGAGCGCTCACCATCAACAATGCAATGTTCATCACCACTCACCATACCATTACCTTGTGTCTTACCACACGTTGGTGAAGTGGAAGGAGCGTGATCATCCTCAATGGTCTTGGATCCACCATATGTATCTCGAAGCTTTGTCCAAACCTCATGAGCACTCCGGAAAGGCGCAATGGAGGAAATCACTACATGACTCACAACACGGCAAAGGACTTTAGTAGCTTGAGCATCAAGATAAGAGTTTTTCTTCTCCTGAAAAGTTGGATTTTGTGGATCCTTAGGAGGAGAAAAACCCATATCAAGAATTCGCTCCACATGTGGGTGCATGTCCCTAAAATAATCAAGCATGTAGAATTTCCAAGCATCATAATTAGTGACATCAAATGTATAGGAAGAAATGTGCACTAATCCTCTAGCCGACGTCATACTCTCTAGGCGGTGAAGCCCAACAAGATAAGAGAGCCCTAGCTCTGATACCAATTGAATGTTCTAGGACATCGCCTAGAGGGGGGGGGGGGGGTGAATAGGCGATGTATAAAAACTTCTACTTGAGAGCTAAACTAGGCAGAATAAAACTACAAGAGTTTACTAGTTTAGCTCAAAGCCTAACAACTAGAGGTTTGCCTAAGTGCTCCAATAAACTATGCTAGCATGATGAGCAACAAGGTGATAACAAGATAGGTATAGCATCAAGCATGATAGATATCATAATGTAAATCGCATAGGTAAAGGAGCTCGGGTTGAGAAGTAACTGGTGCACGAGGAGACGACGATGTATCCCGAAGTTCACACCCAAGGGTGCTACGTCTCTGTTGGAGCGGTGTGGAGGCACGAGGCACTCCAATGAGCCACTAGGGCCACCGTATTCTCCTCGATCCTTTCCTCCAAGGAGAAAAGCCTCGATCCACTAAGGGACCCTTGAGGGTGGTCACCGAACCCGTACAAGCTTGGGAAAACTCCCAAGTATCAAGCTTGAGGCAACTCCACAACTCGGAGGCTCTCAAGTACAAGGCCACTAGAGGCTACAACACGCCACACCGGCGGCAAGGCCACCAAGACACCAACTCCACCAAGGATGCTATGCGCCACACGAGGCTAACACACTCCACCAAGGAAACCAACTCCACCAAGGATGCTATGCGCCACACGAGGCTAACACACTCCACCAAGGAAACCAACTCCACCAAGGATGCAATGCGCCACACGAGGCTAACACACTCCACCAAGGATGCAATGCGCCACAAGAGGCAAGATGGCCACTAAGGCAAGAACACCACTAAGGAGGAACACACACTCTACGAGATTGAAACCCCGGAGAGAACTCAAACCGATGCACCTAATGCAAAGGCTAAGAACACCACTAGGATGCCCAAGTTCTTCTCTCCCAAATTCCAACAAAGCTAGAAGAAGCTATTGGGGGAATAAGGGAGGAAGAACAAAGAGTGGAGAAACACCAAGAAACTCCAAGATCTAGATCTAGCAAGATCCCCTCACTTAGAGAGGGATTCAATTGGTGAAGCTCTAGATCTAGATCTCTCTGCTTTCCCCCAAAAATATGCAACAAATAGTGGGGGGATCAAGAGGAGGAAGCAAGAACCCAAGGTCAACAATGGAGGAGAGAGAATGGAGGGGAAGGGTTAGTTTGGTCGGAGGTGGAAGAGAGGTATATATAGGGGACCCAGAAATATAGCTGTTGGGGCTGAAAAACGGTCAGATCCGCGCCCAAAGCGGTATTACCGCTTGTCGGAGCGGTACTACCGCTCGCGCGCGAACTGCCCAGAAAATAGTTGGAAAATGCCCCAAACCGGTAGTACCGCTCTGCGGAGCGGTACTACCGCTCGTGTTCAGATCTGAGGGAAAATGCAAAGCAACTAGAGAGAGAGAGGGAAACAGCGGCAGCACGCAATACAGAGGCAGCAGGGCAGGCAGGCGCGTGGGGCCAGCATGCCGCGCCTGGCAGCGCGCGTGTGAACACGGCAGCGGCCTACAGTGCTTCGGCCAGAACATGCAGCAGCGGGGCTTGCGAGATCGAGGCGTGGTGATGGGCTTGGCGCGGGGTAGCATGCAGTGGCAGGGACAGCGCGTGGGCCCGGCGGCAGCAACAGCGAGCAGGCGCGGGGGTCAATGCGTGAATCTCCCGCGTGGGGAGATCGAGCAAGCTGGGTGGCGTGAGCGGGAGCGAGCGGCGGCGGCTTGGGCTGGCGAGGTGGATCTGGGCCGTGCGGCAGTTTGGAAAAAGCTGGGCCGGTACTACCGGCCACGGTACCAGCCTGGTACCGTAAATAGGTTACGGTAGTACCGGGCCGGTACCGGCCTGGTACCGCTTGCGATCTAGTAAGCCAAAATGCGCGTGCGGTACTTTGGCCGGTACCGCCCACGGTACTACCGCCCGGCCCAATAAGATTTCCTTTTTCTTTTTAAATATGCAGCAACCGTAAAATCCATAACTCGAGCTAGGAGACTCGGAATGCGGTGAAACCAATTTTGTTGGAAAGAGGGCGACAAGAGCTACATCTTTACAAGGTGAAATCATGCAAATGAGTGAGTGATGATTTTCTCATGGTCATAGAGGTGTAACCTCTCAATACGGTATATCGGGAAAATCATCACTCTCGCATATGCAACATGATGCAACCGAAATCCGTTTCATGCATAAGAACCAAGAAGAACCAAGAACACGATGCAATGCATGCAAGGTTTGAGCTCTCTCCGATGATACGGCCCACTATCCTATCGAGCACAAACCTAGTCCTTGCGCGTTCTTCTCGAGTCGGCAAGCTCCGTCTTCATATTCTTCATGATTGTCCATGCCACCGTCTTCATCATTGTCCATGCCACCGTCTTCTTCCATCTTGTACGCACACCACCGTCATCATCCATCTTCAACGTCGTCTTCTCTCTTCATCTTCTACGCCGTCTTCTCTCTTTATCTTCAACACCGTCTTTGTCTCTCTTCAACACCATCTTCATCATTGTACTCCGTCTTCTCCATCTTACAACCTTGAGTCCAACATGACTATGGACTTGACCTAAGATTGATTCTCAATGTAACCGTTAGTCCATAGGGATTGTCATCAATTACCAAAACCACACATGGGGTAAAGGACATGTTCTTACAGTTGTGCAGGTTCCACGTTGGCGCCGGAATCCCTGGTGTTGCGCCGCACTACACTCCGTCACCAACAACCTTCACGTGGCCCTTGACTCCTACTGGTTCGATAACCTTGGTTTCTTACTGAGGGAAAACTTGCTGTTGTACGCATCACACCTTCCTCTTGGGGTTCCCAACGGACGTGTGCTTCACGCGTTATCACAGAGGCGAGAAAAAGCCCTTGCCAGGGCTCGACCCTGTGGCCAACCTTCTCAGTGAGGAAATTCCAGTCCGCAACTGAGAGGGGCTTGTCGCTGACAGGGAGGCCAAGGTACTTGAAGGGCAAGCTCCCTTGCTTGCAGTTCAGGGCATCAGCAAACCTCTGACGCTCCTGGTCTGTGACCCCGGTCACGACCACTTCGCTCTTCGCGAAGTTGATCTTTCGGTTTGACATGTTCTCGAAGCAGAGTAGCAGAAGTTTAAGGTTAGCCACTCCAACATCCGAGGGGTCAAGGGGGATCAGGGTGTCGTCAGTGTACTGAAGGTGGGTGACACCACCCGGAATCAGGTGTGGCACGACCCCCTGGAGGTGCCCTAACTCGCTAGCCCTAGCAATAATGGCCGCTAAGGAGTCCACCATGAAGTCAAAGAGAATCGGGGATAGAGGGTCCCCTTGTCGCACTCCCCGTGCATTCCGGAAGTAATCCCCGATGACACCGTTGGCATTCACTGCAGTTTGTCCTCCCGAGACCAACTGCAGCGGATGGTGCACAATCATAGGGGAAAAACCCTTACAAAGGAGCACCTCCCTCAGGAAGCTCCAACTCACACGATCAAAAGCTTTCTCAAAGTCCAGTTTGAGGAGGAGCCCCCTCAGTTTTTTGACTCTGAGTTCATGAACAATCTCGTGAAGAGCCAGCACTCCCTCGTGCAGGCTCCTACCCTTGATGAACGCCGCCTGACTACGATCGATGGTTCTAAGCGCGACGGGAGCAAGACGGGTGGCATAAGCTTTAGCAAAGAATTTAAAAATAACATTGATAAGAGCGATAGGCCTAAACTGCTTGATATTGTCGGCGCCCTGAGATTTAGGAATGAGGGAGATAACTCCATAATTAAGGCGTGCTACGTCGATCCTCCCTAGGACAAAGTCATTGAGCATCTAAAGAATAGGAGCCTTAAGCGTTCCCCAGAACCTCTTAAAGAAGAGCACATGAAGGCCGTCAGGGCCTGGGGCCGAGTCAGGTTTCATGCCAGCCAGGACCTCATCCAGCTCCTCCCTTGCCTTGAGGGAGATTAATAGGACTGGTGCCAGGTTTACCTGGACCAACAAGCAGCTCTCTCTGGTTCGCTCCGTTTCGTCTCCCCGTCGTGGGAGCAGGTCTTCCCGCTCTGCTCGCTCTTGGCAGTCACGAGGGTGGGTTCTGACCACAACCCCCTCCTCCTTGATGATGGGGAGCACGGGATCAGGAAGCCGGCAAGATTCACATTCCAATCGTGGTGGCTTAGGGTAGCTGGGTTTGATCAGATGGTCAAGGGGAAGATTGATCGTTGCATCCATGCGCTGGGGCCGCATCGGTGCAGCGTGGATCTCTGGCAATGTATTGCTACATGCCTTAGACAACATCTCCGGGAGTGGGGTGCGAATCTTGGTAAGCTGCGCCGTTAGGCGAGGGACGACCTCATTTCCTAGATCCAGGAGCTGGATAGGACAGCGGACTCGAGGGGGCTTGACGATGATGGCTGGGCCCTTCGATATTTTCTCGAAGACCAAGTTGTCAACCTGGATGGGATGGAAGAGGAGTACTGGCGTCAGCGGAGTAGACTTCAGTGGACCCTCAAGGGGGACTCCTGCACTGCCTACTTCCACGCCTTTGCCAACGGGAGGCGAAGGAAGTGTATGATCCCCAGACTCATCTCGGAGGAGGGGGAACTTACCACCCAGGAAGATATGATGGGTCATATCTACCATTTCTACCATGGTCTGATGGGCACGGTGGGGGAGAAGAGGGTCTTCTCCCTTGCACCTAACCTCTGGCCGGTGGTCCAAAGGATAGGCGAGGAAGAGAACAGGGCGAAGCACATTTGATGGCGTGTAGTGCAGTTTTGACTAGTGTGGAACGTCAGGTTTGGCTCCTCCTGCCCGTGATGGGTCTTTGTATTCCTTTGAACATTATTGAGCAATAAAATGCCATCGATTCTTTTCAAAAAAAATATGCTAGCCTCTGTGCCGTCCATCACGGTCGCGAACCAAAGAAAAAAGACTTCGATCTCGAGACTAGAGGAGGTCACTTCTTCCAGCTTCCAAGAACTAGAGACAAAGGCCATCTAGAAGAGGATGTTGTACCTGGACTTGGAGGAACACTAAGCGAAGAAAAGGAGACCGAGTTTTGTACCATACCCAGCGGCGCAATATGCAGACTAACTGTAAATTATCAAATCCCTTTCAGCAATAATATAGCCTACGTCCTGTAATCCTGTCTGCCGTCTGCTAGTACCTTTTTTATTCATTGGTCTTCCTCTCTTAGTTCTTTTTCCTCCTGAGGGGGCAATACGCTTGTAGATGCCCGCGGTGACGGTCCGTGTCATTTGTCTAGGAACCGCATGTTGAAACATATTGATTCTCTAGTTTTGCCCACGTTGATTTTGATTAATCGCTCGAGTTTACCTGAGTAAGACTCGACCGCGTCGCTCTCATTTCACTGTCCGACCAGTGGCGGATACGCTCCCGGGCCGTTCGCGCGGGCGGCTCCGGAGCCTCAGGAAACCCTAGCCTCCGACCCCCCCCCCCCCCCCCCCTAAGATCCCATCTTCCCGGCCGCTGCCGCCGCCGCCGGCGGTGGCGGCCCAACCCGGCCGTCAAAGGCGGCGGGTGAAGGACGGCGCGCCCCGACGGGCTCCCTTCGCGCGGAGGGGGACGTCTCCAGGGCGGCGCGGAGGCTGCGCGCGGAGGAGAGGAGTGGCTCGCCGGCCTCGGCGAGGAAGCGCGGAGGAGAGGAGGGGCCCGACGGAGGCCGTTGCAGTGGAGGCGAAGTGAGGAGGCCGGCGCGTGGATGGGGTCGGGTGCGGGACGCGGGTCCAAGCCCTGCAGGCGGCGGCGGAGTGGAGCGCGGCCAGAGGAGTTCCTGGCCTGCGGCCGGCCGCCTGAGGGTTGATGACGAGCGGTGGCGCCCACCCA
The DNA here is from genome assembly GCF_019359855.2 of Lolium perenne. Taxonomy (NCBI): domain Eukaryota; kingdom Viridiplantae; phylum Streptophyta; class Magnoliopsida; order Poales; family Poaceae; genus Lolium; species Lolium perenne. The sequence continues at coordinate 215,592,249 of NC_067246.2, read as the reverse complement.
GTGGCGCCGGCGACGAGGGTGGAGCGGAGGCGCGGGGGCCCGATCTGGGCCTTCTTGCGCCAGATCTGGGTTTCCAGGGCCGGTATGGCAGTCAGCCAAGAGTGGCCGACAGCCATGCGCGAGCGGCCCGACGTGCTGGAGGTGGGCTGCTGCGGTTCTTCGTCGAGCTGGAGGTTGGAGGTGGAGTTGTGCGCTTCTTCGCTGTGCTGGAAGCCGGTGGTCCACCAGGCTATGGCGGCGAGGACGAAGTGCTGCGACGACGGCGGTGTGGACAACAAGTTCGGCTGGCCCAATTAGGCGGGATGCGTGGGCAGTGTGCGGCAACACGGACGAAAGTCTAGCCCGACTTCTGTCGGTGCCGACGGCGATGGCGCATGTGGGCGTCATTCCCCTTCTTGGAGGCGTCGTCGAGTATGTCGGCACTTCCCTGTTTCCGCTTTGATCGGGTGGTGTCTCCGGGCGAAAGCTTAGGTTCGGAGTGAATCGGCGCAATGGCGGCATCTCGATGTCGTCCCTCTGTTGGGAGCATTGCGTTTTGAAGACATGGACCGCTGTTTCTCGTTGCGCCCCTCCGGTGTTTGTTGTTGTCCAACCTTGAACGTCCGGGGCACTATGTACGACATCACCGGAGAATCCAAGTCGATGCCTTTCTTAGGACCGACCAAGTCCCGCCATCTTCTACTTTGGTGGTGCGTTGGCAAGGAGAGTTGAGTTGAAGCTGTTGATCTTTGGAGGTTACTGGAGTGGTTCGAGACGTGGCTTTGATGTTCTGTTTTGGATAGGCTTTTTGTGTCGCTGTTGTAGTTTTGGTGGTGGCTGTCTTCGGACAAGCCGGTGTGGAGTGGAGTGAGTTCGTACTACGCTCGTTGTTTGCAGCGAGTTGTAGTCTTCTTGTATTCTATATTCTGCTTTCTATAAAGATATGGTACGCCTCGGCGTACTCTCGAAAAAAAAAAACTGTCCGACCAGTGGTAAACTGGTAAGCTAAGCATGGTTGACCCAAGCTCTTTACGCTAGTAAATCAAAACGGTAGTAAAACATCCAGGGCATAACTGACCACAAGACAAGCAAATGATTGGCTTGGTCCATCCGCACTTAAACCAATTAGTGTCCCTTTCTCTGAACGACCTGTGTTTGTTTGATCATTTCATTTAAGGAGGGTGATTTGTTTGATCTTGAGCCACGAAGTCAGAGTGGTTGGAGGTGCAGTGATCCTTTTGATCTTTCATGTTTTAATTTCCTTTCTGGCTTGTTTCTCTTTTATTTTGTATATGTTTTGATAAACATGATCATGATGCTTACTTGCATTTCAGAGAAAATATAGTTGGTTGTTTTGGTATAAAAAGAGTTCTTTAACCATGGAGCTTGAGCTCTTTATCGAAAAAATGGAGCTTGAGCAGGATCATTGACTGTACTTACTCTCGAACTCTTTGGCACTTGTTGGCTCAATGGACGGGCGCCTGCAACCTTCATATTTAGAGGCACCAGTTCTCCTAGCGGGCAGATTGGTGGCAATCCATGTCTGAGAGTCTAGCCAAGGATGAGCTTATGGTTGCTATTTACAGGGCTTGGCACATTTGGAAGGAGAGAGGTATGCGGGTTTTTCAAAACACCTCCAGCAGCAAGCGACAGTTTACGGAGATGATTAAGGATGACCTAGCTGATTCTGCTAGGCACATATTTGCAGGAGAAATCTCGGGAGAACGAGTCAGGCTTGCAGCCTGAATTCAGCGAGTAGTCAGCTTAGGCCTTCGGGTGTTACTATTTTCGTTTTTCTGTATCAGCTAGTCCCTCTCTAGCTTGTGACCTGAACATCTTCTATCTCCTCAATTGATTGGCATAACTCCTGCCGTTTTACCTGAAAAAAAAAGAAAGAAAAACCATAGAGCTGAAAACAATTTGCTACATTATACCCGGAAGGAATCTGCATTCGAGCAATTAGAAGCGAATACCGGCATTGTTTATGCTGGCACTTGACAATCTAGTGACTGCTTTGCCCAGTGAGATCCTTGCTCTGAACCAACGCACCTCTTCTCCCACTAGATGACTCTGATTCCCGAGAACCTTCCATCGATGCCAAAAAACCAAAACAAAACATCCTGGGATGGAGAGACGAGAGCAACAACTCACCATACATCAGTTCCTCGAACGACTTTGCGCCAATAGAATACTACCATACCTGTACTATTTGCACTAGTACTGTATTTCATAGGCGTATATACAATGCAAGTAGCCCCCATACTTGTACTCTGCTTGTCGCAGTGGTGTTAGTCGGCTCCCTAACTACCTTGATAAGTCGGCTCCCCAGATTGCAGGTCAGTCAAGCACTGATAAAAATAAATAAGACTAGCTAACGTGACAGCAACCGCGAACATTGCTATATACTAATCCATTTTATGATAAAGTACTAATTCAACTTCAAACCACCTGCTAAGAGTACGTACATGCTTAACTGCCGCATCATTTTCGTTGAAGAAACAAGCCAATTGAATTAGTTTAGCCTCCCCTGTGACAAGTTACTGAATGTCTTAGGACCTCAAGTATACAATTCCTATCATGTCAACAACCGATAGAGTCGGCCGAGCTGAAATGTCTATGAGCTGCTCACCTACTGCAACTAGTACCACGACTAGGTACTTGACTTAAGTTTGATTTTTGTGCATAAATTGATCTAGCACTGTCACAATGATTGTTACTACAATTGACCGAGTCCAGTGGAAACCGTGGAATATATATGTACATGATCCTCGCATCTGTGTGTATAAAGCTCGCATCCGAGAGGAAGCTTTTGGGCGAGCCTTTTTTCTTAGAAGCGCATATACTAAGGAGTACACCAATTAGTGATCTTCAAGTATCCTAGTTTAATCTCGCTGCGACGATGACGAAGGTTAGTTTCTCTCTGTTGCGCGTTCTTAATTTCCTTCCTCCCTAACAAGCTAGCTTGTGGAAACTCTATCGGTTAGTCACCATGGATTGTTCTGAACCAGATGGTGCTTAAGGTGCCGATGGTCTGCAAGAAGTGCAAATCCTGCTCCCTGCAGATTGTCTCGAAGATCAAAGGTCTTTCCTCTCTCTTTCTCCCTCACCATAATTAGCTCGATCGTCTCTTGGTACTTACAGGATATTCATCTCCTTTCATGGCAGGCATCAAGTCGATGACGTTCGACGAGGAGAAGAACACGCTGACGGTGGTGGGGGAAGTGGACGTCGTGAAGGTGGTGGCCAAGCTGCGCAAGGCGAAGCACCCGGCGACGGTGGTGACGGTGAGCGACGAGAAGAAGGAGGCCGAGGAGAAGAAGAAGAAGGACGAGGAGGAGAAGAAGAAGAAGGAGAAGGAAGCGGAGGAGAAGAAGAAGAAGGAGATCGCCGCCGCGATGATGCAGTACTGCCCCAAGGCGTACTGCCCCAAGCCTTACCCGCAACCAGCTTACTGCTACACCGTCGACGACCACCCCGGCTCCTGCACCATCGTCTGATCAATTCGATGTTACTACTGCAGATTAAGCCGCTTCTCCAGGAGCATCAAGTTGTTTGTGTGCAAATCGTGTTCATCCGTTCAAATGATTCCCTTTCTCGCTTCAAGAAAAAAAGATTCAGCTTTCTTTTATTTTTAGGACATAAAAGATTCAGCTTTCATGCACATTATACCCTTCTCTGAATCTATTCCAGTTCCTGTGAACAAGAATTGTATGCCTCAACGTACTCTCTTTTAATTTTTGCTACTACTTGGCAACTCGTGTACTTGCAATCTGCAAATGAATTGTTCGGTTCATGGTAGTACGGCTTTGGGTATAAAATACTACTGGAAAAGTGATGCGGTTCTCAACTTCACCTAATGTGACAAGTAAATTAGTCTGCCGGTCGGCATTGTCAAATCGAACAGTTTATTGCAACAATCTGTCGTTGTTGATACTAGAACTTTCATATGCAGTTGCCGATTGGTGTTTTCTGAGAAACAAATCATTTCTGCAATGGACACAATGATTCCAATCTACAAGTCAAGCTATGATTAGAGGAAAGTAAAGAAAGAAATATAGGAAATAAAACATTGGAAAGGTATAGAATATTTTTATCAAAGTAAAGCTATAGGAAAATTGGAATCTACTGCACAAAACAGGAATCAAAAAAACATAATATTGTTAAAGTTTGAGTTTGAGGTTAAACCGCTTACTCCGTTTAGGACCACCTTCTGTATTGTGTAGTTGGTTTAAGTAAGCCTGAGTAGCAAAGAAAAAGGGTACGCCCCCAACAACATTAGGGGGAGTGGAACACCCTAATAAACAAAGGTTCCCTAGAGAGGTTATTAGTGATGAGTCAGCATGTTTCATTGGTTTAAGTGAGTCCATAAAAGAAAATTACTCTCCTTAGTGGTTCAGGAAAATTATTGGCAATAGAAACTTTGTCTGGCAGCACATTCCACCAAATATCAGATTTGGAGGTATCTTTCTTGGTATTGATATCGATTTACATAAGGTTTTGGATGTTGAGTTGGAAAAACACTTTGTTAGGATGTTTCTTTTGGATAAGAACTCCAAAATAAAGTGGCACCTAATGTGTATGGCCTAGCTCAACATGAAGAAAAATACAACTTCCTTGTAAAATTTGCACAAGTGTGCAATAAATGTAAAGTGGATGTGTGATGCGTTTCAAACGTATCTATAATTTTTGATGCTCCATGCATGTTTTACACAAATTTCTATATATGTTTTGTTTACACTTCGTTACACTTTTATACATTTTCCGGAACTAACCTATTGACAACATGCCACGGTGCCAGTTCCCTGTTTTCTGTTGTTTTGCATTTCAGAAAATTTATACAGGAAATATTCTCGAAATTGGACGAAACAAAAGCCAAACTTCCTATTTTTCCCGGAGCGAAGACGGAGTCCAGAGGAGAGAGGAAGGGGAGCCACGAGGCGGCCACACAGGCCCTAGGCGCGGCCCAGGCCCTTGCCACGCCTAGGGGTGGTGTGGGGCCCCTGGCTTCCACCGACCTTGCCATTCCGCCTATAAATGCCTCCCAGCGCAAAAACCCTGAATACACCAGCCTCCATCCACGAAAAGTTCTGTAGCTACGCCCCCGCTGAAGACAAGATTCGGGGGATATAAGTCTCTGTTCCGGCACCCTGCCGGGACAGGGAATTGCCCCCGGAGCCATATCCATCGACTTCACCGCCATCTTCATCGTCGTTGCTGACTCCCATGATGAGGAGCGAGTAGTTCTCCCCCGAGGCTGAGGGCTTTACCGGTAGCTATGTGGTCTATCTATCTCTCCATGTATGATCTTTATGTGATCATGAGCTTTGTAATCTAGTTGAATAAGTAGATGTTATTCTTCAACTATTATGCTACTCAAGTGGTTTTATTATGTGATCTCCGGGGACACCTTGTCCATCGGTGTTAAGGTGACAGTGTGCACATCGTGTTTGTTTCTTACGCTTAATTTACAGGAATACTTATGAATTGTGGTGTCTAGTTAGTACCATCTTTGTATGCTCAAAGTGATAGCGTGATGCGTCCATAGATTGAGAATGCGAACTTTAAGGAGTGCTTATGCATCCCTACGTAGTGAATTTGTGTTTGTTATCAAACCGGAGAGTGGTTCAGAGTAGCATAGTGAAGTGATAATATCTATGTATTCAATTATGGTATCATTGTTGAGAGTGTCCACTAGTGAAAGTATATGATCTCTAGGCCTTGTTTCCAAGCATTGAAACACCGTTTACAACCAGTTCTGCTACATGTTTGCTTGCTACCATTTTTTATTTGAGACTGCAATTACCACTCATAATCATCCATATTACTTGTAATTCACTATCTCTTCACCGAACTAGTGCACCTATACACCTGACAAGTGTATTGGGTGTGTTGGGGACACAAGAGACTTCTTGTATCGTAATTGCAAGATTGCTTGAGAGGGATATCTTTGACCTCTACCTTCCTGAGTTCGATAAATCTTGGGTGATCCACTTAAGGGAAATTTGCTGTTGTTCTACAAATCTCTGTGCTTGGAGGCCCAACACTGTCTACAAGAATAGAAGCGTGCGTAGACATCAAGCTCTTTTCTAGCACCGTTGCTAGGGAGGTAAGGTAAAAGGTACTCACATCCTCTATCTACTAACTTTACTAGTTGCTGGTGAGTGCTCGAAGTTATTTCCTTTAGATTCTGCAATTATATCTTTTTGATTCTTGTTTTTATTTTCACTAGTTAGGCTTAATGACAACAACAAAAATTAGAGAACCTTATAGTATTTATCTTGAGTTAGGACATGAGGTGTTTGAAGAGAAAATTAAAAAAACCTATGAAACTTTACTTGCATGTTGGTACCAATGTTATTAGTATAAATTCTTTGAACACCATTATTGCTAATGCTATGAAAAATTCTAAGCTTGGGGAAGGTAGTTTTATGAAAATAATCTTTTTAATTCCTCGGCTCTGGAGGAGGAAATTTGCTATGATGATAGTATGCCTCCAATATATGATGATTATGTTATTTTCAGTCCATCTACTATTAAGGAGAAAATTAATTTTGATCGCAATATGCCTCCTATATTTGATGATTATAGTGATGATAATAATAATGATAGTTATTTTGTTGAATTTGCTCCCACTACAATTAGTAAGAATGACTATGCTTATGTGGGGAGTAATAATTATTTTATGCATGTTGCTCATGATAAGAATATTTTATGTAATAGTTATATTGTTGAGTTTATTCATGATGCTACTGAAAGTTACTGTGAGAGAGGAAAATATGGTTGTAGAAGATTTCATGGTACTAAAACATCTCTCTAGCTATATGATGAAAGTTTTGAAGTTACTCTTGTTTTATCTTCCTATGCTTGCCACTTTGTTCTTTGTGTATTTATTTGTGTACAAGATTTCAATGCATAGGAAGTTGGTTAGACCTAAATGTGTTTCGTATTTGCTTCTTGATGCTCTCTTTTGTTTCAATTCATATTTCTTATGTGAGCATCTTCTCAAATTACTGAGTCTAGCTGAAAGGCGTTAAAGAAAAGCACTCTTGAGAGATAACCCATGTTTTATTCTTTAATTTTTATTTTATTGAGTCTTGGAAGTTATTACCTCTGTAATAACCTCTACTTATCTTTTTTATTTCGTTTTTGTGCCAACAATAGCCTCTAATAGGAATAAAGTAAGATTTGGGGAAGTTGCTATCCTGAAACAGATTTTGTGTTGTCACCATAACAATTCATATTTCCACCCAGAACGTAATTTTGAGCTTCCAATTTTTGAGCATATGCCCCCGGTTATTATCTAACTTTCGTTAGTTGAGAACTTTTCGATTTGAGCAACATAAGAGTTTCTAAAAAATCGGTCTTTATCTGTTGTTCTGTTTTTACAGATTTCTGCCACTATTTGCATTTGCCTCTTAATCTCTTTATTTTTAGTTCTTTTGAGAAAAAGAGATTTTTGAAGAAGTTACTACAGTAGCTAATGTTTCAATGGATGTTTGATATATGTTAGAACTGAACCCATGTGGATTTGATATTTTGATTACACTAATGCTGCTAATGAGAATTGTGTGAAATTTTGTATGAAGAAAGTTTTCAAGTGTAGGGAGAGGAGAATGATGTGATGAGATGAGCTCAAGCTTAGGGATGTCCATGTCATCCAAGAAATATCCAAGAGGTACAAGCGTCAAAGCTTGGGGATGCCCAGGGCATCCCCTCTTCATCAACAAAGCATCAGGTCATCTCTCTAGACGCTACATTTTTAATGTTTCATATGCTATGTGTTGTTCTTGGATCGTCTTTATTTTTGTTTTTAGTTCTCTTTTGTTTTGTTTTCTGTAGCATATGGTTGGATTCTAGCATTCTTATGTGGGGGAGAGGCACACTCCATTTTAATTGCATGGAACACTCTAGTTTTCGCTCTTATTGTTCTGCGATTGTTCTAGTTTGCTAGTACTGCGTTTAGCTCTGGTTTTTCCCTCGTATTTCTTTAGAGCTTGTTATTTTTCTTTATTTAGGTATGATTATCTCTCTGGTATTTATTGATTTTTATCTATGAGAGTTTTTTCAAATAAGTTGATTGGTGTTGGAGACGAGTAAAATATTTCATGTTTATAGTGATGCAAAAGGAAGCTTGTCCAGACTGTGGCATAGGCGTTGGCATGCCATGTTGGCTTTATTCTTATCATATGCATAGTAGTTATTGTTGTAGCATGACTTGTCTCAAATAGCTGAGAGTGCATAATGTGCTATTGAAAGAATCATGTTTTGTTTCTATCATACAAAGCATAATATTGTGGTATTCTCCTTTGATGTTTTATTGGGTTGACTTGGCACATGTTTACATCATGTTATGACTACAAACTAATCACCTAAAGCATCTATGATTATTTAGTTTTTGACTTGTAATATCACTTTATGCTTTGATTAATAATGTTTTGTCGCTATGCATGATTATGGCCATTATTGCTCTCTTAGTTGGTCGCTCATAGTCTTTTGCTAGCCTTCGCCTATACTGAGTATGAGTTCTACTCGTGCATCCAACCACCAAAAACCAAAGTGCCAATTGTGTTCACCATACATACCTATATGTGGTATTTCACCGCCACTGCAGAGTGAAATGCTCGTGTGCTACCTTTAAACCTTCAAACATTATTACTTGTATTGTGTTTTGTTTTAGCTCATGAGGAAGTATTGAATGGTTTATTGCCTTTTCATGACTTCATTACGTGACTAGCATGAATAATGTGCTGGTCCTTAATATTGTAAAAAGAGCAAGGCAACCGGGTGCCCATCCCAAATAAAAATATAAAATAAACAAATAAACAAATAATGCTCCGCACATTATGTACTGGAGAGATCCTAAATAATGGTGTGCATTGGAGAACTACATGGGAGCCGCTCTTGAGGTCACTATATGAAAGGATGATAGATTGTTTGATGCCATTCGTTGATATAGACATGCATACCTCTCAAAATATATTTCTTCAACACTCCTACTGCATTCAAACTAAAAAGTTCTAACACATGAGTAATCTTGCTTCCCTCCGCGCAAGGCATTTCTTCTACTTTTATGTTGAGTCTTCATCATCTTGCTTTATGCACCAATTAAGATAATATAGTTTTCATTTTGAGTATAATGTGCATAGCCCTAAAATTTATTATTAATTGATTCATGATTATGTTGTTGCTTGTTCTTAAATTACTTGTATCTAGTCACCCTTTGAACTTGAAAGGTGTCTTGTCATTTATGTTTTGCTACTTCATAAAGGACAAGCTGAGTACCACTTTGCTATGTTTTATCTATGCTCATAAACAAACAGTTGCTTTCAGTGCACTATTATTCATGATCCTTTGGTTGAGTTACTTCTCATTTTATAACATAGTTGCTAAGTTCTATTGTTAGAATTATATCTGTCATGCTTATATGTAGAGTACTTTGATCCCAGCTCACAATGCTTTTACAATAACTTGATCAATATTGTGTTGGCTGCATGTCACCTCAAAAATTATTTTGTTATCACTTACCTACTCGAGGACGAGCAGGAGTTAAGCTTGGAGATGCTGATACATTGCAAACGTATCTATAATTTTTTATGTTCCATGCTTGATTTATATCAATTTCTATATGTTTTCTTTACACTTTGTTACACTTCTATACATTTTCTGGAACTAACCTATTGACAAGATGCCACAATGCCAATTCCCTATTTTCTGTTGTTTTGTGTTTCAGAAAAGTTGTACAGGAAATATTCTCGGAATTGGACGAAACAAAATCCAAAGTTCCTATTTTTCCTGGAGCGAAGACAGAGTCCAGAGGAGAGACGAAGGGGAGCCACGAGGCGACCACACAGGCCCTAGGCGCGGCCCTGGCCCTGGCCGTGCCTAGGGATGGTGTGGGCCCCTAGCCTCCACCGACCTCGCCCTTCCTCCTATAAATGCCTTGATACGTCTCAAACGTATATATAATTTCTTATGTTCCATGCTTGTTTTATGTCAATAGTCACATGTTTTATATACACTTTATATCATTTTGATGCATTTTCCGGTACTAACCTATTAACAAGATGCCGATGCGCCAGTTCCTTTTTTCTGCTGTTTTTTGTTTCAGAAATTCTACACAGGAAATATTCTCAGAATTGGACAAAACAAAAGCCCACGGTCTTATTTTCCACGGAGCCTTCCAGAACACCGAAGAGGAGACGTAGAGGGGCGACGAGGCGGCCACGACATAGGGGGGCGCGGCCCCACCCATGGCCGCGCCGCCTTATGGGGTGGGCCCCTCGAGCGTCCCCCGACTCTGCCCCTTCGCCTATATAATCCTTCCGTCGCGAAAACCCTAGTACCGAGAGCCACGATACGAGAAAAGTTACTGAGACGCCGCCGCCGTCAGCCCCATCTCGGGGGTTCTGAAGATCGCCTCCGGCACCCTGCCGGAGAGGGGAATCATCACTGGAGGGCTCTACATCACCATGCCCGCCTCCGGACTGATGCGTGAGTACTTCATCCTTGGACTATGGGTCCATAGCAGTAGCTAGATGGTTGTCTTCTCCTCTTGTGCTATCATGTTTAGATCTTGTGAGCTGCCTATCATGATCAAGATCATCTATTTGTAATGCTACATGTCGTGTTTGTTGGGATCCGATGAATATGGAATACTATGTCAAGTTGATTATCGATCTATCATATATGTGTTGTTTATGATCTTGCATGCTCTCCGTTGCTAGTAGAGGCTCTGGCCAAGTTGATACTTGTAACTCCAAGAGGGAGTATTTATGCTCGATAGTGGGTTCATGTCTCCATTAAATCTGGGGGAGTGACAGCAACCCCTTGATGTCTACGAGTGCTTCTATTCTTGTAGATAGTGTTGGGCCTCCAAGAGCAGAGGTTTGTAGAACAGCAGCAAGTTTCCCTTAAGTGGATCACCCAAGGTTTATCGAACTCAGGGAGGAAGAGGTCAAAGATATCCCTCTCAAGCAACCCTGCAACCACAAAGCAAGAAGTCTCTTGTGTCCCCAACACACCAAATACACTTGTCAGATGTATAGGTGCACTAGTTCGGCGAAGAGATAGTGAAATACAAGTAGTATGGATGTATATGAGTGGTAATAGCAATCTGAATAAAATATGGCAGCGAGTAAACATGCAACAAAACAGTAAACAAATGGAGATTCGATGCTTGGAAGCAAGGCCTAGGGATCCTGCTCTCACTAGTGGACACTCTCAACAATGATCACATAATAGGACTACTCTACACCCTCTTGTTGGATGATGAACACCACTAATTGTGTAGGATTACACGAACCCTCAATGCCGGAGTTAACAAGCTCCACAATATTCGATATTCATATTTAAATAACCTTAGAGTGCAAGATAGATCAACACAATTACACCAAGAACTAACATAGCATGCACACTGTCACCATCACACTATGAAGGAGGCATAGATCACATCAATACTATCATAGCAATAGTTAACTTCATAATCTACAAGAGATTACAATCATAACCTACGCCAAGTACTACACAATGCACACACTGTCACCATTACACCGTGTAGGAGGAATAGAGTACTTTAATAACATCACTAGAGTAGCACATAGATGATATTCAACTAGATCACATAAAGAGAGAGATGAACCACATAGCTACAGCGGAGCCCTCAGCCCCGGGGGTGAATTACTCCCTCCTCATCATGGAGACATCGATGGCGGTGAAGATGGCGGTGGAGACGGCGGTGGAGATGACTCCGGGGGCAATTCCCCGTCCCGGCGGCGTGCCGGAACAGAGACTTCTGTCCCCCGAATTGGAGTTTCGCGATGGCGGCGGCTCTGGATGGTTTTCTCTGGTTTCGTCGAACGGGGTCGAGGATTTAGGTCAGGGACGACTAAATAGGCGAAGAGGCGGAGTCGGAGGGGCCACGGGGCGACGACACAATAGGGCGGCGCGGCCAAGGCCTGGGCCGCGCCAGCCTATCATCTGGTGGGCCTGTGGCCCCCCTCTGGCGACTCTCGGGTGTTCTGGAAGCTTCGTCCAATTCTAAGACTCTGGGCGTTGATTTCGTCCAATTCCGAGAATATTTCCTTACTAGGATTTCTGAAACCAAAAACAGTAGAAAACAGGAACTGGCACTTCGGCATCTCGTCAATAGGTTAGTTCCGGAAAACGCATAAAATCATCATAAAGTGTGAACAGAACATGTAGGTATTGTCATAAAACAAGCATGGAACATCAGAAATTATAGATACGTTGGAGACGTATCAGCATCCCCAAGCTTAATTTCTACTCGTCCCGAGTAGGTAAACGATAACAAAGATAATTTCTGAAGTGACATGCTACCAACATGATCTTAATCATACTATCGTAAAGCATATGAGATGAATGCAGCGATTCAAGACAATGGTAAAGATAATGATTAAACAACTGAATCATATAGCAAGGACTTTTCATGAATAGTACTTTCGAGACAAGCATCAATAAGTCTTGCATAAGAGTTAACTCACAAAGCAATAAATTCATAGTAAATACATTGAAGCAACACAAAGGAAGATAAAGTTTCAGCGGTTGCTTTCAACATGTAACATGTATATCTCATGGATAGTTGTCAATGCAAGGTAATATAACAAGTGCAATAAGCAAGTATGTAGGAATCAATGCACAGTTAACACAAGTGTTTGCCTCTAAGATAGAAGAGAAATAGGTGAACTGACTCAACATAAAAGTAGAAGAAAGGCCCTTCGCAGAGGGAAGCATTGATTGCTATATTTGTGCTAGAGCTTTTATTTTGAAAACAAGAAACAATTTTGTCAACGGTAGTAATAAAGCATATGTATTATGTAAATTATATCCTATAAGTTGCAAGCCTCATGCATAGATTACCAATAGTGCCCGCACCTTGTCCTAATTAGCTCGGATTACCTGGATTATCATCGCAATACATATGTTTTAACCAAGTATCACAAAGGGGTACCTCTATGCCGCCTGTACAAAGGTCTAAGGAGAAAGCTCGCATTGGATTTCTCACTTTTCATTATTCTCAACTTAGACATCCATACCGGGACAACATAGACAACAGATAATGGACTCCTCTTTAATGCTTAAGCATTCAACAACAATTAATTTTCTCATATGAGATTGAGGATATGTGTCCAAAACTGAAACTTCCACCATGGATCATGGCTTTAGTTAGCGGCCCAATGTTCTTCTCTAACAGTATGCATGCTCAAACCATTCAACTCATGGTAAATCGCCCTTACTTCAGACAAGACGGACATGCATAGCAACTCACATGATATTCAACAAAGAGTAGTTGATGGCGTCCCCAGGAACATGGTTATCGCACAACAAGCAACTTATAAGAAATAAGATACATAAGTACATATTCAATACCACAATAGTTTTTAGGCTATTTGTCCCATGAGCTATATATTGCAAAGACAAAGAATGGAAATTTAAATGTAGCACTCAAGCAATTTACTTTGAAATGGCGGAGAAATACCATGTAGTAGGTAGGTATGGTGGACACAAATGGCAAAGTTTTTGGCTCAAGGATTTTGGATGCATGAGAAGTAATCCCTCTCAATACAAGGATTAGGCTAGCAAGGTTATTTGAAGCAAACACAAGTATGAACCGGTACAGCAAAACATACATAAGAACATATTGCAAGCATTATAAGACTATACATTGTCTTCCTTGTTGTTCAAACACCTTACTAGAAAATATCTAGACCTTAGAGAGACCAATCATGCAAACCAAATTTTACCAAGCTCTATGTATTTCTTCATTAATAGGTGCAAAGTATATGATGCAAGAGCTTAAACATGAGCACAACAATTGCCAAGTATCACATTATTCAAGACATCATACCAATTACTACATGTAGCATTTCCCGTTTCCAACCATATAACAATTAAAGAAGCAGTTTCAACCTTCACCATGAACATTAAAAGCTAAGAACACATGTGTTCATATGAACCAGCGGAGCGTGTCTCTCTCCCACACAAGCATTTATTCAAGCAAAAACAAAAACAAAAACATACAGACGCTCCAAGTAAAGTACATAAGATGTGACCGAATAAAAATATAGTTTCAAGGGAGGAACCTGATAATTTGTCGATGAAGAAGGGGATGCCTTGGTTCATCCCCAAGCTTAGACGCTTGAGTCTTCTTGAAATATGCAGGGATGAACCACCGGGGCATCCCCAAGCTTAGAGCTTTCACTCTTCTTGATCACATTGTATCATCCTCCTCTCTTGACCCTTGAAAACTTTCTCCACACCAAACTCGAAACAAACTCATTAGAGTGTTAGTGCATAATCAAAATTCACATGTTCAGAGGTGACACAATCATTCTTAACACTTCTGGACATTGCCCAAAGCTACTGGAAGTCAATGGAACAAAGAAATCCATCCCACATAGCAAAAGAGGCAATGCGAAATAAAAGTTAGAATCTGTCAAAACAGAACAGTCCGTAAAGACGAATTTTATTGAGGCACCAGACTTGCTCAAATGAAAATGCTAAAATTGAGTGAAAGTTGCGTACATATCTGAGGATCACTCACGTAAATTGGCATAATTTTCTGAGTTACCTACAGAGAATTAGGCCCATATTCGTGACAGCAAGAAATCTGTTTCTGCGCAGTAATCCAAATCTAGTATGAACCTTACTATCAAAGACTTTACTTGGCACAACAATGCAATAAAATAAGATAAGGAGAGGTTGCTATAGTAGTAAAAACTTCCAAAACACAAATATAAAACAAAATTACTGTAGTAAAATAAACACATGGGTTATCTCCCAAGAAGTTCTTTCTTTATAGCCATTAAGATGGGCTCAGCAGTTTTAATGATGCACTCGGAAGAAATAGTATTTGAAGCAAAAAGAGAGCATCAAGAGGCAAATTCAAAACACATTTAAGTCTAACCCACTTCCTATGCAAAGGAATCTTGTACACAAATGAATTCATGAAGAACAAAGTGACAAGCATAAGAGGATAAAACACGAGTAACTTCAAGATTCTCAACATAAAGAGGGGAAACTTAATATTATTAAGATGCATATAACCATGTTTCCCTCTCTCATAATAACTTTCAGTAACATCATTGATGAAATCCACAATATACCCATCACTTAAAACTTTCTTATCATGGTTCATATGCATAGAAGTATCATTAATTTTGGCATAAGAAGAGTTCTTCTCATTAATAGTAATTGGAGCAAGATTATTATCAAGAATTTGAACATGGTAAACAAGTTGCATATTAAGGGATTTTTTTTTGGTAATCCAATCATGAATATGACAAGTTTCATAAGGATAGTTATAACCTATATCATAGCATTCTTTATAATAATCATCAAAGGTCGGAGGCACAGTGTCATCATAAGAAATAGAATAGTTATCTTTCACAGTCGGTTTATCTGTGACCATACCATCATTGTTATTAGAAGGAGATGTATCAAACACATAATGATCAGTAGCAAAAGGGTTTTCAAACACCTCTTCCCCAAGCTTAGAGCTTTCTATATCATTATGGGAGGAAGCATGGATAGCACTGATACTATGGCAATTATTATCATCATCATTTTCAGAATTAGTTTCCCAGAGATTTGCAATATCAAAAGTAGTGTGCTCATTCAAATCATGATCACTAATGTATGTAAAGGGCATAGGAAGATCATTGTATTCAGATTCATTATCATAATAATCATTAGGAGCAACATACTTACGGTTACCTAGCGTTATCTCATTCACGCGGGGATATGCCGTTACCTCTTTCTCTTTATTCTCCTTCTTCTTCTTCGTTCCCTTCTTCTTCTTCTTCTTCTTCTTCTCTTCCTTCTCCTCGTTCCCTTCTTTAGGAGGAAGAGGCTTGAAGGGTGGCTTGTCCGCATAACCTGATTTACTTTCAGAAACAATAGAAGAAACTTGGGAGGATTCCTCCTTTTCATTAATTAGTTCAAAACACACAGCGGTCCTATCATATTTTGGCAAGGTGTCATCTTCTAAAATATTTTTTATGTAAGTATTTGTATGGCTATTATCAATGCAATAAGAAAAACACCCATGCAGGACGTCATCAATATCAAGATCACTCATATGTAACAAAGAGATTTTTCTTGAGAGCTCTTCACACCACAAAAATAAAGTAAGTTCATCATGCTGATTAGGAGTAATTTCATCATCACAATACCAATTTGTAGCACTCATGGGGTTCAAATTATCATTGGAGGAGCATTGAAAATTAAAATGACCCACTCCATGGCAAAGTTCACAAATAAAAGGATAGAGGGCACACACTTTTTTACCAAGATCATCTAGAGCCCTAAACCACTTTCTAGTTTTTTCATTAATATGATGGATACAATATTCATCTTCGATTTTATTAATTCCACAAGGTCTATGCATTCCACAAAAATTAACATGCTTATAGGAAATAGCATTCTTAGGAGTTTGAGCATGCTTATTGCAATCATTAACAACAATTTCATTCTTCATGCAAGCCTCTTTAAAAGGTTCATGATACTTATCAAAATTCTTCTTAGGCAATTCAAAATGAGAAGCAAAGGCTTTATAAAGATTTGCAGCAACTTGAGAGTCAAGACCATAAGTAGCACTCATATCTCGAAATTTATCAGTATCCATAAAAGCTTCAATGCATTCATAGTCATGATTTATACCTGACTCTTCACCTTTGTTGTTCTCCCATCCTTCAGCGTTCTCCTCAATCCGATCAAGAAGATCCCACCTAGCTTCAACCTCCTTGCTTGTGAAAGATCCCTCCGAACAGGCATCTAGATAGTCCTTGTGATGTCCTGAAAGCCTTGCATAAAAATTATTAATAATAACATTACGGGGGAGCTCATGAATGGGACATTTGAGCATTAGTGACTCCAATCTCCCCCACGCTTGAGAAATACTCTCTCCATCACGAGGATAAAAGTTATAAATATAATTCCTATCAATATGCACTTCATGAGGAGGATAAAATTTAGAATAAAAGAGAGATACAATTTCCTCCCAACCAAGAGAATGACTATTCTTCAACAATTTATACCAATGCGCCGCTTTACCAGACAGCGAAACAGAGAATAGCTTCTTCCTCACTT
The DNA here is from genome assembly GCF_019359855.2 of Lolium perenne. Taxonomy (NCBI): domain Eukaryota; kingdom Viridiplantae; phylum Streptophyta; class Magnoliopsida; order Poales; family Poaceae; genus Lolium; species Lolium perenne. The sequence goes on along the minus strand of NC_067246.2, from coordinate 215,575,164 downwards.
CATCCATAGAGATACCTGCACACTTGAATAACCCGCATAATTCATGCAAAAATAGTAAATGATCGCCAGGATGGACAGTTCCATCCCCTTCATAACGGTTATCAATAACACGTCCAATAATTTTCATGGGTATCTCGAAAGCAGTACTTGCAGTAGGTGGATTTAAAATATCACAAGTATCATTAGAGTTATCGCATATGGGAGATAAAGCATTATCAGAACAAATTTTCTCCCCTAAAGATGGGAAGCTAAAAAGATCACAGAAACTAGCTTCCCCAAGCTTAGACTTATCCATAGCATTAGCAGTGATTGCGTTCATACCAATAACATTGCTACTAGCATGCAAATGAGGTTCCATAGGTTCTTTAATTTTCGCATCACACAATTCATGTCTTAACTTAGGAAATAAATTAAAAAGCTCATAGTTGTTTTCCATTATGCCTTACTAGTGTAAAACAAGAAACAAAAAGATGCAATTGCAGGATCTAAAGGAAATAGCTTCGAGTACTTACAACGGCGCCGGAAAATAGCTTAGTAGCCGAGATCCAGAGTGTGAGTACCTTTTACCTTTCCTCCCCGGCAACGGCGCCAGAAAAGTGCTTGACTGCCGTCCAAGACTGGCGCGTGGTTGACGAGGTAGGAAATGGTGGAGCTTTCCTTCGTTCCCCGGCAACGGCGCCAGAAAAGTGCTTGATGTCTACGGGTGCTTCTATTCTTGTAGACAGTGTTGGGCCTCCGAGAGCAGAGGTTTGTAGAACAGCAGCAAGTTTCCCTTAAGTGGATCACCCAAGGTTTATCGAACTCAGGGAGGAAGAGGTCAAAGATATCCCTCTCAAGCAACCCTGCAACCACAAAGCAAGAAGTCTCTTGTGTCCCCAACACACCAAATACACTTGTCAGATGTATAGATGCACTAGTTCGGCGAAGAGATAGTGAAATACAAGTAGTATGGATGTATATGAGTGGTAATAGCAATCTGAATAAAATATGGCAGCGAGTAAACATGCAACAAAACAGTAAACAAACGGAGATTCGATGCTTGGAAGCAAGGCCTAGGGATCCTGCTTTCACTAGTGGACACTCTCAACAATGATCACATAATAGGACTACTCTACACCCTCTTGTTGGATGATGAACACCACTAATTGTGTAGGATTACACGAACCCTCAATGCCGGAGTTAACAAGCTCCACAATATTCGATATTCATATTTAAATAACCTTAGAGTGCAAAATAGATCAACACAATTACACCAAGAACTAACATAGCATGCACACTGTCACCATCACACTATGAAGGAGGCATAGATCACATCAATACTACCATAGCAATAGTTAACTTCATAATCTATAAGAGATTACAATCATAACCTACGCCAAGTACTACACAATGCACACACTGTCACCATTACACCGTGTAGGAGGAATAGAGTACTTTAATAACATCACTAGAGTAGCACATAGATGATATTCAACTAGATCACATAAAGAGAGAGATGAACCACATAGCTACAGCGGAGCCCTCAGCCCCGGGGGTGAATTACTCCCTCCTCATCATGGAGACAGCGATGGCGGTGAAGATGGCGGTGGAGACAGCGGTGGAGATGACTCCGGGGGCAATTCCCCGTCCCGGCGGCGTGCCGGAACAGAGACTTCTGTCCCCCGAATTGGAGTTTCGCGATGGCGGCGGCTCTGGATGGTTTTCTCTGGTTTCGTCGAACGGGGTCGAGGATTTAGGTCAGGGACGACTAAATAGGCGAAGAGGCGGAGTCGGAGGGGCCACGGGGCGACGACACAATAGGGCGGCACGGCCAAGGCCTGGGCCGTGCCAGCCTATCATCTGGTGGGCCTGTGGCCCCCCTCTGGCGACTCTCGGGTGTTCTGGAAGCTTCGTCCAATTCTAAGACTCTGGGCGTTGATTTCGTCCAATTCCGAGAATATTTCATTACTAGGATTTCTGAAACCAAAAATAGCAGAAAACAGGAACTGGCACTTCGGCATCTCGTCAATAGGTTAGTTCCGGAAAACGCATAAAATCATCATAAAGTGTGAACAAAACATGTAGGTATTATCATAAAACAAGCATGGAACATCAGAAATTATAGATACGTTGGAGACGTATCACCCCTAAGGTTGTGGATGTGCTGTTGCCACTAGGGATAAAACATCAATGCTTTGTCTAAGGATATTTGCATTGTTTACATTACGCACAGTACTTAATGCAATTGTCTGTTGTTTGCAACTTAATACTGGAAGGGGTGCGGATGCTAACCCGAAGGTGGACTTTTTAGGCATGGATGCATGCTGGATAGCGGTCTATGTTCTTTGTCGTAATGCCCTAAGTAAATCTCATAGTAGTCATCATGATATGTATGTGCATTGTTATGCCCTCTCTATTTGTCAATTTCCCAACTGTAATTTGTTCACCCAACATGCTATTTATCTTATTGGAGAGACACCACTAGTGAACTGTGGACCCCGGTCCATTCTTTTACATCTGAAATACAACCTACTGCAATCATTGTTCTCTGTTGTTCTTTGCAAACAAACATCATTCTCCACACCATACGTTTAATCCTTTGTTTACAGCAAGCCGGTGAGATTGACAACCTCACTGTTAAGTTGGGGCAAAGTATTTTGATTGTGTTGTGCAGGTTCCACGTTGGCGCTGGAATCCCTGGTGTTGCGCCACACTACACTCCTTCACCAACCTTCACGTGGCCTTTATCTCCTACTGGTTCGATAACCTTGGTTTCTTACAGAGGGAAAAACTTGCTGTTGTGCGCATCACAACTTCCTCTTGGGGTTCCTGATACGTCTCCAACGTATCGATAATTTCTTATGTTCCATGCTACTTTATTGATGATATCTACATGTTTTATGCATACTTTATGTCATATTTATGCATTTTCCGGCACTAACCTATTAACGAGATGCCGAAGAGCCAGTTGCTGTTTTCTGCTATTTTTTGTTTCAGAAATCCTAGTAAGTAAATGTTCTCGGAATTGGACGAAATGAATGCCCAGGATCTTATTTTTCCACGAAGCTTCCAGAAGTCCGGAGAGGAAACGAAGTGGGGCGACGAGGCAGCCACACACCAGGGCGGCGCGGCCCAAGCCCTGGCCGCGCCGGCCTGTGGTGTGGGCCCCTCGTGGCGCCCCCTGACCTACCCTTCCGCCTACTTAAGCCTTCGTCGAGAATAACTCCAGTACCGAGAGCCACGATACGGAAAACCTTCCAGAGACGCCGCCGCCGCCAATCCCATCTCGGGGGATTCAGGAGATCGCCTCCGGCACCCTGCCGGAGAGGGGAATCATCTCCCGGAGGACTCTTCACCGCCATGGTCGCCTCCGGAGTGATGAGTGAGTAGTTCACCCCTGGACTATGGGTCCATAGCAGTATCTAGATGGTCGTCTTCTCCTAATTGTGCTATCATTGTTGGATCTTGTGAGCTGCCTAACATGATCAAGATCATCTATCTGTAATGCTACATGTTGTGTTTGTTGGGATCCGATGAATAATGAATGCTATGTCATGTTGATTATCAATCTATCATCTATGTGTTGTTTATGATCTTGCATGCTCTCCATTGCTAGTAGAGGCTCTGGCCAAGTTTTTGCTTGTAACTCCAAGAGGGAGTATTTATGCTCGATAGTGGGTTCATGTCTCCATTAAATCTGGGGGAGTGACAGAAACCTCTAAGGTTGTGGATGTGAAGTTGCCACTAGGGATAAAACATCAATGCTATGTCTGAGGATATATTCGTTGATTACATTACACACCATACTTAATGCAATTGTCTGTTGTTTGCAACTTAATACTGGAGGGGGTTCGGATGATAACCTGAAGGTGGACTTTTTAGGCATAGATGCATGCTGGATAGCGGTCTATGTACTTTGTCGTAATGCCCAATTAAATCTCACAATACTCATCATAACATGTATGTGCATGGTCATGCCCTCTTTATTTGTCAATTGCCCAATTGTAATTTGTTCACCCAACATGCTTATTCTTATCGGAGAGACACCACTAGTGAACTGTGGACCCCGGTCCATTCTTTTACATCGAATACAATCTACTGCAATACTCCTTCTACTGTTTTCTGCAACAATCATCATCCACACTATACATCTAATCCTTTGTTACAGCAAGCCAGTGAGATTGACAACCTCACTGTTACGTTGGGACAAAGTACTTTGGTTGTGTTGTGCAGGTTCCACGTTGGCACCGGAATCCCTGGTGTTGCGCCGCACTACACTCCGCCGCCATCAACCTTCAACGTGCTTCTTGGCTCCCACTGGTTCGATAAACCTTGGTTTCTTACTGAGGGAAAACTTGCTGCTGTACGCATCACACCTTCCTCTTGGGGTTCCCAACGGACGCGTGATGTACGCGTATCAGTTCCCAACGGACGTGTGCATCACGCGCCATCAAGACCTTTTTCTGGCGTCGTTGCCGGGGAGATCAAGACACGCTGCAAGGGGAGTCTCTCACATCCAATCTCTTTACTTTGTTTATTGTCTTGCTTTATTTTATTTTCTGTCTTGTTTGCTTTCTTTATATCAAAAACACACAAAAATTAGTTACTTGTTTTACTTTATTTAATTCGGTTTTGCTTTACTTATTTTTATTATTGTTAAAATGAATACTCCTGAGAACACTAAGTTGCGTGACTTCACTAGCACAAATAATAATGATTTCATATGCACACCTATTGCTCCACCTGCTACTACAGCAGAATTTTATGAAATTAAACCTGCTTTACTAAATCTTATTATGAGAGAGCAATTTTCTGGTGTTAATACTGATGATGTTGTTGCCCATCTTAATAATTTTGTTGAACTTTGTGAAATGCAAAAGTATAAGGATGTAGATGGGGACATTATAAAACTGAAATTGTTTCCTTTCTCCTTAAGAGGAAGAGCTAAAGATTGGTTGCTATCTTTGCCTAAGAATAGTATTGATTCATGGACTAAATGTAAGGATGCTTTCATTGGAAGATATTATCCTCCTGCTAAAATTATATCTTTGAGAAGTAGCATTATGAATTTTAAGCAATTGGATAATGAACATGTTGCCCAAGCATGGGAAAGAATGAAATCTTTGGTAAAGAATTGCCCTACCCATGGACTAACTACTTGGATGATCATCCAAACTTTTTATGCAGGATTAAATTTTTCTTCGAGGAACCTATTGGATTCAGCTGCTGGAGGTACTTTTATGTCCATCACTTTGGGTGCTGCAACAAAGCTTCTTGATGATATGATGATCAACTACTCTGAATGGCACACTGAAAGGACTCCTCAAGGTAAGAAGGTAAATTCTGTTGAAGAAACCTCCTCTTTGAGTGATAAGATTGATGTTATTATGTCTATGCTTGTTAATGGTAGATCTAATGTTGATCCTAATAATGTTCCTTTAGCTTCATTGGTTGCTCAAGAAGAGCATGTTGATGTGAACTTCATTAAAAAAATAATTTCAACAACAGTGCTTATAGGAATAATTTTGGTAACAACTATAGGCCATATCCTTCTAATAATGGTAGTGGTTATGGTAATTCTTACAACAATAGTAGGAGTGTACACTCTGGTCTTGAAGTCATGCTTAAAGAATTCATTAGTACACAAACCGCTTTTAACAAATCTGTTGAGGAAAAGCTTGGTAAAATTGATGTTCTTGCTTCTAAGGTTGATAGTCTTGTTGCTGATGTTGATCTTTTAAAACTGAAAGTTATGCCTAATGATACTAAAGATATTCATTCATTTGCTACAGCAAACGCTATCCAAGTTCGAATTAATGACAATATTAGAATGATGGCCGAATTGCATGCTAGGTGGGAAAGAGAAGAAAAACTTGCTAAAGAGAATAATGTAGCAAAAGTTTGGACTATTACCACCACTAGTAATGTTGATGCTTCACATGTTGCTAAACCTCCTACTATCAATGGTAAAATAATTGGTGTTTGCAATGTTTCTACTTCTAATACAAAGCATGCACAATTGCCTGAAACTGCTGAAACTGTTTGTGATAAAAGTGCTGAAATTTTTCAGAGTATTGGGGACAATGATCCCATTGCTTTAGATCATAATGGTTTTGATTTTTATAATTGTCATATCTCTGAAGTTATTAAGTTCTTGCAAAAACTTGCTAGAAGTCCTAATGCTAGTGCTATAAACTTGGCCTTTACAAAACATATTACAAATGCTCTCATATAAGCTAGAGAAGAGGAATTAAAACTTGAAGCTTCTATTCCTAGGAAGTTAGAAGATGGTTGGGAGCCCATCATTAGAATGAAGGTCAATGATTTTGATTGTAATGCTTTATGTGATCTTGGTGCAAGTATTTCTGTTATGCCTAAGAAACTCTATGATATGCTTGACTTGCCACCATTGAAATATTGTTATTTGGATGTTAATCTTGCTGATAATTCTATAAAGAAACCTTTGGGGAGGATTGACAATGTTCACATTACCGTTAACAATAACCTTGTCCCCGTTGATTTTGTTGTTTTGGATATTGAATGCAATGCATCTTGTCCTATTGTTTTGGGAAGACCCTTTCTTCGAACAGTTGGTGCTATTATTGATATGAAAGAAGGAAATATTAAATATCAATTCCCTCTTAAGAAAGGTATGGAACACTTCCCTAGAAAGAGAATGAAGTTGCCTTTTGATTCTATTAGTAGAACAAATTATGATGTTGATGCTTCTTCTCTTGATGTTACTTGATGTACACTTTCTGCCCCTAGCTGAAAGGCGTTAAAGAAAAGCGCTTATGGGAGACAACCCATTATTTTATTTTCTGCAATTTTTGTTTTATATTTGAGTCAAGGTGACAAGGGATTAACTTGTCAATGCCTATGGATTGTAGGCTAGGGTTTAGTTAGAAGTAGAGGGTAAGTAGATCTCGAAGGTTTCAGCCGAAAAGTACTCGACGATTGTGAAAACTAGGATTTGCAGACAATGATTCGATCCTCTCTTTCGTCCCTCGACTCCCCCTTATATATGAGGTGAAGCCGAGGGATTCGTGCTATACAAGTTTACAGAGTCCGGGACGGTTTCTAACTCGTCCCGCCAGATTACAAACAACACTTCCTATTACAACTCTATCTTTCCTTAGTAAATCTTGGGCTCCCGAATCTTCTTATTCTTCGGGTATTGGGCCTCCAGTAAACCCCGGGTACCATCTTCGGCAGGCCCATTTGGGATGCCTATGTCAGTAGCCCCCGAGATTTTGCTTGAATCGTAGAGTCAGGGAAAATCTCCATTGTTTATTTTTACTCAAAAGCTTTAACCTTTTATATTTCTTCACATAAAATTCTATATTGTACAGGGATACTGGTAATTGGGGCTAGTTCATCTGACGGATCAGGTACTAGTTAACTGCTCTAGTGGCAATCCGCAAAAACCTACTTCAAAATCACGTCCCCGGACATGATCTCGGGATCTTGTGTAAACGTCGACGGGTGCCGCTTAAGGTCTTACCATTACGTCGAGTCCCGCCAAATTTATCGGGTACCTAACGCGTCCGTTAGGATTTTTCTTCGTATCTGTTGATACGGATAAAAGTAGCAGAGCGCAGTCTTTGGCGATGCCACGCCCAGCAGAGCGGATCTGGGGTCTTACCTTCGCAAATTTTGCGGCATTCAGAAATTGATCGCAACTTCGGCGTTCTGAGAATATATTGTCGAGTGCTTTTCCGGCTGTTGGAATGGCACATTTTATCGAGTCATATATGACTTATATTGTTCTCCCGATGGGAGTATATGTAGAGTTAATTATAACTCGAAATATACTCTCTTGTTTTTCTATTTTTGTTAATTTAATCTGGCACGCGAACAGGCGTTCCCGATGGGAGTAACTTCGAGGCTACAACCAAGAACTTGTGCTTGGTTGTAGGCTCAACATTTTAGTCCACCTTGTCGCTATATTTTCATTACTTCCCAATATGATCTCTTTCTTCTTCTCTCTTTTTTTTATCTCTCGGGTGCGCGAACAGCGCTCCCGATGGGAGTAGCCCCCGAGGCTACAGCCAAGGACTTGTGCTTGGTTGTAGGCTCCCGCAATTTCTATATTTGTCATACTTGAAAATTTACTTTTTTCTGAAGTAGCCCCCGAGCATTTGGGCAAAAACTTGTATTTGATCAAAGGCTCCCGAAGTATTGAATAATTCTTTCTGTCGTCACTTTTCTTTTATTTTTCTTGTCGACATACTTCCCTTAATCAAATTTACTTCATCCTCCTCGAATAGTCGTGATTTTTCTGCCCTGTGGGTCCATTGCTTCGACTACGTTGACACGTCGTGCAAGTAGTGGACACACGTCCTCCGCTTTTCCTGGCGCACGTACGGTAACGCCTATTTCAGTAAAAATACTCTTTTGCCCTTGTGTCTAGAAGATCCATCCTCACCACACGATTTCTTCATCCAACGGCACACTGCTTCACCCGAATCTTATATAAACCCTTCTTCAACCTTCGTTCATCCCCTCGCTTGCGCCGCTCACCTGTTCCTTTTCGCAAAACTTCCCCTGCGCCCAACTCTCTCCAATCTTCCGTACGCACATACATTGCTCTGCCCACTGCCGTTGATGCCACCGCGCACGCGTCTGACTCGCCACAGCACGCCGGAATCCAAGATGGCCGCCGAGGATTTTGAGTGGGAGAGATCCAAAATCTCCAATCAAGACATCAACACGCTGAAGAGGCTCGGCCTCATGACGAAGGAGGACGCCATCCGCTTTCCTAGCGAAGAAAGCTACCCTAAGCCTCCAATGGAGTATCGGGTTAGTTTTGTTGATCACCTGATCCGCGGCCTTTCAACCCCAATCCACGATTTCCTCCGCGGCCTTCTTTTTGTTTATGGGATTCAACTGCACCAGTTGACTCCCAATTCCATCCTTCACATTTCTATTTTTATCACACTTTGCGAATGCTTCCTCGGAATCACTCCCAATTGGGCTCTGTGGAAGCGCATTTTCTGCCTCCGCCGTAATGGCTCCCACAACGTCACTTATAACATAGGTGGCGTTGTTATCTGTGTTCGGACTGATGTTGATTATTTCGACGTCAAGTTTCCTGATTCTGTCCAAGGATGGCGCAAAAAGTGGCTCTACATCCACGAAGAAAGCGCCAATTCTGTGGAGCACAACATAGTTCCTTTCGACGGAAGTGCCAGGATTCAGCGTCGCCGTTCCTGGGATGCCGAAGCTTTTCCTTAGGATTAGGGTGCAGCCTCTTCAGGCTCGCAAAAATCCCCTCTGGACGTATTCTGGTGAAAACGACGCCAATAGAATCTCCGATGATCTTTCTGCAAAGGACTTGGAGAAGTTGATCCGAAGAGTTTCCCGCTTGGCAAAAAAGGATCCTATTCCTTCCGCTTGTCGCGTGGAACCATACAGCTCCGCCAATCCTCTCCCCGAGGTATTTTGCCTTCTCGAGTTTCTATCTTGTTCCGAATTTGCCCTGTATCTCATTGTATTTGTGTCACTCTAATTTTTCTTTTGTCGCTGTTTTCTTGCAGAACCATCCTACTATGACTTCCCTTCCTCCTCTTCCTGAGGATGGAGAAGTCGAAGAACGGGGCATCGTTGCCGAAGATACCCCAGGTTCTTCTATTCCTGAAAGTGAAGTCGCGGGTTCCCACAAATCTGCGGCTTCCCATGAAAAGGAAGTTGAATCTGAGGCCAGTGAATCGACGCAATCCCTTCCTCCTGCAGTTTCCCCAAAGAACAAAAGGAAAAGGCATGATGCCGAGGATTCTGGCACTTCTAAGGCTGAAGAAGCTGGTCCTTCTAATCCGAAGGCAGCTTACGATCCTTATGTTGAATCCCTCATCAGCTCGTAAGTCACTTATCTCGCTATATTTTTGTACTCGAAATATTTATCTTGTCGTGCTTTTTATACTGCCGATTTTTTGATCAATCAGTGATGAGGAGGAAGAAGTACCAGTTACTGACGTGGCTCCTCGAACAAGCACGTCACGTACTGTACTTGCCTCAGACACACTAGTTGAAGGAGAAGAAACGTCGCCTCCTCAACAAGACGTCGTCACCACTACTCCGCCATCAAGCCCCCGAGTCCCTTCACCAAAAAGGGCAAGGGTTGAAAAGATTGTTGATCCTGCCCCTCAGTTGGGCAGTTCGTCGACTCTGCTCTTAGATGATGTAAGTCTGTCGACATCTATATTTTCCTTATTTTATTTTTTTCACCTTTTCTCTTTTTCATGCCGATGTTTCTTTTACTGTGTTCACGCTGAACAGCCTATGATCAAGGATCTTCTCCGCATCGGGTCCCAATTTATTGGGTACCGTGAATATGCCGCCAGAGCCGAAGGTAACGACTTTTATACTCGCTATTTTGCACTGACTTTCTATTCCTGTTGCTTGTCGCTATTTTTTGATCTTTCTTTTCTTTCTTTTTCATATCTCGACAGAAAAACTCTCAGAGGCCAACGAACGTGTCGACGCACTTGCTCAAAAACTCGAGCAAAGTGAGGCGGCTCGCAAGAAAGCTGAACTCGCTGCTAGCAAAGCCAAGGTCGAAGCTGATGAAGCTAAGGCGAAAGCTGCTGGTGTCGAGGAACTGCAGAAGAAACTTGAGGATGCGACAGCTGCCTTGGATGAGCACAAAGCTGCACAAGCTTCTCGTGACGAAGGAATCCTCAAGCGTTTGAAGTCGCAAAGTCGACGTACTCTGAGTAATATTATCAATCCCTTTTATTTTACTGCACTTCCTGTTTCTTGGTTGTTGACTGATGTCTTGTCTCGTGTGGCAGCCCAAACAAACCAGGATTTTGATCTGGATAATCCTGTCAACGATCCTCTCCTTGACGCACTTTCTCTTCTGGAGTTTCACGGGCGCGAAATTCGTGAAGGCGTGGCAAATGCTAATGCAGGATTGTCAGCGTTGTTCCCTTATTTCTTCCCGAAGAAAGAAGAACCCGCAACTTTCCTTAACCTCGCCAAGATGTTTAATGCTTCGGAAGACCTGGGATTGAAGATGCGTCAGGAGAATATGAAGGTTTCTTTATCGAGTATCTTGTTGCCTCGGTTGCCGACAGCCAACGACGCTTGATTGGATGAAGGTTGGCGACACCGGCCGATAGAGCGATCCAAGATGGAGGTCGCTGATCAAGGCGGCCAAGCCCAACACGAAGAAGATATTGGCGTATCTGGGGATCAAGCCAGCTTCAACTCCTAGCTCCTCGAGGCCGGAGGTCTAGTTGCATGCCTCTGTTTTTCTTTCTGTTTCTTTTGCTTCTGTCGCCAAAGTAGTCATTTGGCGACACGTACTTTCTTAACTCCACTGTAATGCCCTTGTAATTATTCCAAGAGATTAATGAAGACTTCTATCTTTGCTTGTTATTTGATGTTGTCTTGTTTATTTTTCAGTTGATATTTGATAACTATACTCCATGTTCTGCTCCTTCCAATGTTTCGCCTTCTTCTTCCCGCGCGAGGAAAGCTTTTGGTGATACCGCTCCTGTCGACGATACCTTGTCGCAAGAACTGGATGAACTTCGGCAACAACCTCAGTATGCGAAGAAGCAAACACTTGTGATGATGGAGCAATCTCGTAAGTCATCCGAAGCCGAAAAATTGCTCTTCAACAAGCTCGCGAGGCCGTAGCTGCTAAGGAAATTGCTGCTTCCGAGGCTGAAAAGGCGACTATTCGAGAAAATTTCATGCTCGAATTAATGAATGAAGCCGGTGCTGCAGATATGCTCGGGTATGCCTGTTTCATCCGCTGATATCCTTTATTTGCATACTATTGTTTCTTTGAAGGTTTCCGCTTTTTGTTTTGATAGGTGCCTTTACCGATGCCGCCGCCGAGGAAGAGAGGGTGAATGCTAGGACAACCCTCCTTGTTAATCTCTCCTTGGACCATGGTTCTTTGTTTTGGGCTACCCCGGAAAGGACCCGCCAAATTGTCAGATTTCAAGATCGCGCCTCTCAAACTCGCGATTTCCTCGACTTCTGTACCAAGACCTTGTCCATGGTTTACAACTCCATGTTTCCTCGCAACGTCCAACCAAAAACTCTTCCTGAATTGATGGAAAGGTTCAAGGATGCTCGCAGTATCCATGATTTTGTCAAAGCTCAACTAGTAGCTGGTGCCAGATTTGCTCTTATCATGCTCCAAATCTGCCACTCGAAGCTTGACCTTACCCAGGTTGTCGAGAAGGTTCACCAAAAAGTAAAACGGCGGAGAGTTGGTGTTGACAGGATTAACACGAAGGTTACGCCTATAGCCGAAGAAATGATTGAGGACCTACTTCGGATGGATGCCGACTTTTTTGCCGATGGCCATTATGCCGATTTTCTTGGTGCTGCTCCTGAGGAAAACAGGGTTACTCTTGATGACATATTGAATCAAGACTAGTTAGTTTCTTCTTGTAGATACTTCTTCTTTGTAATCCATGACTATATTGTAAAGTAATCATTATATTTCTCTGTTTGTTTAGCCCCCGAGTGTTTCGGTGACTCTTTACTATATTTGTATACTTGCGAGGTTTTGAATCAAGGCATTTATATATTTAAGGCGAATATGAGCCCCCAAGCTTTTTATTGAGCACTATTTTGTATTTTTGTTGACTCACGAGGTATTTGAATACCAAGGCAAGTTTTTCCTTTTGTCGATGAACTATATTGAAATTCGTCGGAGCGACGACTTTGGTCATGTCGATAAGGAAGAAAAGTTATATTGTCACTATCTTTATTATATTGCAGCACCGCGAGCCCGCCTCATTAAAAACCTTCTCCGGCCCCACTCGGTGCCCCGAAAAAGGAAAAAAGTGCGTCTGAAAACTCGCGGGCGTTTCAGTACATTGAAGCTTTACAAAGACTATATTTTGACTCTAGGCGTAAAAACGCCTAAGTTGCGCCACGTTCCAGGGGTTTGGCTCCTCCACCCCTGTCTTCTTGTCCTTTATTCTGTATGCTCCTCCTCCAATTACTTCCGTGACAATGTAAGGGCCAAGCCATGGTGACTCGAGTTTTTCATGACTTTTTTGCGTGAGCCGAAGAACTAGGTCTCCCACCTGAAAAGATCTTGGCCGCAAACGTCGACTGTGGTAATTCTTCAAATCCTGTTGATATTTGGTTACCCGAGATAATACTTCATCTCGAGCTTCATCAAGTGCGTCGACGTCGTCTTCTAGCACTCTTCTCGACGTTTCTTCATCATATTCAGCGACACGTGGAGAGTTGTGCTCTATCTCGATTGGTAGTACTGGTACTGCCTCCATGAACCAGGAAAAACGGAGTTTCCTGCGTTGCTGTGTTTGGTGTTGTTCGGATGCTCCACAACACGCTTGGTAGTTCTTCTGGCCAGGTATGTCGAGCTTTTTCCAGTGGTCCTAACAAGCGCTTCTTGATACCATTGCAGATGATGCCATTGGCTTTCTCGACTTGCCCATTGGTTTGAGGATGTGCAACTGACGCAAAGTTCAGCTTAATACCCACCTCTTCGCAATAATCTTTGAATTCATGGGATGTGAAGTTGCTGCCGTTGTCTGTGACGATGCTGTGGGGCACTCCAAATCTGAAGACGAGGCCTTTTACAAATTTTACTGCGGATGCTCCATCTGGTGAATTTATCGGCTTCGCTTCTATCCACTTTGTAAACTTATCGACAGCTACTAGCATGTACTCCTTTCCTCCTGGCCAGGATTTGTGTAACTTACCCACCATATCAAGTCCCCATTGAGCAAAGGGCCAAGACAATGGTATTGGTGCTAGCTCACTGCTGAGAGTGAGGTTTTGCGGCGAACCTTTGACATGCGTCGCAAGTTCTTACTATGTCCTTGGCGTCCTCGATTGCTGTCAAATCCGCAGAATCCCCGCCGAAAAACCTTGGCTGCGATAGCTCGACTACTTGCGTGGTGGCCACATATTCCTTCGTGTACATCCTTCAGGATTATTCTTCCTTCTTCGGGTGTAACGCACCTTTGCAAAACGCCTGAAATACTTCGCTTATACAATTCTCCCTTGACCACCGTAAAAGCTTTGGAGCGTCGAATTACTCGCCTTGCTTCAACTGGATCATCGGGTATTTCTTTCCTCATGATGTATGATATGTACGGCTGCATCCATGGTATCTGTATCACCATGACCAAGTCCTGATCTTCTTCTTCGTCCTCTTGCTTTTCCTTGGCAGCCCCCGAGGGTTTCTTCTCCTTCTTTTTTGACTTTGTTGGCTTAGTGGATCTCTCTGTTATCTCTTCCCAGAATACACCTGGCGGGATTGGAAGGCACTGTGACCCGATGTTTGCAAGAACGTCGGCTTCGTCATTGCTCAACCTGCTAATATGATTTACTTCGCATCCATCGAATAACTTCTCAAGCTCGTTGTACACCTCCTTGTATGCCATCATGCTATCATTGATTGCGTCACATTGGTTCATAACTTGCTGAGCCACCAACTGTGAGTCGCCAAAGATTTTTAATCGAGTTGCTCCGCAGGCTTTTGCCATCTTCATCCCGTGTATGAGAGCCTCATATTCTGCTTCATTGTTAGATGCGTTAAGGAACGTCATCCGGAGGATGTACTTTAATTTGTCGCCTTCAGGTGATATGAGTACTACTCCTGCGCCAGCTCCTTTCTAGTCTCTTGGACCCATCAAAGTTCATGGTCCAAGTTCTCGATAAATCTGAGGTCCTGTATTTTGCAACTCCATCCATTCTCGCGATGAAGTCCGGCAGTATTTGCGACTTTATTGCTTTTCTTTTTCATACGTGATGTCCCGAGGGGAAAGTTCTATTCCCCAAAGGGAGACACGACCCGTAGCTTCGGGTTATTCAAGATATTTGATAAGGGAGCTTCATTGACCACTATGATCGGGTGTGCCGAAAAATAGTGGCGCAATTTTCGTGTCGTCGTGAACACTCCATATGCTAGTTTTTGGTACCGAGGGTACCTTTGTTTTGAAGGTGACAAGACTTCGCTCACGAAGTATACCGGCCGCTGCACTCCATGGATTTTCCCTTCTTCTTCTCTTTCGACAACTAATACCGTGCTAACCACTTGGGGCGTGGCTGCAATATATAGCAGAGAGGTTCCTTTTCCTTTGGAGCCACCAGGATTGGTGGTGTCGAGATTTTTCGCTTCAGATCCTCGAAAGCTCTGTCGGCCTCTTCGTTCCACCGGAATTTATCTCCTTGTTTTATCAGCGCATAAAATGGTAACGCTTTTTCTCCTAACCTCGGCGACGAACCTGCTCAAAGCTGCGACTCGCCCGGCTTAGCTCGTATTTCTTTCAACTTTGTTGGCTTTCTCATTGTTACTATGGCTTGTATTTTGTCGGGATTTGCTTCAATCCCTCTTGCCGAAACTAGAAACCCCGTAAGTTCTCCCGCTGGGACGCCAAAAGAACACTTCGTCGGGTTCGCCTTGAGGCAGAATTTGTCGAGGTTGTCAAAAGTTTCTTTGAGATCCCTCGATCAATGTTGTCCCCTTTTTTGATGTTATGACGACATCATCGATGTATACTTGCACGTTTTTCCCGATCCGTGTTGCTAAACACTTCGCATCATCCTCTCGATATGTTGCTCCCGCATTTTTTAGACCAAAGGGCATTGTTTTGTAGCAAAACACGCCGTAAGGTGTAATAAACGCTGTCTTGGCTTCATCATCTTCTTTTAATCTGATCTGGTTATAACCAGAGTATGCATCCAAGAAGGAAAGACGTTCGCAACCTGCCGTGGAGTCGATAATTTGATCGATCCTTGGGAGGGGAAAGTGATCCTTAGGACAATGTTTATTGAGACACGTAAAGTCGACGCACATGCGAAGGACTGTCGTGTTTTTCTTCGGCACCATCACTCGGGTTAGCTACCCATGTGGCTTCAGTAGATATTTCTCCGATAAAACCAGCTTCTTCGAGTCGATTTATTTCTGAAAGCATGGCTTTGCGGTTTGGTTCCGAAAACGCCGCAAAGGTTGTCCGATTGGTTTCGTCGTTGGATCCAAATTTAGGTGGTGCTCGGCAAGTTCCCTGGTACTCCTGGCATGTCAGCTGGACACCATGCAAAGATTTTCCAGCTTCTCACGGAGGAACTTGACGAGCGCGCTTTCCTATGCGATATCCATATCGTTTGCGATAGATGTCGTCTTTTTTGGATCCGTCGGGTGAATCTCGCACCTCCTTAGAATTTTTCTCTCGTGTTGAAAGTTGATTCTTTATTTGGCCTTCCAACGTCCTGGGCAAGACGTCGTAATCAGTCATGCTTTTTGACGCCAAGTACTCGGCTTGCATCCCGAAAGTTTCTGCCAACTCGTGAAAATCCTTGTCGCACTTATCGGCTAAGGCAAAGCTTCCCTTGATCGTTATTGGTCCTTCTTGGTCCGGGCAACCTCCACAACAGGTATGTATAGTGTGGTACTGCCATAAATCTAGCATATGCTGGTCGTCCCAACAGAGCGTGGTATTGTGATGGAAAATCCACGACTTCAAATTCGAGCTTCTCGATTCTATAATTTTCTCGGGTCCCAAATTGAACATCGAGATTGATTTTTCCCAATGGATAACTTGGTTTCTCTGGTGTGATGCCGTGGAACCTTGTGTCTGTTGGTTTCAAGTTTGCTAAGGATATGTTCATCTTCCTCAATGTATCTGCATACATGAGGTTCAAGCTGCTGCCGCCGTCTATGAACACTCGAGAGACATCAAATCCTCGCGATAATCGCCGGCGTAATAAGTGCTGACTGCCCTGGTCGAGGAACTTGCTGCGGATGATCTGCTATTGTGAAGCCGATATCTTGTCCTGACCAATTAAGGTACTCAACTGTTGGTGGAGGCATTTTTTCTGCCATAAACACCTGTCGTGAGATTACTTTTTGAGCTCTATTGGACGGCCTTCCCTTCTGAATCATCAACACTGCTCCGTTGGAGTTAGGATCAACATAGGGTGGTGGTGCAGGTGCTGCCGCTATTCTTAGCTGGTGTCGATTGTCCTCTGTAATCGCGGGAGGTGGCGGTAGATGAATCTCGCTCCTAGGCTCCCGAGGGTTTCTCTGTGCTGCTCGAGCGTGAGCATTTTCTGCGTATCTGAACATTGCCTGAAAATTCCGACAGTCTTTCTCGCAGTGCCCCGACTGTCTTTTTCCCGTTGTCGTCGAGGAAGAAGTGCATCCGGCACGGTCCGTTCCAAAGCATTTCCTCGGGGGACACGAAAGGTCTTGGAAACCTCGGCCCACTATTTTGCCTGTTGCGTGAATCATCCCTATTATCACCTCGCTGTTCACTGCTTCTCTGGTAATCATCTCTATTGCCTCCTGTATTTGTCCGAAAACCTGCCGAAATTTGTCCTGGGGCGTCGTAGTTCTGGTACGTCCGAGGAAATCTTCGCCTCGGTTGATAGTTTCGACCATGGTCCTCCTCTGGCGACCTGTGTCGTTTGTTGTGGACAGCGTCTTCTCCATCTGCCCATTTATTTGCTATCTCCATTAACGCGGATACTGTCCTTGGATTGGTCCTTCCCAAATCCTCGACAAAGTCTCCACGCCTGACTCCTGCGACAAACGCATCTATTGCTCTCTCGTCAGATATGTTTTCTGCCGAGTTTTTGATGATATTCCATCTCTGGATGTACTTTCTCATTGGCTCATCTGGCTTTTGTCGACACGCTCTCAACTCCTCTAACGATGCGGGTTTTTTGCACGTGGATCTGAAGTTCTTGACGAACACGTCCTCGAAACTTTCCCACTGCCGATGGATCCTGGAGCGAGTTTCTTTATCCATGATCGTGCGGCACCACTCGGGTGCACCTGGATGCTTTGCATGGCTGTTGCCCTAGTTCCTCCCGCCGCCTTCACCGTCTCCAGATAGTCGACTAGCCAATCCTCTGGATCTTGAAGGCCGTCGAATTTCTTGAAATTATCGGGTAACTTGAATCCTGAGGGGACTCGCGTTTTTCGGACTCTCCTCGTAAAGCATGGTAAGCCGCACATATCTTCGTCGTTGAGTTCTGGGGATTGCCGATGATCCCTTCTGTTTTGCCGCGCTCTGTCGACTCTTGCTTGTGCTGCTGTGTCTCTTGCTCCACTTGGCCCTTCAGGTGCTGCCGCTGTTGCTGCTGCGGGTCGCGGACTATTTTGCCTTGCCACTCCTTCGGGAGGCGTTGATATAAACGCTGTCCCCATAGCTCCAACTCCTGCTACCGCCATATTGTACAGTGTTTCCCTTGGGTCACCCGGAGGTGGTTTAGATGCAAGGATAAAAGCGTGTGTCGCCATATACCCAGCCTCTGGTGTCTTAGGTATGATGTTTCCTCTTGTATCTATCGACATAAAGGACATGTCGAGGTTTTGAACCAAGTGTTCTCTTTCTGCCTCGGGTATGTGTTGCAGCCTTGATCTTGCTCTGTTCCGCGCCTCCCGATGGCTATCACCCGTAGTTCTAGATTGTCGACTTAGATCTGCCCTTCTCCTGCTGGATGCAGAAGCTGCCTCCTTTCTCCTGTTCAACTCAGCTGTCTGTTTTTCCAATTCCCTGGCAGCTCGTGCGAGCCTATATTGATATGCTTGCAATTCTTCTGGTGTGGCTGTGGTAGCCATTGGTTCTGTGCCGTTCATAGCTCTTGCAGCTCTGTCCCACGCTGCTTGTGAAAGTTGAACTCTATCTCGCGGCTCTGGCCCGACGTATTTGTTGCCCAAGCCTTGTCGCAGATTGGAGGGATCGACGTATGGATTTCCCAAACTGTCGAAAGCCTCAGATGTCTCTTCTTGATTTTCAATGGCGTAAATCTGATGATACTTTGTACTCAGATCTATGTTGGGTTTGGTGACATCGTCGTTGAGATTGATGAAGACCTTGCCCACTGTCAAAGATTTGTCGATGAAGTCGTGACTGTCGACATCGCTTGAGCCATCGCTTATATACGAGTCCGCAGATGACTCAAACGATATGTCGTTGAAGATCTTGGCGAGTTTCTCTCTTGCTCTGATACTGACGTAGCGTGTCGCCGAGGTTTCTTCTTCTCCTGACTCGTTTGACGATGCATAGCTTGAAAAATCGGAATCGGCCACTGATGATCCCGACGAAATCGGAATTTCGACACGATACGATCCTTCCTTCTCGACGCGAAAGTGGAACCTTCCGAACGTCATCTCCATGGGCTCCGCCAGATACGCATATGCATCCAAACGGGAGGGTGGGTGAGGAACAAAATCGACAAGACCAGTAGCGATCTGTTTACCTCGATCCATTGTGTTGCTTGCGGTTGACGATGTCGAAGATCTTGAGCGTGCCATCGAGATCAGCTCCTTACGCCTCTAATTCCCACAGACGGCGCCAATTGACAAGGGATTAACTTGTCAATGCCTATGGATTGTAGGCTAGGGTTTAGTTAGAAGTAGAGGGTAAGTAGATCTCGAAGGTTTCAGCCGAAAAGTACTCGACGATTGTGAAAACTAGGATTTGCAGACAATGATTCGATCCTCTCTTTCGTCCCTCGACTCCCCCTTATATATGAGGTGAAGCCGAGGGATTCGTGCTATACAAGTTTACAGAGTCCGGGACGGTTTCTAACTCGTCCCGCCAGATTACAAACAACACTTCCTATTACAACTCTATCTTTCCTTAGTAAATCTTGGGCTCCCGAATCTTCTTATTCTTCGGGTATTGGGCCTCCAGTAAACCCCGGGTACCATCTTCGGCAGGCCCATTTGGGATGCCTATGTCACAAGGTGCTTGTTACTACTGTAGCAATACCTTTGTATCTTTACTTTATTGCATTTTTGTGCCAAGTAAAGTCTTTGATAGTAAAGTTGATACTAGATTTGGATTTCTGCGCAGAAACAGATTTTTAGTTGTCACGAATTTGAGCAGTTCTCTCTGTAGGAGAATCTAAAAATTCTGTAAAAATTCATGAGTAATCCTCAGATATGTACGCAACTTTCATTCAATTTGAGCTTCTTCATCTGAGCAAGTTAAGTGCCTCAAAAAAATTCGTCTTTACGGACTGTTCTGTTTTGACAGATTCTGCCTTTTATTTCACATTGCCTCCTTTACTGTGTTTGAGTGGATTTCTTTGCTCCATTAAATTTCAGTAGCCTTGGGTAATGTCCAGAAGTGTGGGGAATTATTGTGTCCTCTCTGAACATGTGAATTTTTGATTATGCACTAACCCTCTAATGAGATTGTTTTGAGTCTGGTGTGGAGGAAGTTTTCAAGGATCAATAGAGGAGGATGATATAATATGATCAAGAAGAGTGAAAAGTCTAATCTTGGGGATGCCCCCGTGGTTCACCCCTGTATATTTCAAGAAGACTCAAGCATCTAAGCTTGGGGATGCCCAAGGCATCCCCTTCTTCATCAACAACTTATCAGGTCACCTCTAGTGAAACTATATTTTTATTCCGTCACATCTTATGTGCTTTACTTGGAGCGTCTGTGTGTTTTTATTTTTGTTTATATTTGAATAAATTTGGATCCTAGAAATCCTTGTGTGGGAGAAAGACACGCTCCGCTGTTTCATATGAACACTTGTGTTCTTAGTTTTACTTTTAATATTCATGACGAAGGTTGAAAGCCGCTTCATTGCTATTTGGTTGGAAATAGAAAATGCTTCATGTGGTAATTGGTATATTGTCTTGAATAATTTGATACTTGGCAATTGTTTTGAGCTCTCAAGTAGATCATGTTTAAGATCTTGCATCATGTAGTTTAAACCTATTAGCGGAGAACTACCGTAGAGCTTGTTGAAATTTGGTTTGCATGATTGGTCTCTCTAAAGTCTAGATATTTTCTGGTAAAAGTGTTTGAGCAACAAGGAAGACAGTGTAGAGTCTTATAATGCTTGCAATATGTTCTTATGTAAGTTTTGTTGTACCAGTTCATACTTGTGTTTGCTTCAAACAACCTTGCTAGCCAAAGCCTTGTACCGAGAGGGAATGCTTCTCGTGCATCCAAAACCTTGAGACAAAACCTATGCCATTTGTGTCCACCATAACTACCTACTATATGGTATTTTCTGCCATTCCAAGTAAATTGCTTGCGTTCTACCTTTAAAAATTTCATTCCTTGTCTTTGCAATACATAGCTCATGGGGAGTAGCCTAAAAAACTACTGTGGTAATGAATATGTCGCCTATGTATCTTATTTCTTATAAGTTGCTTGTTGAGCGGTAACCATGTTTCTGGGGACGCCATCAACCTGTCACACCTTTGTTGAATATCATGTGAGTTGCTATGCATGTTCGTCTTGTCTGAAGTAAGGGAGATTTGCCATGAGTTAAATGGTTTGAGTATGCATATTGTTAGAGAAGAACTTTGGGCCGCCAACCAAAGCCATGTATCATGGTGGAAGTTTCAGCTTGGACATTAATCCTCAAATCTCTTATGAGAATATTATCTGTTGTTGAATGCTTAAAGCATTAAAGAGGAGTCCATTATCTGTTTTCTATGTTGTCCCGGTATGGATGTCCTCAAGTTGAGATCCATCAAAATCGAGAAATCAAATGCGATTTATCTCCTTGGACCTTTGTATAGGTGGCATAGAGGTACCCCTTTGTGACACTTGGTTGAAACATATGTAATGCAATGATAATCCATGGAAATCCGAGCTAAATAGGACAAGGTGCGAGCACTATTAGTATTCGATGCATGAGGCTTGCAACTTATAGGAGGTTTTATGCATAACACATATGAATTATTACTACCGTTGACAAAATTGTTTCCATGTTTTCAAAATAAAAAACTCTAGCACATGAGTAATCCCTGCTTCCCTCTGCGAAGGGCCTTTCTTTTACTTTATGTTGAGTCAGTTTACCTACTTCTTTCTATCTTAGAACCAAACACTTGTGTCAACTGTGTGCATTGATTCTTACATACTTGCTTATTTGCACTCATTATATTACTTTGTGTTGACAATTATCCATGAGATATACATGTTGAAAGTTGAAAGCAACTGCTGAAACTTAAATCTTCCTTTGTGTTGTTTGAAAACCTTCTATTGAGAATCTATTGCTTTATGAGTTAACTCTTATGCAAGACTTGTTGATGCTTGTCTTGAAAGTACTATTCATGAAAAGTCTTTGCTATATGATTCAGTTGTTTAGTCATTATCTTTACCATTGCTTTGAATCACTTCATTCATCTCATATGCTTTACAATAGTATTGATCAAGATTATGATAGTAGCATGTCACTTCAGAAATTATCCTTGTTATCGTTTACCTACTCGAGGGCGAGTACGAACTAAGCTTGGGGATGCTTGATACGTCTCAAACGTATCTATAATTTCTTATGTTCCATGCTTATTTTATGAAAATACTCACATGTTTTATATACACTTTATATCATTTTGATGCATTTACCGGTACTAACCTATTAACAAGATGCCGAAGCGCCAGTTCCTGTTTTCTGCTGTTTTTGGTATCAGAAATCCTACACAGGAAATATTCTCGAAATTGGACGAAACAAAAACCCACGGTCTTATTTTCCACGGAGCCTTCCAGAACACCGAAGAGGAGACGTAGAGGGGCGACGAGGCGGCCGCACCATAGGGGGGCGCGGCCCCACCCCTGGCCGCGCCGCCTTATGGGGTGGGCCCCTCGAGCGTCCCCCAACTCTGCCCCTTCGCCTATATAATCCTTCCATCGCGAAAACCCTAGTACCGAGATCCACGATACGAGAAAAGTTACTGAGACGCCGCCGCCGTCAACCCCATCTCGGGGGGTTCTGAAGATCGCCTCCGGCACCCTGCCGGAGAGGGGAATCATCACCGGAGGGCTCTACATCACCATGCCCGCCTCCGGACTGATGCGTGAGTAGTTCATCCTTGGACTATGGGTCCATAGCAGTAGCTAGATGGTTGTCTTCTCCTCTTGTGCTATCATATTTAGATCTTGTGAGCTGCCTATCATGATCAAGATCATCTATTTGTAATGCTACATGTTGTGTTTGTTGGGATCCGATGAATATGGAATACTATGTCAAGTTGATTATCGATCTATCATATATGTGTTGTTTATGATCTTGCATGCTCTCCGTTGCTAGTAGAGGCTCTGGCCAAGTTGATACTTGTAACTCCAAGAGGGAGTATTTATGCTCGATAGTGGGTTCATGTCTCCATTAAATCTGGGGGAGTGACAGCAACCCCTAAGGTTGTGGATGTGTTGTTGCCACTAGGGATAAAACATCAATGCTTTGTCTAAGGATATTTGTATTGTTTACATTACGCACAGTACTTAATGCAATTGTCTGTTGTTTGCAACTTAATACTGGAAGGGGTGCGGATGCTAACCCGAAGGTGGATGATACGTCTCAAACGTATCTATAATTTCTTATGTTCCATGCTACTTTTGTGATGATACTCACATGTTTTATACACACTTTATGTCATTATTATGCATTTTCCTGAACTAACCTATTAACAAGATGCCGAAGTGCCAGTTCCTGTTTTCTGCTGTTTTTGGTTTCAGAAATCCTACAAAGGAAATATTCTCGGAATTGGACGAAATCAACGCCCAGGGTCCTATTTTCCACGGAAGCTTCCAGAGCACCGAAGAGGGACCAGAGGGGAGCCAAGGGGGCCCCACCCCACATGGCGGTGCGGCCAAGGGGGGGCACCCCCTAGTGTGTGGGCCCCCCAGGACCCCTCCGAGGCTGCCCTTCCGCCTACTTAAAGCCTCCGTCGCGAAAACCCTAAACCAATAAGCCACGATACGGAAAAACTTCCAGAGCCGCCGCCATCGCGAAGTCAAGTTCGGGGGATAGAAGTCTCTGTTCCGGCACGCCGCCGGGACGGGGAATTGCCCCCGGAAGGCATCTCCATCGACACCACCGCCATCTTCATCGCCGCTGCTGTCTCCTATGATGAGGAGGGAGTAGTTCTCCCCCGAGGCTGAGGGCTCTACCGATAGCTATGTGGTTCATCTCTCTCCCATGTACTTCAATACAATGATCTCATGAGCTGCCTTACATGATTGAGATCCATATGATGAGCTTTGTATCACTATTAATCTATGTGCTACTCTAGTGATGTTATTAAAGTACTCTATTCCTCCTCCATGAAGTAATGTTGACAGTGTGTGCATCATGTAGTACTTGGCATAGGTTATGATTGTAATCTCTTGTAGATTATGGAGTTAACTATTACTATGATAGTATTGATGCGATCTATTCACCCTTTCATAGCTGATGGTGACACTGTGCATGCTATGTTAGTACTCGGTCTAAATTGCAACGGTCTATTATGCACTCTAGAGGTTACTTAAATATGAACTCCGGATGTTGTGGAGCTTGTTAACTCCGGCTTGAGGTGTGCTTTTGTAGCCCTACACAATGAATGGTGTTTGTTATCCAACAAGAGAGTGTAGAGTAGTTTTATTATGTGATCATTGTTGAGAGTGTCCACTAGTGAAAGTATGATCCCTAGGCCTTGTTTCTAAGCATTGAAACACCATTTATTTACTGTTCTACTGCATGTTTAGTCGCTGCCATATTTATTTCAGACTGTTATTACCACTCATAATCATCCATATTACTTGTATTTCACTATCTCTTCGCCGAACTAGTGCACCTATACATCTGACAAGTGTATTAGGTGTGTTGGGGACACAAGAGACTTCTTGTATCGTAATTGCAGGGTTGCTTGAGAGGGATATCTTTGACCTCTACCTCCCTGAGTTCGATAAACCTTGGGTGATTCACTTAAGGGAAACTTGCTGCTGTTCTACAAACCTCTGCTCTTGGAGGCCCAACACTGTCTACAGGAAAAGAAGCGTGCGTAGACATCAGTGGACTTTTTAGGCATAGATGCATGCTGGATAGCGGTCTATGTTCTTTGTCGTAATGCCCTAAGTAAATCTCATAGTAGTCATCATGATATGTATGTGCATTGTTATGCCCTCTCTATTTGTCAATTGCCCAACTGTAATTTGTTCACCCAACATGCTATTTATCTTATTGGAGAGACACCACTAGTGAACTGTGGACCCCGGTCCATTCTTTTACATCTGAAATACAACCTACTGCAATCATTGTTCTCTGTTGTTCTTTGCAAACAAACATCATTCTCCACACCATACGTTTAATCCTTTGTTTACAGCAAGCCGGTGAGATTGACAACATCACTGTTAAGTTGGGGCAAAGTATTTTGATTGTGTTGTGCAGGTTCCACGTTGGCGCCAGAATCCCTGGTGTTGCGCCGCACTACACTCCTTCACCAACCTTCACGTGGCCTTCGTCTCCTACTGGTTCGATAACCTTGGTTTCTTACTGAGGGAAAAACTTGCTGCTGTGCGCATCACACCTTCCTCTTGGGGTTCCCAACGGACGTGTGCATCACACGCCATCATGCCTCCCGACGCAAAAACCTTAAATACACCAGCCTCCGTCCACGAAAAGTTCTATAGCTCTGCCACCGCTGAAGGCAAGATCCGGGGGACAGAAGTCTCTGTTTCGGCACCCTGCTGGGACGGGGAATTGCCCCCTTAGCCATCTCCATCGACTCCCTCGTCATCTTCATCATCGTTGCTGACTCCAATGACGAGGAGTGAGTAGTTCTCCCCCGAGGCTGAGGGCTTTACCGGTAGCTATGTGGTCTATCTATCTCTCCATGTATGATCTTTATGTGATCATGAGCTTTTTAATCTAGTTGAATAAGTAGATGTTATTCTTCAACTATTGTTCTACTCAAGTGGTTTTATTATGTGATCTTCGGGGACACCTTGTCCAGCGGTGTGAAGGTGGCAGTGTGCACACCGTGTTTGTTTCTTAAGCTTAATTTACAGAAATACTTATGAATTGTGGTGTCTAGTTAGTACCATCTTTGTATGCTCAAAGTTATAGTGTGAGGCATCCATAGATTGGGAATGCGAACTTTAAGGGGTGCTTATGCATCCCTACACAGTGAATTTGTGTTTGTTATCAATCCGGAGAGTGGTTCAGAGTAGCATAGTGAAGTGATAATATCTATGTATTCAATTATGGTATCATTGTTGAGAGTGTCCACTAGTGAAAGTATATGATCCCTAGGCCTTGTTTCCAAGCATTGAAACACCGTTTACAACCAGTTCTGCTACATGTTTGCTTGCTGGCATTTTTATTTCAGATTGCAATTATCACTCATAATCATCCATATTACTTGTATTTCACTATCTCTTTGCCGAACTAGTGCACCTATACACCTGACAAGTGTATTGGGTGTGTTGGGGACACAAGAGACTTATTGTATCGTAAATGCAGAGTTGCTTGAGAGAGATATCTTTGATCTACCTCCCTGAGTTCGATAAACCTTGGGTGATCCACTTAAGGGAAATTTGTTGCTGTTCTACAAACCTCTGCACTTGGAGGCCCAACACTATCTACAAGAATAGAAGCGTGCGTACACATCAGTGTGCTTATAGGAGAAAATCTTCTAAGAAGAATAAGCCATGTATTCTACCAAGGAGGAATCTGGTATTTAGTTCAATTGTTGATATTAATGTAATAAAACAAGTGAAGCTCGGACCTTTTGGAAGATGGTAAGCTCGAGATAATAATTTAGATGGCTCCAAATTCATTAGCATACAATTTTGTTGCTACCTCAAGCAAAAAAAGCGATGTAGCAAGAGTTGTTTCCCTGTAAAGGTGGCTCGAGGGTTTATATTAAACTCTCGGAGTAACAATAAAATTATACTCTTCTTTCCTCTTCAAACGACCTACAAAAGAAATGTTGCCCTTTGTCCCCAACTCCACAAAATGGTTGTCAAGCACAATATTTCGTATTAGAATTGAAAATAAATATATAAAGTGTAGTAAATATGCAACAAGTAAAGTTAATTAAATGTAATATGAAAGGTAAACTAAATGCGATGCAAAAGTAAAGTGGTATGGTGTCATGTGTGTTCTCTTCAACTCTTTCTTCCATGTGTTGAAGATCTTTGTGTCCATCCTAGGACTTACTCTTTCCGGAATCCCTTAGCCAACTAGCCCGGAAGGACTTGGCGGTCTCACTTTGTAAATTTCTTGTTTGACCAGTCTTAGTATTTTTTTTCTTGTATTATAACCTTGATTTCAACCTTTTGTTAATGAAAACTATGTAGCATGAAAATAGTTTCCAGTTGTTTTCTCCACGCAAAAAAGTGTAGTAAAAGTCTATTGCCCCATTATGTTTGTGAAAGCTTGTTTCTATCATTTGAATATGTCTTAGACTACTCATACTGGGAGTAACATACTCTTGCCATTGTAAAATACTCTACATTCTAGCTTCAAATTTTGTTCTAAAATACTCTACATTATAGTTTTTAGTCAACAATAACACGGAAAATGAAGTGGTTTTGCTCCCTTTGGACGTTGTTATTTTCAATGTAGCTTGAATTGGTTCCTCATATATCTAAGTAGTAGTAATAAATGTAACACTAGTTTATCTCATTTTCTCTAGAATGTAGACTAAATCAGAACGGATGGAGTAGGTAGAATTGTTCATTAATATTTTTTAGACTAATCATTTTCTCTAGTACATCTAATTATTCATTAAACTAGAATTGTTCATTTATATGTCTTAGACTACTCATACTGGGAGTAGGTAGTAAGCCAGTAACATCACACACCTCAAGACGTTTTGGTGACAAGACATAACAGTAAATGAAGAAAGAGAGGTAGTAACTAGCTATGTTACCATAAGATCACACATCCCAAGACAATATGAGTCTACAACGTAACAAAAGATACGATACATGAAACCACATATAAGTTGATATCCACTGTAGAAAAGTAGTAACATAAACTAGTAACATGGTACTACTCTAAGTTACCCCCTACTATGGCCAGACTTAGATTACTCATAGTGAGAGTAATATAGGTAGTAACATCATATATTTTAAGATATTTTGGCAACATGGCATGACAATAAATGAAGAAAGAGACTGAGCTGGTAACTAACTATGTTACCATAACATCACATTTCCCAAGATAAGATGAGTCTACAACCTAATAAATATGACATTGCATAATACCACACATATGTTACTACCCACTAGGCCACTATAGAGGTAGTAGCATGTTACTACTCTATGTTAGAGCATCTTCAGTCGTGTCCCTCAAAAAACGTGCGACACGACGATTTGGGGCACGCTTGGAGACAACGCCACAAAAAGAGACTAAAAATCTGTACAAAAAAGAGGCCCTTCCGAGCCGCGTTCCTCAAACAGCGTCCGGATGCATGCATTTTAATAGAGGGGACCACCCTATGTGAGAAAAGTAGGTGAGAGAAAGTGTGAGAAAAGAGTGACATGTGGGGACTAGGGGTTTTTGTATCCGTGTCGTGGTATCGTCACGGCATATGTCATAGGATGGCTAAAGAGAGTGGTTCCTAGATGGTCTCGCGGCGGTATCCGGATGCGGGTATGGGGACGAGAAACACGGCGACGTACCTAGGTTCGAGGCCCTCCTGTGGAGGTAACACCTCTACTCCTGCTATGAGTGTATATGATGATGTCACAGTACAATGGTGCTCCCAGAGCTGTATCCGGCTTGCCCTGGGAGGCTAAGGTAGACGAAGGTCTCTCTCACAGGGCAGCGCTAAGACTAGAATGAATGAGAAGTGATCGATCCCTTGCATGAGAGGGGGTAGTGCAGCTTATATAAGCGCTGGCACTTTACATAGAAGTCCCTATGACCTACTGGCCGGCTGGCCGGCTCCGGCTTCTCGCTCCTTCCCGAGGCACCATTGTCAGGAGCCGTTGGGCGTGCAAGCCCTGTCTTGTCGCCTGCCAGAAGTCAGCGGTATCGAGAGGAGGTGTCCTTGTCACCATCATGACCTGTAGCCGTACGGCGCCATGATGCCTTGTCCGGCGGAGGCACTATTGCTCTACAGTGCCCCGCCCTTTGCGGAAGGTGAGATCATCGTGGACTTTAGGAGCCGGACCACCTTTCCAATTCCTTCTCCTGCAAGCCTCACCAACCCGGACCATGTCAGGAAGATACAAACCAAGCCGGATATGACAAAGTGAAGCCGGCCCAGCCACAGCGCAGTCGGCTGCGGCCAGACCAGTGTGGACTTTGAACCAGCCGGCTCTCAAGGCAGCCGGCCACGGCTCCAGCCGGCTGGTCCTCAGCCGGCCTTTGCTGCGGGCCGACAGGCCTTGAGCCGGTTGTTCTTAGTCCTTTGCCCTACCCGGGGTCTTCCCCCCCGACATTAGCCCCTGAAGCTGGCAAGGTCCTGCGTAAAGAAGGACCTTGGCAGGTTTCCCTGACCCTTAGTCTCTGATCTTGCGGATTGTTTTCTGAGAAGCACCCAAGGGGCCGGCTGAGAATTTCCGTTCAGCCGGCTGCGCCCTCTTCCGGCTAGCTCCGTCCGGCTGCTCTCAAGCCGGACGCCACTTCATTGTGTGGATTTTTAATATTCCAATCGCTGGAGGCTGTTCCGCCTTGTTTGAAAATATTTTAGGCCGGGTCGGAGGAAAACGTCCGGCTGCGGCTTGGGCGCGCCGGAGTCTCCGCCGCCTCGGGCCCTGCGCCCGACTTGATGGATTCTGACTCCGCTGTAGCGGCCGTTTCGTATGGTCATGTCGATGTCCCTTCCGGATCCTTTGCGGTCGTGGGCGACGTGGTGTGGCCGTTTCCAGTAACCGCAGCGGTAGTGGGTATAGTCATGGCGCAGTTAATCCTTGGTCGTGGCCCACGATCGCCACGTGGCGGCGCATTGGGCGGAGTAGGCGGCTATAAATGCCCCGGGGGCGGTACCGAAGCGGCCACTCTGCCCACTTCGTCCCCGCGCCCGAGCTTCTCTCTCCCACTCGCGCTAGCTTCCTCACGCCTCCGCAGTTCCTCCAGCGACCTCCTGGTGAACTCCGGCGAGCAAGCGTGGCCACGCTCCTCCGGTGCTCCGTAGCCGTCTGCACGCCGCACCGCCGCCACGGGTCCTCGCGTCTCGATGGTACGCTCTCCGCCGCTGCCGTCGCCGCCGTCTCGCGGTTCATCTTCTCCATTTGCCCTCTCGTGGTCTTCCTCTTCTTCCTCTTCGTCGATGGCCCCTCCGAGCGGTTCCTGGGAGGGCTCGTACATGAGGGAGGACGACATCGCGCGTCTCGTGCGCCTTCGTCGGATCCCGCCGGAGGTGATCACGCGGGTGCCCGGCGCCGAGGTGGAGCCGAGGCCGGAACCCGGCGAGCGTGTGGTCTTCGGAGCGCACTTCGACCGGGGGCTGGGCCTGCCGGCTTCACCCTTCTTCCGCGGCTTTCTCGATTTCTTTGGCCTGCAGCCACACCATCTGCCGGCCAACGCCTGCGTCCTGCTCAGCTGCTACGTGGCCTTCATGGAGGGCTACGCCGGCTTGTGGCCGGACATCGACTTATGGAGCCGGCTCTTTTTTCTGAAGGCGCAGACGACGGACGGCCACTTGCGGGCCTGCGGCGCCGCCTCCATCTACTCCTACACGGGCACGCCCTTCCCGAAGATCCCGACGGTGGACTCGGTGAAGAAGTGGCAGATGTCCTTCTTCTACGTGCGGAACGAGAACCCGACGTTCGACCGGCTCAACCTGCCGGAGTACAACCCGGCGCCGCCAGTCGGCCGGATCAACTGGGGCCACAACGCCAGGTCGTCGGACCCGGACGCTGAGGTAAACCTTCTGTGGGACTTCCTGGGAACTTGCGTCTCAGAGGGCCGGCTGTGCGCCGAGGACCTCCTCTGCACCTACGCCGTCCGCCGGGTGCTGCCTCTTCAGGCACGCGCCCATAAGATTGGGCACATGTCCGGCCGGTTTGATCCGACCCGGACGTCCAAGGTGGAGCTCACCAGGGCCCAGGTTGCCCGCCGGGTTAACAACATCTCGTCGGCGAAGATGCTGGAGAACTGGGACTGGGGGCTGGAGCCCCACAGCCGGGCGGCGCCGCCTGAGCTGGTGAGTCTTCTGTGTATTGGCCGGATTCCGGCTTGCGGCTGCGTGGCCGACTTGATTCTTACAGTCTTTTATCTTGTCTGCAGCTTTTCGACCGCGAGGGCGTTGAGGACGGCGACCTGGCGCACAAGATCTGGACGGCGGATCATGTTGATCCGGCTGATCAAGCCGGCGACGACGAGTTGCCGGAGGCGGCCGACCAGGGCGGCCAAGGAGAGCACAACCCACCGCCTTCTCCAGAGCAGCAGGAGGAAGAGGATGAGCTGGCGTCGTCCACCACTGCACCGATCCCAGCGGTGCCCCTGTCCATGAGGCCGCCTTCCGCCTCAGCGACTTCGTCCGTGCCCAAGGGGAAGAAGCGGGCCGGCGAGCGGTCCACGCCCGCCTTGGAGGCGAAGGTGAAGAAGCAGCGTCGGATGGGGCCCAAAAAGGTTCCAGAGATGGCCGGGTAAGTTCCTCTTATTTGCTGTTTGATTCCTTTTCTTTCCTTCCCTTTTACTTATCTTTTCTTGTTTGACTGACTAGGGCTGCCATAAAGTTCACCCAGGGTGGCGACTCTCGGCCGGCTCCCCGCGTCGTGTCGCCGCTTCAGCGGCAGAGTAGGGAGCCGACGCCGCAGCCTACGTCGCGTGCGCGTAAGCCACCCGTCGTCGTGCCGCCTGTGGCTACGCCGCCTTCCACGGGGGCGTCTTCTTCAACTGCACCTTCTTCTACGGCGCCTCGCCCCGGCACCCAGGGTGAGAGGCTTGCCGCTCCGGCGCGCCCACTCTGGATGATCTTTTTCCGCGCCGCGCTCGACTTCTAGAACCCGCGGCTGGAGCTGGCAGGGGTGCACCCGGCGGGGCCGGAGCCGGCAGGGCTGTGCCGCCTGCGACTGGGGTTGGCGGCGCTGCGCCTGATACGTCTCTGACGTATCGATAATTTCTTATGTTCCATGCTTGTTTTATGACAATACCTACATGTTTTGTTCAGACTTTATGATGATTTTATGCATTTTCCGGAACTAACCTATTGACGAGATGCCGAAGTGCCAGTTCGTGTTTTCTGCTATTTTTGGTTTCAGAAATCCTAGTAAGGAAATATTCTCGAAATTGGACGAAATCAACGCCCAGCATCTTAGAATCACACGAAGCTTCCAGAACACCCGAGAGCCGCCAGAGGAGGGCCCTGTGGGCCCCAGACGACAGGGTGGCGTGGCCCAGGCCTTGGCCGCGCCCCCTACTGTGTCGCCGCCTCGTCAGCCCTCCGACTCCGCCTCTTCGCCTATTTAAAGGTCCCTGACCTAAATCTTCGATACGGAAAAGCCACGGTACGAGAAACCTTCCAGAGCCGCCGCCATCGCGAAGCCAAGATCTGGGGGACAGGAGTCTCTGTTCCGGCACGCCGCCGGGACGGGGAAGTGCCCCCGGAAGGCTTTTCCATCGACACCGCTGCCATCTCCACCGCCATCTTCATCACCGCTGCTGTCTCCCATGAGGAGGGAGTAGTTCTCCCTCGAGGCTAAGGGCTGTACCGGTAGCTATGTGGTTAATCTCTCTCCTATGTACTTCAATACAATGATCTCATGAGCTGCCTTACATGATTGAGATTCATATGAGTTTTGTATCACTATTAATCTATGTGCTACTCTAGTGATGTTATTAAAGTACTCTATTCCTCCTGCACAGTGTAATGGTGACAGTGTGTGCATCGTGTAGTACTTGGCGTAGGTTATGATTGTAATCTCTCGTAGATTATGAAGTTAACTATTGCTATGATAGTATTGATGTGATCTATGCCTCCTTCATAGTGTGATGGTGACAGTGTGCATGCTATGTTAGTTCTCGGTGTAATTGTGTTGATCTATCTTGCACTCTAAGGTTATTTAAACATGAATATCGAATATTGTGGAGCTTGTTAACTCCGACATTGAGGGTTCGTGTAATCCTACACAATTAGTGGTGTTCATCATCCAACAAGAGAGTGTAGAGTATAGCTTATATCTATTTATTATGTTATGTGATCAATGTTGAGAGTGTCCACTAGTGAAAGTATAATCCCTAGGCCTTGTTCCCAAATACTGCAATCATCGCTTGTTTACTATTCTACTGCATCTGTACTGCCTGCAATATTACCACCATCAACCACACGCCAGTCGTAGCATCAAGCTATTTTCTGGTGCCGTTACTACTGCTCATATACATTCATACCACCTGTATTTCACTATCTCTTCGCCGAACTAGTGCACCTATACATCTGACAAGTGTATTAGGTGTGTTGGGGACACAAGAGACTTCTTGCTTTGTGGTTGCAGGGTTGCTTGAGAGGGATATCTTTGACCTCTTCCTCCCTGAGTTCGATAAACCTTGGGTGATCCACTTAAGGGAAACTTGCTGCTGTTCTACAAACCTCTGCTCTTGGAGGCCCAACACTGTCTACAAGAATAGAAGCACCCGTAGACATCAAGCACTTTTCTGGCGCCGTTGCCGGGGAGGAAAGGTAAAAGGTACTCACACTCCGGATCTCGGCTACCAAGCTATTTTCCGGCACCGTTGTAAGTACTCGAAGCTATTTCCTTTAGATCCTGCAATTGCATCTTTTTGTTTCTTGTTTATCACTAGTTTGGCATAATGGAAAGCAACATGGAGCTTTTTATTCTTTTTCCTGAGTTAAGACATGGATGGTTTGATGCGAAAATTAAAAAACCCATGGAACATATTAGTATGAATACTTTGAACACCATTGTTGCTAATGATATGGAAAATTCTAAGCTTGGGGAAGCTGGTTTTGATGAGCATGATATTTTTAGTCCCCCAAGCATTGAGGAGAAAATTTACTTTGATGATACTTTTCCTCCTATTTATGATGATTATAATGATAGTAGTCTTTTGGTACCGCCTGTTATGGAGGATAAATTTAATTATGATTACAATATGCCTCCTATATTTGATGATGAGAATAATAATGATAGCTACTTTGTTGAATTTGCTCCCACTACAATTAATAAGAATGACTATGCTTATGTGGAGAGTAATTACTTTATGCATGAGACTCATGATAAGAATGCTTTATGTGATAGTTATATTGTTGAGTTTGCTCATGATGCTACTGAAAGTTATTATGAGAGAGGAAAATATAGTTGTAGAAATTTTCATATTACTAAAACACCTCTCTATGTGCTGAAATTTTTGAAGCTACACTTGTTCTATCTTCCTATGCTTGTTACTTTGCTTTTCATGAACTTGTTTATTTACAAGATTCCTTTTCATAGGAAGCATGTTAGGCTTAAATGTGTTTTTAATTTTCTCCTTGATGCTCTCTTTTGCTTCAACTCTTATTTCTTGGGAGTGCATCATTGAAATTGCTGAGCCCATCTTAATGGCTATAAAGAAAGCACTTCTTGGGAGATAACCCATGTGTTTTTTTTACTACAGTACTTTTGTTTTATATTTGAGTCTTGGAAGTTGTTACTACTGTTGCAACCTCTCCTTATCTTAGTTTTGTTGCATTGTTGTGCCAAGTAAAGTCTTTGATAGTAAGGTTCATACTAGATTTGGATTACTGCGCAGAAACAGATTTCTTGCTGTCACGAATCCGGGCCTAATTCTCTGCAGCTAACTCAGAAAATTATGCCAATTTACGTGAGTGATCCTCAGATATGTACGCAACTTTCATTAAATTTGGGAATTTTCATTTGAGCAAGTATGGTGCCTCTTTAAAATTCGTCTTTACGAACTGTTCTGTTTTGACAGATTCTGCCTTTTATTTCGCATTGCTTCTTTTGCTATGTTGGATGGATTTTCTTTGTTCCATTAACTTTCAGAAGCTTTGAGCAATGTCCAGAAGTGTTAAGAATGATTGTGTCACCTCTGAACATGTGAATTTTTGATTATGCACTAACCCTCTAATGAGTTGTTTCGAGTTTGGTGTGGAGGAAGTTTTCAAGGGTCAAGAGAGGAGGATGATACAATATGATCAAGGAGAGTGAAAGCTCTAAGCTTGGGGATGCCCCGGTGGTTCACCCCTGCATATTTCAAGAAGACTCAAGCGTCTAAGCTTGGGGATGCCCAAGGCATCCCCTTCTTCATCGACAACATTATCAGGTTCCTCTAGTGAAACTATATTTTTATTCCATCACATCTTATGTACTTTACTTGGAGCGTCTATTTGTTTTAATTTTTGTTTTGTTTGAATAAATTCATGCTTGTGTGGGAGAGAGACACGCTCCGCTGGTTCGTATGAACACATGTGTTCTTAGCTTTTAATTTTCATGGCGAAGGTTGAATCTTCTTCGTTAAATTGTTATATGGTTGGAATCGGAAAATGCTACATGTAGTAATTGGTATGATGTCTTGAATAACTTGATACTTGGCAACTTTTGTGCTCATGTTTAAGCTTTTGCATCATATACTTTGCACCTATTAGTGAAGAAATACATAGAGCTTGCTAAAATTTGGTTTGCATGATTGGTCTCTCTAAAGGTCTAGATAATTTCTAGTAAGGGTCGAACAACAAGGAAGACGGTGTAGAGTCTTATAATGTTTACAATATGTCTTTTATGTGAGTTTTGCTGCACCGGTTCATACTTGTGTTTGTTTCAAATAACCTTGCTAGCCTAAGCCTTGTATCGAGAGGGAATACTTCTCATGCATCCAAAATCCTTGAGCCAACCACTATGCCATTTGTGTCCACCATACCTACCTACTACATGGTATTTCTCCGCCATTCCAAAGTAAATTGCTTGAGTGCTACCTTTAAAATTTCTATTCTTCATCTTTACAATATATAGCTCATGGGACAAATAGCCTAAAAACTATTGTGGTATTGAATATGTACTTATGCACTTTATCTCTTATTAAGTTGCTTGTTGTGCGATAACCATGTTCCTGGGGACGCCATCAACTACACTTTGTTGAATATCATGTGAGTTGCTATGCATGTCCGTCTTGTCTGAAGTAAGGGCGATTTACCATGAGTTGAATGGTTTGAGCATGCATACTGTTAGAGAAGAACATTGGGCCGCTAACTAAAGCCATGATCCATGGTGGAAGTTTCAGTTTTGGACAAATATCCTCAATCTCATATGAGAAAATTAATAATTGTTGAATGCTTAAGCATTAAAGAGGAGTCCATTATCTGTTGTCTATGTTGTCCAGGTATGGATGTCTAAGTTGAGAATAATCAAAAGCGAAAAATCCAATGCGAGCTTTCTCCTTAGACCTTTGTACAGGCGGCATAGAGGTACCCCTTTGTGATACTTGGTTAAAACATATGTATTGCGGTGATAATCCAGGTAATCCGAGCTAATTAGGACAAGGTGCGGGCACTATTAGTATACTATGCATGAGGCTTGCAACTTGTAGGATATAATTTACATGATACATATGCTTTATTACTACCGTTGACAAAATTGTTTCTTGTTTTCAAAATAAAAGCTCTAGCACAAATATAGCAATGAATGCTTCCCTCTGCGAAGGGCCTTTCTTCTACTTTTATGTTGAGTCAGTTTACCCATTTCTCTCTATCTTAGAAGCAAACACTTGTGTTAACTGTGCATTGATTCTTACATGCTTGCATATTGCACTTGTTATATTACTTTATGTTGACAACTATCCATGAGATATACATGTTATAAGTCGAAAGCAACCGCTGAAACTTAATCTTCCCTTGTGTTGCTCCAATGTCTTTACTAAGAATTTATTGCTTTATGAGTTAACTCTTATGCAAGACTTATTGATGCTTGTCTTGAAAGTACTATTCATGAAAAGTCTTTGCTATATGATTCAATTGTTTACTCATTGCATTACCACCATTGCTTTGAATCGCTGCATTCATCTCATATGCTTTACAATAGTATGATTAAGATCATGTTCGTAGCATGTCACTTCAGAAATTATCTTTGTTATCGTTTACCTACTCGAGGACGAGTAGGAACTAAGCTTGGGGATGCTGATACGTCTCCGACGTATCGATAATTTC
This sequence comes from Lolium perenne, assembly GCF_019359855.2. Classification (NCBI taxonomy): domain Eukaryota; kingdom Viridiplantae; phylum Streptophyta; class Magnoliopsida; order Poales; family Poaceae; genus Lolium; species Lolium perenne. Next base: position 215,538,383 of record NC_067246.2, on the reverse strand, counting down.
TTATGTTCCATGCTTGTTTTATGACAATACCTACATGTTTTGTTCATACTTTATGATGATTTTATGCGTTTTCCGGAACTAACCTATTGACGAGATGCCGAAGTGCCAGTTCGTGTTTTCTGCTGTTTTTGGTTTCAGAAATCCTAGTTAGGAAATATTCTCGAAATTGGACGAAATCAACGCCCAGCATCTTAGAATCACACGAAGCTTCCAGAACAACCGAGAGCCGCCAGAGGAGGGCCCTGTGGGCCCCAGACGACAGGGTGGCGCGGCCCAGGCCTTGGCCGCACCCCCCTACTGTGTCGCCGCCTCGTCAGCCCTCCGACTCTGCCTCTTCGCCTATTTAAAGGTCCCTGACCTAAATCTTCGATACGGAAAAGCCACGGTACGAGAAACCTTCCAGAGCCGCCGCCATCGCGAAGCCAAGATCTGGGGGACAGGAGTCTCTGTTCCGGCACACCGCCGGGACGGGGAAGTGCCCCCGGAAGGCTTCTCCATCGACACCGCTGCCATCTCCACCGCCATCTTCATCACCGCTGCTGTCTCCCATGAGGAGGGAGTAGTTCTCCCTCGAGGCTAAGGGCTGTACCGGTAGCTATGTGGTTAATCTCTCTCCTATGTACTTCAATACAATGATCTCATGAGCTGCCTTACATGATTGAGATTCATATGAGTTTTGTATCACTATTAATCTATGTGCTACTCTTGTGATGTTATTAAAGTACTCTATTCCTCCTGCACGGTGTAATGGTGACAGTGTGTGCATCGTGTAGTACTTGGCGTAGGTTATGATTGTAATCTCTCGTAGATTATGAAGTTAACTATTGCTATGATAGTATTGATGTGATCTATGCCTCCTTCATAGTGTGATGGTGACAGTGTGCATGCTATGTTAGTTCTCAGTGTAATTGTGTTGATCTATCTTGCACTCTAAGGTTATTTAAACATGAATATCGAATATTGTGGAGCTTGTTAACTCCGGCATTGAGGGTTCGTGTAATCCTACACAATTAGTGGTGTTCATCATCCAACAAGAGAGTGTAGAGTATAGCATATATCTATTTATTCTGTTATGTGATCAATGTTGAGAGTGTCCACTAGTGAAAGTATAATCCCTAGGCCTTGTTCCCAAATACTGCAATCATCGCTTGTTTACTGTTCTACTGCATCTGTACTGCCTGCAATATTACCACCATCAACCACACGCCAGTCGTAGCATCAAGCTATTTTATGGTGCCGTTACTACTGCTCATATACATTCATACCACCTGTATTTCACTATCTCTTCGCCGAACTAGTGCACCTATACATCTGACAAGTGTATTAGGTGTGTTGGGGACACAAGAGACTTCTTGCTTTGTGGTTGCAGGGTTGCTTGAGAGGGATATATTTGACCTCTTCCTCCCTGAGTTCGATAAACCTTGGGTGATCCACTTAAGGGAAACTTGCTGCTGTTCTACAAACCTCTGCTCTTGGAGGCCCAACACTGTCTACAAGAATAGAAGCACCCGCAGACATCAGCGCCCAACGTCGTTGTGCTGGATGAGAGCCCGGAGGGGGTGCCGCAGGCGCCAGAGTCAGCGGTCCCGACCGGGCCGACTGCTTTAACCACGCCGCCTCCATCTTCGGAGCCAGCGAGGGAGGAGCCGGCGAGGGACGAACCGGCGAGGGACGAGCCGGCGCGCTCGAGTGACGCCGATGCTCGGGCGTTGGTGAGGACGGAGGGCCCGGCGGAGCCGTCTCAAGGCCTCCATGTGGCCAAGGGCGCCCGGCTGCTCAACATGGCGTCCGCCTCCGACTCCAGCCTCGGCTCAGCCAGCACTATGGAGAAGGCGTGGCACCAGGAGGATGCCTGCGAGGTGTCCAGTCGGGATGGGCGTCCAGGTGTGGCGCCCATGAAGATGTTCTTCTCCGGCTTCCGTGCCCACCTCAAGACCAGGGCCACCGAGACCGACGCCCACCTGGCGCGGCTGGAGGAAGCCGACAAGGTAGGTGTTTTATCTTTCCGTTGTTTTTTTGCAATTTTGTTGTTATCCTGGTAGCCCTCCGAGGCATGGGCCGTCTGCTTGAAGCCGGTCCGGGTTTTGCCTAGACATCTAACTTCGTGTTTTTCTCAGATGGTCTCGGAGAGACGGACCGTCTTGTACAACCAGCTCGTGGCCAGCTACCACAAGGCCAAGATCGAGCGAGCCGGCTTGGCTCGCGAGCTGGAGGCCACCAAGGGTAGGAATTTTTCCTTTTGATTTGGCTTTGCTTTTTTCTGGTTTCATCCGGTTGACGGCTTCTTTTGCTGACTTGCAGCTGTCGCCGCCCGGGTCCCGCAGCTGGAGGCGGATCTTCGGGCCGCCCGCGCCCAATGCGCCGAGAGCGAGGAGGCGGGCCAGGCTGCTGCCGCCAAGGTGAAGGTGGCTGAGGGGGAGCTGGCGCAGCTGCGCCGGCTTGAGGCCAACCACCTCAAGGAACTCGCCGCCCTTAAGCAGGCCGAGGAGGAGAAGGTGGAGGGACTGCGCAAGCGGCTGGAGGAGGTGGACCGGCAGCACCTGGCGCTTCGCCAAGAGGTGACCTCCAAGTCCAACGAGCTGGCGGCCACCGCCAAGCGGTGGGTGGAGGAAATTAGCGCGCTCGACCGCGGCTTGGCGGGTGAGTCTATCTTTTTCTTCCTTTCCCTTTGCCGGCTTTCGGTTGTCGGCTGCCGGCTTAGGTTGGCAGCCGGCAGCTGAAACTCTTGTTCTTTAATATCTCCATCTTCAGGCTGGGGGCAGTCGGTTCTTGCCGGCTGCCGCCAGTCTTCTTTTTAGACTCCGGAATCTCCATCTTCAGACTGGGGGCAGTCGGTTCTTGCCGGCTGCCGCCAGTCTTACTTTTGGACTTCGAAATCTCCATCTTCAGACTGGGGGCAGTCTGTTCTTGCCGGCTGCCGCCAGTCTTACTTTTTAGACTTCAGAATCTCCATCTTCAGACTGGAGGCAGTCGGTTCTTGCCGGCTGCCGCCAGTCTTACTTTTGGACTTTGAAATCTCCATCTTCAGACTGGGGGCAGTCGGTTCTTGCCGGCTGCCGCCAGTCTTACTTTTGGACTTCAAAATCTCCATCTTCAGACTGGGGGCAGTCGGTTCTTGTCGGCTGCCGCCAGTCTTACTTTTGGACTTCAAAATCTCCATCTTCAGACTGGGGGCAGTCGGTTCTTGCTGGCTGCCGCCAGTCTTACTTTTGGACTTCGAAATCTCCATCTTTAGACTGGGGGCAGTCGGTTCTTGCCGGCTGCCGCCAGTCTTACTTTTGGACTTCGAAATTTTGTATTTTTCTGTCTTTTTCCTGGCTTCGAGAGGTTTTTGACATGCTTCTTCTTTGCAGCAGCCTTCCCTGAGGCGCAGGAGGCGGCACTAGCAGCAGTAGGCGAGGCGCGAGATGCCCGGAGGCGGGAGACCGGCGAGGGAAGCTCTGACTGCTTCTCCATGGAGGACTACCTGGCGTCCATGGCCGCCCGCGTCGCGCCGATCACGACGCTTGGCTGGGAGCTCCGGAAGGCGGCGGAAGAGCTGATCCGGCTGCTATGGCCTACGGAGACGCTGCCGAAGGACCTCGCCAACCTCATCACTTGGCTTGACAAGGCGCCCGACCGCTTCTTCGACTGGAAGGAGTGCGCCGCGCGTGTTGGAGCCGACATGGCTCTTTCCTTCGTGCTCTCCTGGTACAACGAGGTCAGCCTCGAATAGCTGGAGTACCGGAGAGCCGACGTGGAGGACAAGCTCCCGGCGGAAAGCAAGACCGCCCGACGACGACGCCGCCGTCTGACGACGAGGATGAGGAAGCGGAAGATGAGGAGGCGGAGGACACGCCTGAGGCGGACCCTGCGACCGGCTCCGCAAACGCTCCTCCGGCTGGTCCTGATCCAGCCGGCGCTTAGATGTACCTGTCTGTAATATTGCTTTTGCAAAACAGTTCGTTAAATCCCCGGAATGCCAGGTGCATATGTATGAATATTATTATCCTTTTATTAAGGCACACTTTAATGTGTTTGTTAATCATTTGTGTGCCGGCTTGCTTTCTTCCGGCTTGTTCACTTTTTCCCATCCGCCCCACTCTTTGGCTTTTCCCTTGCCGATCGTACGTCCGACTTGCGGTCCGTCGCCGGATCAAGAGCGTGCCGCTGGGTGAGGCCGACAGTATTTCAGTCGAACGAGGCGAGTTCGGCAATCCGGCAATTTTATGAAGAGTTGTGCAAGAGTCAATTCACCTTCACTCTTTCCCTTAGCCGTCTTTCGCGTGCCGGCTCCCTAGGCACTTACTCCCGCCAGCCGGACAGTCGGGTTGCGGTCTGTAGCTGGATCGGAAGCCGGCTGTCGGCAAAACGGATCACGGTACTGAGCCGGCCGCGTGAGAGGGTGTTAGCCAATCGGCGAAACAAAGTAGAGTACGCGAAAAACTTGTCGAAATCGGCGCTCTTGGCGCTTGTTTTTTCATAGCTTACAAAAGGAGTACCAGGGATACATACATTCCTGCTCTCTCCTTCTCGGAATGCTAAGGGCTGGACCTTCCGGCTGTGATAGCGTCGGAGGCTTTGCTGGTAAATGGTAGATCTGGACACGGCCAGCAGCCGGGCCTCTTCGACCAGGTCGACTCCATCTTCACGAGCTTCTTTAGCTTCAGCTTCTGTGTAGAGCTTGATCCTTGGCGCGTCGTGCTCGATATATGTCGGCAGGACAGCTTCGGCCCCGTACACGAGGAAGAAAGGTGTGTAGCCGACAGAGCGGTTTGGTGTCGTGCGCAGGCTCCACAGTACATTGGGCAGCTCTTCAATCCAGCAGTCGGCTGCTCGCTCAAGCGGCTCCACCAGCCGGGGCCGGATGCCGGCTAGGATCAAGCCGTTGGCCTTCTCCACCTGTCCGTTGGACTCCGGATGCGCCACAGAGGCTAGGTCCATTCGGATCCCCATTTCCTCGCAATAGCGAGAGAAGATGCCTTGGGCGAAGTTGCTGCCGTTGTCGGTGATGATGTTGTGGGGTGATACGTCTCCAACGTATCTATAATTTCTGATGTTCCATGCTTGTTTTATGACAATAGCTACATGTTTTGTTCACACTTTATATCGTTTTGATGCGTTTTCCGGAACTAACCTATTGACGAGATGCCGAAGGGCCAGTTGCTGTTTTCTGCTGTTTTTGGTTTGAGAAATCCTACAAAGGAAATATTCTCGGAATCGGACGAAATCAACGCCCAATATCTTATTTTTTCCCGGAAGCTTCCAGAGCAACGAAGAGGGGCTAGAGGGGAGCCAGGTGGCCCACCCCACAGGGCGGCGCGGCCAAGGGGGGCGCGCCCCCTAGTGTGTGGGTCCCCCGTGGCCGCTCCGACTCCGCCTCTTCGCCTATAAGATTCTTTGTGACCTAAATCTTCGACACGGATTGACGAAACTCCAGAAAACCTTCCAGAGCCGCCGCCATCGCGAAACTCCAATTCGGGGGACATAAGTCTCTGTTCCGGCACCCTGCCGGGACGGGGAATTGCCCCCGGAGTCATCTCCATCGACATCACCGCCATCTTCATCGCCATCGCTGTCTCCATGATGAGGAGGGAGTAGTTCTCCCCCGAGGCTAAGGGCTCTACCGGTAGCTATGTGGTTCATCTCTCTCCCATGTGATCTTTATGTGATCATGAGCTTTGTATCACTATTAATCTATGTGCTACTCTAGTGATGTTATTAAAGTAGTCTATTCCTCCTCCATGATGTAATGTTGACAGTGTGTGCATCATGTAGTACTTGGTATAAGCTATGATTGTGATCTCTTGTAGATTATGAAGTTAACTATTACTATGATAGTATTGATGTGACCTATTCCCCTTTCATAGCTGATGTTGACAGTGTGCATTCTATGTTAGTACTCGGTATAATTGCAATGGTCTATCATGCACTCTAAGGTTACTTAAATATGAACTCCAGATGTTGTGGAGCTTGTTAACTCCGGCATTGAGGTGCTCTTGTAGCCCTACACAATGAATGGTGTTTGTTATCCAACAAGAGAGTGTAGAGTAGTTTCAGTTATTTGATCAATGTTGAGAGTGTCCACTAGTGAAAGTATGATCCCTAGGCCTTGTTTGCAAATATCGAATCTCCGTTTATTTACTGTTCTGTTGCATGTTTACTCGCTGCCATATTTATTTCAGATTGCTATTACTACTCATATTCATCCACATTACTTGTATTTCACTATCTCTTCGCCGAACTAGTGCACCTATACATCTGACAAGTGTATTGGGTGTGTTGGGGACACAAGAGACTTCTTGTATCGTGATTGCAGGGTTGCTTGAGAGGGATATCTTTGACCTCTTCCTCCCTGAGTTCGATAAACCTTGGGTGATTCACTTAAGGGAAACTTGCTGCTGTTCTACAAACCTCTGCTCTTGGAGGCCCAACATTGTCTACAGGAATAGAAGCGTGCGTAGACATCAAGATATTTTCTGGCGCCGTTGCCGGGGAACGAAGAAAAGCTACACCACAGAGATTTCTACCTCCCACGTCAACCACGCGCCAGTTGTAGACAGCAAGCTATTTTCTGGCGCCGTTGCCGGGGAGGTAAGGTAAATGGTATTCACATCCTCCGACTACTAAGCTATTTCCTAGCACTGTTGCCGGTGTGTGAGTGCTCGAAGCTATTTCCTTTAGATCCTGCAATTGCATCTTTTTGTTTCTTGTTTATCACTAGTTAGGCATAATGGAAAACAACAAAAAATTTAGTGAGCTTTTTAATCTTTTTCCTGAGTTAAGACATGAATTATTTGATGCGAAAATTAAAAAACCTATGGAACCTTATTTGCATGCTAGTAGCGATGTTATTAGTATGAACGCAATTACTGCTAATGCTATGGAGAATTCTAAGCTTGGGGAAGCTAATTTTTATGATCTTTTTAGCTTCCCATCTTTAGGGGAGAAAATTTGCTCTGATAATACTTTATCTCCCATATGCAATAACTCTAATGATGCTTGTGATATTTTAAATCCACCCACTGCAAGTACTGCTTTCAAGATACCCATGAAAATTATTGAACGTGTTATGGATAACCGTTATGAAGGGGATGGAACTGTCCATCCTGGAGATCATTTACTGTTTTTGCATGAATTATGCGGGTTATTCAAGTGTGCAGGTATCTCTATGGATGAAGTGAGGAAGAAACTATTCTCTATTTCGCTGTCTGGTAAAGCGGCGCATTGGTATAAATTGCTGAAGAATAGTCATTCTCTTGGTTGGGAGGAAATTGTATCTCTATTTTATTCTAAATTTTATCCTCCTCATGAAGTGCATATTGATAGGAATTACATTTATAAATTTTATCCTCGTGATGGAGAGAGTATTTCCCAAGCATGGGGGAGATTGAAGTCACTAATGCTCAAATGTCCCATTCATGAGCTCCCCCGTAATGTTATTATTAATAATTTTTATGCAAGGCTTTCAGGACATCACAAGGACTATCTAGATGCCTGTTTGGAGGGATCTTTCACAAGCAAGGAGGTTGAAGCTAGATGGGATCTTCTTGATCGGATTCAGGAGAATACTGAAGATTGGGAGAACGACAAAGGTAGAGAGTCAGGTATAAATTATGATTATGAATGCATTGAAACTTTTATGGATACTGGTAAATTTCGAAATATGAGTGCTACTTATGGCCTTGACTCTCAAGTTGCTGCAAATCTTTATAAAGCTTTTGCCTCTCATTTTGAATTGCCTAGGAAGAATTTTGATAAGTATCATGAACCTTTTAAAGACACTTGCATGGAAAGTGGAATTGTTGTTAATGATTGCAATAAACATGCCCAAACTTGTGAAAATGCTATTTCTTATAAGCATGTTAATTTTTGTGGAATGCATAGACCCTGTGGAATTAATCGAATCGAAGATGAATATTGTATCCATCATATGAATGAAAAAACTAGAAAGTGGTCTAGGGCTCTAGATGATCTTGGTAAAAAAGTTTGTGCCATCTATCCTTTTATTTGTGAACTTTGTCATAGAGTGGGTCATTTAAATTTTCAATGCTCCTCCAATGATAATTCGAACCCCATGAGTGCTGCAAATTTGTATTGTGATGATGAAATTACTCCTAATCAGCATGATGAACTTACTTTATTTTTGTGGTGTGAAGAGTTATCAAGAAAAATCTCTTTGTTACATATGAGTGATCTTGATATTGATGATGTCCTGCATGGGTGTTTTTCTTATTGCATTGATAATTGCCATACAAATACTTACATACAAAATATTTTAGAAGATGACACTTTGCCAAAATATGATAGGACCGCTGTGTGTTTTGAACTTATTAATGAAAAGGAAGAATCCTCCCAAGTTTCTTCTATTGTTTCTGGAAATAAATCAGGTTATGTGGAGAAGCGTCCCTTCAAGCCTCTTCCTCCTAAAGAAGGGAACGAGGAGAAGGAAGAGAAGAAGAAGAAGAAGAAGAAGGGAACGAAGAAGAAGAAGGGGAATAAAGAGAAAGAGGTAACGACATATCCCCGCGTGTATGAGATAACGATAGGTAACCGTAAGTATGTTGCTCCTAATGATTATTATGATAATGAATCTGAGTACAATGATCTTCCTATGCCCTTTACCTACATTAGTGATCATGATTTGAAAGAGCACACTACTTTTGATATTGAAAATCTCTGGGAAACTAATTCTGAAAATGATGATGTTAATAATTGCCATAGTATCAGTACTATCCATGCTTCCTCCCATAATGATATAGAAAGCTCTAAGCTTGGGGATGAGGTGTTTGAAAATCCTTTTGCTATTGATCATTATATGTTTGATACATCTCCTTCTAGTAACAATGATGGTATGGTCACAGATGAACATACTGTGAAAGATAACTATTCTATTTCTTATGATGACACTATGCCTCCGACCTTTGATGATTATTATAAAGAATGCTATGATATAGGTTATAACTATCCTTATGAAACTTGTCATAGTTATGATTGGATTGCCAAAAACAATTCCCTTAGTATGCAACTTGTTTACCATGTTCAAATTCTTGATAATAATCTTGCTCCAATTACTATTAGTGAGAAGAACTCTTCTTATGCCAAAATTAATGATACTTTTATGCATATGAACCATGATAAGAATGTTTTAAGTGATGGGTATATTGTGGATTTCATCAATGATGCTACTGAAAGTTATTATGAGAGAGGGAAACATGGTTATATGCATCTTAATAATATTAAGTTTCCCCTCTTTATGTTGAGAATCTTGAAGTTACTCGTGTTTTATCTTCCTATGCTTGTCACTTTGTTCTTCATGAATTTATTTGTGAACAAGATTCCTTTTCATAGGAAGTGGGTTAGGCTTAAATTTGTTTTGAATTTGCTTTTTGATGCTCTCTTTTGCTTCAACTCTTATTTCTTGCGAGTGCATCATTAAAATTACTGAGCCCATCTTAATGGCTATAAAGAAAGCACTTCTTGGGAGATAACCCATGTTTTTATTTTGCTACTTTTTTGTTGTGTCTTGGAAGTTGTTACTACTGTAGCAACCTCTCCTTATCTTTATTTTATTGCATTGTTGTGCCAAGTGAAGTCTCTAATAGAAGGTTGATACTAGATTTGGATTTCTGCGCAGAAACAGATTTATTGCTATCACGAATTTGGGCACGGTTCTCTGTAGGTAACTCAGAAAAATCTGCCAATTTACGTGAGTTATACTCAGATATGTACGCAACTTTCATTAGTTTTGAGTTTTCTCATCTGAGCAAGTTTAGTGCCCCAGAAAAATTCGTCTTTACGGACTGTTCTGTTTTGACAGATTCTGCCTTTTATTTCGCATTGCCTCTTTTGCTGTGTTGGATGGATTTCTTTGTTCCATTAACTTTCAGTAGCTTTGGTAAATGTACAGAAGTGTTAAGAATGATTGTGTCACCTCTGAACATGTGAATTTTTTACTATGCACTAACTCTCTAATAAGTTTGTTTTGAGTTTGGTGTGGAGGAAGTTTTCAAGGATCAAGAGAGGAGGATGATACAATATGATCAACGAGAGTGAAAGCTCTAAGCTTGGGGATGCCACCGTGGTTCATCCCTGCATATTTCAAGAATACTCAAGCATCTAAGCTTGGGGATGCCACCGTGGTTCATCCCTGCATATTTCAAGAATACTCAAGCATCTAAGCTTGGGGATGCCACCGTGGTTCATCCCTGCATATTTCCAGAATACTCAAGCATCTAAGCTTGGGGATGCCCAAGGCATTCCCTTCTTCATCGACAAATTATCAGGTCACCTCTAGTGAAACTATATTTTTATTCCATCACATCTTATGTGCTTTACTTGGAGCGTATTTATGTTCCTGTTTTTGTTTTGTTTGAATAAATTTGGATCCTAGCATTCATTGTGTGGGAGAGAGACACGCTCCGCTATTGCATATGAACACATGTGTTCTTAGCTTTACTTTTAATGTTCATGGCGAAGGTTGAAACTGCTTCATTCATTGTTATTTGGTTGGAAACAGAAAATGCTACATGTGGTAATTGGTAAAATGTCTTGAATAATTTGATACTTGGCAATTGTTGTGCTCATGTTTAAGCTCTTGCATCATATACTTTGCACCTATTAGTGAAGAAATACTGTAGAGCTTGTTGACATTTGGTTTGCATGATTGGTCTCTCTAAAGTCTAGATATTTTCTGGTGAGGGTTTGAACAACAAGGAAGACAGTGTAGAGTCTTATAATGCTTGCAATATGTTCTTATGTAAGTTTTGTTGTACCGGTTCATACTTATGTTTGCTTCAAATAACCTTGCTAGCCTAAGCCTTGTATTGAGAGGGAATACTTCTCGTGCATCCAAATCCTTGAGACAAAAACTATGCCATTTGTGTCCACCATACCTACCTACTACATGGTATTTTCTGCCATTCCAAGTAAATTCTTCATGTGCTACCTTTAAACAATTCAAAATTTATTATCTCTTATTTGTGTCAATGTTTTATAGCTCATGAGGAAGTATGTGGTGTTTTATCTTTCAATCTTGTTGGGCAGCTTTCACCAATGGACTAGTGGCTTCATCCGCTTATCCAATAATTTTGCAAAAAAGAGCTGGCAATGGGGTTCCCAGCCCCAAATTAATTAACCTTAATAGACACTCCTCCATGGTATGTGATTGATGGAAGGCACCCGAGGATTCGGTTAGCCATGGCTTGAGAAAGCAAAGGTGGGGAGGAGTGTCATCTCTAAATAAAACTAAAATAAATAGACACTCCTTCATGGTATGTGATTGTTGGAAGGCACCCGAGGATTCGGTTAGCCATGGTTTGTGAAAGCAAAGCTTGGAAGGAGTGTCACCCAAAAATAAAATAATCATGGGAGCAGCTCTTTGAAAGTCTGTCTGGCAAGGGGGTTAGAGTGCCCACTACCATTCGTTGACAACAACAAACACCTCTCAAAACTTTACTTTTATGCTCTCTATATGATTTCAAAACTTGAAAAGCTCTAGCACATGATTTTATCCCTGCTTCCCTCTGCGAAGGGCCATTCTTCTACTTTATGTTGAGTCAGTTTACCTACTTCCTTCCATCTTAGAAGCAAACACTTGTGTCAACTGTGCATTGATTCTTACATACTTGCTTATTTGCATTCATCATATTACTTTGCATTGACAATTATCCATGAGATATACATGTTGAAGGTTGAAAGCAACTGCTGAAACTTGTATCTTCCTTTGTGTTGCTTCAATGCCTTTACTTTGAATTTATTGCTTTATGAGTTAACTCTTATGCAAGACTTTTGATGCTTGTCTTGAAAGTACTATTCATGAAAAGTTTTGCTATATGTTATCTATTTGTTAGCAACTATAGATCATTGCCTTGAGTCACTTCATTCATCTCATATGCTTTACAATAGTATGATCAAGATTATGTAAGTAGCATGTCACTACAGAAATTATTCTTTTTATCGTTTACTTACTCGAGGGCGAGTAGGAACTAAGCTTGGGGATGCTGATACGCCTCCAACGTATCTATAATTTCTGATGTTTCATGCTTGTTTTATGACAATACCTACATGTTTTGTTCACACTTTATATCGTTTTGATGCGTTTTCCGGAACTAACCTATTGACGAGATGCCGAAGGGCCGATTCTTTGTTTCTGTTTTTGGTTTCAGAAATCCTACAAAGGAAATATTCTCGGAATCGGACGAAATCAACGCCCAATATCTTATTTTCCCGGAAGCTTCCAGAGCACCGAAGAGGGGCCAGAGGGGAGCCAGGGGGGCCCACCCCACAGGGCGGCGCGGCCAAGGGGGGGCGCGCCCCCCTAGTGTGTGGGTCCCCCGTGGCCCCTCCGACTCCGCCTCTTCGCCTATAAGATTCTTCGTGACCTAAATCTTCAACACGGATTGACGAAACTCCAGAAAACCTTCCAGAGCCGCCGCCATCGCGAAACTCCAATTCGGGGGACAGAAGTCTCTGTTCCGGCACCCTGCCGGGACGGGGAATTACCCCCGGAGTCATCTCCATCGACATCACCGCCATCTTCATCGCCATCGCTGTCTCCATGATGAGGAGGGAGTAGTTCTCCCCCGAGGCTAAGGGCTCTACCGGTAGCTATGTGGTTCATCTCTCTCTCCCATGTTATCTTTATGTGATCATGAGCTTTGTATCACTATTAATCTATGTGCTACTCTAGTAATGTTATTAAAGTAGTCTATTCCTCCTCCATGATGTAATGTTGACAGTGTGTGCATCATGTAGTACTTGGTATAAGCTATGATTGTGATCTCTTGTAGATTATGAAGTTAACTATTACTATGATAGTATTGATGTGATCTATTCCCCCTTTCATAGCTGATGTTGACAGTGTGCATGCTATGTTAGTACTCGGTATAATTGCAATGGTCTATCATGCACTCTAACGTTACTTAAATATGAACTCCGGATGTTGTGGAGCTTGTTAACTCCGGCATTGAGGTGCTCTTGTAGCCCTACACAATGAATGGTGTTTGTTATCCAACAAGAGAGTGTAGAGTAGTTTCAGTTATGTGATCAATGTTGAGAGTGTCCACTAGTAAAAGTATGATCCCTAAGCCTTGTTTCCAAATATCGAATCTCCGTTTATTTACTGTTTTGTTGCATGTTTACTCGCTGCCATATTTATTTCAGATTGCTATTACTACTCATATTCATCCACATTACTTGTATTTCACTATCTCTTCGCCGAACTAGTGCACCTATAAATCTGACAAGTGTATTGGGTGTGTTGGGGACACAAGAGACTTCTTGTATCGTGATTGCAGGGTTGCTTGAGAGGGATATCTTTGACCTCTTCCTCCCTGAGTTTGATAAACCTTGGGTGATTCACTTAAGGGAAACTTGCTGTTGTTCTACAAACCTCTGCTCTTGGAGGCCCAACACTGTCTACAGGAATAGAAGCGTGCGTAGACATCATGGGGGTAGCCGTATCTCACGATTATTTCCTTGAGGAATGTGACGGCTGTGGAGCCGTCCAGCTTCTTGATCGGCTTGGCTTCGATCCACTTGGTGAATTTGTCAATCATCACCAAGAGGTGTGTCATGCTGCCTCGCGCCGTTCTGAACGGACCCACCATATCCAAGCCCCATACGGCAAACGGCCAGGTGATGGGGATGGTTTTCAATGCGGAAGCCGGCGAGTGCCTCTTCTTGGCGAAGCGCTGGCAGCCGTTGCACTTCTTCACCAGTTCTTCTGCGTCTCTGAGCGCAGTCGGCCAGTAAAAACCGTGCCGGAAAGCTTTGGCCACTATGGCTCTGGAGGAGGCGTGATGGCCGCACTCTCCCTGATGGATTTCCCGTAGGAGTTCAATCCCTTCAGCCGGCTCGATGCACCGCTGGAACACCCCACTTACGCTGCGTTTATACAGCTGGTGGTTGATGATGGTATAGGCCTTGGCCCTTCTCTCAATCTGCCTGGCCTGGACTCTATCATCAGGCAGCACACCGTCGGTGAGGTAGGAGAGGAAATCTTGTGCCCATGAAGGTACGCATCTTATCTCGAATACGCTGACCAACAAGGCCTCCTGTGTGGGAGCTTCCGGATTCGACTGCGTGGTCGCCGGGTTTGGCTTTGAAGCCGGCGGGTTTGGCTTTGAAGCCCCCGAGTTTGGCTCTGAAGCCCCCGGGTTGGACTGAGAAGCCCCCGGGTTCGGCTGTGAAGCCGGCGGGTTCGGCTTTGAAGCCCCCCCACTTGGGCGATGAAGCCCCCGGGTTCGGCTGAGCAGCCCCCGGGTCAGCCGGCACGAATATGGAATCCGGGTCCGGTGACGGTGTGATGGACGACTTCTTCAGGTGCACCAGGGCAACGCCTGGCGGAATTGCTTGCCGGGTTGAGCCTATCTTGGATAGGGCGTCAGCCGCCTCGTTGTTTGCTCGTGGCACATGGTGGAATTCGCAGCCATCGAAGAAGCCGGATAGCTGCTGGACGTGGAAGCGGTATGAGGCCATGTTGGCGTCCTTCGTGTCCCAGTCGCTAGATGCTTGCTGTATAACCAAGTCGGAGTTGCCGAAGCACAGAATGCGACGCACGCCTATCTCCTTGGCCAGCTTCAGCCCGTGGATGAGCGCTTCATACTCCGCCACATTATTGGATGCGGCGAAGTGGATCTGCAGGATGTAGTCCAGCCGGTCTCCCTTGGGAGAGGTGATGACGATGCCGGCTCCCAAGCCGTTGCGCATCTTCGAGCCGTCGAAGTGCAGCTTCCAATGTGTGGAGTCAGGCACAGGCGGCAGGTACTGCATCTCGGCCCAGTCGACGAAGAAGTCCGCTAGGATCTGCGACTTGATGGCCGTGCGTGGCTCGTAGAGGATGGTGTGGGCGGCTAGCTCCAGAGCCCACTTGGCAACTCGGCCATTGGCGTATTTGCTGCCGATGATCTCCGCCAGGGGTGCTGTGGCAACCACCTTGATGGGGTGTTCTTGGAAGTAGTGCTTGAGCTTCTTGGCCGCCATGTATACGCCGTAGGTGACCTTCTGGTAGTGGGGGTAGTTCTGCTTCGACTTGGAAAGCACCTCGATGAGGTAGTAGACTGGGCGCTGAACCGGCTGCTCCTTGCCGGCTTCCTTGTGCTCTACCACCAGGACAACGCTAACCACTCGATTGGTGGCAGCGATGTACAACAGCATCGGCTCCATTGAAGCTGGTGATGCGAGGACGGGTGCGATTGAGAGCACGCGCTTTAAGTCACGGAAGGCTTCATCCGCCTGCGGTGACCAGATGAATTTGTCCGACTTCTTGAGCAACTGGTACAGGGGCAGTGCCTTCTCCCCCAGCCGGCTGACGAAGCGGCTCAAGGAGGCCAAGCAACCGGTGAACTTCTGGACGTCCTTGAGGCACTGCGGCAGTTCCATCTTCTCCAGGGCACTGATCTTCTCCGGGTTGGCTTCGATCCCTCGCTGAGAGACGAGGTAGCCGAGGAGTTGGCCGGATGGCACGCCGAACGTGCACTTGGTCGGGTTGAGCTTCATCCGGAATCTTCGCAGATTGGTGAAGGTTTCTCTCAGATCATCAAGGAGGGTAGTCATCTCCTTGGTTTTTACAACGACATCATCCACATATGCGTGAACGTTTCTGCCGATTTGATCCTGCAAGCATTTTTGCATGCACCTTTGGTAGGTGGCGCCTACATTTTTCAAGCCGAATGGCATAGTCGTGTAGCAATAAGCCCCATACGGGGTAATGAACGAAGTCTTTATTTGATCATCCGGATTCAAAGGAATCTGGTGGTAGCCTGAATAGGCGTATAAGAAAGACAACAGTTCACAGCCGGCAGTCGAATCTATGACTTGATCTATGCGCGGCAGGGGGAAGGGGTCCTTCGGGCACGCCTTGTTTAGGCTGGTGTAGTCGATACACATGCGCCAGGAGCCGTTCTTCTTCAGGACCAGGACCGGGTTCGCCAACCAGTTCGGGTGCAGTACTTCCATGATGAAGCCGGCTGCCAGCAGCCGGGTGATTTCTTCACCGATGGCCTTCCTTCTTTCCTCGGCGAAGCGCCTGAGGGGCTGCTTCACCAGCTTGGCTTCAGGCCGGACGTGGAGGTGGTGCTCAGCCAACTCCCTCGGTACACCCGGCATGTCTCTTGGAGTCCATGCGAAGATGTCCCGTTCTCACGGAGGAAGCTGGTGAGCTCGCTTTCCTATTTGCTGTTCAAGCCGGCACCGATGGTGATGTACTTGTCCGGCTGCGCCGGGTCCAGCAGGATCTTCTTGGTGTTGTTGGCCGGCTGGAAGTGAGTCGTCCCAGCCGGGTTGCCTGCAGCCGGCATGTCCGTCTGCGCGGCCTTGGCCAAGGCGACAGCGTCGTGGATGAGCTGCTTCTCGGTGGCGATGACCAGCGTCTGGGCCATCTTGGAGCTCTGCGTGGCGCAGTCCATGGAGCGGCGATAGTCGCCGGCTACGGTGATGACCCCTTTTGGGCCAGGCAGCTTCATCTTCAGGTACCCATAGTGGGGCACCGCCATGAACTTGGTCAGGGCCGGCCTGCCCAGGAGCGCGTGGTAGGGACTGACGAGGTCCACCACCTCGAACTCGATCTTCTCGGTGCGGAAGTGATCCGGCTTCCCGAACATCACCTCCAGCGTGATCCGGCCAATCGGCTGGCAGCAATGGCCTGGCACGATGCCATGGAAGACGGTGGGGGTGGGACGCAACTCGGCATCTTGGATGCCTAGCTTGCGGGCGGTGTCGCGGTAGAGGATGTTGATGCTGCTGCCCCCATCGATGAGGACGCGCGAGAAACGCACACTGCGCCGGGTTGTGCCAATGGTGGGATCAAGGACCATGGCGTAGTTGCCCGGCTTCGGAAGGACAGCCGGTGTGTCGCGGCGATCAAAAGTGATGGCCTGCTCTGACCAGTTTAGGTACTGGGGGACCGGCGGTATGACCGTGTTGACCTCGAGGGAATGGCTCTGCTGGCTCGTCTTGTCCTCGGGCTCGGAGGTGAAGATGATGTAGGTAGCATCCTCGGCCAGGTAGCGGCAATGCTGCACTTGGTTAGCCTCGTGGTGCTCGAGGTTGGTGTTCTCTGCGCCGGCTTGGCCACCCGGCCCGCCGGCTGGAGGAGGCGGGGGTGGAGGTGGGAGCGTTTCGCCGCTTGTCAGCCGCTTCATGAAGTGGCAGTCGCGGGTGGTGTGGTTGGAGGGGTTCTTGCCGATGTGGTACTTGCACGGCGAGTCGAGCATCTGCTCAAAAGTAAACTTCGGCTTCTAGGGCCGGTCTTGCTTCTGGCGCCGGCTACCGCCTGCCGCCGCATGGTCCGACACGGCTGCCACATGGGCAGAACCGTAGCGGCGGTTGATGACCCACAAGTATAGGGGGTGTATCGTAGTATCTTCG
The DNA here is from genome assembly GCF_019359855.2 of Lolium perenne. NCBI lineage: Eukaryota > Viridiplantae > Streptophyta > Magnoliopsida > Poales > Poaceae > Lolium > Lolium perenne. The sequence continues at coordinate 215,521,034 of NC_067246.2, read as the reverse complement.
ATAAGTAAGAATGTCGATCCCAACGAGGAGCAGAAGGTGTTGACAAGCAGTTTCGATGAAGGATTCACTGTAAATGCTCACAGACAAGTATTCAGGGGGTTTTGATGTAACAGTTGAATAAAGTACGAGTAAGTAAAGTGCGAGAGTAATAATTGCAGCGAGTGGCCCAATCCTTTTTAGCACAAAGGACAAGCCGGTTTGTTTACTTATAATGACCAAACGTTCTCGAGGACACACGGGATTTTAGTCTAGTGCTTTCGCTACATACGGCTAAATAATCTTCATTGTTATGATAAGTGTTGTGTGGGTGAACCTATGCTAATGTACCGCCCTTCCTAGGACTAATACATACTTGTGATTATACCCCTTGCAAGCATCCGCAACTACAAGAAAGTAATTAAGAATAAATCTAACCACAGCCTTAAACTCTGAGATCCTGCGATCCCTCCTGCATCGATATACCAACGGGGGTTTAGGTTTCTGTCACTCCGGCAACCCCGCAATTAGCAAACGAATACAAGATGCATTCCCCTAGGCCCATAAATGGTGAAGTGTCATGTAGTCGACGTTCACATGACACCACTAGAAGAATAACACCACAACTTAAATATCACACCATTGAATATTACTCAACCATAGTTCACTACTAACATTTAGACTTCACCCATGTCCTCAAGAACTAAACGAACTACTCACGAGACATCATATGGAACATGATCAGAGGTGATATGATGATGAATAACAATCTGAACATAAACTTGGTTCAATGGTTTCACTCAATAGCATCAACAACAAGCGAGAGATCGATACCGGAGAGTTTCCCCTATCAAACAATCAAGATCAAACCCAAATTGCTACGGCGGTGACGGTGTCCAGCGGTGATGACGGCGGTGATGATGGTGGAGATGATGATGATGGTGATGGCGATGATGTCCAGCTCGATGACGGTGACGATGGCGTCGATTTCCCCCTCCCGGAGGGAATTTCCCCGGCGGATTCCTGCCCGCCGGAGAGCTCTTTCTCTCTCGGTGTTCTCCGCCCCGCGCAGGCGGCTGTAACTCTTCGCGAGGTACCCTCTGTGGCTTAGGTTTTCGGACGAAGGATTTCGCGAAGAAAAGGAGGCGAAAGGGGTCGTGGGCCCCCAAACCACATGGCGGCGCGGCCAGGGCATGGGCCGCGCCGCCCTAGGGCGAGGGCCCCCCCGGGGGCCACCTGGCCCCTCCTTCTGGCTTCCTTCGTCATCTTGAAAAATAGGATTTTTGGTATAATTTCCTTCCACAGTTGATCTTCCGAAATATTGCGTTCTGACGGTGCTTTTTCCAGCAGAATCCTGGCTCCGGTGCTTGGTCCTCCAATAATGATGAAACATGCAAAATAGATGAAATGACATAAGTATTGTGTCCCAATATGAAATATATCAATGAATAACAGCAAATTATGATATAAAATAGTGATGCAAATTGGACGTATCAACTCCCCCCAAGCTTAGACTTCGCTTGTCCCCAAGCGAAACTGAACTCGATAGACAGGACCACATGTTTATGGAGTGAAGAGTCGATAAATAAAATACGGACAAGAAGCATCATATCCATTCACACAGGACATTATAGTAAACAACCTCTCATAACTCAACTTGAAACAAGTATAAGGTAATCACAAGTAAAGGTGCATAAGAAATCATAATTGGTGATGGCAAACTTCGTTCTTGGTCAGAGAACAATTAACAGATTATATTTATCTCATTGAGCAGCGCTCTCATGTTAAAGTTTATAAGGCACAACTTGCATACTCAATCATAATGGTCTCTTCATAATCATTGATAACGTGCAAAGCTATATTCATTCAGATAAAACTTGTACTAAACAAGGAAGAATAAAAGACATGATGAAGCAAATCACAATATAATGGTTTGATCACAACTACTCAAATGCTTGCTTGAGATGGAGGGAAATAGGTTTACTGACTCAACATAAAGTAAAAGACAGGCCCTTCGCAGAGGGAAGCAGGGATTAAATCATGTGCTAGAGCTTTTTCAGTTTTGCAATCATATAAAGATAATAAAAGTAACATTTTGAGGGGTGTTTGTTGTTGTCAACGACTGGTAGCGGGTACTCTAACCCCCTTGCCAGACAACCTTCGAAGAGCGGCTCCCATTTTATTTTTATTTCGTATGGCACTCCTTCCAACCTTTCTTTCACAAACCATGGCTAACCGAATCCTCGGGTGCCTGCCAACAATCTCATACCATGAAGGAGTGCCTTTTTATTTTAGCTTTATGATGATGATGACACTCCCCCCAACCTTTGCTTACACAAGCCATGGCTAACCGAATCCTTCGGGTGCCGTCCATCAATCACATACCATGGAGGAGTGTCTATTTAGTTTAATTAATTTGGGACTGGGAATCCCATTGCCAGCTCTTTTTGCAAAATTATTGGATAAGCAGATGAAGCCACTAGTCCATTGGTGGAAGTTGCCCAACAAGATTGAAAGATAAAACACCACATACTTCCTCATGAGCTATGAAACATTGACACAAATAAGAGATGCTAAGTTTTGAATTGTTTAAAGGTAGCACATGAAGTATTTACTTGGAATGGCAGAAAATACCATGTAGTAGGTAGGTATGGTGGACACAAATGACATAGGTTTGGGTTAAGGTTTGGATGCACGAGAAGTATTCCCTCTCAATACAGGTCTTTGGCTAGCAAGGTTAATTAGCAAGCATAAGAGTCGAGGGAAACAAACAAATATACATATGATAGAAACAATCATGCATCTTCCTTGTAAGCACAAACAATCTTAACTTCAGAATAATAAGCTATGAGCTAACAAGAAAGACAATGAAACATCTACATGTATTTCTCTTTTCTACTTAAACCTCAAAGTGTTGTTGCTATTGACCAATGCTAAGTTTGCCAAAACCAAATAGATTTATTCAATGCTCCCAAAGTGATACCAATACTAACAACAAGGTAAATCATATAGTAGAGATTGCAAACTAAAATAAGATGTGCAATATGTAAATGATAAGACTTCTCATTAATATTCCATAACGATAACTCACACCAAGGGATACATAGACAACTAAAGAGAGATACTTCCAACTGCAGCCCATCTTATATGATAACTTCCCTACTCATGATATGACACTACTTGACAAATAAAAGTAAAAGGTAGTGATAATGTGATACCGCGGCACTCCCCCAAGCTTGGAACAAACCAAGGGGATGCCAATACCGATGATGAATTACTCCTGCGGTGATGGTGGTGATGAACTCCCGTCATCAGACTTCCAAGGAAGAGGCTCTCCATCAAGAAACGACATCTTGGTCTCGGGAATCCTGAAACTGGCAGCACGGCTTATGTATTTAAACCTGTTTTCATACTCACGGTTACGATTACGAACGTCATAGAGTTGTGCTTGGAGCTTGTTGGTGGTGTCGTGAAGTGAGAGGATGTCGCTCCAAAGCTTTCCAGTTTCCTTCTCATGTTCAGCAATGAGTTCGGACACAATCCTGTGGAAGATATCCACCTCACGCTCAGCCATCTTCTTGTATTTGAAAACCTCCTGTTCTAGCTTCTCCATCCTGTCTTCCAAGCTTCCTTCTCCTTTAGGACCCTGGACATCCTTGACCTGCAGTTCTCCTTCAACGAGCAGCAACTCCTTGGGGTGCATCCTCAGCTCCTCCATGTACAAGTTGCCAACATCCTTGCTGGAGCTGTCCTTCGGAGTTTCCGACGAAGACATGATGGCTCTAGATCCGAAGCAAAACCTGGCAGAAACAACTCGAAACAAAACACGTCGAGAACACGATATACGGAACTTCAGGGGTCCGGGGGATTATATAGCAAAAATTTTCATGACAAAAGGAAAGTACCAGATCGAACCAGAGTCGGAAAGGGGCGACGAGGCGGCCAAACCATAGGGCGGCGCGGGCCCAGGCTTGGCCGCGCCGGCCTATGGTGGCGCCCCCTCGTGCGTCCTTTCCACTCCGTTTCGAACTCGTAATTTTTCATATTTTCCAAAAACAGCGAATATATTGTTCGGAAAGTAAATTGCGTACTTTTCATTACCAGTACTGTTACCTATTCAAAGTCGAGTTCGCAGATCGTCAATTTGCCCTTTGATGAAAGCTTAGGTGTTTCCACTTGAATAATATCAATATCAACATTATAGGAATCACCTGAGATATAATGCTTGAGTCTTTGTCCATTCACCACTTGCGTAGCATTGCCTTGGAGAGAGCTAATTTTGATTGCTCCTGAACGATACACCTCCTCGACAACATACGGTCCTTCCCATTTCGAGAGTAATTTCCCTGCAAAGAATCTGAGACGAGACCGATACAATAGGACTTTATCCCCAATATTAAATTCTCTTTTGATAATCCTCCTATCATGCCATTTTTTAACTTTCTCCTTAAAGAGTTTAGCATTTTCATAAGCTTCACTTCTCCATTCATCTAGAGAACTCAATTGCAACAACCTCTTATCACCGGCAAGTTTAGGATCTTTATTTAATTCTCTAACAGCCCAATAAGCTTTGTGCTCTAGTTCTAAAGGTAAATGACAAGCTTTCCCATAAACCATTTTATAAGGTGACATTCCCATGGGATTTTTATAAGCAGTTCTATAAGCCCATAGTGCATCCTTCAATTTACTAGCCCAATTCTTTCTAGTTTTATTAACGGTCTTTCCCAAAATAGATTTAATCTCTCTATTTGATAATTCTACTTGACCACTAGTTTGAGGATGATAAGCGGAAGCAATTCTATGATTAATACCATACTTAGCAAGAGTTTTTCTAAAACCTCCATGAATAAAATGAGAACCTCCATCAGTCATAATATATCTAGGTACTCCAAATCTAGGAAAAATAATATCTAAAAGCATTCTTAAAGAGGTCTCACCATCAGCACTTTTTGTAGGTATAGCTTCCACCCATTTAGTAACATAATCAACAGCAACAAGTATGTGAGTGTTACCTTCCGAAGACGGAAAAGGTCCCATGAAGTCAAATCCCCAACAATCAAACGGTTCAATAACAAGAGTATAATTCATAGGCATTTCATTGCGTCTGGAGATATTACCAACCCTTTGGCATTCATCACAAGATAAAATAAACTTTCTCGCATCCTTGAAGAGAGTTGGCCAATAAAAACCTGATTGTAGAACCTTTTGCGCGGTTCTTTCTCCGGCATGATGTCCTCCATAAGCACTACCATGACATTTACTCAATATCTCCTGTTGTTCATATTCGGGAACACATCTTCGCATAATACCATCCACTCCTTCTTTATATAAGTGTGGGTCATCCCGTAAATAATGCCTCAAATCATAAAAGAATTTCCTCCTTTGCTGAGCTGAAAAGGTTGGAGGCAAGTACTTGAAACAATAAAGTTAGCATAATCAGCATACCAAGAATTTGTCTCGCGAGCTCACCTTTATTACAGCCAATTGTTCATTTGGAAAACTATCATTAACAGAACAGGATCATAAACAATATTTTCCAATCTAGACAAATTATCGACAACAGGATTATCAGCACCTTTCCTATCTACAATATGTAAATCAAATTCTTGCAAAAGAAGTACCCATCTAATAAGCCTCGGCTTAGCATCTTTCTTTGTCATTAGGTATCTAATTGCAGCATGATCAGTATGAATAGTAACTTTTGAATCAACAATATAAGATCTAAATTTATCACAAGCAAAGACTACGGCTAATAATTCCTTTTCGGTTGTAGCATAATTTCTTTGAGCAGCATCAAGAGTTTTACTAGCATAATGAATAACATTCAGCTTTTTATCTACTCGCTGTCCAAGAACAGCGCCTACAAGAAAATCACTAGCATCACACATAATCTCAAAGGGTAAGTTCCAATCGGGAGGTTCAACTATAGGAGCGATTGTTAAGGCTTTCTTAAGAGTTTCAAAAGCTTCCTTACAATCATCATCAAAAACAAATGGTACATCTTTTTGAAGAAGATTAGTAAGAGGCTTTGAAATCTTGGAGAAATCTTTAATAAATCTCCTATAAAACCCAAGCATGACCAAGAACACTACGAATACCTTTAACGTCCCTCGGATAGGGCATCTTCTCAATTGCTTCAACTTTAGCTCTATCAACTTCAATACCTCTCTCAGAAATTTTATGTCCCAATACAATTCCTTCATTAACCATAAAGTGGCATTTCTCCCAATTAAGAACAAGGTTAGTTTCTTCACATCTCTGCAAAACTTTATCAAGGTTTCGCAAGCAACTATCAAAAGAATTCCCATAGACGGAAAAATCATCCATGAATACCTCTACAATACTTTCACAAAAACCATGAAAAATAGCAGACATGCATCTTTGAAAAGTAGCAGGAGCATTACATAAACCAAAAGGCATGCGTCTATAAGCATAAGTTCCATAAGGACAAGTAAAAGTGGTTTTCTCTTGATCTTTAGCTTTATGACAATTTGTGAAAACCCAGAATAACCATCAAGAAAGCAAAAATGAGTATTTTTAGACAATCTTTCTAGCATTTGATCAATAAATGGTAAAGGGTAATGATCTTTCTTAGTAACTTTATTAACTTTTCGAAAATCAATGCACATTCTATACCCTACAACTACTCTTTGAGGGATGAGCTCATCATTATCATTAGGCACAACAGTCATTCCTCCTTTCTTGGGAACGCAATGCACAGGACTAACCCATCTACTATCAGCAATGGGATATATAATACCAGCTTCAAGAAGTCGTAATACCTCATTCCTTACCACTTCCTTCATCTTCGGAATTAGACGACACTGATGTTCAACAACAGGCTTTGCATCATCTTCCATATTAATAGCATGTTGGCAAATAGAAGGAGAAATCCCTTTCAAATCATCAAGAGTGTAGCCAATAGCTCCTCGGTGCTTCTTCAATATTTCCAATAACCTTTCTTCCTCAATCTCTGAAAGCTTAGAACTAATAATAACAGGATATATTTTCTTATCATCAATATGAGCATATTTAAGATTATCAGGCAAAGGCTTTAATTCAAAAACAGGATCTTCCTTTGGTGGCGGTGTTGTACCCAAATCTTCCACCGGTAAATCATGCTTGAGAATAGGTTGGCGAAGAAAATTTTCCTCAAGCTCATCTCTTTCTTTCCTAAAAACTTCACTCTCGCTATCCTCCAAATGTTGCTGCAAAGGATTGTTAGGAACAAGAACGATAGATGCACACTGTTCCATTTTAAAATCATTACTAGGCAAATCAGCTTTATAAGGAGTTTTAGTAAATTTAGAGAAGTTAAACTCATAAGATTCACCAGCAAATTTAGTCAAAATTTTCTCTTTCTTGCAATCTATAATAGCTCCACAAGTATTTAGAAAAGGTCTACCAAAAATAATAGGACAATAATCACTAGCAGCAGAACCAAGTACCAAAAAGTCAGCAGGATATTTAATCTTACCGCATAAAACTTCCACATCTCGAACAATACCAATTGGAGAAATAGTTTCTCTATTAGCCAGCTGAATAACCACATCAATATCTTCAAGTTCACAAGAATCAATTTCGTGCATAATCTCCGTGTAAAGCTCATAAGGAATAGCACTAACACTTGCACCAATATCACATAATCCATAATAGCAATGATCACCAATTCTAACAGATAGCATAGGAACACTAGCTTGTTTGGGTTTATTAGGATGTGAAACAATATTAGAAGCATCTTCACAGAAAATAATATGACCATCCTCCACATTTTCAGTCACAAGATCTTTAATTATTGCAACAACAGGTTCAACTTTTATTTGTTCTTCAGGTTCTACAGGTTTCTTTTCACTTTTATGAACTGCACTATTTATAACAGAGTACTCCTTCATTTTAGCAGGGAAAGGAGTTTTTTCAATATAAGCTTCAGGAATAACATGATCAGCAGTTTCAACTACAACGCATTTATTAATAGATGAATCTATTTTATCTTTATACGGTTCATGATACTTATCAAAATTCTTCTTTGGCAATTCATAATGAGAGGCAAAAGCTTTATAAAGATTTGCAGCAACTTGAGAATCAAGACCATATATAGCACTCACATTACGAAATTTATCAGTATCCATAAAAGCTTCAATGCATTTATAATTATAAATTATACCTGATTCTCTATCCTTGTCGTTCTCCCAACCTTCAGTATTTTCTTGGATCCGATCAAGAAGGTCCTTTTTAAACTCTTCTTTGTTGCGTGTAAATGATCCAGAACAAGAAGTATCCAGCAAGGTCTTGTCTTGAAAAGAAAGTCTTGCATAGAAATTATCAATAATAACATTACCAGGAAGCTCATGAATGGGGCATTTGAGCATTAAAGACTTCAATCTCCCCCAAGCTTGGGCAATACTCTCTCCATCATGAGGCCAAAAATTATATATGCGATTCCGATCCTTATGAATTTCACTTGGAGGATAGAACTTAGAATAAAACCGGGGCACAATATCATTCCATTCAAGAGAATCCCCATTATCCAGTAATTTATACCAATGCGCCGCTTTACCAGACAGCGATAAAGAGAATAGTTTCTTCCTCACTTCATCCATAGCAATACCTGCACATTTGAATAACCCGCATAATTCATGCAAAAACAGTAAATGATCACCGGGATGGACAGTTCCATCCCCTTCATAGCGGTTATCCATAACACGTTCAATAATTTTCATAGGTATTTTATATGGTATTACTTCCTCACCTGGCGCCTCATCCACTACCGTTGCAGTAGTAGTAGATTTCCCAAATAAAAATTGAAGAGAAGATCTCTCCATAATGACTTATAGCAGCAGCAATAAATAAAATCAGCACAACAAGAAAGGTTTTCCTTACCAATTCCACTTACCAATAGCGCTTCACTCCCGCAACAACGGCGCCGGAAAATAGTCTTGATGACCCACAAGTATAGGGGGTGTATCGTAGTATCTTCGATAAGTAAGAATGTCGATCCCAACGAGGAGCGAAGGTGTTGACAAGCGATTTCGATGTAGGATTCACTGTAAATGCTCACGGACAAGTATTCAGGGGGTTTTGATGTAACAGTTGAATAAAGTACGAGTAAGTAAAGTGCGAGAGTAATAATTGCAGCGAGTGGCCCAATCCTTTTTAGCACAAAGGACAAGCCGGTTTGTTTACTTATAATGACCAAACGTTCTCGAGGACACACGGGATTTTAGTCTAGTGCTTTCGCTACATACGGCTAAATAATCTTCATTGTTATGATAAGTGTTGTGTGGGTGAACCTATGCTAATGTACCGCCCTTCCTAGGACTAATACATACTTGTGATTATACCCCTTGCAAGCATCCGCAACTACAAGAAAGTAATTAAGAATAAATCTAACCACAGCCTTAAACTACGAGATCCTGCGATCCCTCTGCATCGATATACCAACGGGGTTTAGGTTTCTGTCACTCCGGCAACCCCGCAATTAGCAAACGAATACAAGATGCATTCCCCTAGGCCCATAAATGGTGAAGTGTCATGTAGTCGACGTTCACATGACACCACTAGAAGAATAACACCACAACTTAAATATCACACCATTGAATATTACTCAACCATAGTTCACTACTAACATTTAGACTTCACCCATGTCCTCAAGAACTAAACGAACTACTCACGAGACATCATATGGAACATGATCAGAGGTGATATGATGATGAATAACAATCTGAACATAAACTTGGTTCAATGGTTTCACTCAATAGCATCAACAACAAGCAGAGATCGATACCGGGAGAGTTTCCCCTATCAAACAATCAAGATCAAACCCAAATTGCTACGGCGGTGACGGTGTCCAGCGGTGATGACGGCGGTGATGATGGTGGAGATGATGATGATGGTGATGGCGATGATGTCCAGCTCGATGACGGTGACGATGGCGTCGATTTCCCCTCCCGAGGGAATTTCCCGGCGGATTCCTGCCCGCCGGAGAGCTCTTTTCTCTCTGGTGTTCTCCGCCCCGCAGAGGCGGCTGTAACTCTTCGCGAGGTACCCTCTGTGGCTTAGGTTTTCGGGACGAAGGATTTCGCGAAGAAAAGGAGGCGAAAGGGGTCGTGGGCCCCCCAAACCACATGGCGGCGCGGCCAGGGCATGGGCCGCGCCGCCCTAGGGTGTGGGCCCACCCTGGGTCCTCCTGGCCCCTCCTTCTGGCTTCCTTCGTCATCTTGAAAAATAGGATTTTTGGTATAATTTCCTTCCACAGTTGATCTTCCGAAATATTGCGTTCTGACGGTGCTTTTTCTAGCAGAATCCTGGCTCCGGTGCTTGGTCCTCCAATAATGATGAAACATGCAAAATAGATGAAATAACATAAGTATTGTGTCCCAATATGAAATATATCAATGAATAACAGCAAATTATGATATAAAATAGTGATGCAAATTGGACGTATCAGCGGTCCGGCTGGTCGCTGTGCCGCTTGCCGCGGTAGTTGTCCCGCCGGCTGCCATGAGAGGCGCCCTCTGCCGGCTTGTTCTCAGCCGACTTGTGGTGGTCCCGCCTGGACGGAGCCGGCGATGCCTCAGCCGGCGCCTTGCCGGCTTCCTCAGCCAGCGCGTGTTTGTCGGCGATGGCCATGAGGAAGGCCATGGTCTTGGGCTCGCTGCGGCGCAGCTTGTGCCACAGCATGGTATTGGGCCGGCAGCCGCCCATGAAGAAGCTGATGGCTTGGATCTCATGCACACCCTCGCAAGAGTTGCGCATCTCGCACCAGCGTGTTAGGTACGCGCGATCCATCTTGTCCGGGCCCTGCTTGCACATCTCCAGCTGCTGAGGGCGACCCGGCCGGCGGTAGGTGCCGGTGAAGTTGCTGATGAAGGCTTCTTCGAAATCCAGCCAGCCGTTGATGCTGCCGGCTGGCAGGTTGTTGAGCCAGGTGCGGGCGGAGCCGACTAGCATCAGGGGGGAGTATCGTACCGCCCAGCGCTTGTTGCCCCTGGCGATGCCGACTGCGGTGGAGTAGTCCAGCAGCCAGTCCTCCGGCTTGGCGGTGCCGTCGTACTTGGGAGTGTCGCGCGGGAGCTGGAAGCCGTCGATCATGGGCTCATTGGCGATGCGGGGCCCGAAGCACTTTGGGCCGGCTGGCCCCTCTTCTTCCGCGATGCGGGATTCGACCAGCCGGTCAAGGCGGTCTCTTGCGTCAGTCAGCTTGACGCATGGGCCCAGCCGGGAGCGTGCTGGCTGGCGAGCGTCGCTTGCTTCTGGAGCCGGCCGGTGTTGGCGCCTTGGCGCCGCTTGCTCGGAGTCGTGCTCATGGTTCCGGCTTGGTGGAGGCCAGCTGCGGCCGCTGTGGCCGCTGTCCAGCCGGCTTGTCCGACTTGAACCTGCGTGGGTGGCGCGGGAGTCCTTGCGTCGGCTTGGCGCTGGCGAGGAGGATTCGGTCGTGCCCCTGGGGCCGTCCTTGCTGTTGACTGCAGCAGCACGAACGTGAGGAGCTCTGGGAGGGCTGGCATACCTGGGGTCCCTTGCCTGTTCGGCTGCGACTCGGCACAGATCAGCCACCCGCTTCGTCTGGCTGCGCAGCTCTTCTCCATCGAGGAGGCTCAGTTCTTCCGCAGCGACTTCGGCTGCGAGCATGTTCTTGTCGGGGGTGTTGTAGACGGGTAGCTCCGTGGATGGAGCCGGCGCGTCCGCGCCATCACGGTCGATTTCGGCGCCTAGGCCGCCTCCTCTCCGGCGAATCATGCCGGCTCGGCTGGGGTTGTTTCCGCCTGGCGTGAAGCCATGGGCGCGCTCGTACTCGCGCCGGGTGATCTCCAGTTGGCGCTTGGCAGTATCCAGCTCGTCGGCCTGCTTGAGGAGGAGTTGGCGATGCGCCTCCAGATCCGCCTTGACGGCAGTGGGATCGCCGCCTGCGGTGAGCGGAGAGCTCAGCTTGGCCCGGACTTCTTCCAGCCGGGATGGTGGCGCGGGCTGCTTTGGGCCCGAGCCGGACGCGTGGGGGTCGACGTTGCGCTCGAGGTTGGGGCCGCGAACGCGCGTGGACTTGGTGGGCTGCTCCTCGCCAACCGTCATGACTTGCACGACGCAGGGGCTAGCGAGGGCGCTGCTGGCGCCGGCTCCTGGGGGAGGGCTTGCACAGCGCAACACCTGCCGCGGGTAGCGCGGCGGTGCGACGGTTGCGACGTAGACGTCGTGGCCGCCGAAGGAGATGACGCTGCCACCGGCAGGAAAGGGCCTGTCGGCGAAGCAGCCAGCGTTGTCGCTGACGCAGTCGAGGGAGCCGAATCTCCAGATCAAGCCTGAAGCGACTCGCTTGCCGGTGGTGATGGTGAGGCCCGTCCGGATGAAGACACCGGCCGCAGACGCTGAAGGCCCCACGGTGGGCGCCAAATGTCGTGGTATCGTCACGGCATATGCAATAGGATGGCTAAAGAGAGTGGTTCCTAGATGGTCTCGCGGCGATATCCGGATGCGGGTATGGGGACGAGCGACATGGCGACGTACCCAGGTTCGAGGCCCTCCTGTGGAGGTAACACCTCTACTCCTGCTATGAGTGTATATGATGATGTCACAGTACAATGGTGCTCCTAGAGCTATATTCGGCTTGCCCTGGGAGGCTAAGGTAGACGAAGGTCTCTCTCACAGGGCAGCGCTAAGACTAGAATGAATGAGAAGTGATCGATCCCTTGCATGAGAGGGGGTAGTGCAGCTTATATAAGCGCTGGCACTTTACATAGAAGTCCCTATGACCTACTGGCTGGCCGGCTCCGGCTTCTCGCTCCTTCCCGAGGCGCCGTTGTCAGGAGCCGTTGGGCGTGCAAGCCCTGTCTTGTCGCCTGCCGGAAGTCAGCGGTATGGAGAGGAGGTGTCCCTGTCGCCATCATGACCTGTAGCCGTACGGCGCCATGATGCCTTGTCCGGCGGAGGCACTGTTGCTCTACAGTGCCCTGCCCTTTGCGGAAGGTGAGATCATCGTGGACTTTAGGAGCCGGACCACCTTTCCAATTCCTTCTCCTGCAAGCCTCACCAACCCGGACCATGTCAGGAAGATACAAACCAAGCCGGATATGACAAAGTGAAGCCGGCCCAGCCACAACGCAGTCGGCTGCGGCCAGACCAGCGTGGACTTTGAACCAGCTGGCTCTCAAGGCAGCCGGCCACGGCTCCAGCCGGCTGCTCCTCAGCCGGCCTTTACCGCGGACCGACAGGCCTTGAGCCGGTTGTTCTTAGTCCTTTGCCCTACCCGGGGTCTTCTCCCCGACAATCCGGCATCCCCGGTAGCTGGACATAAAATGAGACGGTATTTAGTTTTGGGAGACGCGACTGAAAAGCGTTTTTCTTTATTTTTTATTGGCCATGACGCGACCTAAGATGCTCTTGCTCTCCACTGTAACTAGTCTTATGTGTGAACGTGCACGTTTTACATAGCCAGCTCCTTTCGTAAAATGCAAGCTGCCACGATTAAAAGATGAACCGGATGTTAGCACATTCTTCTATAGAAATAGAAATTATGTCATGGCACCATACAAAAATATTAATGAATAATTCATGATCATGACTCTTTTTTTTGCGGACTTGCGTGTCAATTGAATAGATAGAAAGAGCAGAAAACCAAAACTGATCCCGGGTGCATATGCACCCGGTATGTATAAAACATATTTCAAAAACATAAAAAATTTAGGAAAAAAATTTAGCATGTAGAGGGACATGTTCTATGTGTGCACATAAAGTTTCACATAAAACCAACAATTTTTATACCCTGTGTAAAAAAGACAAATAATGCCTCGAGAAATAGACTATTTTAGCACCAAAAATTTGTCTTTTTTGCACAGGGTACAAAACATCTTGATTTTTGCTGAGACAACTTTGTGAGCATGTAACATGTCAAGGTATACATGCGGCATTTTTATTTATATTTTTTTGACATTTGTAAATATATTTAATATGTATTTTAAATAAAGGGTGCATATGCACCCGGGTGCAGAAACACCCTGCCCAACCACACTGAAACTGTGCAGTTACAGGTCTGGGATCAATGGCGGGCTACCGACCATTGACTTTACTGCATAACAAAATCGTGTGGTTTCATGAGTGGCAACTGGTAAAATGAGCTTTATTTCCTTCCGAGCACCTCGATGCTAATATGGTACGTCATTATTTGGCTAGCTGGATGTGGAGAATGTTTCCAACAAACGTATGAAGATTAATGTACACATAAATTATGCAAATATTTTAGGGCGGAGTCTATGTTTTCCATATTGTTTGTGTGCATATTTTAATGGCCTGTTGCATTCAAAGGATTTTTGTGGGATTTCAAACCCTTTGGATAATTTCTAAGGAATTACCTAATTAGTAGTATTATGGATTTTATGATTTTCTCCCATGTGCTGCTTCCTGCTCAATTTCTTTTGAGTTTAATCTCTTGGAAACTCATATGGCTCTTGAGTTCCTACGTATTATCTGCAATCTTGTTTTTTTCTTCTATGTTCTGTAAACCTACGAATCAAAGAAAGGCCATAAACACTATGGAAACGGCGTTTCATAAGGTGTCCCGTGTCCGCGAAATGCTTATAATCTGAAAAAAGCTGAACATTCGATATGTATACAGTAGTATATAATACTAATGGTAGTAATAATGAATTACCACAGAGTATATGGTACTAAAGGATTTGACTGCCTACAAACTAGTAACGGTGCGAATCGAACGGCAAATTACATTATTTTTGATGACCTGTCCTCTCCCCTTCCTTCCTCCTTGAAGTACCGTAAGAATGCCCTTTTACTCTGGTAAAATAAAGCAGGGAAAGCAACTTTACTCTTTCTCTCTCTCCCCTCTCTGTCTCTCTCCCCGGGCAGCCCAAACAGCAGCTCGAGCCGCAATGGCGCCTCCCAGCGGCGATGCTTCTCCGGCTGGTCCCGCCGCACTGGACCTGGCCGTCGTGCACATTCTCGAAGCTTCCAGTCTCCCTCCGCTTCCCGAACGGTAACCAATATGCCCTCCTTGGTTCCGATTCCTCGATCAATTCCTTGTATCAAGGCTTTAGGCGAGCGGATCTTTTTGGGTTTCTTGATGCAGCGGCGGCAATGCGGCCCCAAGGAAGGAGGAGTGCGAGAAGAATAAGGATAGGAAGGAGAAGGGTGGGGCACCGAGGATCACCGGTTGGGGGCTTCGCGAGTACAGCAAGATAGGTCAGATGACGCGCCATGATTATTGGTCGCGTATATTTACTAATTAACGGGCGTGGTTCATCGTGCACATCTAGCTTGGCTGTTGGTGGAAACTGTTTCTGGAAGGAACCATTTCTGGATTTGATCTGTAGCTTGATGTTCTTCATAGAGGATGTTTGTGAGTGCGTCTTCAATCTTGGTGAACAGTGCTTTTGGTCTGTCTATGCTGTATTAGGTTGGCAACTTCGTTGAGTTTCCAATCTGTTGAGGGATTTTCCGTGCTAATATTTCTGTGCTTACCATCAATTTACTCCAATTGGGCTAGAAGGTGCAGGGGATGGATGAGGGATTCACAACTTAGTTATAGGTGGGTTGGATGCTTCCCTGAGGATTTGGTCTGAAACTTAGGAAATTTATGTCAGATTTTCAGTATACATCGTTACTTAGCTTGATGCCATGTTGGCATATATAGCATGGTATGTTGGGTGATATAGGCAACGATTGTTACATAACATGTACAAGCATATCTCAGTGTTCACCGCTCATTACGGTTAATTTAGTTCACTCAGGTGATAGGTCAGAGGAAGTTGTGTTGGTAGAAAATTTGTGAGGTCATACATGTATGCTATACCTTGTCTGGGATGTTCTCTGTCATCTTTTATTGCAAGACGATGCATTTTTGTCATAAATGTAAAAAGTTGCTAACCATACTTTGATTTAGTCAGAAACATACACCTGGTACTTTGGTCTACTGATTCTTTGGCTTGATTTTGCAGTTTGTGAGAAAGTTGAAGCCAAAGGAAGAACAACATACAATGAGGTATCCTCCAAACTATGTATACTTCACTGTTTGGCCATAATAAATCACTTTCTAGTGCCACGTTAATATTAATGGAGTATTATCTCATGTCATTGTGCTCTGGATTCCTTCGTATAACCTGTAATCGTTCAGCCAAGATGAAAATGAACTCCACACTGAGGCCATATAAGCTCAGGAGATCTTTCCTGAGCTTATGAGGCGCAAAGAGCAAAACAGTAATCATCCTGCCACTTAAATACTGAAAGCCACATAAGAAAGTACTTCCATTACATTGCTGCCATGCCACTTTTTGATGATACATAACAAGCCTTCCAAAGATTAATGTTTAAGAAGAGATTTTTTCTCCCCCCCTTGGGTTTTCATCTATTACAGGTTGCAGATGAAATTTATTCTGAGCTGAAGTCCATGGAACATATTGGTCAAGGGGTTTGTTCCTCTTATTTTGTATAATATGGACCTCTTTCTTCCCCTTTGGGAAAACTTTTGTGCTAAACGAGAATATGCTTGTCTTTGTAGTTTGATGAGAAAAATATTAGGAGGAGAGTGTATGATGCTTTCAATGTTCTCATTGCACTTCGAGTTATTGCCAAAGAAAAAAAGGAGATAAAGTGGATGGGCCTTTCGAATTACAGAATCGAGAAGATGAAGAAGTTGGAGGTCAGTAGTTGTGCTTAATTTGCAGGTCAGGTGAACATTACCCTTTATGTGATTATGACTTAAGTGCTACCATATTCTGTTTCAAAGGAAGTTCGCAGAGAACTCACAAATAGGGTTAGGAACAAGAAGAGACTCCTCCAGGAAATTGAAAAACAGGTAAAGTTTGTTGCAGTTATCCAGCAAGTTTTCTTTGGTTTTCTGTTCTTGCCTGTTATGACCCGATGACTTTTCTTGTTCATTTGAAGTTTGATGACCTCCAACATATCAAGTCGCGTAATCAGACACTACAGCGCTCAGCAGAGAATGCTAATGGCATCCGCCTTCCTTTCGTATTGGTCAAGGTATTTTTTTCGTTACTCTGCAACCATGGGAGAGTGCTTAACCCAATTACTGCAACTAAGCTGTAACATTTGGCTTTATTTTATTGCCCTTGTATGCTTGATTAATTTGGGTTGTCTCAGATGGCTTGTTTTAAATATTGTTTTTGTTAATCAACCAGCATTCCCATGTTTATAACTGCCAAGCTAACGTAGCAATGTGGATTACTTTAAGTACTAGTGAGTAGTGACTACTTTAGATAGTATAGAATTCCTATGCCATGCTTGGAGTGTCTTTCAGTTAGATATGTAATGGCATTAAAATGCCGTCTTACAGAAAGAAACAAGCAAAAGAAATCTGTACAAGTGAAATTGATGCCATTTATCTTTAAACAGACATCTCGAAAAGCAACGGTGGAAATTGAGATTTCAGAAGACTCAAAGTTTGTCCGTTTCGAATTCAATGGGTATGTCCCTGGTAACTACTATCTTTTCATACTTCTCTCCAGATTAGCAGGTCTAGCTCCTAACCTAAAGTCTGCAACTCTGTTTTCAGTGCACCATTCACATTGCATGATGATCTCTCAATCCTTGAAGGGGTCAGGCGTAAGAAAGAACTGGCATTGGCACCCCTCATTAGAGATTGAAGCATCTGATAAATCAAGTGACGTGTCAGAACTGGCACAGCCAGATTCTTTTGCACAGCTATGTATAGCTATATATATTCTTATGAAAACTTGACCTAGTTTATAGGGCAATCTCTCAGGCTTGAGATTTTAACCTGCAATTTTGTCTCCTTTTTATGCCTAGCAGGTTATTAGGTCTACGGTAGGTGATTCGTATGTGCTGCTATGTATAAACGTTGATAACGGCTTTTTGGTTCTGAAGCTTGCACACAAGCTGCGTTAATTATCCAGATACTTTTTTTTTCCTTGTCAAGTCATTTATTTTTCTAGCAACAGTTAATATGTGAGTGATGCTGAGTGCTCATTTCAGCGCTGCTTCCATGATCAGTCTCATGAAGGCATATGGCCATTGCTTCAACCTCCCCCTGTGCATTTAGGTAAATCAGTAGGAAGATTTTCATGTGTGCTTCCTCAAGACCTTGAGAGGCTCTTGATGTCATGTTGTTGTAGAAGTAGGGTGTTGCATGTTGTATCATCTTGAAGCATTAACACAGTGCCCATTCCCCAAAAAGGAGATGGAAAAGATTATCGCCATTCCATACTTCCTTCTTTGATCTAGCTCACCAGACAATTATGGGAGCTGAAAGAAATGCCTTTTGTCAAGCTGCATTACCTTGTAGGATGAAGTCCTGCATCCATGAAATATTTGGTCCGTGAGCTTCATGAACTGTTTTTTTTGTATGTGTGAGGGGCGAACGGATAAACAGTACTACTCATATTATCTTTACTTTATTTATTTAAGTAGTCAACAATTTCATTGTCCTCTTAACTTTATTTGATTAGCATGGATGATGATAGTTCCTTGGAACTTGGAAGTATTCTCATATCGAAGTCGTTGACGAAGAAAGCTTCATCTGGTTGATATCAGTGTTGCAAGTGGTTCACGATTTCGGGTACTAATTGGACGCCGGAAGTATGTAAATCTTTTCAAGTGTGCACTCCGAGTGGCATCATATTCTGAGGTTAAATCTTTTGGTTCGCTAAAATTTTCATCTTTCTTGCTTTTTTTTGTTTTGGTCTGGTGGTCACTCTTGCAACGCAGAGTGCAAAGCTGGTACACGAGCCCCAAGCCATTTGACCAGGCGATGCTCCAGTTTTTGTGCGTGGTCTTATAGCCAGCGATAGCAACTTGCTCTGCTTTATGGAAGTTTTGTTACCGCTGAAAAAGATCGCTCTATCACTGCCCGAACACAGCTTGCGCATGGCATTTCTTCAGGCCTATTGTTCTGCCTCAGTGAAACTTACTAAGGTAAGTGTCTCTGACGAGCTCGAGGATGGTGGCCATGGCGTGGATGCGGAGGCAGAGGTGGAGTGGCAGCAGCAGAGGTGGTGACACCGGCGTCTACGCTGTACACGCCCGTCCCCAGGGGCAGACGCATGAAGATGGTGACGCCGTGACGGTAGGGCCGGCACGCAAGAGCTCCCGGCTCCAAGGCCCGGACGCGTTGCCACCAGTCCTACAGCAGGCACAGAGCATGGCGGCGACGAAGAACCTCAAGGATGCAGGTGTGGAGATCAGCTGTTATAAAAGCGACAAGCAAATAACGAAAAACGATAAAGGTAAACGCAGCGGAGACATAAGATTTAACGTGAAAAACCCCTTCCAATACAGAAGGGGAAAAAACAACGGGCGTCAGCCATCAAACCTTCACTATATGGGGGAGTGTTTACAAACGCCGTGGGTTATCTTGTGATCTGATCAACCCTAGCCGGCGGCTTATAAGATGTATATATAGGCGATGCAACGATCCGTACCGTACCGCGGGGGCCTGTCGGCCCCCGCACCCCCCTTCGCAGGCGTCCCTGCAGGGCACGGCGTATGGGCTAACTTCAGACTCCGCTATGCTTCGGCCCAAGCCTACCGGCGACGGGCCTCGCTCCGCTCGTCAGAAATTAGTCTCTCTTTAGTATATGAATTTGGATCACAATACAACAGTGGCTACAAGAAAGGATCAACATACGCTGGAGGAGACGATCGGCAGGATTTCGCACCCTCCATGGCGCAGTTAGGGTATCTCCAACGCGGCGACCCATCCCGCGCCCGCGCGTTCATATGGGTTAAATTGGACAAAAACCCGGTCCAGCGCGCGAACTCATCCTAAAAACGGATGGCCGCGCCGTCCGGGGGGATCCAATGCCAGCCCAAATCTGGGCCGCGTTTGCGTGACCGCGGACTCCTATCGCTGGCCGCTCGCGTCCTCCCTTGTCCTCCCCCGGCCCGCCTGTCTGCCTCCCAAAACACAGCCCACTCGCACACATCTCCCACCGCTCCGCCACCACCACAGGACCAGCGATTTGGGAGCGATGTCGATGGCGGCCACCGTCGTCGAGACGCCGGCAAGCGGTGTGGAAGCATAGGAATGGCTGGCACTCATTCTTCGGAATGGCTGGCTCGCACAATGACATCAATGTGCTGCAGCGCTCTCCGGTGTTTGATAGGATAGCGTACGATCAGTCCCCTGATGTGGATTTTGAGATCAATGGCCACCACTACAACAAGGGGTACTACCTTGCTGATGGTATCTATCCACGTTGGGCTACACTCGTGAAGACAATCCGGCGTCCCAACTCAGAGCAGGAGACAAGGTTTGCCAAAGAGCAAGAGGCAGCCCGAAAAGATGTCGAGCGGGCGTCCTCCAAGCTCGTTAGAGCATGGAGTGTGCAAACTCTGTGGGAGGTGATGAACGCTTGTGCAATCATGCATAACATGATTGTTGAGGTAGAGCGGGATGATTCACTGTTTGATAATGAGTGGGATGGCCAGGGAGAGTTGGCTACTCCTCAAGGTGGTCCGGCATCATTCCAGGATATCCTCCATGTGCACCATGAAATTCGGGATCTAGCTGTACACAACCAGCTCCACGCTGATTTGGTCGAGCACATGTGGCAGCATGTTGGCAGCAATGCTGCAAACAACAATAAAGAAAATCCCGAAGAAAATAATACCTAGAGCATTTGTATCATTTTACATTTTTTTGAATAATACTTTGTCATTGAATACGTGGATAATAAACTTATGTAATAAATCTTGAGCATTTAAACTCATTTATATATTTTTTTATGATTATTTATGCTTTTATAGTGAATTTAGAGGCAAATAGCTATTATGGCGCCGCGACCCAAATCGTTGGGCGCACCGCGCGACTCAAACGGACACGCGAACGTAGGGCTCCGTTCGCGTGTCCACGCGATCACCCAACCGACCAAAGTAGATGGCTCAGCGCGTCTATTTGGATCGCAACGTTGGAAATACCCTTATGCCCTGTTTGGTTGCACAGAATTGGCCTTGAAATTAAGGAATCTAGAATTGGGCCTCAAATTCCCCTGTTTGGATGTGCCCAGAATCAGGGCCTGGAAACGGAGCTCCAATTCCACGCGACCCACCCGCGCGAGCGAACCGAGCGTCCCCAGTTTCCGAGCTCTTGACCTCGGAAACTCGCTGAATTCGCGAAGCGGTAGCAGAGCCCTTCTTCCCGACCGCAGTCATCGAGCGACGGAGAGGCTCCCCTCCCGGCGGCGACAGGTACCTCCTCCCGCCCTCCCTCTTCCCTGCGTCTCCCTCCGCCCGCCGTCTTCTTTTCCGGGGCCTCCCTCTTTCCCGTCCTCCCCTTCCCTCCTTCACCCCTTCCCCCTGGCCGCCCCTCCCTGCCATGACCCAACCCTAACCCTAGAACCGCGGCTCGGGAGATGGTTTAACGGCGGCGGGAGGTGGTTCAACAGCGGCGGAAGGTGGGCGAACGACGGGACTAGGGGAGCCCGGTGCCCTCCCCTCTCCTCTGGTTCCGCCACAACTTGTCATATTCATCTGGTTTGTAATTTTGGATTTGCAGATTCTGTGGAGAATAAGAAGTTGTGAGTCCAATTGAAGGTTTGAAATTCGTTTTATATATTGTATATACTCAGATATGTACTTGGGCAATATGCAAATGTGTTGTTCATCATGTGAATGCTTACATGTTAATATGATATGCAATTATGATGAATGTTTGATTTAAAGTAGTGTATGCTATGCATAATTAGATTTCGAATTTTGTGTGCAATGTAGCATCATCATGTCTCACCAAGAGTTGGTTGACTACATTACCGAAGAGAATAAAAGAAGAAAAAGAAAAAGGATAGTATTTACGAAGATGTATTTCGAGGTTTCTATGGTTGCTTTAGCTTATGCTAGTACTCTAAGGGCACCGAGGGACCTCGGAGCCTTCAATGACTATGAGCAGAAGGTTGCACATAGGAAGTATGTATTGGGAAGAACATACAATGGGTCGGAGACAAGATGCTATGATGAGCTACGGTTAACCAAAAGAAATTTTCATAATCTTTATGCTATGTTGCGTGAGAAGTGTGGTCTCAAAGATACCACATTTGTCACAGTAGAAGAAAATGTTGCTATGTTCTTACAAGTTGTTGGCCATGGAACTAAAATGAGAATGATTGGTTATGAGCGGTCTTTAGAGACCACCAGTAGGCACTTCGAATCTGTGTTAGCTGCCATCTTATCTCTAACTGGGGAGTTCATCAAGCTCCCCGAGCCTTCCGTGACCCCTCCGGATGATTACAAATGGAAGTGGTTTCCCGATGCACTTGGCGCTCTAGATGGGTGTCATATTGATGTGTTTGTTAGGGCGGCTGACAAAGGGAGGTATAGGGACCGGAAAAAAGACATCAGCACTAACATGTTAGGTGTGGTTGATTGGAACATGTAGGCAAACAAGGATGCAGCTCCCTACAGGAACAAAGAAGTGAAGAATTGGCAAGCTATCTCTACTATATATTCAAAAGACCATGCCACAGGTGCAGGTGCAAAGACGGGAGGTGAGTGTGCTCAGGTTGGATCCTCATTCAGTTGCTCAAGTTGAGGAGGATGATGAAGAAACTCCCGAGGCGCCTAAGAAGAGGCCACGTACTGCTGATGCGATCATGAGCATGGTGGGAGAGCTGCGATGTACTTTTGAAGATGCGTTGAAGACAACTGTTGCACTTCCGCCACCAAAGGTGACTCCTCCATCTGAAATCCTTGCTGAACTAAAGAAGATACCAACTATGGAAGGTACTGATCTGTTGGTAGCTTATGGGAAGCTCACCGCCAATGAGCGCACGTTTGAATCACTCATGGCACTACCCATGGAGATGAGGAAGCCATGGCTCTTGACCTTGCCTTGATGATTGCTACCGTGTGTGGTTGTTCTTATGTACTGCTCCATGATCTTGTGGTGAACTTTGTTGTTTATGGATTGTCCACTCGTTCTCCTATTTGTAAGATATAATCTACTTACTTTGTGCTATTTGTAAGACATAAACTACCACTTTGTGCTATGTCAGACATATTTATTATCCATGTTTTACAAATTGTTGCAAGTACTTGACACTCTTTTCTATCAAATGGAAGTATTTTCTGGATTATTTAATTCTTATTATGTGCAAAATAATATTTGAAGCGTTCTGATATATACATGTCTATTTTAAGTCATATTACATAGTTAATATTGTTCAAAGTCAAAAAAAACTGTCAATTCCACACAATGTACAACCAAACATGATTTAGAATTCCATTGTAACCTTGATTCTACATGTGAATACCACACACATCCAAACAGCCAATATGGTATTCCATTGAAATGGTTGATTTGGTATTCCATTGCCAATTCAATTCGGAGGCGAATTCTGTGCAACCAAACAGAGCATTAGGATGTTAGGATGGCCCGGACCAGAGCTGAC
The DNA here is from genome assembly GCF_019359855.2 of Lolium perenne. Classification (NCBI taxonomy): domain Eukaryota; kingdom Viridiplantae; phylum Streptophyta; class Magnoliopsida; order Poales; family Poaceae; genus Lolium; species Lolium perenne. The sequence goes on along the minus strand of NC_067246.2, from coordinate 215,497,698 downwards.
CTCCCTCTTCCTGCTGTTATCGTGTGTGTGTGTGTTACCGAGTCGTTGGGGCGCTTGGTATGAGGACAGCGTGTCCATGTATGAACCTTTTTCATTCTGATCTAGGCAGTGGCCCTTGTGTGTGTTGGTTATGTGTGTAAGACTTATACTCTGCCGTTGTGTGGTTTCATTAAGTTAAAGCCGGGCTCCACTTAAGCCTACCGTCTAAAAAAGTGTCTCTGACGGCTCGCAGTTCAACTGCAGCACTGCCAATACTCATCCTGTCCGACAGTGATTGCTTCGCGAAGGAGAAACCGATCCATACCACGGAGGATAAGCGAAGAGGAGAACCGGGTTGGCGGCCCGCAAGATGTTACCTGGTAAGGCTGACGCCGCAAACCGAAGCAAGCTCAGGCCATCTCTGAACATCTCGTCAGTTGGAGCCTTCCCAATGATCATTTCAAGGAACACTCTCTGCAAAAAAGGCTCCCGTGGGAAGGTTCTCCTGCAGCATGAGTCTGGCCAGGCTGATCAGGTTGCCGGTACCCGTGTTCTTCCTCGATAGGCTTATCGGCCGTATAGCGGTGGCTTTTCTGGCTATAAAACGGTTCTCCGCCAGCTCTAGGTACGAAGGACAAAACTAGCCAACTTCAGCAGGGACTGGATCCAAAGAACTCACTTATAGAAAGGCTTAACCCTTCCATCTTATTGCAACATTCTGCCTGTTATTATCCTGAACGTGGATGTGTTTGCACTTAGTGCAGGTGTGCCTAAACCTAAGGTAGCTGCAGTTAAGAGACGTCCCAAATGCCATTGCCGACAAGCAATCTTTTGTGGATGTTTAAAATGATAAAGAAAGAACCAGGCTGAAACAATCTACAATGTCCTGTATCTAAAACAAATACGGAGTAGTTTGTCCCTCTAGTATCACATTGATAAAGATTTGTAGTATCAGGCCTGCAGCAATACATCATACATGAAGAAATATGTCCTTTCCAGGGTAATAATCGTCCTCTCCAGGGTCGTATTTTAGTAACAACTAATATAGCCGTGAGAGATGCAAGACATCAATAAGAGAACATTTGTACTGATCATACTCTTTGTACACACCATACAACAGGTACATTTCAGTTTAAAGGTTTACAACACTGATGTGAACAAGTCAACAACAGGAATGTAAGAGAAGAAAACCAACTTTTTGTCAAGGCTTCTAGTGCATAGCAAGCACATAAACACAGTACCAAAAGATATAAACAGAATGCTTGACATAGAGAAAACTCGGGAAGCTATTTAGTTCGGTCCATAATATATGCTGTCCAAAAAATTGGAAGACGTGACGAAAACAAAGCTGCTGAAAATTCGTGATGATGATTCTCCCAGAAACTAGGCAGCAGTAGCAGCAGGTTCAGCATTTGGAACATACCAACCACGGAGTATCTCGATCGCCTTCTTCCTCCTTGCCAGCCTGGACTTGCGATGGTCTCCAGTATTCCTGTGCATGGCACCAACCTTCACTGTCTTGTCGATGGCCTTGTATGCCTCGGAAATCATTTTCTCTATTTCAATGATTTCTTCAGGTTGGGCGTCGGCCTTCTTCCTGAGCTTCTCAAGGGCTCTGAAAACCTATCAAATAGCAATATGAAATTTGGTTTCATATAAAAAAAAGCTTAAGTTATTCATTCCTGCATAAAGAATACTACTAAATGTTTGTACAGATGAAACAGTCCTCGTACCCATAACCAGTATTTTACAAGTCCTCAGATTCACAAAAAAACAACATGGAACAAGTACAATTTACATGAATGGGATATACTAAGGAAATTATATTTGGTTGCCTGTTACTTTTTCTCCCTTTTCGGCTGTTTCGTGGGCAATAGCCAATAATACATGCGTAAATCCACCTGTGATATCCTATTGACCAGTTGCTTTTTACAATCAATTTCAGTCCATTTTAGCTTCACATTACATCAAAACCATCTAAAATGACTAAGATGTATTAGAATGCAAGAAATGTTTGTGGTAGAAATCAACACACATTGCACAGTCTCCTAAACTCCAATAATTTCAAAATGTGTTTATCTCCAGTAACATGTGTTTAACTCCCCATTTTCACCGCAGAGTGTCAATAGTCTTTAGAAGCAAAACTTTAAGCAACATGTGTTTATCCGAAGGCAACGATTCCCCATTTTCACCGCACGGTGCAAATAGCAGTAGTGTTTTCAGTGCCAAAATCCTTAAGCATGGAGAAAGGGATGCACCCGCAACTAGGCATTATACTGTATACCTTCTTCATCCGGGTGCGCATCTCAGCCTTGCGGGCATGGTTGCGGATGCGGTGCACGTCATTCTGGCGCTCCCTCTTCTTGACCGAGTCCGGCTGTCTTCCCGTCTTGGGCGGTTCGGCGCACACCACCTCAAGCCCCCTCCTCCTCCACCTTCCCGTAGACGCCGAGTTCCCGAACCCACCTGGCCAAGGCATTGCCAGTCAATGACGAATAAACAGAAACTTTCTTGAGAAAACTGAAGCGGGAGAAGAGAAGTGCTGTACCGATGGGGAAGGCGGCGTAGGAGGTCGAAAGACGGGCCTGCGGGGCGAGGGCGCGGAGGGAGAGGGAGGCGGGCGCCCGGACGGGGGAAGGGAGGGAGGCGGAGAGGGAAGAGAGGGAGAGGAGCGGGGAGGTGGCGGTGGCCATTGCTGAAGACCAGGATTGAGTTCGAGTTGCTGCCCGTGTGCCCGTGCCTTTGTGTTATCTTATCCGCTGGTGGAACTGTGACGACAGCATAAGCCTGAAGGCGGAAAGCATATGTAGTCGCCAACTCCAAGCTAAAACGGGTTCCCAGCTATGAGGTTGTTCATACAACCTTCTTGCATGATGATGCGAGAGAACCATTTTTAATGGAAAATTCAAAATATTTTGTCTCCAACTGCGAATCTGATTTACGATTCGTCTCCCTATTGGCATTTGTTTCGACAAGATTGAACTAGATCATATGATGGTATGTTCCAATGATACATAATTTTAACGGTCAAAGTTGCCATCCGACGATTTAGAAAATTTTCACGGAAGTTAACATGTGGTACTATCTTAGGTAATAGGTTGTAAATTTGTGTTCAAATGACTAGTCACGAAATATTTCAAAGTTTGCCAAATCATAAATTTGTGTTACAAAAGTTTATAAGTCGTGTAACACATGGTGAAAACGGAATCAGGCAGGCCATCTGGGTTACAAAACTTATTTTGAACTTATTAACACCATCCTTCGTACATTTTCTATTCTCTTATTGTGTGCTTATTTTGCACGTGTGATTAGTGATGGGGGTGTTAGAAGCAAGTCGGGTGCAATGACGAACATGGGAAACGGGAGAGAGATGAAAGAAAACAAGGAGAGTGACGAGAGAAATAATAGAAATTAACACTTTGGCTCACTTAACGGTCGCATAGCTCCATAAATAATAATAAATTCAAGGGTTTTTATCATTTCTGCCACTATGACCAACGTGAATCTCAAATTCCCCATTTGACCGATGGAAACCTTAATTTTGCCATTGCTCACTTACAACACTCGTCAGTTTTTCTATTCTATCATGTACACAGTTAGTCTATAATCAGTTTTGCCACTATAATCGACTCGAATCTCAGTTTTGCCAATTAAAACCTCAAATTTTCCACTTCTCCTTTACAACACTCCTTGGTTTTGCTATTCTGCCATCTCCACTATTAGTTTATAACTAATTTTACCATTTCAGGTTTTCCTAACATTTCTCTTTATTTTATATCTAACTAATTGGTGAGACCTAGATGTCATCACTTTTAACAAATCCAAAGCAGTAGTTCACCACACCATGGTGTCTCTAGTTGCCCGCAAAATGCCACGCCATGTTGTCTTCGGCGGTATTTCCCTCCACCTACCAACATGGAACAACAATGGAAAAAAGACCGCATCCACCCTCGAACATGAGGGTGAAGCGAGAGATGAGCCAATTGAAGCAGCAACCCATCGCTCCTTAGTTGTTGCAAGTCCTTCATCAAGATTTTTTTGCAGAACGCCTTTGAATTGTTATCAGAAATTGAGTCATGTCATTAGTCAGTACTTTACAAGGGTAGCAATAGATATTGTGCTAGCATTCTCATTGGCGGTCTCTTACTCGTCAAATTCAGCGTGCCTTTGTAGAAAGAACATTAATTAGAGCAATTCCAATAGTATAGTCAGCTGCTGGCTATAAGCCAAGTGCCATATCATCTATAGCTAACTTAGAGCCAACATATACAATAGTGAGCTATAAAAATGTAGTACTTAATCAATGTGTGGCCCACCTTTCACTCTCACAAAGTGCATAGGAGCACGTGCTAGAGCTGGCTCTTGCATAAGAGCCCACTCTCCTTCTCTCTCCTCCTCTCTCTCCTCCAACTAAGCAATAATATACTATTTTAATCCTTATAGCCAGCTGACTAGGACTTATTGTACTTGCTCTTACCAGCTCTTTGTTTGTAATTCCAAATGTTGAATGTTTGCCCCTTTGATATATTAAATGCATTCCCATCTGCCTCCGCTCTTCAAATGGCAAAATTGATTATAGACTAATGGTGAAGATGATGAAATGGCAAAATTGAGGAGTGTTTTAGCTGAGCAATGGCAAGACTGAGGTTTCCATCGGTCAAATGGCAAATCTAGAGATTCATGTTGGTCATAGTGGTAGGAATGATAAAAAACCTAAATTCAACTCTTCAAAATCTAGAGCAGACTAAAATACTTGCTCTGCATTTTGCACATGGTTTTGGGACAAATCTATGGGTAACTACTCAAATCCAAGGACGTTTGAAAAGTTAGAAGCCCGACACACTAACATGCATGCCTAAAAAGTGAGCATATTCCCAATGAAACGTCGTCTTATAATATGGTTTTCCCCATGTTGTTTTAGTCTATAAGCTCCTCCCCAAAGCCCCACACTCTCATCCCGTTGAGGAAAAAGAAGCCCATGGATCTAGAAGTCATTTGCTTACCTCCTCTATTGTCCCTCTCCTCTCTAATCCCTCTGCATGAGTTGAATCTACTAATATTTGATAGAGAGAGTTGAACTTAAGTTGCTTTTGCTTTGATTTGTTATGTAGGTTTAAGATTCTGTGTTGATTGATTCGAGTGAGAGTCCGGAAGCTTGTTATTCTTGTATGAGACCAAGTCTTAGACGTTCTCGATCGGTGACCTCTTCGTGAATCTTGTGAAGAGGCCCAAGTTGATTTGTGGATTGGTTTTGGATCTCTTGTCTTCTAGATGGAGGAATGCACTATCCATTATGGGAGAGCCTATAGTTTGTTGAGTGAGGCTCTCGGGGAAGAAGGCTAGGTCACTGGTTATCTCTTATTCCCTTTACACATTTCGTAACTCATACTTGCTACTATTGATATATCTTGTGTAGATTTTGTTTTTCTTGCCAAGTTTATCTTTTAACTACAAATATCGTTTAGACATAGGTGTTGGGCAATGAACCAAACATACTCGCAATCTTCACTCGTTCTCCTCATGGGTGTTGGGCCAGATTTAGTCTAGATACACATGTATCTCCTTTTTTAATACCCATATCTCAAAACAACGTGCCCAACCTTTTCTAATACATATCTGGAGTCCTAGAGACACTTTCACTGTTATATCTTTTTTTGTCAACTCAAACACACTTTATTTATTGCATATCAAGGTTACGTCGTGTAACAAAAAAGTACGAATAAAATATGGAGGATCGTCCATCCAAACATATGGCTGGGATCTCCTAGCCCCTATAGCTAGTTCATGGGCTATTACATTTGCATTTCTTGAAACGTGTTCGAAAGAGATTAACAGAATCACATGTATTATGATAGCAATCATCAAAGATCGCCGCTGGCACGCCATGGCTAATAGCCCCGTTATTCACCGTCTCCACCACCTCCAAACAGTCTGACACGATGATTAACTTGTTACAGCCGACATGTTGTGCAAGATCCATACCTTGCTTTAGTGCTTGCGCTGTGGCGTCCACCGCAGGTTAAATCTTTGCGTTGCATGCCTCCACAAAATGGCCTTTGCTGCCATGAATAATGTTAAGATCGACGCGACATGGCCGTATATAATTTTAAAATGAACCTTCTTTTAGTTGGATCTAAAGCTTAGCCCATAATTTGCCCAGCAAGACACACTTGCATCATGGCATTACACATGGGGCCCGTAAGAGCTGCCTACGGAAGCACAAACAATAATCATGATAGTACGATTTCAAGCTCACGTTCTTCTTGGCCAGGCTTTAAATTTTTTGTAGCGGTGCTATTGCTCTACCATGCGTGCAATGCTGAAAGTGTTTTTACATTTCCAGCAATCTCCGGGACGGGGATGCAAATTCTTGCCGACGATATCCACGCAGATATCCGCCCCATACCGCCATCCCCAACTGTCATTGAAGAGAAAACAATGCACCGAAAGCTACCTCGAGCACACGACCTGTACGGCTTCGCTGTCATCAGTGTGAGCTACGGGGTCCTATGCGCGTGCTGTCTCCGGCCCCAGCACCGTCCATGATCGCTATTGGCTCGCGCTAGTCCCAACGGGATTACGGACGACGTGTGTCTCGCACATTCCGCATCCAGAAGCTGCCCGCAGGCCGCAACGTGGTCGACTACTGCCTCAACACGATCCATATCCCAGTTGTTCATTTTTTTTTGAACAAACAAAATCCCAACTGATTCTAATCGCGCTCCCTCCCTCCCCACACAACGCACGTTGATCCGCTTCAGCTTCCAGCTTCCCAGCTCCCAATTCCGCTCGTAGCTTCAGATCTCCGCTCGCGTCCAGCTAGGCGAGCGCGCGTGAGAGAGAGATGAGTGGAGCGGAGGCGCCTCTCATCACCGAGGACGCGCCGGAGCGGGGCGCGCCGTCCTCCGGCAGCCGCCTCGGCGCCGTCGGCGCGCAGGGCTCCAAGAAGTACCGCAGGCGCTCCGACGCGCTAGCCTACGGCGACCGCTACCAGAAGGCGGCCGCTCTCGTCGACCTCGTCGGTTCCCACTCCCCGCTCTCTCTCTCTCTTGCTCGCGCTTCCTTCCTCTGTTGCTCTAATTTTGCTCTGCTTCGTTGAGCTCTGCGCTGTTTGCTCTACACGGTAGCCGGAATTATTGCGCGTTGCTGGTTCGGAGGCTCTTGATATATCTTCTCCTTAGGTCTTGGGTGGTTTGTCGGTGTTAGATTGCTTTGGTGGTGCCGAATTTTGCATACAGGGGACATCACTATCATGCCAATGCCGATATGCAAACGTGTATTCCTGTTCCTAGTTCAGAATCTCACCAGTTCGAAGTTCAGCTATTTGATGTTGTATGATCTGTCTGGTCCACTTGTTTGGCAGTGTACTTCTGTTTCATGGGCGGTATCTGCCAAAATTGTCGGGAGTTGATCTAATTTTTTACCTTATGGAATTTAACATTGTATTATGAACAATGGTGACATGTTTCGACTGAAAAACAAAATACAATGCCATTTTGCCTGAAGCTTTAACCAGTACATACAATGAAATAATGTTTGGTAGTATTTCATAGGCAACCTTAGATTAAGGCCCTTACTGCAGTGACTTCCATATTCTTTTGCAATGCAATCAGGGGAAATTGAATCTTCCCCTGAAAGCTAGGTTGCAGTAAGCAGACTATAATGCACAACCTTTTTTTTTGAAGAATATATGTTGTGGCTTCTTCAGTGGTATGAAACCAACTGTTCAGCTGATTACAATTACTTGGCAGGCAGAAGATGGTGTTGGTATCCCCGAGGATGTCTTGAATGACACAAGGTTCGAGAGGGCTATGGGGTTCTATTTTGTGTATCTCCGGTTCGACTGGGTGTGGTCACTCAACCTATTTGCTTTGATTCTCTTGAATTTTCTCGAGGTTAGTTCTCAGAAAGTGCATTCTGTCTTTTTATTTTGTATGAGTCTCAAGATTAACCATGTATTATTCTAATAGTAAGTAGGCATCTTAAGTGCTGGTAACATTTCTGACTGTGAGTTATTTCGGTTGCATTCCAGAAACCTCTGTGGTGCCGGAAAGATGCTGAACATGCTTGTGATCAAAGGGATCTTTACTTTCTCGGGCAGTTGCCGTACTTCAGCAAAACTGAATCGCTTATCTATGAGGTAAGGCATTACTACCTCCATCCCAAAGAGCTGAAGGCTTATATTATTTTTAGAAAGTCAAACTATGTCAAGTTTGACTAAGCTTTTACCAAAAAATATTAACATGCAAAATACAAAACTAATATCATTAAATAGATAATGAAATATGTTTTCGTATGGTATCTACAAAATATTATATTTGTTGATAGATTGTTCTAAAAGTTTGGTCAAACTCTACTTGGTTTGACTTTTAAAAAAAAAAAAGCCTTAAGCTTTGGGATTGAGGTAGTATTTATGAGGATAGTACTTCTGTGTTGTGTCGAAACCATAATTACAGAAATCCTTGAGCATTATTGTCAACAGTAGATGTTTAAGTTAAGCCCTCAAGTTGCTTTGAGAATTACACTTTTCACTTCGACGGAGAATATTGAAGAAACCTGAAAATTAGTGAAGTAATCTCGGCTGCTAAAAAGTTTGTTCAATTTTTAGATGCTTTGAATAGTTAGTAGCATCAGACAATATGTATTTTAGTGCATCCAGCTGCTTAAATTCAGCTATACTACAATTCTCAATCTCATGTATGGATCTCTACATGATTGTTTTAAATTTCAGGGGATTACACTTGTTATTCTTGCACTGGATATCTTTTGTCCACTTTCTTATGAAGGTCTAAATATTTTCTGGAAAAGCACCATCAATAAGTTGAAGGTAACCATTCTGTCTTTCTGAAAGCGCATAGTTTGGTAATGAATTTCTGCGAATATCAGAACATGGAAAATCTGATTATTCACATGAGTTGTCTTAGTGAATGTAGCTTTTATGCATTGTGAAAGTCTGAAAGATGCATGGCAAAGAAAGGCCAATCGTTTTCTTCTATATGGGCCCAAGTTTAATCAGAACGATAACTGTAAGAACAATGAAAGATTGGAAAATGTTTCAACAAAGTGAGATTGAACATTTTTGGCCTTTCTACCTACGGCTCTACCTAATAATACTGTACAAAACAAGGAAAAAAAATTAAAGGGGTTTCCTGCACTTCGCCTCACCTCTACATGTATTGGCTTTTGGCCCCTTGTTAATGATAGTTGCCCATTACCAACATGATATTAGAGCCAGCTAGGGTCTCTCTGCATGCAACAACTTCGTGCTTTGTCCACCACCCCCGAGGTCGCTAGCTCTCCCAGCCAACGTCGCTAGCTCTTCCGACTGCCATCGCTAGCTAGCTGCATCTTCTACTCGAAATCGAGCTGCTACACAGCCCGGGCCGCTGTTCTTCCTCTACTGATGCCCTGCTGCTCCCTCCTCCAAGTGCAGGAATCGGCCCACAACCCAAGTTGTAGCCGCCATCCGGCTGACTCCACCGCCCCCCGATACAGCCCCAAGCGGACCCCTCTGGATCCCGCGGCCATCTCCTCGTTCTGGCCGCCGCTACCACCGTGGACCCCACGACAGGAACGTCCCCGAGAGCTCCCGTGTCGGCCGCTCGGGCCTTAGCATGGATGCTCGCTTAGTTTCCTGCCTTTTTTGCTCGGGCCTAGGTGGGTCTAAGAGAGTTGACCGAGGAAAAAAAAGAGGTGTACCACCAAGTCGTCCTCTTCGTTGGGCTATGTCCCTATACCTCGCTGCTCGGTGATGTTCGATGGTACCAACTATAGCGAGTTTGTTGCCTTCATGTGCATCCATAGGGCATGGTATTCGACTCTAGGGTGTTCCCTGTGGTGTGGTCTCTTGTCGGCCGTGCCCCATTGCTCTTGTGGCTCCTACCTCGCTCATGCCACGTGTCCTTCTGACTATTGCTTAACTTAACAAGTTGATAAGGATGCAAACAAGACTACCGAGGCTGCTGCAGATGATACTTATGATCAATAGGTACTTGCCTACTCAGATGCTCTTGCCACCTATTGTGATGATCTGGCTGCTTACACTCGTGTGACGAGGATGCTAAGGCTGCGGTAGTTCTCACTTAGTGTTCAACCTTAGTTTGCATATGAGTTTATGGGCCTTAGTACTATCTCTGAGATGTGGTCTCACCTTCGTCAGCGCTATCAGCCATCTGGTGATGCTCTATTTATCTGTGGTACGTCAAGAACATGCTCTTCAGCAAGGTGACTCCACTTTTGATGAGTTATACACACATAGTTCTGCTATTTGGCGACAACTCGAGTCCCTTTGCACCGCTATATGTGGTACTTCAGTACTTGCCCGACTTGAAGTTTTAGTGCATCTATGAGTTCTTGTCTCGATTTTGCCCGAAGTTTGAGCCCCGGCATGCTTAGTTGTTTACTTGCGGCCGTGTTCCTATCTCAGTGGTGCTATCTCTGGGTTGCGGTACCATTTGTGCTCGCTGCTCGAGCTCCTACTCTACAACCTGATGCATTAATGCCCTCTCGTTACATGCCCACGCCATCTGGTAGCGGAGGTCGTTCTTCCCATGGTGGGGGTGACACCGTTCTCGTCCCACCCAGAGTGATTATTTCAAGAAGCAACTGGACATGCGCCATGGTGCGCCCACATCGTCTACTGGAACTCGTTCTTCTTATTCGGTTGCCTCCTTCACCGGGCAGGATATTGTGAGGCTTAAGAGCATGCTTGCTTCTTTTGGCTCATCTTCGGCTGGTAGATGGGATCTGTGACTAGCATTGAGCGCCCACCTTCTACACAGTCAGGTTCATCTTCGTGTGTTCTGGATTCTAGAGCTTCTTTTCTATGTCTTTTGATTCTTTGACTCCGACCCCTCTTCGGTCTCTTGATCTTCCTATCAATGTTCTTGATGGCACTTCTCTTCTAGTTGCTAGTCGCGACACACTTTCTACTTCTTCCTACGTTGTCAGACCATGAATTTGTTTTCCCTGTTTTCCGTTGCTCAGCTTGCTAATTCTGGTTCTGTGTTATCCTTAACGTTGACTCTTGCTCTTTCCAGGATGTGTCATGTTTATCGATGTTTCGTCTCGATAGTGTGTCATGTTTATCGATGACTTCTCTCGCTATACTTGGCTTTACTTTATGACTTGTCGTAGTGAGGTTCTCTCTGTATATAAGCGTTTTGCTGCTATGGTTTACATTCAGGCTTTCATGCATATTCGTGTGTTTCAAGATGACTATGTTGTAGAGTACATCTCCTAGAAATTGCGTGGATTTCTTGTTGAGCAGGGTACTCCCACTCAGTTCTCTTGTACAGGCTCTAATCTCAGAATGGCGTGGCTAAGCGCAAGCATTGACACATGCTTGAGACGGCTTGTGCGATGATGATCGCTGGCTCTCTTCCACCTCACTTTTGGGTTGATGCTGTGTTGGTTTCCACCTATCTCATCAACATTCAATCCTTGACTGCCCTGCAAGGCGGCGCTCCTCTTGAACGCCTTTCTAGTTGTCCTCATGAGTACTCAGCGCTTCGACTGTTTGGTTGCGTTTGCTATGTCCTTCTTGTCCCGCGAGAATGCACCAAGCTAACCTCTCATATTGAGTGTTATTTCGTGGATACAGTAATAATCATAAGGTTTATCGGTGTTGGGATCTAGTTGGTCGTCGGATGCGCATTTCTCGAGCCATGACTTTTGATGAGTCTCATCCATTCTATCTCCTTCCTCCTCATTTTCCGTGGAGGGCATCTCTTTTCTCATGTTCCCGTGCCTCATGTTCCCACTCCTCCGAGCCCCCCATTGCCAATGAAACACCGTCTTCATTTACATGTTCCTCTCTTTTGCCGCCTCACTCTTCACCTTCCTCCCTGATGTCTCCTCCTCTCTCTCGCCTCCGGTGATTCCCCCTCATTCCCCTTTCTATTTCACTATTCTCATCGTCAGCGTGATGCGGGTGTGCCGTCTTCTACGCCCTAACTGACTCATGATCTTCGTGCTTGGCCTTGTCCCCCACCAGATCGCTATTCCCTTGCCTCCTACGGTCTTTCCGCTATCTTTGATCCAACTTCTTATCGGGATGATATTGCTCATGCCGAATAGCAGCTAGCGATGGAAGAGGAGATTGCTACGCTGGAGCGCTGCCACCTGGAATGTAGCCATCACATGTAAGTGGGTCTATAAGATCAAGATCTGTTTTCGAAAGTTCTCTTGAGCGTTACAAAGCTCGTCTTGTTGCTTGCGGCTTTGAGCATGGCTGAGATTATGATGAGACATTTGCTCATGTGGCTCATATAACCACTGTTCGTGCTCTCCTTTATGTCGCTTCTATTCGTCATTGGTCTCTCTCAGCTTGCTGTTCAGAAATGCTTTTCTTAATGGCGAGTTACGTGAGGAGGTTTATATTCGTGCAACACTGGGCACTATTCCTGATTGCACTCTTTACCATCTTTGGCGCTCCCTTTATGGCATTAAGCAAGCCCCTTGTGCCTGGTTTGAGCGTTTCGCCTCCGTGGTGATTGGTGATGGCTTCTCACCTAGCGCACATGATCCAACGCTTTTTGTCCACACTTCTTCTCATGGTTGGATTCTTCTTCCGCTATATCATCATTGGTGACGACTTTGAGTACATCACCTTTTTTAAGGTCCGTCTTCGTGAGCAGTTTCTTATGATTGATCTTGGTCCTCTTTGTAACTTTCTTGTGATTGAGGATTCCACTACCTCCGTTTGCTTATACATCTCCTAGGAGAAGTATATCTAGGACCTTCTTTCTCATGCCGCTCTTGGTGATGAGCGCATTATCGAGACTCTTATGGAGGTCAATGTTCACCTTCATGCCTCTGATGGTGATCCATTGTCTATTCCAATGCGCTATCGTCACTTGGTTGGAAGCTTTGTCTATTTAGCTATCACTCGTCCGGATATCTCCTATCGTGTCCACATTTTGAGTCAGTTCGCCCCTCCTCTCATCTTGGTTCACTATAGTCACCTCCGTGTTCTACGATATCTTCGTGGCACGATCTCTCGCCGCCTCTTCTTTCCCTGTTTCAGCTCCTTAGATGCTACGTGGGATTGCGATCTTTCGGATCGCTGTGCTTATTGTGTGTTTCTTGGTGATTCCCTCATTACTTGGAAGACAAAGAAACAAAGTTGCAAGCTATGGCTCGATTAACGGTAGATGTGACTTGGTTACTGTAGTTAAAGGAGGATTTCGGTGTTTCTACTACCACGCCAACTCCTGTCTTGTCAAACACTACATGTGCTATCAGCATTGCGCGTGATCCGGTGAAGCATGAACTCGCCAAGCACATATGCGTTGATGCCTCCTTTGTGCACACAGGTTCTCGCTCTTCAGTCTGTGCCTTCCAAGTTACACTTGGTGGATTTCTTCATGAAGGCCCACACTAGAGTGCAACATGGGTTCTTTCTCTCCAAACTTAGTATTGTTGATCCAACATGAGTTTGAGGGGGCGTGCTAGAGATGCGTAGCCCTCTTTATTGTATATCCCCATTATATGAGGGGTTTCATGCACTTTGCCTCACCTGTACATGTCTTGGCTTTTGACCCACCGTGAATGATAGTTGCCCATTCCCAACAGTGTGCAGATTTCATAAAGCTATATGTTGGTAAGCTAAGTTAAAAAATTAGTTGCACTTTTCCCTTTTTTGTACATTACTTATATTCTTTGGCATACCACTTCTCACAGTTTAAATCCTTTGAAGTTTTGACTGTGTGTCTTCAAACTTGATTTTTATTTTATTAGATTACCCTGCTGTGTTAGATCTGGAATTTTGCCTACTAGTTTACTATTGTTCACCCAGGTTCCTGCTTTACCTTGTAGATTCTTCTTCTCTTCATCTTAGCATGTGACATACTGGTGTTTGCCTTCAGTGCCCAACCTTTCAGAGTAGCTCCATACATCCGCGTAGCGCTTCTAATCATGACTATCAGGTATGCGTCATTTTATCTGTCACTGTTGGTATCTTATTGAACAGAGTGAGAATGCTCCTAACTAAATACATTGATAAGTAATATGTAATGCAAATATCTAGAGTATAATCATACTGTTCAGAGTACAAGACAGGCCCCACAAGAAATAATACAGAAGGAAAATGCTTCGTATCATCCGGAGGCTCAGCGCGTTCCAGCCTCCGGCTTCACCGCACGCCACGCGTCCGTACAAAGCTCACAGCAGAACCGCACAAGCAAAGTAGGCCCCACCATCAACCTTATCTCCTCCGCAGTTCTCTGACTTCTCTCCCATCCACTCAATTTTGCCATCCCTTTCTCCTACCTCACGAGAGCGGCAAATCCCAGGAACCACCGTCGGGGAGCTCAGCTCCAGGAACCACCGTCGGCCCCTCGTCCCCTCCTCCTCCGCCGACTCCCCATGAACCTCCTACCTTCCCCTCCCGTGCTCCTCCTACCGCCCTCACCTGCTCGCGCGGCTTCCGACGAGCTCAACTGCGCTGTCGGCCGCCGATGAGGATGCCGTTGCCAAGGAGTCGTGGGAAGCTGTGCCACGCGGTGCTGCAAGACCACGCCGCCGGTGCTGCTACAGCAGGCCAACGCTTCTTTTTGAGCGGCAGTCATACTTGCTGCACAGGGTGGCGGTGCCACGGCGGCGGAGCTGCAAAGGCCCGCCGACGGAGCTGCAAAGGCCCGCCGGTGGAGCTGCAAAGAGCCGCCACCGGTGCTGCAAAGGCCCACCGCTGGAGCTGCAAAGGACCACCGGTGGAGCTGCAAAGGGCGGCGGCGGAGCTGCAAAGGGCCGCCGGCGGAGCTGCAAATCCCCACTGCATGTGCTGCAAAGGGTCGGCGGCGGAGCTGCGAAGGCCAATGGTGGATGCTGCAAAGGCCCGCAGCCGGAGCTGCAAAGGCCATGCGCGGCTGCTACCAGCGAGGGGCAACGGTGCTGCAAGCGCGAGCGGCGGTGCGACCAGCCGTGGCAGTGGTGCTGCCGGCGGTGCGACCAGCCGTGGCAGTGGTGCTGCCGGCGGTGCTGCCATAGGAGGAGGAGGGCGCTTCCATCTGTGGGAGGCGGTGCTACGAGGAGGAAGCGCATATGCTGCAAGGAGAGGCGGCGATGCGTCCCACCGGAGTTCACGCGTCGCCGGCGAGATCCCTCGGCGTACTTGTTTCTAGGTGTGCTGGGAGGATGGTGGGCCAAGCGGTGCGACTCTGCGTGATGTTTTTGTTTTGGTTTTTTCACTTTTTTTCCTCCGTGGAGAACAGAAGAGGTGCACGTGGGGTGGTGGTCCTGGAGGGACACGTGTCGGACGGGGGACTCGGAGGTTCGGGAGGAAATAATCCTCCGGAGGATCCTCAGCACTGTCCAATACAGAAATATGATGCCCAACACAGTCTTGTTAAGTTGGTGCTACGTTTATTCTTTATCCAATGTTTGATAACAAATAGATATATGATTGTGAGGTAAGATATATGCTGATTTTATCTAAGAAAGGTAATATTTTATGTGTTTGACAGATAGATTAACATAATCTTCTGTCTGCAATAGGGAATTGCGAATGTGTGCTATTACACTGTACGGCCTTATTGGGACATACCTTAATGTTTTGGTAAGGTTTATTATATGTACTCAAACTCCACATGCATATGCATTGTAAGACATAGAAGGATTACAAGTTTACTCCAGAACAAGTCATTAGATTTTTTTCCATGAACTCACGAGGATTTTGTTAGGTATCATCAATTGTACGGAGTAAGAGGTACGTGGCACATGTAGTTCAATTGTGCGAGGGCACCAACTGATAAATAGGATGGGATGGGTCATTTATTGTACAACTTTTCCTGTATTTCTTTGCGCTCTACACTAGAAAATTCGATACGTAACTATACTTATTATAGTCCCAGCAGCTAGAATGATCCTCTCTTATGTCAATTTATATACCACACAACAGCTTGTGTGCTTCTGCATGTTCACATTAATGTTTGTATTGTATTGTCTATTCACTTTTGATGTATCGCTTTGGGTCATCTATGTTATGTAGGCCCTCTCTCTGTTGTTCCTCTTATTTGCAAGCTGGCTAGCTTATGTAACGTTTGAGGACACTCTACAAGGAAAGACCATTTTTTCATCATACGGCGAAACACTGTATCAAATGTTTGTCCTCTTCACCACCTCTAATAATCCTGACGTTTGGGTCCCTGCTTACAAGTAAGATGGCTATCACTATTTCTGTTGTGTTTAT
Organism: Lolium perenne; assembly: GCF_019359855.2. NCBI lineage: Eukaryota > Viridiplantae > Streptophyta > Magnoliopsida > Poales > Poaceae > Lolium > Lolium perenne. The sequence goes on along the minus strand of NC_067246.2, from coordinate 215,481,530 downwards.
GATAATTGCAGTCCACCCGAATACAAGTTCACCTTAACACATTTGGAGCAGGATATCTCGCTGGTATTCTCTATTTTTTATTGTCTACGTGCTTCTGGGAGTTTATTTCCTGACAAACTTGATTCTTGCTGTCATCTATGATAGCTTTAAGGAGCAGGTACATTCGTTACCTGTGTCCAAATTTTCTCTTCATACTTGCTATATTCTTTACATCGGAATTCTAGCATGTTCTTTTGGCTAGAAGTAAATTTACATCACTAACATGTCATCATTTGGTGAAACAGTTTGGGAAGCAACTTGTTCAAATGGACTCTATAAGGAAAAGTATATTAGAGAAGGCATTTGGTCTTATCGACACTGCCGTGAGTGTTCTGTTATATTTTCCTGGCCACTGATGTACTATCCTTTAGTAACTGTATTTTGGTAAACATTTATATATCCCCTCTGTTTGAAATCAGTTGACTTAGATTTGTCTAGATTCGCATGTATCTAGACGCATTTTAGTGTGTAGATACATCTAGACGAATCTGCTGCAACTAATTTGGAACGGAGGGAGTACTTTTACTTTAGAATGGTTGGTAGTGTTCATGTAACCTTTCACCAGAATATAGTTCAGTCACTTCACTTGTCAGTTGGGAGAATCGCAACGCTAGAGAATCTGCACAAGGGTAATAAGGTTAATCTTTTCGGGTTGAATGATACAATGATGAAATCATGTTAGTGAGGAAGGAGGAGGGGCATCCTGAGCCTTGTCAGCCTCCTGCTGCCCACTAGGACGGCGGCTTGGTCGGTTCCACCCAATTGTGTTTTCTCTAGTTTTTCTATTTTGAAAAAATCCCAAACTTTTAAAAGATGTTTTTGGATCGAGTTGAATACAAATATTCTTCTGCAAAAGAATTGGATAGAGAAAAGACTATTGTGTGGAGTAAAATGCATCAGCGGTACCACAACCTGGAGAGCGAATTTGATATGGTCATCGATCTTAGGAATACGACACGTACAATCATTAAATACGGCACAATGTTTGTCTAGATCACTGACTGACCGTATAAAACTGTATTTGTATCATGGTAGTGCGTTGACCATTCTCCAGCGTTGATTCTTTTCAAAAAAGCCCCTTAATAAAATAAATATTTGGTAGATGCCTCCAGACCCCACCTGGCAGCCCCTTCATCTAATCTCCTGCCTCCATCAACTATCATGTTCCATCCCCTTCCTCGATTGGCCGGCTGGGATGCACAGCTGTCTCTCCTTGTCCCCTACCCTGCCAGTCCACCGCCATCACCCATCACCAAGCCTGCACCGCCACCACACTTCCGCATCCAGACGCTTTTCGTTGCCTAGAGAGCGGTGCAGGACCACTTCTCACCCCGCAACACCATTGTGGTGTGGGCAGAGGCAGCGCCGCGCTGAAGTCGCAAAAAGAGATGGTAGCGCCTCGGCCGCAGAAGAACTAGCATCCTCCCTTGTTCTCGGATTTCTGACACGGAGATGGAGGTAACCAAAGCATCACCTACGGGTCGGAGTGATGGATTGGCTGCCGCTCACCCTCCGCCCCTCCAGGATCGCCAGAGGTTTACCTGCCCGTCTTTGGCCACACCACTGTCACTCTTGGCGCTCCCGTAGCTCGATGGAGTGAACACGCGTTCTAGACAGGCTGAGGAGCAGCCGATTAGCACGGTGGCGAGGCGGTCAGACCAGGCAGAGGACAAAGAGGCGGCTGCTCGATCTGCTCGCAGCGAGTGTGGTAAGGCGGGGTACCTTCCATCCGTCAGTTGCGAGGCGCGGTTGCGAGACAGTGGCCGAGGACAAGGTCCAGACATCTCGCTTTCCCTCCAGCGCCAGAATTTGGTCGGGGTCGGGGTAGGGATCGAGCTGGAGCTCCCGCCGGCGCCTGGAAGCTTTCCCTCCCAACGGCCTCTATCTCTTGCCGCTGGCACTGCCCAACAATCTCCACCACATCTCGCTTCTGCAGCCATGGTTCGTGTCACCGCCGCAGCACAGTCGCTGCAGCATCCCCGTTCTTCGCTAGCGCCCAGCCAGCCTCACTGCCGCCGGATGGGCTCCTGCGCCGCCGCTTGAAGGGGCCCTGCGCCGCCCATCGGCCTCTTGTGAGCTAGCTAGCTTCCTAGACAGCACACAACTAAGACGGAGGAGCACGTCGCCGACGCCGGCGTCCACTACGTGTCGCGGGCTGAGCTCGGCCATGAGCTGGGTCGCCCACGACTCTATGGCGTCCATCCTTAGCCAAGCAACGTCCATGGGGCAACTCTTCACCAACACCGGAGCGGTGGAGCAGAGGAGCGACGACGGCGGCGGGTCGGGGCTCGTGGGGAGAGTGAACCTTATCTCTTTCTTTGTACATTTTGCATTTTAGCCTAGCTGTTTTGTTATCCGAAAATAGTCCCGTTTGAACGCTATGAGGCTGACAGAGAGTCTATGACTTACCACGTCAACAAATACCACTCTGGTTACGGTGATGTAGTGACCTAGATGATCCACCACACGTATTTAGGTACCGTATGTTAGGTATTTCAAAGATGGCTGACTGTACCAATTTTAGGTGTCAAGTATAAGTACCATGGTTGCATTTTACTCTTTTGTGTGGATGTTCCAATAGTTTCACATTTGGTGCTCCTATCATCCAAAAGAAAAATTCTCAATTGTTTCCTCCTAGGAGGCAGATTACAGGCTATGAAGCAAATACATCAGTGCACATCCCAACTGGATGGCAAAACGTCCCGTAAGCCCTGGGCACCTGCCCTAGCCCATACACTTCCTTTATGTTCTGCAGCAGGAGCGGCATGTAGGGCTGGGTTCCTTCGAAGATGCAAGCGTTTCTGTGCTTCCAGACCATCCAGGGGATTAGCAGGGCCGCAAATGCAAGGCCTTTGCGAAGCGGCATTGGTGTGTCTTGTCGAGCACGGCGCCACCAGTCCATAAGAGTGGGCTCGTGGTCTGGTGCCCTGGCAGTCATCCTGAGCCAGGCAAGCACCTTGTGCTAGACCTGCCAGGCGAAGGAGCACTCCAGCATGAGGTGGCGCATGGATTCGGGCGCCTGGTCGCAAAGGAGGCATCTAGGACGATGAGGAAGGCCATGCCGGGCTAGGTTTCCGCAGTCCAACACCTATCCAGGTTTGCGAGCCAATGGAAGAACTTTATCTTCGCCGGTGCCCATGTCTTCCATATCAGCTTCCAAGAACAACAAGGTGTCGCCCCGTGGAAGGTTCAAGGTAACATGAGTTAGCCGTGTAGGTGCCAGAGGCAGTCCATTTCCAAAGAAGCTGGTCGGCCTAGGCGCTGAGCGTGGTGTCTTGGATCATGTGCCAAAGCAGCAAGTAGTGCCCAATCTCATGGATGCCAAGCAGCCCTTGAATATCCCTTGCCCAACTGTTCCCTAAGCCATCGACGATCGTCCTGGCTTTGCAACGCCGCTTGGGGATGCAAGCGTACAGACGTGGCGCAAGCTACTTGATTGCCCTGCCATTGATCCATCGATCCTCCCAGAACAGCGCCCGCTGCCCGTTCCCATTGCACATGGTGGTGGAGGCGAAGAATAGCGCGTGCTCGTCAGCCGAGAACTGGATGTCAAGGCCACTCCAGGCATGGCTATCATCCGTGCGGGAGAGCCATAGCCAGCGCAGCCTCAAGGCTGTTGGAATAGCAACTAGTATTCACAGAGGGCGATAGGCCAGTACATGTACATGTGTGACAATGTGCAGATAAGCCCCTCATACACTGGGGAATAACAGAAAAGGGACTATACAACTCTAACACCCCCCGCAAACTCATGGTGGGTCAACAACACTGAGTTTGGAGAGAAAGAAACCATGCTGTGCTCTAGTCTAGGCCTTCGTGAAGAAGTCAGCAAGCTGAAGCTCTGAAGGCACATAATGAAGAGCCATAACCTGATGGTGCACAGCATGACGCACATAGAAGGCATCAACACCGATGTGTTGGTGAGCTCGTGCTTCACCGGATCACGCGCAATGCTGATGGCACCAGTACTGTCCGATAAGAGCGGAGTCGGAGCATCGGCGAAACACCAAAGTCCGCAAGTAACCGGCGTAACCAAGTCACCTCGGCGTCAAGAGAGCCATCGCTCGCAACTTAGCCTCAACACTCGAACGAGAGATCGCAACCTGCTTCTTGGTCTTCCAAGCAATGAGAGAGCCACCAAGAAAGACACAGTAGGCAGAGAGACTTGCGATCCTCTGGATCACTAGCCCAGGTAGCATCTGAGTAGGTCTGGAGCTGTAAGGAGCTGGTGTGAGGAAAGAAAAGCCGACGGGAGATAGTGCCACGAAGATAGCGAAGGACACGAAGAAGATGACTATAGTGGACACTAGTGGGAGCAGCCATGAACTGACTCAGAATGTGGACTGGGTAGGAGATGTCAGGACGTGTGACAGCAAGGTAGACAAGACTCCCAACCAAGTGACGATAGCGAGTCAGGTCCGGAAGAGGATCACCATCAGTGGAACGGAGGCGGACATTGAGCTCCATAGGAGTCTCGACAATGCGCTCATCACCAAGAGCGGCACGAGTGAGAAGGTCCTGAATATACTTCTCCTGGGAGATATAGAAGCCATCGGAGGTAGAGGAAACCTCAAGCCCAAGAAAGTAGCGGAGAGGACCAAGATCAGTCATGAGAAACTGATCGCGAAGACGGGCCTTGACAAAGGCAATGTACTTAGGGTCGTCGCCTGTGATGATCATGTCATCAACATAAAGAAGAAGCAGAGTCCAACCACGAGAGGATGTGTGGACAAAGAGCGCAGGGTCATGTGCACTAGGGACGAAACCAGCAGCGGTGACCATAGAGGTAAAACGCTGAAACCAGGCGCGAGGGGCTTGCTTAAGGCCATAGAGAGAGAGCGCCGGAGACGACAGACCATGCCATCGGGAACAGAGTATCCAAGAGGTGGCTGCATGTATACCTCCTCAGTCAACTCATCGTTAAGAAAAGCATTCTGCACATCAAGCTGACAGGCAGACCAGTGACGAACAGAAGCAACAGCAAGAAGAGTACGAACAGTGGTCATGTGAGCCACTGGAGCAAAGGTCTCGTCATAGTCACGGCCATGCTCCTGCTGAAAGCCGTGAGCGACAAGTCGAGCCTTGTAGCGCTCAAGAGAACCATCAGAGCGAGTCTTGATCTTGTAGACCCACTTGCAGGTGATGGGACGAACAGAGGAAGGAGGAGTGACAACATCCCAAGTACTAGTACGCTCAAGAGCAGCAATCTCCTGAGCCATCGCTAGCTGCTATTCGGGATGAGCAAGGGCATCCCGATAAGAGGTCGGCTCAAGGGCAACAGAAAGACCATAGTGAGTGGGAGAATAGCGATCACGAGGAGGACGAGGACGAGCACGAAGATGATGAGTCGGCTCGGACTGAGAGGGCATCGCATCAGAGGTAGAGGGCATGTCAGGAGAAGCAGCATCATCCTCACGGGGAAGACGGGAGTAGTGAAAAGGGTATGGAGGGACCGTAGTCGAGGAAGGTGACATGGGAGAGGAAGGTGTGGAGGGTGGGGACGGTGGTGAGGGAGGAGAGGGAGGTCTGGCGGGTGGAGAAGGAGAAGGTGGTGAGAGACTCGGCGGAGCAGGGACCGGAGGCACAGGAAGAGGTGAGTCAGGGAACATAAGGAAAGAGATATCATCCACCGAGAAGGAAGAGGAGGAGGGACGCGGGTAGAAAGGACGGGACTCATCAAAGGTGACATCCCGAGATATGCGCATCCGACGAGCAATAGGATCCCAACACTTATATCCCTTATACTCAGGGCTGTAGCCAAGGAAGACACACTCAACAGATTGAGCAGTCAGCTTGGTACGTTCGCGTGGGGCAATAAGAACATAGCAAACGCAACCAAAAAGACGAATGGTCGAGTAATCAGGAGTGTGACCAGTAAGACGCTCAAGAGGAATACCACCCTGCAAGGCTGTGGAGGGCTGAAGGTTGATGAGATAGGTGGAAATAGACACAGCATCAGCCCAGAAGTGAGGAGGAAGAGAGGCAGCGATCATCATCGCACGGGCCGTCTCAAGCAGGTGGCAATGCTGGGAAAATATCACTTTTCTCACACCTCATATGGCTAGTGTGGGTTGTACCCTGTGGGTCCTTTTGCCTTCTTTTTCCATGATTGTCCATAACACCTAAACATAACATATGTAAAAGACAAGGGAAACATAATAAAATCCTAATAAAACTACAAAATATGTGATGCTCATATGGAAGTGAACATGAACTCGTAAGTATGCAAAATAGGCATAAGTGTATCTAGCTGGAGCATGAAATGAGTGACAATATGAGTAATAGTATACTTTAAAACCTCATTAAAATAGTGCTAAATTTCGACCTATCAATGACACGCACCGGACTCGAAGAATCAACGGCGCGTTCCGTCGGCGTTGCAGCGGGGACGCGCACTGGACCCTAGGGATCGGCGATGCGCGCCATCGCTGTTTCAGCAGGGGCACGATGCGGGGGAGGGGCCGGCGGCACAGCCGTGGCGGGGGCGCGCGGTTGGGGCGGGGGCGGAGGAGTCGCGACCGCGGTGGTTCGGCGGCGCTGGGGAGGGGCTTCGTCCTGGAGCAGCTAGCGGGCCCGAGCATGGTCGTAGGCGCGCTGCTCTGGCATGCAGTCCCTGCTACTGTGGCCAGAGAGGAGGCAACGGCGGCACCGGACATCATTGGTGCTGTCGCGAACGGCATGTCCGGGCTCAAGGCACCTGAAACATCCTTCCATCTCTGGGGATGGGCTGCGGCAGTCCGCTGGCTCCCTGGGGGCGGCGAGACGTTGATGGTGCCGGCGCCGTGGATGCTGCCAGCCATCGACATCGGCCCGGCGCGGCATGTCTGTGCGAGCGAGCGGGGGACCGATGTGAGTTGATGCCGGTGCGCGGCAGGCTGCGGGAGGGGCGGTCTCTGGCGGAGGAGGGCGAGGCGATGGTGGCGGCGTCAGCACGGCGCGAGGCGGCGAGCGAGCCACCTCGTTGTAGCTGCGCGAGCTGCCGCCAGAGGAACTGTCGTTGGAGAGCCAGAGGTCGACATGACGCCGGGGAGGGGCTTGGGCTTGAGGCTGGGGAGGATTTGGGTGGAGGGCTACCGGCGGGGGCTTGTCGTCGGCAGTGGGGCTAGAGGTCTGTTTCACTAATTTGACGAAAGTGTTATATCAGTTCATATCTTTTATTTTACTAATTTGAGGAAAATGTTCTAGCATTGAAAAAACAAGTGTGTTGAGCCTACCTCTCGTTGAAATCATGTCAGTGCCTGGAACAATACCGAGTCACTTGCGAAAAAAATAGACATGGAAGGAAAACAAGCTACTATGACAACTAAATTTTAAAGCTACCATGAAAAGTAAATTTGTCGAATGCAGGTCTTGTTTCATGCACTAACTATATACTAGTCAAAAGTCTAAACTTATGATGAAAGATGGGTGATATATTGATTCACCATTTACAGTTTCACACTGCAGGACTATCAAGTCATGTTTTGTTCATTCATGTGTTATATTTCAAGTTTGTAGTTGATCTTACCTATTTGTGTACATCAGGGTCAGGGTTACCTCGACAGGGAGCAGTGCATATCATTACTTAATGAGCTGAACAAGTACAGGTAACCAATGTACCCCAATGTATTACACTATATGTCTATCAAAGCACCTTCTTACATTACAAAGTTCACCAGTGAGTCTTTTTTGACTATCTCTGGTGTGGGTAGTCCATCCATTCGTTTCCCAAATAGAACTAAAGTCACTATGATCAACACATGTAGTGCATCATAACTATTTCTAATTATCTTGGAGAACATTCAAATAATCTTGAAACTTAAATCTGTTGGGGTGTTGATCGGATGTCGATCATCGATTAAGTAAAAGGGCGTGCTCATCGACTGTGTCGCTAGGCTTCACAAGTGTCAAGATTTTTAATTATTTTTTAGTATGGTCACAACTCACACGGGAGGTGAGAGCCATGGTGTGCCTCTTTAGGCTCTTGGTCTTGTACAACCTTCAATACTCTTGCCGGTGAGAAGTAAGGGCAATGTAGTGTATTTGGGTCTATAGAGATCTAAAAGGGTGGCAGGTGCCTTGGGTCCAAGGTCCACCACGGTCTTCTCTCTCCAATGATGGGCTTTGGTGTCTCTGCCTCTCCTTGACTACCTTTGACCTTTTCTTTTCTATTTCTCTTGTTCTTCTGGCACTTGTTTTCCTGTATCGTGTGAGATAGGACCCTCCCTGGTTCGAGCCAATTTTCTCCCTTGCAACAAAACCTATTAGCTAAGTGTTAAAAAAACTTGAGAGAACAGCCGAAAAGTGGCAAAGGAGCTTGATCGTCCGAACCGGGGAAGACAAGTCAACACTAGTAGAGAGGTAGGCTCAAGAGGCCTATACGTGAACGCACTAGCCAACACAACCAAAAGTGCAAACTGGGGAAGACAAGTCAACACGTGTAGAGAGGTATGGTTCAAGAGGCCTATATGTGGACACTAAGGGGCAACAACAATTTTAGGATAAATTGCGCAAGCCAGGATTCGAACTTGTGACCTTAGGCTTTGATACCATGTCAAACTTCATGCACTAGCCAACGCAACCAAAAGTCCTAACTGATGGAAAGTGCTAGGTAATCCACCTATACACTTCAACAGATCCAACTCGTATCCAACGCAAATTAACTCCATGCCACGTGAAATAATTCTATGGAACCTGGTCCACATTCACCTGTGTGGACCAACTCCAACAATTGACAGATCCAACTCGTATCCAAAGCAAATTAACTTATGTCAATTGTTGGAGTTGGTCCACGGAGGTGAATTTGTGGACCAGGTCCGACAGAATTATTTTCCCCAGCCACAGGGTATCCGAAGCCTTTTGTTCAAGCTAGCTCCTTGTATTGAGAAATCATCATATTCTTTTCTTGCTAGCTCATGTATCACATATGTCTATCTCACTTCTGTAGGTCCTTACCTAAAACCTCAAGGGAAGATTTTGAATTAATATTTACTGAGCTCGATCGTAGTGGTGATTTCAAGGTATGTGCTCTTCTTATTTTCAGCTGTCATTTTAGTCTTGTGGCGTGAGCCAGTACATAATATTGTTTAGTGTTGTGCTAAGAAAAGTATGCCTTAATCATAATGTTGTTTAGTATTGTACTCCGCCCTCTAGGGCCTGAACCTCTTTCTACCTTTTGAATACATTGTGACACAAGCCTTTTTCATTTTCTAGCAAAAATAATGTTGTTTGCTCCAGCTAGATGAAAATATACAAGAGCTGATACATAAATGTATCTGGTATCTGGATTTAGAATTTTTGCTGGGCTTCCTAATTTTTCTTTTCAAATGTTCGAACTTTGGACAACATTTGCAAGGAACTGAGCCTAGCTTAGTAGGTGGCGCAGGTGTGGGTGTACACCCTCACTCCCAGGTTCAATTCCTCTTCAACCTGAATTTTGGGTGCCTGTTCTTCTGTCGATGAAATGTTTCCTAGTTCCTCTTGGGCAATTTAGTTTTTTGGATAATCATTCTGACAATATGCTCTCTCCCGACTCCTGATAAAAAGTCTTTGTAAACCTTACAAAGAATGGCGTGTGGGTTGGCCAATCAAGACCGCTGCTGGACCACAGATTGCCTGGCCCGTCAAGGATTGCAGCATCACTCTGCTTGCCTCTGCTGGACCACAGATTGCCTGGCCCGTCAAGGATTGCAGCATCACTCTGCTTGCCTCTTCTGTGGACAGGCACCTGAGACGCACCTGATCCTCGCATGCCCCTTCTCCACACAAGTGTGGCACGAGGTACTGTCCTGGCTCAGGTTTACCTGTACATCCCCGGATCAGGAAGGATCGCTCATAGAATGGTGGAGCTAGGCTAAGCAGGCCACTCCAAAGACTTTACGCAAAGGCCTGGGTTCAATGATGCTTCTCATGCCCTGGATGGTATGGAAGCAAAGGAATGGCTGTCTTCGATGGTGCCCGGACATCAATCAATTCTCTGGCCTCCCGGATTAAAGACCAAGCAAAGCTTTGGGCCAGAGCCAGCACCACAGGCCTTGGGGTAGTCTTGCCGTCGACCTGGGACGTGCACTAAGTAAAATCAGTTCTAACACCCGCTTCCTAGGAAGCTTGTGACAAACTCTCTGTCTTTTCAATGAGATGAAAAAAACCTTACAAAGAATGGCCATAATAAATCAGTGCTGGTAGAGTGCTAGTGATGCACTGGTCTGGTACTGTTGCGCTTTTTTCCCACTTCTACCATTTATTGAACAGAAATTTGTCTCAGTGAGCTACTTTTTTTTTTTTGAGAATCAGTATATTAAAGCTAGCAAGCCGCCTCATTAAAAACCTTCCAGTCCCCCTAGGTACCCTGGTAAGGAAAAGAGTGCGTCAGAAACTTGCAGCCGCCATTCACACACCATTACAATCAGCCTGTAGGCTGTGAACTAAGAAAGCAGGTGGCTCCCCATGAAAACAACCCATCTTGGATACTTGCAAATTTTGCACAAGAATGAGCTGCCTGGTTAGCCTCGCGACGAGCATGCCATAAGCTAAAAACTGTGAAAAACACACTCAGCTCACTAATCTCATCTAAAACATTCTTGACCATAGAACGATCAGTCGCTCTATTGTGCCAAAGATGAACCAGATTTTCAGAGTCCACTTCAAAGACAACTCTACTAAACCCTCTGCCCCTTGCATAAGTAACAGCATCTCGTAGTGCAAGAGTCTCAATGATCAGAGGATCAGAAATACCACGGTACGTTTTACCCATGGCACCCCTATATAACAAACCCTCACGAGCAACTACACCAGTTGCAGCCAAGTTATCGCTGGCATTGAACGCCCCATCTGAATTTATTTTCACAAAACCATCTGGAGGTCTCTGCCATTTAGCAACCGGCCTAATAGGCTTAGGATTCTCCCTTGGAAACTCTAAAGTCTGCAAGGTCTCCTTCACCAACTCAATCGACTTAGCTGGATTATAGCCAGCTTCACCGTGAGTAAGATTATTCCTTGATGACCAAATTGAGTACATCACTGAAATTATAATAGCTCTCTCCTTTTGATTGAAAGTTTTCTCACAAAGTTAACGGGTGTAGCCTTGGAAGCTTAATCAAAAGAAGTCCCTTAGCCGCCTCCCAGAATAACTTTGCATGACTACACTCAATCAGTGCGTGCATCACATCTTCAGATTCAGCCTTACACAGAGCACAGGTTCTATTCTCCATTATATGTCGCCGTGACAAAGTCCTATAATCAGGTAAAATACCTTGAAGAACTCGCCACCAAAAGACACGCACCTTTGGTACTACTGGAAGTTTCCACAGCCTTTTCCACACATCAACATAATTGTCAGATGAAGACGACACAGAAGCCCCATCAGAGGATGCATACGACGCAACGCCAGAACAGATGCTATTAATCTGGAAATTAACCTCTGCAAGAATTTGATGATATTACATATCAGTGTAAACACTTCTAATCTATTTATCTTTTTTCCAGGTTACCCCCGAAGAATTTGATGACCTATGCAATACTATTGCGATAAAATTTCAGAAAGAACCACCAGTATGTTCGAATTACTTTGATGTTCATAATTCTTTACCTTTTCTATGTTGTGAAAATTATACCTTTTGCTGTCAGTTTTTAATTTGATATTTTAGTAGAAATTCTAGCGCTGTAATTTTCAGAATGTCGTTTAGACTTATATAATCTGATTGCCGTTCAAATATATCAACGGCCGAGGTTTGAAAGGTTTGATCGGCAAATACATGTGTATTTTTTACCAGAAATAGCATACTTTGAAGTTTAAATATATTCATTTTATTGATTCGTCGTACACATGGTTGCAGCCTTCTTATCTGGAAAAGTTTCCATTCTACCAATCGCCACTATGTGAAAGTCTAAAATCTTTTGTGCGGAGCCGCCAGTTTGATTACATTATTATATTTGTTCTTCTGATGAACTTAGTGGCTGTCATTATTGAAACAACGGTATGAAATCACTATTTCTTATAGTTCATCTTCTATATTTTACAGTATTTTGTATAAATATTTGTGTTTTATAACTGCTATACATGGCGGATATGAAACGATGATTTGACCAATAAATATTTTATATGATCTACAGCGGGCATGCATCTAATTGGTAAAACAGTAAGATTTTGGATTCTTACAATGTATGTACCAAAGTTTTGTGAAAAAATCAGTCAAATTTTGTCCAATACAGTAAATTTTTTTTTTCTTCACATTAGCCATGAGGGAAGGGTTTGCAGCACTGTTCAGTAATAACAGTGTATGAATTTTATGAATAAAGTATTTGTGATTGAACTGAGGAACTTATGAGCCAGAAGCTTGATGTTTTAACAGTGGTATTCATTAACAGTTGGCATGAGCTATCTTAGTTATAAGTTTTTTTGTTGTTGTTTTGTAATTGAAAAAAATCTTACTTCCATGTGCCAGAACCATGAGTTGGTTACGAGATCTTATGGGTTTCACCTCTAGCCTACCCCAACTTGTTTGGGAATAAAGGCTTTGTTGTTGTTGTTGGGAGTCCAAGTCATGAGGCAGATTAATATTAGAAGAAAATTATGAAGTAGCTATATTTCTTTATTTTTTGTTGTCCCCTCTCGTGTGCATGTTTGCTGCTAAGCAATAGCTGGATGGCAGCATAACTGTTAGCTACCCACCTTCCATTTACAATAAAAGATGAAACTATTAAACATGCAATTGCAAACTCTCACTAAGAAACCAGTGCAATCTCTTGAATAGTTAATCTGATCTTTGCAGCTTGATATAGAAAACAGCTCCTCACAGGAATTGTGGCAGGAAGTTGAGTTTTTTCTTGGTAAGCTTCTGTGGTGAACACTGTTTCAACTGTTCCTTTTAAGCAGTATTATAGTTCTCTGATCAATTATTACCTAACATTGTCTCCATTGGGTAAATATATCATGCCCTAGAAAGCGTTCAGCCAAACATTTGTGACATTGACTGTTAATATACCCAAATTGGTTAGGTGATATTGGTTTTTCATGATCATTTTTCTTTGATATACTGATATGTTGATTCCTGGAGAATTTATATACTGATGTGTTGATTGAAATAATATTTTGCAGGATGGATTTATGTAGCCGAGATGGGACTGAAAATATTTTCATTTGGATTTGGTGCTTATTGGATGGAAGGCCAAAACAAGTTTGATTTTGTGCTTACTTGGACTATATGTAAGTTTATCACACTTTTCTCGTGATATGAGTTTAAATAGAAGATTTTATCGTTCTCTTCCATCGATATATTTTTATCTTACATGGTCTAGGAAAACATCTGCTCTTAGAAATAGTTTGGTTCAATCGAAATTTTTCATTTTGACGACTCTACAGGATTCATAAAAAGAAAAGAAAGCTGCATCTAGTAATGGTGTACATGAATACATGATTATGGGAAACACATGATGCAGCACAATTATTTTGTCTCATCAGGATCAAGTAATTATCAACTTAGGTATCCATATTTACTATCCAAAGAAATATGTTGGATGCTTCTTGTCAAATTTAAGCTTTTGTCTATCCTGGAGTCATATCTTCCTTCATGCTATCACCGAGAAAAAGTTACCATTGCTTGATTTGACTACTGTATTTCATAACTTGTAAGAACTTCTGAATGGAAGCTAGTATTTATTGCATTATATTTTTGTCAAAAGAAACTTCTGGAGTATCTAACGTATGATTTCTTTGTAGTTATTGGAGAGACTCTAACTTTTGCCTTCCCTTCAAAGCTTTCTTTTCTTTCAAATGGAGAATGGTAATTTCACTATTTTCGATGCATTACTTCCCAATTTTTTCGGTCATCTCTGTTAGACAAATGTACCATGTATTCCTATTGGGCCAAAGGGCCAGAATAATAGAATATACACAGAATACCCCCCCCCCCCCCCCCCCCCCGCCCCCAAAAAAATCATGGTGGGGACTTTCGAAAGAAAATACCTGTGCTGACCTGGAGTTTGTGCCTTCATGAAGAAGTCTGGTACTTGAAGCTCGGAAGGCATGAACTGGAGAGCCGAAACCTAGTCCTGCACTTGCGCTGTCATGTAAGAAACATCCACACCTATTTGTTCGGTGACCTCATGCTTTACAAGATCTCGAGCAATGCTGAGCGTGTCAGTGCTATTTAGTTAGAGGAGTCGGTGCAGTAGTACAAACAAAAATCATCAAGAAGACACCTCAACCAAGTGAAGTGACCTGTCAAGGTTGCCATAGCCCTCAACTCAGTCTCAGCACTCAGAACTGAAAACTGCTGCTTGTTTCTTTGTCTTCCAGGCAATAATCACAAGCCTAGGTTGCATCGGATTGCGCCTGGAGCTGCAAAGAACTCATAGGAAAGAAGAGGCTGTGAAAGGAGGTTCCACAAGATACTGCAGAATCTGATGGAGGTGGATGTAGTATACTTCACCTGGGAGAGAAAGATGCCTGATGGTATTGACTGGGTTCATCAAGACTCAAGAGGCGTACCATCAGTGGGCCAAAGGTGATCTCGAAGCACGAACAAGGACATCCTTAGTAATACTTCTCCTGGGCAAAAGGTGTCCCCCAAGAATTTATCACTAAGACGCTTCTTCACAAAATCAATGAATGGAGAGTCATCACCGATGATGATCATGTCATAAACATATATAAGAAGAAGGGTCCAGGAGGAGAATTGTGAACAAAGAGAGCACGGTCGTGATCACTGGCTTTGAAGCCAGCATCGATGACGACGGAGGAGAAGCACTCAAACCAGGCACAAGGAGCTTGCTTGAGCCCATAGAGAGAACACTGCAGACCACAAACCATGATAGGAGGAGCAGGCAGCAGAGTACCCTAGATACGGCTTCTTGCAGACCTCCTCACATACTTCACCATCGATAAAGACATTCTTCACATCGAACTTAGAGACGAACCACTGGCGAACAGAGGCAACGACCAGTAAGATCAGAATGGGAGTCATGCGAGCATCTGGAGCAAAAGTATGGTCAAAGTCACGGCCATACTCCTGCTGAAAACCACGAGCAACAAGCCGACCCTAGTAGCACTGAAGGGAGCCGTTCGAGCGAGTATTGACCCTGTAAACCCCAATTGCATGTGATGGGAGTGATACCAACTGGTGAAGGTCCAAGACCCCAATTCTCAGTGCTCTTTAGGCAAGCAAGCTCCTCTGCTGTTGCTTGCTGCCACTCCTGATGAACGACTGCCTCTTGTTAGGTGGTTGGTTCTAAAGGAGCTGCTACGTAATGGTCAATTCTGCATAGCACTCCGGTCACGAATGGCGTATTCAGGAGCGAGAGACTGATGATTATAATGCAACAGGAACAGGCGAAATCTAAAAGAGCTGAGTGGCTCCCCCCTCGAAGAACTGGAGGTGACTGTGGCAGTGGTGAAGGTGGAATCAAACCTCCAAGATGGGTACCAAAGGATACTGATGGGGGTGACAGTGGTGGTAGTGAAGTCGGCAAACGTCAGGAAAGAGATCGACTAAAGATTGGACGTACTATTGTTGGTGGGGGAGCTAGGATAAGGACGGCTCATCAAAGGTGACATCCTGATGGGTTCCCATCCGTCGAGCAAATAGTGTCATAGCAGCAATAGCTGTTATGCGTAGTGTTATATCCAAGAAATTTACACTCAACTGACTGATAGGGCAATTTGGTGCGGGGCAGAAGAAGAATCTAGTAGACACAATGAAAACACCAAAGATGATAGTAACCAAGAGGCATACTGAAAAGGCACTTGAAATGGGTGCAGCCGTGAAGGACTGAAGAGGGTTGTCGGTTGATGAGAAAAACAACCGTGGCAGCTTCGGACAAAAGATGAGGTGGAAGGTGAGCTGAAGTCATGAGAGCTGGAGTTCTTAGCTAAATGGACAAGAGAATTATTGAAGAGTACTCTGCTTGGCCAGAAAATGATGACGTGCAGTCGAAATGTACTCACCAGCAGAATCAACACGAAAAACTCGGATAAGAGAGTCAAATTGAGTGCAAACCATAGTAACAAATTATTGATGTATAGAGAGAAATTGACTACAAGAGGAGATAATATAGATCCATGTAAGTCTCGAGCAATCATCAATCAACATCACAGTGAACAAGATCAAAAGGACATTGAGACTCTATACCACTAGATGGAGGCCGGCTGATCTCCCTAGCCGCCCCTCCACCCTAGCCGCCCCTCCACTCTAGCCGGCGGCCACCCTCTCTCCCGGCGCCGGTGCCCATCCTCCACAACCGACCCCTCTCCTCTCTCCCCATCCGATCTTCGCCCCGGGTCGTCTCGCCTGAGGCGGCTCCGGGCGACGACCCAAATCCTACAGAGGCCGGCCGATCTCCCTCCTCCTGGCCGCTGCCGCCTCGGGGTCGGCGGTGGCGGCCGCGTCCGGCTGCCAAAGGCAGGGGGCGATGGTGCCGCCCATGGATTCCCCTTCGCGCGGAGGCGGGGACCTTCAGGGGTGGCGACGGTGGACGGAGGGTCTGGTGGTGGTGGCCTTTGCCTACATCACCCGGATCATGGCGGGGGACGCGGTGGTGTGGCGGATCTTGGTGGGGAGAAAGGGCGGCAGCGGGATCAGGCAGCGGTGGCTAGGTACATGGTCGCGAGGCGGCGGCATTGAGGCTCGGCCAGGCTTTCCTGGCGGGCAGCAGCCGTCCGTCTCCGCGTCGTGGGCGTGCGTAGCCGCTATCCCGACGGCTGCTGGCCTCCACCGGCCGGGTTGGAGGAGGAAGATGGACCGTGGTTCCCAGCCATGGCGGCGGCGTGGGGGCCGGCCGTTCCGGCTTTCATGGTGGTGGTCCTAGGGTTCTTCTTTCACGAAGAGATGAGTTCCGGAAGGCTCCGACAGCGAATGTAACAGTGCATCTTTTGCCTGGAGTTCACATGATCGGGTGGTATTCGGTCGCGCGCACCCATGCTTTTATTCTGACCGTTTGGTTCCGGAAGGAGCGGCGTTGAAGCTCTGTTCTGTGTTGACATCAAGAGACTTTCGGTCCATGGTGAAGTCAGAAGCAGAGAATATCATGAATGATTGGGGGATTAGCTAAAGAAGGTTCAAGTCTTCGCGATATTTAGGAGCTTGCTTGGTGTTCCGGGATTCGCAACAGTGGTATGAAAGTGGGGGCGACAGCACATGTGAAGTTCAGAGTCCTACCTTTCAGGGTGAAAACCCAAGGTCTGGCCTTAACTGGTTGTGCCTGGCAATGACCTTGTTAGAGGCATTGTTTTGAGAGCGGGGACTATCTCCAGAGTGAAAACCTAAGATCTTTGATCGGGCGACGACGGTGCTGGTGCACTGTTCCCTTTTTGGAGGCATCGCTTTTGGAGAGTCGGTATTTCAGGTGTTGTCTTGGTGGTGGATGTACTGCTGTTACTAAGCCTGGGATACAGTGGCGTGACTTTTATTTCTTAGTTTTCTTTTTTCTCTTTTTTGGCTGTGTGCACCCGTACTGTCATTAGGGTGGTGCGTTGTTGCAGAGGCTGGGTGTAATTGGTATCTTTTGATATTAATATATTTCCTTTATCGAAAAAGATGGATAGGGTAGTTGCAGCCGTTTGCCAAGCTTGCAGCCTGTACAATGTAGAGCAGTGTCTCCAGAAACAGAACCTAAGACATCACTTCCTACAAGACTAGATAACCTAGAACCTGAGAGATGACCTAATGATGCTGCCACTGGACAAAAGAGGCGGTGGAGCTGGTTGACTTGTTGTCCGAGGGAGTGGAAGGAAGGCACAACCAATCAAGTTCCCATACACCCCGAGTCATGGCGCCTAGGACTAGTCCCTACAGAAGCCTTGTGCATCGGTCCTGAACACGGAGAGGAGTATCAGGACTAAGATAAGTGAGGCAGGTATAGTTCGGTGCCATGTGAAGAGAAGCACCAGATTCTAGTAGCATGGAGATGCTAATACCTGGAGGAGGTGGTGTTGTGGAACTAGAAGCACTGGCATCAGGCTCGTGTGCTATGGAAGGGGCAGAGGCTGCCAGACGATGAAACAACGCAACAACCATCTGCTTAGTGAGGGAGATATGCTGGGGGCCTTGACTGCAAAGAATCACTAGAGCCTTGCTGACCTCCCTTCCTTCTTTGACTATTCCTGTTTCTTCTTGTAGCAGTTCTGAGAAGTGTGTCCTGGGTTGCGGCAGTAGCTACAGTAAATACCAAAAGGTGTGCCACCATCCATTGATGTGGGTGGGGTGAGGCGGGCACTAGGGTGGGAGACAAGACTTGAGCAGCCAGAACAGAAGTGGACTGCAACTAAATCACCATTCCCCATTGAACCAATGATTGAGAACCGCTCGACTAGTAGAGACTAGATGCTAGACTAGTCTATGAGTCGGTACTTGCCTTCAAACTGAAAACTTTGGCTAGTCGTGAATACAGCAAGTACATGAGTTAGTACCCGGGAGACTCAGCTCAACTTGTCACGTGAACTCATAATTATTGCCTCGAAGGTGAGTCTCCTCAGCATGAAGCTTCCAAAAGTGACGGTCAAGGGTGACTCATCGCCAACCATTAATGGGAAGCCTCAGATTCAGGATGAAGGCACATTTAGAACTCGTAGAGACAGGTCATTGGTCTGTTCTTGTTGGAGCTCACAGGAACGACAAGTGTGTTATAGACATCAGTGCTCTGAGAGTTACTGCTGACGCCACAATGTGGGTATGTGATGAAAGAAGTTCTCCACAGTGGCATCGCCAGTTGCAGCGACAGAAGCTCATTGAGAATGGCAAGGAACGTTGCCTCGTTGGGAGGCTCATACTCTTGCCTAAGACGAGCCTGCATTAGCTGGGAGGTAGCGGGATATGCCGATGTTCACCCAAAGATCAACATCAATGCTGGTGACAATGATGGCCTTAGTCTGAGCATTGTCATGCAACCAAATGATGTAGGCATCCAGGTCTGCCTGGAGGCCTCCAACTCTGTGTCCTCCAAGCGCCATCAGTGCCATTCAGTGGGATGATAGGCTCAAATGGCGGCAAAGTGGAGCAAGATGGACATGATGGTTGCCATTCAGAAAGCCCCGCAGCTACTGACCAGCGATGTAAACTTGCATATGCAACACATATTCTGGGAAGTTGGTGCCTTTGAAGTTGACTGTCGGTCATGGAATTCAAAACTTGCCTGCATGGTGGGACACCATGGGATGCCATAGGGATCTGGAGCCGAGTAAGCTGGGGAGCAGCACGAGATGCTTCTGACTTCTGAGCAGCAGGACAAGCTGCTGGCTTGGGAGCAACAGGATGTGCTGCATGGTCTTAGTTCTATGTCAGACCAGAGGTTGCCAAGACAGGGAAGATGCCAGCCAAGTTGATGTCATTGAGCACAGTGTCGCCGTGGTGACCGTCTGGAGCAGCTAGCTCAAGGGGATGGAGAAGGGCGTCCGGGGTGGCGAGCACGGTAGCGCGGCATGCAGCACAGGCTGCACTTCAGCAGCAGAGGCCGCGAGCTGCAGGGGCAGAGATGAACGCGGCACTGCACAGGCAGAAGAGGCAGTGGAAGCAGCAGGCGGTGAAGAGAGTTCCCTTGCGTGCACTGGCAGCTCGATGTGGAACCACAAGGACGATGGGGGGGGGGGGGGGGGGGGGGGGGTCCAGGGAGAGATGGGCAGAGGGAAGGGTGAGGTAAGGGGCCATGTCGGTTGGGAAGTGACGGCTGTAACCCTAGCCCTCACCTTGCTCTGGATACCATGCTAGACAAGTGAACCTTGTATTTCTATTGGGCCAATTGACTGGAATACACACAAGTACATACAAAGGAGGAGCTACACGGCTAACTATTACACTTGGTGAAGTCGTCATAAATATAGACCAATCTTTCTAGTACCTTTAATTCTCTTCTGGAACCAAAATGAATGACCTTCATGTGCAACATTATTAGAACTGGCATTGAGGTCAAAATCAAGCGGTAAACTGCATGCTATATGAAAAGGCCCACAAGGCTAGAACCAGGCCAACTAAACAAACTACAGTATTGTTTTTAATATGATGGTTATTTCGGTAGTGTGTAGTTTGATTCCATCATTACAGAAAACTGCAACCATAAATATACCATGCGGAGCTATATGAAATGATGTCCTGAGTACCTGATTGAATTATTTAAAATAAAATGTTTCGAGGAGATATACATCTGAAAGAATCTTAGAATTTCTTGTTTTCTCAGTCTTAACAATTTTCCCATCAGATATGTAACTTGTTTTCCTTTGATGTTTGCCTAACAGGATTCGGTATCTTCTCCTTGGAAGAGTGTTGCGTTTAACAAGAATTTTGCTGCAAGTTCAACGTTTCAGAGCATTTGTTGCAACATTCCTTACTCTGATGTCTAGTTTGATGCCATACTTGGGGATTGTATTCTGTGTTCTTTGCATGTACTGCTCAATTGGTTTGCAGGTTGGAATTCTTGCATACTCAGTTGATTGAGTTGATGATTCATTTTTTCCTTTGGACGATTATCTGCGACATACAACAGTCTGATTAGTTAGGCCAGTGATCGCTATTTTTTCTTTGTTCACAGCTTATCCATGTACTAATTAACTTCTGCTCTTTGAGTTCAATTTATCCCAATCTGAACTGGGCAAATTAACTGTCGAGTTACCACACTTTGGACATCTGACTTACTATTTGTCAACTGATAGTTTAGTATCTTCCATTTGCAGATTTTTGGGGGCATTGTGTATGCAGGAAACCCGATACTCGAAGAAACTGACCTCTTCAATAATGAGTATCCTTTTTTGTTCTTGATTCTCTGTCGGGATTCCACTGGGAATTGTGTATGCACCTACTACCCATACTGTCTTGGATTGGTAAAATAATGTCAGTCTAAAAAGGGATGTTCCCATACAAATTTACATGAAACAACAATTTGATGCTAATGGCACACCAAAGAACCATTTTTTCTTTCAAAAAGGAAGTTAAACCCCTGGCCACCAAAGAACCATTATACGAGGAAATAATACATTTGTAAAAAAAATAGCAAGCCAAAATGGACGGGAAAGTATGGTAATCGTAACTGCCAGGTTACCGGCTAGTCCGCTGTTGACCTTGCTATGGTAACCTTTTGAATCCCTATTTTCTTAGCCTTGGTCATGGCCCACATAACTACTATACTGAACCTAAACCATGTTTTCGAAATCTACTTATTTCACATAAGTTTTGCATTTTTGGCCTTGACATATTCAGCTATCTCCTTTTTAACTTCAATGACTATCCAAGTGGTATGGTAACTCTCTTCAATTTGTTAGTGATGGGCAATTGGCAAGTATGGATGGAGGTAAGAATATTGCTCTTTCTTAAAATGAGCAAACATGGTCAGGATTGTGCCTAATGCCTTAAACAAGCTTTAGAAGACCTCTGTTAATTTACGGAACAAATCTTTGTATTTGCTAACCTGTGTTTCTTTATCCTTCTTTCTCATACTTTCAGAGCTACAGGCAACTGACTGGAAGTTCTTGGAGCCTGATTTATTTTGTCAGCTTTTACCTTATATCAATATTACTGCTGCTTAATCTGGTAAGATCTTGAACTTTCACTTTTTTGTTCATCCAACTCATGACACAATTATGAGAATTTCAATGGCATGCTTTGACCTTTGTTGAGAAGTGGATACTTCATAGAATTGTAGCTTGTTATTTAATCTTATTAGATGTTTAGTTACTGATTATATAAACTGTGCATTGTTCTCAGATTGTAGCATTTGTGTTGGAGGCATTTTTTGCCGAGATGGAACTGGAGAAAGTTGGAGAGACTGATATCCAGGTCAGATATTTATGCTACTACGTATCTGGATTGAGATGGCTGATATTCTTAGTATACTTTCCATCCCCTGCAGAATCCTACAACTGGAGGAACAAGAAGATCCCGGTCTATGCGGTAATCCACATCATTATTATTTTCTGTTATATAATAACATACTGTGGCAGCTTTGCAGCCTTACCATTTACTTGTTGGAGTGCTAGGTCAAAGGGTAACACAGTTGATATTCTTCTGCACCATATGCTGTGCAACGAATGAAGGATCTCAAAACTCTTGAGCAATATTCCATCCTCATGGTACTACCCTGCTTCTCACTCAGAACTTCTATGTAGTTGTCATAAAACTATTGACTTCATGAAGTTAGATGTTCATATGTGACTCCATATTAGATGCTAATAAATCATTTTTACTCTGTATTATTATTTGTTTGTTGCCTTTTTATTCAGTAGATTACTGGATAGGTACCGGGCATTAGTTCACCCACGTCATTTGCATAATTACATTGTCAATGTTGCGCTCATAAGCTGATTATGATTTAGTAATTTTTAAAACTAGCCTTATTTTTTCACTTTGGTTCTGCAAGGATGGAAGCAAGCAAATGTAGGAATGATTTCCTGATGGAGAAGGTACATAATTATTACCGTCAGTATTTCCCGAGCAATTGAGTGATTTTTTGTCTGTAACAAGGCGATAAATTTTGGAGTAGTATTGGAAATGAACTCTTGTGCCATTCACTGTCCAGAAACACATCGTATTTGTACTGGCCAGTATTATACTGTAATACTGTTGTCTCGGTAGATTTCTCTGTACTCCCTACTTCAGTCAAGATACCTGACAGTTTATTATTTTCTGATCTTTGACCATGTCAAACAAGGAGCGAGAAAAGAGGAGTACAAGCATCAACCCAAAGTGTAATTAGCGACTCTTATATCTTCTAAAACAAAAGCAATACCGAAAATCAGTAAGATGCTACAGGACTGTGGCAGATTTTTCTGTACTTGTTACTATTTCAGTTGAAACACTGCACATTTCTGGTCTATCTAGCATATATCTCCTATCCCAAAATTTCGAAATAACCCCCTTTGCCATGTCTTCACATTCCTCCATTTTTTTTGTATGGAACCGTTTCTCCAGATTCCATTGGAAACAAAACATTTGTCGGGCCTCTTCACTTTATGGGAACAAAGTTTCGTTCTCCTCCTATATGTCCTGTTCCCCTTCTCCCTTTTTTTCGTACTTCCTACGTGTATTGTCTTGCAAGTTACATTTATGTCCTGTTCATCGTGGAAAATGGAAGGAGAGATTGTGCCATTGTGTGGCTACATGTGTCTGACAGCTGGAAGATGAAGTAGTCGGCGAAGCTTGATAGTGATAGAATGGCCAATGATTCATATTACAATTACAGTTTAGAATCATGTCCCTGGGTTTCAAAGTGTCCAAGGTCAGCCCTTGGGGCTCTCTTTAATGCCATGATTTAGCATCTTGATTTGAGGGAAATTACTCGGTCTGGTAGGAAACTTGGCAGCCACAACCTGGGTAAAATAGCAATGCGAAATGCAGGACGGGAAATTGGCGCGAATTGTTTTTAAATAATACAAAAAAAATTATAATTTCCGAAAATATCACACGTTTTGAATCATTTTCAGATGTGTGACTCGGTCGGTTTTCAGTCGACCGATCGGCCTACCGGAGACAATTTAAGCTGTCGACCAGGTAGTTCTCCTGCGCAGTGAAATCGGTCAGCTAGGTGCCGATCGGCCAGCTAGCAACCGACCACCTCTAATTTGTACAACGGTTCGGCTAACGTGGTGCAGTGCAGCGGCAGCGCAGCAGCTAGGACCCCAGCTTTCTGCAAAAGATAAGAGTGAGGCGCGTGGGCAGTGGGCAGCCACTCTCCATTTTAATTAGCTTTCACCTTCATGCACACATGCAAGGGTTACTAATTTCAGCTAGCTGTATGCATGTACATCACTATTCTATTCTATTTTCCTTTTTCCTCAACTAAATCAGCTAGCTAGCTCTACCTAGCTTAGCTAGTAGGGTGAATGGATGCTATTTTAATTAGGGCATCTTCCAACGCGGTGACGTGCCGTGCGTTTGTGTCCGACGGGCCGAAAAATGTGTCTGGTATCACCTCTAGCGGGGCGTCACATAGTGACCGGGGCATCCGCGGCGACGCATATCTGGCCTAAATATGCGCCTCGGATGCGTCGCGGCGGACGCTGCACGGACGCGCAAAGTGTCCGCTCGCGTCTGGCGGATGTTTCGTTGCCCCGCTTGGCAGTGACCCCGCCTCGATGCGTCTTCTGCCTCCGACCTATATAAGCAGAGGCGTGCATCTCATCTCCTCCCACACTAAACCCTAGCCGCTGCACAATCTCCACTGTAGCACCGCTGCCGCTCAACCTCCACCTTTGCCACCATGAGCAGCGCCGGCCGCGCCTCCACCTCCACCTTCCCCGGCCTCGAGCTCCGACGATGACAGCATCGACGACCTCCTCGACCCGGTCAGGGACGCCAAGACCCTGGCTAAAGCGGAGAAGGAAGCAGAGGATGTGCAGGCGGCCCACGCGGCGTTCGATGTCGAGATGGGACGCCGCAGGGTGGCGCCCGCCGCAGCCGCAGAGGACGACGACTCCTACATCTCATGGTCTTCCGATGACCCTGATGCGCCTATCCCGGAGGAGAAGGCGGCGGAGCAGAGGGTGTCATGGGCATACCCTTCGGGTACCCATTATTAGTATACCTGGCTCGGCCAATATGGAGAAGGCCCAAGAAGGCAACCCGAAGAAGTAGTCGACTAGGACTCTTGTAAAACCCTAGGCTGGTTGCATATATAAAGCCAGCCAGGGCACCCGATAGGGAAAGGACAGATAGAAAACATAGCTCCGCCTACAGCGCCCCCTGTAAACATACTTGTGATCATATACTAGATTGCTAGCAGCACGTAGGGATCCTCCACCGAAATATAAGGGTAGATTGAAACAATGCTTCGACTACTCTGCTCGTTCGACCACGCCCGCCATTGCGCACTCGTCGCACCTAGGGGCTCGCCCGTCACGAATCCGACACCGCGGAATCAACACACTCGGGTGCTCCCCGTCGCGGATCCACTACATCGATTGCGTCCTCTTCATCATCGACTGCGTCCACCGCATCGACTACTTTCGGCCAGGCGCCGTGCAACTACATCGACTGTGTCCACCGCACGACCTCCTTTCACGTCGGCTTCGCCATAGCTGATAAAAAAGCTAAGTGTCCCTCTTTAAAGATTCAATTATTATTTACTTCCGTTACACGCGAATACTTAGGGGTTGCACCATTACATCATTACAGCAAATTCACCCAACACACGTGGCTGCGCCATTACACCGTTACCGCAAATACACCAGTGGATTTATTTTCTTCGGCTCTGGATATATCTTCCCCGGCTCAGTAGATTTATTTTCTTCGGCTCCCGGAACCTCCATCGTCGCTCTTCTCCGAAACCCAAGTCTACAATCCGTAGGCATTGGCGAGGTGATCCCTCGTCACCAAGCCCTAGCGGCCGCACGGCAGGCGTCTGAGAAGCAGACAAGGGAGGGACGCAACGACGGGGTTGGGTCGTCGGGTAGCAAGTAGTCTAGGTTTCTACAACTACAACGACGGGGTTGGGTTGTCGGGAGGCGAACCACGACTAAAGACCTGAGCCCAGCACGCTCGGTGCCCAGCTGGTGGACAGGGGGAGCTTTAGTCGCGGTTGGCCAGGGGGTCTTTAGTCGTGCTTAATTGATCCCGGTTGCGCAACCGCGACTAATGGTAGTTGCGAACCGGGACTAAAGCCTCTTTTTCTACCAGTGAACTAAACAATAATATATTATTTTAATTCTTATAGGTAGCTGGCGTCCGCGAATTTTTTTTAAATAATACGAATTTTTTATTTAATTCCAGGAATAGCGCGCGATTTGGCGGGAGATGGTGGCGGAAAGAAGTGGCGGGAAGGGTGGCGGGATAAATTTGGCGGGAGATGGTGGCGGGAAGAAGTGGCGGGAAGGGTGGCGGCAAAGGGCGGGAGGGAAATACGGCGGTGTGAACGGGAGCGGGAGAAGATATGGCGGGAAAATAATGGGGAGAAGTGCCAGCAGATATCCTCGTAATAAACCTAAACTAAATCCATGCAGGGGTGGGTCTGTAGGCAGCCGATCGGTCGGTAGGTGGCCAACCAATTGGTCAGCTATCGACCAATTACTTTCCGACTTGTAATCGGCCGGCTACTGACCGATCGGTCAGTAGCTGACCGACCAGGTCACACTTTCGCAATTTTTTGAAATCGCGCGCTATTCCTAGAATTAAATAAAAAATTCGTATTATTTAAAAAAAATCGCCGGAAATTGGCACTGCTGCCTACCGTTGTGAGGCTGGTGCCAAAACAAATGTATACAATTTTTAGCCGAAGCATCCCGGTATGGCAATGCCAAATAAGCCGAGCTAATAAAATGTGCGGTTGGGTTTGTGGAAACTTGAAATTTGACGCTGGTGGCAAGTGGGTTTGGAAAGAGAAATGAGAATATTGTCATTGCACAGATCCTGCATATCTTGCTCGAGTGATGCGGTGGCCAATCAGCGAAGATGGCATACACGCAACATGGCCAACTGGTGAGGATTATGCGTGCATTCATGTCTTCTTAAAACGTCGATTGCATCCTTATCCAGCAAAATGTGGAGGAGCATATGGACGAGACATGAAACTGTTGAGATATATATCCTTGTATATCCGGATGTGTATCTTCTGTAGTTATGTATAGCGATACATATCTTTGTATTTATTATTGGGCCCGCCTCCTTCCTTGTATAGTCGAGGACGTGGCCTATATATCTAACGCCATATGCACCCAATTAATACATTGTGAGTTACATCCCTCTCTACATGGTATCAGACACCTACCGTTCCTAACCTAGCCGCCGCGCCCCTTACTCCCCGCGCGCGCCGCCCCACCCTCCAACCCTAGCGTCGCCGCCCTTGTGCCGCCGCTGCGTGTGCCCCTCCTCACGCCGCGTCGCCGCCGCACCTGCAGCCGCCGCCGCGCCTCCCTCCCCAACCCCGCGCCGTCGCCATCCCCCGCGCGCGCGTCATCATGTCGTCGGTCTCCAACGACATCAACCCCTTCGCCTACAACCCATGGACGGGGCTCATCCACGCCTACAACATGCCGGTACCGCGCCCGCCGACTCACCAGGTGCACTTTACCGCGACACCGCCCTACGCCCCGGTCTTCACCGCCACGCCGCCGTCCTACGCCCCGGCCTACCACGCCGCGCCCGCACCTGGCTCTTACGCCGGTGGCGGCAACTGGTTTATGGACACGGGCGCCTCGTCTCACATGGCCGCTCACCCGGGTAACCTTTCCCATTCCTTTCCCACTTCCACCGAGTCTCGCATCATTGTCGGTAACGGCGCCGGTCTTCCTATTTCTCACATTGGTTCTGCTAATTTTCCATCTACTTCTAAACCGCTGTCTCTCAATAATGTCCTTGTGTCTCCCCAGCTTATTCATAATTTAGTCTCTGTTAAAACTCTTTCTCGTGACAACTCTGTGATTGTTGAATTTGATGCTTTTGGTTTTTCTGTTAAGGACGCCCGCACCCGGATGGTTCTCCATCGATGTGAGAGCCCCGACGATTTGTATCCGGTGATGTCGCCTTCCACCCCCGATGCCGCACCTCGTGCTCTCTCCGCAGGCGTTGATCTTTGGCATGCTCGTCTTGGACATCCCAGTGCCAACACGCTTCACCAAATAATGAGGGGTTTTTCGTTTTCATCTACTAAACAGTCTTCACATAGTTGTGAAGTGTGTCGTCTTGGTAAACACGTTCGTCTTCCTTTTAGTCAGTCTTCCACTGTTGCGTCTATTCCTTTTGAGTTAATTCATAGTGATGTATGGACCTCTCCAATCCCGAGTAATTCTGGTCTTCTTTATTACCTAGTTATTCTTGATGATTTTTCTCATTTTGTGTGGACGTTTCCCCTCCGTAAAAAGTCCGATGTCGCCACCACTCTCACAGCCTTCTACGCCTATGTTTCCACCCAGTTCGGTCGCCCCATCCACGCCCTACAAACTGACAACGGAAAAGAGTTTGACAATGTCGCCGTCCGCACCCTACTCTCCTCTCACGGCACTATTTTCCGTCTAACCTGTCCATACACGTCCCAACAAAACGGCCGTGCCGAGCGTATCCTCCGCACCCTCAACGACTGCGTCCGCACACTCCTATTCCACAGCCATGTTCCCCCCACCTTTTGGCCTGACGCCTTAGCCACCGCCACCCTCCTTGTCAACCTTCGTCCGTGTCGTCCCCGTTGGAACTATGCACCTCATCACCTCCTTTACGGTTCCCCTCTATCCTACGACGGTCTTCGGATTTTCAGTTGTCGTTGTTATCCTAGTATCGCCGCCACCACTCCTCATAAACTCGCCCCTCGTTCCGTTCCGTTTGTTTTCCTCGGTTACCCGGCTAACACCAAAGGCTACCGCTGCTATGATCCGGTTTCTCACCGCGTCATCACTTCCCGGCACGTATACTTTGATGAGCATTGCTTTCCTTTTGCACAAAGACAGGTGGTCGCCACTCCTTCGACTACTGATGGTCCCCGGCGTCGACCCCCTGCAGGTCCGCCGGCTGCAGTGCCCTCGAGCTCGGACTCGGGCACTGCCTCGTCGTTCTCCGCCGCGCCCTTGAGCTCTGTCTCGGGCGCTGCCTCGCCACCCTCTGGGTCACCCTCGAGCCATGTCTCGGGTGACCCCACGCCGACACCCGCGCCGACACCTGCGCCGACGCCCGCCTCGACGCTGCCTGCGTCGCCCTCGAGCCTCAGCTCGGGCGCCGCGCCGTCTTCGCCGGGCGACGCCCCTTCGCCGGGTTCATCCGCCTCGACGCCACTTGTGTCGCCCTCGAGCCTCAGCTCAGGTGCCGCACCGTCCTCGCCGGGCGACGCCTCGCCTCCGGCTCCGCCGTCGCCACCTCCGCCGCCGGCCACGGGGCCCCTCACGCGCGCCCGTGCAGGGATTCGCGTCCCGAGCACACGGTACCCCTCGGACGAGTACGTCTGCACTGCGTCGACTTCCGCGCCTTCAGCATCCACGCCATCGCCCCTGCCCGCCTCTGCCCGGGCTGCTCTCCGCGACCCGCGGTGGCTTGCGGCCATGCAGGACGAGTTCGACGCCCTGCAGCGGAACCAGACATGGACGCTTGTTCCCCGACCCCCTCACGCCAACATCATCACCGGGAAGTGGGTCTTCAAGCACAAGTTCCATCCGGACGGTACTGTCGACCGTCACAAGGCGCGGTGGGTGGTTCGTGGCTTTCGCCAGCGTGCCGGCGTCGACTTCACTGACACCTTCGCCCCGGTTGTCAAGCCCGGGACGATCCACACCGTCCTTCAGCTCGCGGTCTCCCGTGCGTGGCCCGTGCACCAGATGGACGTCTCCAACGCCTTTCTTCACGGCCATCTCGAGGAGCAGGTCTTCTGCCAGCAGCCCACGGGTTTCATCGACAGCGCCCACCCCGACCATGTGTGCCTGCTCTCGCGCTCATTATACGGGCTCAAGCAGGCCCCACGCGCCTGGTACCAGCGCATCGCAGCGTTTCTTCACCAACTCGGCTTCCGCTCCACCCGCTCTGATGCCTCGCTGTTTGTGTACCACAATGGTGCCACCACCGCGTACTTGCTGCTCTACGTCGACGACATCATCTTGACGGCCAGCTCCACGGACCTCCTGCGACAAATCACCGAGCGTCTTCGCGCTGAGTTTGCCCTCAAGGACTTGGGGCCCCTGCACTACTTCCTCGGCATCGAGGTCGTACGTCGCACCGACGGCTTCTTACTTCATCAGCGCAAGTACGCCCACGAGCTCATGGACCGCGCCGGTATGCTTAATTGCAAACCCGCGGCCACGCCTGTCGACACGAAGTCCAAGCTCTCCGCCACGGATGGTTCGTTGGCCACGGATGCGTCATTTTATCGCTCCATCGTCGGTGCCCTGCAGTACCTCACCTTGACCCGCCCCGAGCTGCAGTATGCTGTCCAGCAGGTGTGCCTTCACATGCATGCTCCGCGGGATCCTCATTGGGCTGCGGTCAAGCGGATCCTCCGCTACATTCGTGGCACCATGGACTTCGGCCTCTCCCTCCACGCCTCCACCGCCACGGACATCGTCGCCTACTCGGGCGCCGATTGGGCAGGCTGCCCCGACACGCGTCGCTCCACGTCTGGCTACTGCGTCTACTTTCGGACCTTCGCTCATCTCCTGGTCGTCTAAGCGACAACCCACGGTCTCTCGCTCCAGCGCCGAAGCGGAGTACCGGGCTGTTGCTAACGCGGTTGCCGAGGTCTCTTGGCTGCGGCAACTCCTCGTTGAGCTCTCCTGTCCTGTTGCCAAAGCCACCGTGGTCTATTGCGACAATGTTTCCGCCGTCTACCTCTCCGCCAACCCGGTCCACCATCGCCGCACCAAGCATATTGAGCTGGACATCCACTTTGTTCGGGAACAGGTGGCCCTTGGACACATTCGAGTACTTCATGTGCCCACCTCCCAACAATTTGCGGATATCATGACCAAGGGTCTCCCTACGGCATCATTTGAAGAGTTTCGGTCCAGTCTATGCGTTCGACCAGGCGACGCTTCAACTGCGGGGGGGTGTTGAGATATATATCCTTGTATATCCGGATGTGTATCTTCTGTAGTTATGTATAGCGATACATATCTTTGTATTGATTATTGGGCCCGCCTCCTTCCTTGTATAGTCGAGGACGTGGCCTATATATGTAACGCCATATACACCCAATCAATACATTGTGAGTTGCATCCCTCTCTACAGAAACAATACAATATGTGGAGGTACATTTTATTTGCTGAAGAGGAACGACCCTGTTTTAAGTTAGAGCCTAGAGGTTAAAGAGTAGCGACCAACTCGTATCCACCTGATCTCCTCCTCTGAGATGGAAGCGACGCGGCGCCTGCAAGCCGCTGCTGCAAGAACACCAACACGGCTAGCAATGCTGCTCCGCATGGTATGACGATGTCCCACGCAACACCGAAGAGGTCGCTGCGAGGGCTGGCGTATATGTCGGAGGGGTTTATGCTTGGCTCGTAGATCTTGGCCCTGACTACATCATACACGTGAGGCATCACGCGGGTCATGGTGCACCCTATGTAAAACCATGGCGAGAGCGCTCGAACTCTTGAAGCTGCCAAGGACGCGTTCAGAATCACCTGAGGGAGCAGGAAGCCGTCTAGTATCAGTCCTGCGTATGACACGAGGTACTCCCAGTCCCAGATCGTGGCTGGCTCTTCGCCGACGCGAACGACCCGAATGACTTGTGTGTCCTCGCTTCCGGCATGGGCGTTGATCACGTGGATGGTCGCGGCCAGGATTCCTCCGAGCAGGTACAACGGTAGGCATATCTGCAGCACAATCCTCTCCGACACGATGACGGGTGACGACGGTATGGTTTGGTCGGCTGATCTCTGGCGGCCGGACCACGCCAGCTGTAGGAGGCGCAGCTGCAGAACGAAGGCGACGAGAATAGGCGCTCTCAGCATCGCCTCGTTCATCTCAAGCGACCCGCCCATCGGGTAGGCAAAGTACCGACTCCTCCTGCTCTTGAACATGGCCTCAAAGTTGAGCAGGAGAGGAGTGAGGTACCCCAATGCGAGGATGGCGAGCATGGCGATGGATGTTCCCGCGGCCGCCTCGGGGTTCTTCTTGGTGTGGAGGATCTGCAAGACGGCGAAGACGCACGACAGCGTCGCGGAAGCCACCAGCATGATGCTCTCCAGGTCCATCCTCGAAATTTCCGCCGACACTTGGTCGGAGTACATCCCATACAGAGTAATGTCGATCTTCTCGAAGAAAAGAGGATCGGTCTTCTCTCTGAGGCTGTTGAATACTCCTTTGCCGTGCCCTCCCCTGGCTTCAAGGGAGGCAAACTGCACTGTCACAAGTATCTGACAATCGGTCGAACCGTTGCGCTCTCGGCAACCGATCATGAACAGGAGGCCCCTCTTTGGATCATAGACACCCTCTGCTAGGATTCGCCGTTCTTGGAGGTGAACTGAGTAATTTAGCACATTCCCAGGACGCACCCAGTTGTCAGGTGGAGCATTGTGGTGTATGTCGTAGCTCACGCTCATCAGAGGATCCTGCTCCGCCTCAACAAGCTGCGAGAAAGAATCGTCGGCGGCCAGCCTATCGCCGGACACCATCGCCGAACCAAGTGTGACTGGGAAGGCTTGTCCGTGCCCGTCGCCCTGCTGCTGGTAGAAGTCGAACACAAAGTCACGGTAAGTATAGTTACCCGGGAAGGAGTGAGACTCCTTGATCTTCTCCGTTTCTATTTTCAGACGATAATGCTTCTTGGCCTCCTCAAGCATTGTGTCGTTGTAGCTGTACTTCACATCTGAGAGGTCACTGCTTCTGTGGTTGTCGGAGTCGTCGATGCTCGACACTGTTATCGCACCGCTCATAAGTTCGGCATCATCGTTGTTGCCCGTCGATTTCCAAAGCTTCCCAGACACGAGGCTCCGGCTCCGCATCGTCCACACGGCCGGGAACCAGAAGCTCATCCTGATCCCACACTCGTGCTCTTGCACCGTCAGAACAGATGGAGCCAAGGACGAGCGCACCACCCGGCACACCCGGAGGCAGAGCACGCCACGATCCCGGTCCCAGCGCCCCTCGGCCACCACCGCCTCCTCGTCGACCACGAAGCGGCCTCGACGGTAGTAGTACCCGCGCCTCTCGGGCCCAGTATCGTTGGAGAACCCCACGTACGCGCGCACAGTGCCGTCTGTGTTGCACCGCACCTGGTTGACGTGCATCCGCCGCAGGAGGGCGGCACCGCTTTGCTCCTGCAGCATGTACGAGGTCACGAGATGTTCTTTCAGGTGAGCACACCAGGTGGAGTTGATGCTGCCGAGCGCTTGGAGCGAGCCCCTTGTCTGCTGCTTCGGTGTGTCGCAGGCCACACCCTCTGATCCGTACTTGTAGTCGTCGCCCTCGGCGTACGCGAGGAGGTGGATGATGCCCAAGTCAGCATGCCCCTCTAGTGTGCCGGTTACGAAGGGGTCGGTGAGTGTGGGAGGACTGGGGACGTGGAGGCGGAGGGCGATATCCTTGTAGAGCTTGAGAGATCCGTCGGCAGCGAGCTCGGTGCCCGTTCCGACCATGCAAAGCTGGAGCGAGGCGGAGGAGTAGTAGCCGTCGAGGAAGAAGGAGATGGACCTGGACCTGAACCTGCCGATAGTGTAATTATCATAGTGGTAATTATGGCTGCGTCGATCGCCCTGGTATGGTTCTCCGTGGGGGCCTTTGATGGTGAGGGTGGCGGTGAGGTGGGCAAGAGCCGGGTCGCTGGTGCGGGAGGCGCCGTGGGGGAAAACGGAAAATGAGCGATATATTCTGTTGTAGAGGTCATCGCCGGTGGAGAAGAGACTGTCTGCTCCTCCAGAGAAGTAACCGGCGGATATCTGGAAGGAGCGGGTGAGTGAAAGGACGTCGTCGTCCTCGGTGTGGCTGTCAGAGGCGTGTTTCAGGGAGGGGCAGAGGGAGGAGTAGGAGGAGGCGGTGAGAGCGGCGGAGATGGTGCTGGTGGACACGAGGAGAAGGAAGCAGAAGTGGTAACTGTCGAGGTTGTTCAGTGATGGTGGCGCCATTTCTTGGCTGGTGGAGCTTGTTAGCTTGCTGGGAGCTCTGAGCTCTGGAAGGAGGAAGACGAAGGATGCGCCTGCGATGGGTTTATAGTTTATAATGGTAGTATAGCTGGGTGGAGTGAAATGAGTGAATGGTAACTGCTCAAGTTGGAATTGCTCGACTTCTCTTGGACCATTGGTGGCTGTCCCATCTAGACTGCATCTATATGTCATTTTCACGGAGGAAAATGGAACGAAACACTATCTTGTGGTCATCACTAGTAGTGTCTTCATCAGGGAAGATCAACGCAGTCAGCAGTGAGTATAATGGCCAATAGACTTATCCTGTCATGTTATTCAAAGTAAACGGTCAACGCTCAACAATTTCGATCGTTTTCCTGGACTGAACTCCGCGGACTCTTGGAGCCCTGCTAGGTAGTGTGTATGCGATTTAATTAGCGGAGGAACCAACAAAGCGTCCCAGCGCTACAGATTACTCCAGTTCAGAAATAATTATTGTGTAATCCGAGAAAAGCTTTGTCAGGAGATTCCCGGTACCTCTGTGCATGCCGGAGCACAATGCGGATTGTTCACATATGTATTATTGAAGTCTATCAAAATATATAGCCTAACCATTTCTATGAATTTTAATTTCTGGTTGAGTTGACTAGTGCATTAATTTAATATAATAGTGTATCCAAAAAATAATTTTAATATAATAATAGTGGAACCAATAGATCTCAAGTTTTAAACTTGACAAACACACTATTAAATATGAGATAGTTGCAGCCGATAGCTTGTTTGGGTGAAGAAGGATGATAGTGACGAGGGGGGCAGCGGTAATGGTATTGATGAAGATGCTATGGATGCTAGGATGGATGATAGTGACGAGGGGGACAGCGGTAATGGTATTGATGAAGATGCTATGGATGATAGGATGTGACCTTCGGAGGACACCATTCCGTAGATTCAGCTCAGAAGTTTTGGCACCGGGGGCTTTGTAGGAACGTGGACAACTAGCTTTGCGGTTACTCTTTTCAACTCCAACCCGCAAACTTCTCTTGTCAAAGTGGTTGTGGCCAAGCTTCAGGTCATTAGTCCCGGTCTAGAGAGACAGTCTCCACCGCCTCGGTCAGAAGGCTTTGTCTTTGGCCACACCACAACCTTCCTCTCAAATGCAGGGTGCACCTTCGATCTCGGCTTTCTCGACTTCGGGTACGCATGCTAGTGGGCATTATGCGCCGCGTTGCGCGTCGGCTACACCACCTTCTCGTGCATCTCCTACACCAACACAGGAGGCCAGTGGTGCGTGGTGCCTCGCCCATGCTTCCTCGACTCGTGGGGCAGCTGCTCATGCGGCTATGGTGGAGCAGCAGCCCCCACGTGTGGAGAGGGAGCAGCGCGCGGCGGACATGGCAGCCGACCAAGCTGCCGCTGACCTGCTGCTACCGGAGCCTGGGCCAGCCGGGGGTGGCAGCGCAACCTGCTGCACCGCTTTTTGCAAGCCCGGCCACCGAGGGCGCGACATCCTCCTCGGCGCCATGGTTGGCTAGGCCGGCTGCAGGTGCTACTGCAGCATGGGTTGCTCACGGGGGAGGGGGCTGCACCCACCCTTCCGTCCCCAGCGGATTTTGCGGCCTCGACAACCGCACACTACGCTGCGGCGGATGGTGGAGCTGCATCAATAGCCCATGGAGGGAGATCTTCACCGACGCTACCCCCTCTCGTGGATAAAGATGTGGCTCTAGGGACTCCGACAACGCAGCCGCGTACGGACGCGGGCGTGGGATTGTCTTCGGAGGACGCTACGGCGCCGCTAGCGACCAATGGCTGTAGGGAGGGTCTACATCGCCTACCTCCCCTAAAGCTGCTCACGTCCCCACTGGCCTCCAGAGAAAGCTAGTGGTGCCACCGCTGGTGGCAACTGCCACTCCTTTCAAGCGGAGTGCACGCGACGGCGTTGGTCTTGACGGGGTTGTAGCGTCGGATGAAGATTCCTTAGCTAAGGCTATGAGACGCAAAGCGGCAGCGAATCTCAACTTCGCATGTATTAATAAGAGTTCTAAGTCATTTTTAATCTTCCCAACACCGCTGCAAATCTAAATAACGTGGGGGTTTCGTTGGGCAAGTCTGTGAATGCTATTTCTGTTTCGTCTAGTGCTCTTAGACGTATGAAAATTGATAGAATCAAGTTGACTCCTACGAATTTGAGCACGTCCGATACGTTCGTTTCTGATGAGGATGATGAAAAAGTGTATTCCGTCTCAGACGGACAGCTTCTCACGCATCTTGTTGGAGAGGTATAGGAGGTTGGTCTGGATTACATGGCGTTGGGTTCATGTATTGAACTGGAAGCAGCGGAGCGTAAATCCAGAGCTTCTTCTATTAAACGAATGATTGGCCTAGTGACATAGGCATACCTGTCAGGCATGTCGAATAAGTACCCTTGGTATATGGAAATGCGGGAAGCCCATGGACTCGAAACTTTGAAGGCCTAGAAGGTTGCAGGCTTTCGGGTTAGGAAAATAGAGTTGTAATAGGAAACTTGTATTAATATAGGAAAGGTCCAACATGACCCGACAATTTGTAACTTGTACGATACGAAAGAGCCTCGACTTCACCTCCTATATAAAGGGGAAGTCGAGGTAGAAAGAAGGGATCGAATCATTGTAACCCTAGCCACCGTAATATTGAGTTGATCGCCTTTGTTCGGCTGAACCTTCAAGATTTACTTTTCCTCTACTTGTTATGAAACCCTAAGTCTACAATCCGTAGGAATTGACAAGTTAATCCCTTGTCAATTGGCGCCGTCTGTGGGAATTGGAGGTCGCAAGGTCCTGATCTCGAGGGCATCGTCAACATCATCGACGATAGCAAGCAACACAATGGAAGGTGGTAAACGAGTCCAACCTGATCTCGTCGATTTTATTCCTCACGATCCTTCCTGCATGCATGCATATGCTCATCTGGAGGAATCGACGGAGATGACGCTCGGGAGCTTCCGCTTCCTCATCAAGAAAGAAGGATCGCACCGTTTTTCGGCACCGATTTTGTCAGGACTGTTGGCGGCCGAATCCGATTTCTCGGGATCATCAACAGCTGACGAATCAGGCGATGAAGAAGCTTCACAGCCACGCTGCACCAAGCCCGCCGATGGCAGGGCACTCTAGGATCTGTTCGGTGGCATGACATTCGGGTCGTTCACGAAAACCGATCTATCTCAAGAAAGCGACTCGGAGAGCTTCACTAGCTTCGACTCCGCCTACACCAACAACTCTATCGATAGCAAGGTCTTCACCGATCTATCTGATGATGTCACCTGTCCTGAGTCTGATGGAGGCGCAACATATCATCAAATCTGCGTAATCACGGGAGCAGGTCGTGAAGCTGACGAGGAATCTGACGCAGATCTCACGCATGCAACAGGAGGAAAATATACCGGGCCTGAACCACGAGAAAAAGTGCGGCTGCCGCAGGAAGAATGGGACAGAGCTACAAGGGCCATGGACGGTACGGAGCCGATGACTACACAAGTTTCGCCGGAAGCACTACATGCATATCAATATAAAATTAGTTGTTCCAGACGTGAGTTAGAAAAATTACAGCAAACACTCGATGCAAGAAAGGCTGCAGCAGATGCTTCCAGCAAGCGAAGAGCTAACTTGAGTCAAAACTCGAGAAATTCGGCAAACAATGATGGAGGTCATCGGGGAAGAGCAAGGTCTCGATTGACAGGTATACCCGATGGTGAACAGGACAACCTAATCCAAAACCTCGACATGTCCTTCATGTTGATAGATACGAGAGGGAACATAATCCCAAAAACGCCAGAGGCAGGATATATGGCGACACATGCATTCATATGTCATCCAGGCCATCCCAGGAGACCCTCGATCATCATTGAATCAGATGGCTATGGCCGGAGTTGGCGTTATAGGTGCGGCGATAGCAGGGAGAGAGATAGCACCACAACCTGAAAGTGCTCCACGCCGAAACAACCCAAGACAAAATAGTCCTTGAAGAACTACGGTAGCAACTCGAGATGCTCCAAGAGAAGGTGCAGGCGAGGAACACATGCGACGCGAGGAACACAGTGGCCCAAGCTCGCGTCGATAGAGCGCACGAGGAAAGAGGACAATAAAACAGAACCCGAGAAAACCGGCAGACAACCGAGTATAGTGATGAGGATCTCTGCGGGTTACCATGCTTCACTCGAAGAGTTCGCGAAACTCGGGTACCTTCTAGCTTCAAGTTACCCGATAGCTATAAAAAGTTTGACGGGGTGCAAGACGCAGAGGATTGGCTGGTTGATTACCTGGAGATAGTGAAATTAATGGGTGGCACGAGAGCAACGGCTATGCAAAGCATCCAAGTTCACCTTAGCGGAGCCGCAAGACCCTGAATGAGGAAAATACCGGAATGATCCATAGATAGCTGAGAAACTTTCAAAGATTTGTTCGTGAAGAATTTCAGATCTACCTGCAAGAAACCAGCGTCAATAGAGCAGCTAAGGACCCGCAAACAGAAAACAGACGAGACGATGAGAGCATATATCCAGCGCTGGAGTATCATTAAAAACTCGGCTGAGCACGTGTCTGATGAGAGGGCAATCGACGCGTTCATCACAGAAATCCGCAGAAGGGACCTAATCGAAGAATTAGGGAGATCTAACCCAAGGATGGTAGCGGAGCTCATGGAGATAGCAAATCGTTGGGCCGACGGCGAAGACGCTGTTCATAACAAACGACAGAGGTCACCCGAAGAAGATCGCAACAGAAACGGCAATCAAAATAGGCGACATATTCGCAATTTTGCGGAATACGACAGTCCCGACCAAGTATCGACTGGCTTCCGAGGAAACAATGGTGGAAATCAGCGTGATCATTACCACAGGAGCAACGAGCAACGAGGTGATCACAGATTCGCACCAAGCTCCAGCAGGCAAAATAATCGACCCAGGTTTCCGCGGCCATACAACGTATCACCCGAAGATCTTTTGAATGGCCCGTGCCAGATGTATTTTTATGTCGACTCTGACAGAAGAAGACAGTCGGGTCACCTCCAGAAGGACTGTCGAACTTTTCAAGCTTTGCAAAGGGCGACAGAGAGCACGCAAGCGAAGGCAGTAAGGAGAGGATACACGCAAAGAATAAGGAGCGAGGTGCACGTGCCATTGCCACCACCACCCGCAATTACCAGTGCGAATCAGCATCAGCTGCAGATTGCGGGGGCCTCTAACAATAACGATGACTTCACCCCTTCAAAGGGAGCGGTGTCGATGATCCAGAAGGGCAGGTCGTCGAATAGGTCGCAGAAGCTAATTTTGCGACAGGTAAATATGGCAACGTTGGCACCCCCGCCAACCATAGAATACCTGAATTGGTCGGGTCAGCCAATAGGATTCTCCATAGAGGATCATCTAAACCAAGTACCGCGGCCAGTGCACTCAGCAACGGTGTTACCAGCAGTAATCGAAGGATACGACGTGTCTCGCATATTCATTGATGGAGGAAGCAGCATAAATCTCATATACGCTGATACATTAAGGAAGATGAACATCTCATTGGCTAACTTGTCGCAGACAAAAACGCGTTTTCATGGCATCACACCCGAGAAACCAACATATCCTTTGGTCAAAATAGAACTCGATGTACAATTTGGCACCAAAGAAAATTTCTAAAAGGAAAAGCTCTTTTAGGACGACCAACATATGCTAGATTCATGGCAGTGCCACACTACACATATCTACTGTGGAGGATCCCTATACCTAAGGGCCCAATAACGGTTAAGGGTAGTTTTGCTCTGTCTGACAAGTGCGACAGACTTCCACAAACTCTCCGAGTCCTTTGGCATGCAAGCTGAGTATGAAGCAACAAAGCTAACCACAAACCACGACGGCATGCCAGACGGAGGTAGACCCTTGCAAGAGCAAGCTTTTGACACCTCCAAGGACTCCAAAGAAGTTCAGATCCACCCAACAGATCCTAGAAATACGACATACATCGCTACCAACATGGATAGCGCATAGGAAAGCGCGCTCGTTGAGTTCCTCCGTCAGCGCTAGGAAATCTTCGCATGGTGTACAGCTGACATGCCAGGAGTACCCAGTGAACTTGCCGAGCACGCCCTCAATCTAGACCCAAGAGATAGACCAATTCGACAACCTTTGCGGCGTTTCTCCGAGCCAAACCGCATAACTATGTTATCTAAAATCCATCGACTCGAGGAAGCTGGTTTCATCAAAGAACTGAAGACCGAAGCCACTTGGGTTGCCAACCCAGTTTTGGTCCTGAAGAAAAATACAGAAGTCCTTCACATGTGCGTCGATTTCACGTGTCTCAACAAACATTGTCCAAAGGATCACTTTCCCCTCCGTAGGAACGATCAAATTATCGACTCCACGGCAGGTTGCGAACGTCTTTCCTTCCTGGACGCGTATTCTGGTTACAATCAGATACGCCTAAAAGAAGAAGATGAAGTCAAAACAGCTTTTATAACCTTTTATGGTGTGTTTTGCTACAGAATAATGCCTTTCAGGTTGAAAAACGCAGGAGCCACATATTAGAGGATGATGCAGAAGTGCCTCAACACACAGATTGGAAAGAACGTCCAAGTGTACATGGATGACGTTGTCATCACAACAAAACAAGGGTCATCCCTCATCGATGATCTGCGGGAAACCTTCAACAATCTCGACAAGTTCCGTCTCAAGCTGAACCCGACGAAATGTTCCTTTGGTGTTCCTGCGGGAGAACTTCTCGGATACTTGGTGTCAGCTAGAGGAATCAAAGCCAATCCAGAGAAAATACAAGCTATTCTGACGATAAGAAAACCAACCAAGCTTAAGGAGATACAATAGCTAACTGGGCGAGTAGTAGCCTTGAGCAGATTCGTCACAAGATTGGGAGAAAAAGCATTTCCCTTTTACGCGCTCGTCAAGCAAGTAGAAAAGTTCGAGTGGAACAAGGAAGCAGACAAAACTTTTGAACATCCGAAGCGCACAATTTCGACACCAGCAGTATTGGTGGCGCCATGAGACAAGGAGCCTTTGCTGCTATACATTGCGGCCACACCTCAGGTGGTCAGCATAGTTCTCGTGGTAGAGCGGGAAGAAGAGGGAAAAATTTACAGAGTCCAGTGGCCAGTATATTTTCTTAGCGAAGTTTTGTCACCATCCAAGCAATGCTACGCGCAGTATTAGAAGCTGGCATATGGAGTATTTATGTCAGCAAGGAAGTTAAGGCACTATTTTTTGGCACACCCGATAATAGTGGTCAATGAGGCGCCTCTCTCGAACATTTTGATCAATCTAGAAGCTACAGGACGTGTCTCCCTTTGGGGAATTGAACTTTCCCCTCGAGACATCACATATGAAAAAAAAGCAATCAAGTCACAAAATTTGCCGGACTTTGTGGCAGAGTGGATGGAACTCCAAAACACAGGACCCCCGGTTTTGTCGAGAACTTGGCATATGAACTTTGATGGATCCAAGAGATTAGAAGGAGCTGGAGCAGGCGTAGTACTTGTCTCACCGCAAGGTGACAAGATGAAGTATATACTGCGAATGACCTTCCCAACGCATCGAAAAACGAAGCAGAATATGAAGCTTTTATTCACGGGATGAAGATGGCAAAAACGTGTGGCGATACTCGCCTCAAATCTTCGGCGACTCTCAATTGGTCGCACAACAGGTGATAAAAAGTGTGATGTTGTCAACGACAGCATGATATCATACAAAGAGGTATACAATGAACTCGAGAAAGCCTTCGTACGTTGCAAAGTAAATCATGTTAGCAGGCTTAGTAATGACGAAGCCGATGTTTTGGCAAACATCGGATCGCAATGTCTGCCCATACCACTTGGAGTTTTTTGGGAGGAAATAAGCGAGAGATCAACCAAGGAAAAGAAAACAACAGTGTTGAAGCAGCCAAAGAAAAAGGATAAACCCAAGAAAGGCTCGGAGGCTGCAGCAGCCCCAGAATCACATGTTTCTAATGAAGAGGAAGAGCCAGAAGAGGTCATGATGATACAAATCCCTTGGATGCAAACATACTTGGCGTACATCACGAAGAAAGAAATACCCGAAGACCCGGTGGAGGCACAAATAGTTATCCGACGATATAAGGCGTTTACTGTTGTTAAGGGAGAACTATAGAAACGAAGCATATCAGGTGTACTGCAGAGGTGTGTCACACCCGAAGAAGGACGAACTATGTTAAAGGATATACACGGAGGGATATGTGGCCAACGCGCAAGTAACCGAGCAATTTCAGCCAAGGCCTTTCGAGCTGGATTTTACTTGTTAACAGCCATAGAGGATGCGAAGGAAATTATACGCACTTGTGAAGCTTGTCAAATATTCGCGTCTAAACTTCATTCTCCAGCCGCAGAATTAATGGCAATACCTTTGGCGTGGCCCTTTTCCCAATGAGGATTAGATATGGTGGGAAAACTGCACAAATCTTGGCCAGGAGAACATGTCTACTTGCTAGTAGCAGTCGACAAATTTACCAAGTGGATTGAAGCAATCCCAGTAACTTCGGCGGATGCAATATCAACAGTAAACTTAATCAAAGGGATAGTTTTTCTATTTGAAGTTCCAAACAACATATTCACAGATAACGGCAGCAATTTTACCTCCCGAGAATTCAAGGATTATTGCGAGGGCATAAGCATCAAACTGCAGTTCACGTCCGTGGCACATCCACAAACCAACAACCAAGTTGAAAAAGCAAACTGCCTCATATGCAATGGTATCAAGAAGAATCTGCCGACGCCACTCGAAAAAGCAAAACACGCCTGGGTCGACGAATTACCCTCCGTGTTGTGGAGCTTACGAACGACACCAAATGTAGCAACCCAAGAAACTCCGTTTTTCCTGGTCCACGGCGTTGAAGCAGTACTTTCAAAAGAAATAGAACACAATTCTCCCAGAGTCGCAGAATATGATGAGGAGGTCTCGCAAAAAGCACTCAAAGATGATGTTGATGCGGTCGATGAAGAAAGATATGTGGTGTTGTCAAGAGTAAGTGCATACCAGCAAAACCTTAAGAAATACCACAGTCGACGTTTGCGGCCTAGATCTTTCGAAGTCGGCGACCTAGTTCTTCGGATCAAGCAGGACAACCACGAGAAGCTGGAATCACCATGGGTGGGACCTTACATCGTCACAGAAGTTATCCCAGGAGGAGCTTATCGACTCAAAGATAAGAAGTGCGGCAAGGATGAAGGGAACCCGTGGAACATCGCACAGCTGCGGCGTTTCAACCCATAGAAATAGTCAATACATCAAAAGTCATGTAAACATACATTGTACTCGAATAGCTCGCAAGTTTTCAGACGCACTCTTTTCCTTTCAGGGCACCGAGTGGGGCTAAAAGGTTTTTAATGAGGCGGGCTTAGGATGCGGCAATATAGCATGATGAAATAAAAAATAGTGATGGAAAATTTTCTTACTTTACAAACAACACTAGGGGGCTCGAACCTGAAAATTACAACATAATCAATCTAAACACACTTGGCAGGATATCCGCTTTGGTTTCACAAAAAACCTCGCGAAAATATAGTATGACACCCTACATACTTGGGGGCTAAGAAGATCACAATATAACCACAAGAATTTGCTTTGACTCTTTAGTTATCTCACAATATTTTACAACAGATACATGACAATATAGCACATGAAAAAACTGTCCGCGCAAGAACCCGGCATTTACAACAAGATATAAGACAAGCACATACACGGAACAGTGCGTCTTGGTTCAAACCTCACGCGTTATGCATTATAAAGAATTGCTATATCAGCTTATCTATATTTTCTCTTGCGGCACGCATCTGCTGCGTTGGGTCATCATATTGGTATTCTTTGAAAAAATAGGTGTCTACTTTCAGGAGCTCATCTATCATCCTTTCGGCGACAGGTGACACGACTGCATTATGCCGATCAATGTTTATCCTCCTCTTCGAGAACCTCTGGAGAACACCATGAACAACCTTGTCAAAGTCCATCTTCGAGTAGGCAATCTTCAGCCATATCAAGGCAAACTTGGCACCAGCTACCATCTAGGCTTTCATAAAAAGTCGTGAATATTGCGCACGTACTTAAACTTGCTCACGAGGAAACATGGCATTATATACCATGGCTAAGGTGTTGTTGCATAATTCAAGAAACTCTCGGTTTTGGGCGACACGTTCTTGAAACTGAACAATACGGCGACAACGCGTCTCATCCGCCCAGAAATCAATATCGTTGATTTTGGCAAGACTAAGAAGGCTGTCAACCCGCGAGTTTACCCTTTGTTCCTCGGCGGTAGTATCCATAAATGCACCTACGAGAGATAAAAGTAATATAGCAAAGCGACAGAAACAAAGGAAAAATGTGGAAAAGTTAAGACATGAAAAAACATGCCAGCCATATCCTGGCTCGCATCAGTCATACGATCGAGCATATAATTGTAGGATAACGTTGCATAGAAAACAAAAAATTTCCTACCGCGAACACGCAATCCAAGCCAAGATGCAATCTAGAAGATGGGAGCAACGAGGGGATGAACGAGACTAACCCTTGAAGAGATTCCAAAGCCTACAAGAGGAGGCTCTTGTTGCTGCGGTAGACGTTCACTTGCCGCTTGCAAAAGCGCGTAGAAGATCTTGATCACGATCGCTTCCGGCGCCACGAACGGGCAGCACCTCCGTACTCGGTCACACGTTCGGTTATTGATGAAGACCACGTCCTTCTCCCCGTTCCAGCGGGCAGCGGAAGTAGTAGCTCCTCCTTGAATCCGGCAGCACGACGGCGTGGTGGCGGTGGCGGTGGAGATCTCCGGCGGAGCTTCGCTAAGCGTGCGGGAGAAGAGGAGGAGAGAGGGGGCGGCTAGGGTTTGGGAGAGGGGGTGGCCGGCCACC
The DNA here is from genome assembly GCF_019359855.2 of Lolium perenne. NCBI lineage: Eukaryota > Viridiplantae > Streptophyta > Magnoliopsida > Poales > Poaceae > Lolium > Lolium perenne. The sequence continues at coordinate 215,437,186 of NC_067246.2, read as the reverse complement.
TAGGGGTGCGGCCAAGCTATGGGCTTGTGGTGGTCAGCCCCCTCTCCTATGCCCCTCATTATATAGGTGGAAGCCCCAAGAGTTGTAGTCCAAGTCTTCGAATAAGACCCCAACACCAAAACTTCCCAAAGGTGGGAAACCTACTCAAGGAGGGAGTCCTACCCAAGGTGGGACTCCCACCTTTTCCTTAGGTGGGGTGGCCGGCCACCATGGGTGGAATCCACCTGGGATTCCTTCCCCTTAGGGCTGGCCGGCCATGCTAGTGGAGTCCCTCCGGGACTCCACCTTCCATAGTGCCATTCTTCCGGACTTTTCTAGAACCTTCTAGAACCTGCCATAAATGCACCAGATCATTTTCCAAACTTGGAATATGAATTCCTATATATGAATCTTATTCTCCGGACCATTCCGGAACTCCTCGTGATGTCCGGGATCTCATCCGGGACTCCGAACAAATATTCGAACTCCATTCCATATTCAAGTTCTACCATTTCAACATCCAACTTTAAGTGTGTCACCCTACGGTTCGCGAACTATGCGGACATGGTTGAGTACTCACTCCGACCAATAACCAATAGCGGGATCTGGAGATCCATAATGGCTCCCACATATTCAACGATGACTTTAGTGATCGAATGAACCATTCACATACAATACCAATTCCCTTTGTCACGCGATATTTTACTTGTCCGAGGTTTGATCTTCGGTATCACTCTATACCTTGTTCAACCTCGTTTCCTGACAAGTACTCTTTACTCGTACCGTGGTATGTGGTCTCTTATGAACTTATTCATATGCTTGCAAGACATTAGACGACATTCCACCGAGAGGGCCCAGAGTATATCTATCCGTCATCGGGATGGACAAATCCCACTGTTGATCCATATGCCTCAACTCATACTTTCCGGATACTTAATCCCACCTTTATAACCACCCATTTACGCAGTGGCGTTTGATGTAATCAAAGTACCTTTCCGGTATAAGTGATTTACATGATCTCATGGTCATAAGGACTAGGTAACTATGTATCGAAAGCTTATAGCAAATAACTTAATGACGAGATCTTATGCTACGCTTAATTGGGTGTGTCCATTACATCATTCATATAATGATATAACCTTGTTATTAATAACATCCAATGTTCATGATTATGAAACTAATCATCCATTAATGAACAAGCTAGTTTAAGAGGCATACTAGGGACTTCTTGTTGTCTACATATCACACATGTACTAATGTTTCGGTTAATACAATTATAGCATGATATATAAACATTTATCATAAACATAAAGATATAAATAATAACCACTTTATTATTGCCTCTAGGGCATATCTCCTTCAGTCTCCCACTTGCACTAGAGTCAATAATCTAGTTTACATTTGTAAAGATATAACACCTTGGCCTTCCGGTGCTTTATCATGTTTTGCTCATGGGAGAGGTTTTAGTCAACGGATCTGACACGCTCAGAAACGTATGTATTTTGTAATTCATTTGCGTCTTAATGCATCACTCATTTCCAAATGAGTCGGCATTAAATATGTTTGGTCTTCTGGTGGAACCTTAATTCCGCAGTCTGAAATATGTCACTAATATTGTCACACACAATATAGCTTCAAAGTTCTGACACTATCGGAACTACACCAAGTTCTCAAAGAACTTCTTAACATCCTTTGTCATTGTCAAAACAATGATATACTCTGCCTTCTTTTGTAGAATCCGTCACAATATTTAGAACTCTTCTAAATCTAGCATAGACAACTTCTAGCTCATTGTGCTACCTTTTAAACAACACTTAGTCTAATTTGAGATTTGAAATTTTATTTTCATATGTGACAAAATTAGTATCGGTGCAACACCTTACAGCGATTTGTTTTGTCATTTCTCCATATAAAACTATATATATATACTTGGTTCTTCTTAAGTACTCAAGAATATTCTTACTGTTTTTCAGTGATCATCACATGAATTATGCTCATAACATTCTTAGAGCATAGGATATCTGATTGTGTACATATTATTCGTGATCTATAATCACTCATGTGTTTTTACTCATTGAGTGTCAGATACACTCAAGTCTTGTTAAAACTTAACATGACAAGAATATTTTCTATATTGAACTATTTCAATATCTATTCTATGTACTTTGACTTAAACATATTATGTGTTTTAATCTATCTTTATAGATCTTAACACAAAATTTGTTTCTGTCTATATCCTTTCATTGAAGTTAATTTCTCAATGAAACCTTTTAATCAAGTATATAATTACATCATTTATAACTATATGTGATCTACATAAGTGTTATAAATATGTCTCAGCGCTCCCACTTAATTTCTTGCAAATGCAAGCCTCTTCATCGTCTCTGATGAAATCAAAAACTCTTTGACTATTTCATCTGGTGAAGATTCAAACTCCACGATACTCACTTCATCAAATTGAAGTTTGTATACCTATCTAATATTCCACGGACCAGCAAAACTCTTGGTTGTATCTTGTATACACCTTTAATACATACTTCTGATAAGTAATGTATTTTGCCATCCTACTAGAATAATCCATATAGACTATAAGCATTTCTACGGAAGATCTAATCTTATCGTAGTCAACTCTTTGAACTTTGTCGTAAACAATTTTTCGACAAGTCGAGCTTCTTCAAGGATATTTCATCCAAGTCTATAGATCCATTTACTTTCAAAAAGTATTCATCTATTATGGATTTCATGGCGCATGGCCATTTTAACGGAGTCAGGGCCCATCATAACTTCTTTGTTTGTAGTTGGTTTATCATTGTTCAAAATCAATCCTTTGTCCACAAATCATTTATTTGATCACAAAGTAAACCATACCTACAAGGTTCAATATGTACTTCGATCTCCATGACTAAAACACTTTGTAGTCATGGGAGCCATGATTGTTGTGGCCGCTTCCGAAACCAATTCCGATGCTGCGCTACTCTGATCATTATGCTCAGGTTCATAAACCTTATCAAATTATATTGTCCTCCCACTCAAATACTTCACTAGAAACAATTTCTCGGAAATAAGAAACATTGACAAACACTTTTGTCTTTGTCTCGTGGGAAGAATTCCCAATCAAATCTCTGGGATAACCAACAAAGACATTCATCCGATTTTGGTTGTAAACTTATTTACTTATGCTATGCATACCAAAATTTAAGAAAAGACTATCAGGTTTCTTACCTATGCCATAACTCGTATGGTGTCATTTCAACGGATCATGATGATGCTCTATTTAGTGTAAAAGCGGTAGTCACTAAAGCATAATCCACAAAAATATAATGGCGTCATAATTTTTTTATCTCATCATTAATCCAACAAGGTTTGGATACATATCTTGGATACTATATCATCATTATGATACTCCAAGAAATGTGAGTTATTGAACAATTTCATAACTCTCTTAGATGTTCGCTAAAACTCGTAATTCAAATATTTTCACCATGATCCAATCATAGATATTTGACTTTTCTATTACGATGAGTTCCACTTCATGCTGAAATTTATTTGAATCCATTCAAATGTTTCAAACTTCCTCCTTATTGAATATATCCACATATATATACTCAATTCATTGTTGAAAGTTTTCATGAAGTAGAAGAATCTCCCGCACACAACTATGCCCAGTGAACCACATACATCCTCATGTATTTTTCCACTAAGTTAGTTGCCCGTTCAACTTTTGGCCTATGAACGGTATTTAAATCATTCCCTTTAGAAAAGATTTGCAAGCGCCAAACGATTCAAAAATCAAATGACTCCAAAAATCCATTTGCATGGAGTTCCTTCATGCGTTCCTTTCTAACATGACCTAAATGGCGGTTCCACAAATAAGTGGAATTCAAATCATTTGCCTTATGGCATTTTAGCGTCAGTGTTATGTATGTGTGTTTCACCATTAAGATTTATAATAACTTATCCATCGTACATGGAGTAATGTCATAATTTGAACAACTCATTGTTTTCATTTGACCAGAGCAAAATAACAATTATTAAGTTCTTTATTATAAATTCTAAGGGCTAGATAGAATGCCAACGACGAACATAATAACACTTTATTTTTGTTCCAGACGTGCATTCTTATCATATTCCTTGTCAGTCACTTAGGCCATTGTATTCTTGTATTGCGTTGTTTTGTATGACACTTCATCCCAACCAATATAGTACTAATACCCAAGAATTTCATAGTGTGACTTAACTAGGAATACTACCATAACATGTATATCATTTATATACACCTGAGCTAGACCTTCTAGTCTTTTCTTTTCTTTTTGCCAAAATATCTTTTGCAGTTTCTCGTTTAGCTTTCCTCATTATTCAAAGAAACACTTTAACATTATTAACTTCTAGGTTTGTTGGTCAAATACCAATAACCTTGAGGTTCTTACTTTGAAGTTGATCATCATATGACAAGTGTTCTAGATTTCACTTATTAGTAACTTTGTAATATGATGAACAATTTCACTCATATTTTTATCCATCAATTCATGACAACTTTTTGAGACCATGTCTGTACATGCTAGGCTCATAAAGTTTAACCTTAGTATTCGCATGTGCAAATCTGGCTTGCACCCGTTGTATGCACACGTAGAATCTATCACACCCGATCATCACGTGATGCTTCGAAACGACGAGTCTTAGCAACGGTGCATACTAAGGATGATAACTTCATGGATATGCGAATACTATTAGTGCCCCAATAGTTGGAGGATTGTGACGCCTGGCGTCTTCAACCTTCATACATTCCCATAAAACTTATGAGTTTATGTAGTCTCACCAAATTTATATTCTATCATCTTGCAATAAGGTCTTAGATATCACATATATCTCATACCTTGATTATTTCTGAAAACTAAATTTTCAGCTCCTTACTTTTCAAACAGATTTGAACTTCAAGTTTCACGGAGACAAGATAACTTTGGGTAATAATTGAAACCATAGCTCTTTGAATCAACAATGTGAGGTTTACTAAAAGTTTGCTATAGGACTTAATCAATTCTTGATTCTTTAACAATACGGTACTAATCCGTAAAGTTTCTTATCAGATTTAACAGTATTTCTATCTCAATAACAAGACTAGCGCATAGACGTAAACGGATGCCAATACTACAAAATTAATACAAAATACTACTCAGACTATGTTTATGATAATTAGTTCATGTTTTAATCTAATTACTAATGAACTCCCACTTAATACAACATCCCTCATAGTTGTTAAGTGGTACACGATCCAAATCCACTACACCAAAACCGATCATCACGTGAGATGATGTAGCTTCAATGGTGAACATCAACATGTTGATCATATCATCCATATGACTCGTGTTCAACCTTTCGGTTTCCGTTGTCCCGAGGCCATGTCTGTACATGCTATGCTCGTCAAGCAAACCCAAGTATTCCGCGTGTGCAACATTGCTTACACCCGTTGTATGTGAACGTTGAGTCTATCACATCCGATCATCACGAGATGCTTCGAAACGACGAACTGTACAACGGTGCATACGAGGGGAGAACACTTTATTATCTTGATATTAATGTGAGGGATCATCTTATAATGCTACCGTCGCGATCTAAGCAAAATAAGATGCATAAAGGATTAACATCACATGCAGTTCATATGTGATATGATATGGCCCTTTTGTCTTTGCGCTTTTGATCTTCATCTCCCAAGCACGGACATGATCTCCATCATCTTCGGGCATGATCTCCATCATCGTCGGCGTAGCGTCAAGGTCCATGGCGCCGTCTTCATGATTGTTCACCTCATGTAGCAACTATTACAACTACTTTAAAATACTACTCAACATGAAAATTAAAGACAACCATAAGGCTCCTGCCGGTTGCCACAATACAATAATGATCATCTCATACATATTCATCATCATATTATGGCCATATCACATCACCAAACCCTGCAAAAACAAGTTAGACGTCTCTATTTTGGTTTGCATATTTTACGTGGTTTAGGGTTTTCGAGAGAGATCTAATCTACCTACGAAGATGAACCACAACGGTGATACTAGTGTTGTCAATAGAAGAGTAAATTGAATCTTCACTATAGTAGGAGAGACAGACACCCGCAAAGCCTCTTATGCAATACAAGTTGCATGTCGAACGAGGAACAAGTCTCATGAACGCGGTCATGTAAAGTTAGTCCGAGCCGCTTCATCCCACTATGCCACAAAGATGCAAAGTACTCAAACTAAAGACAACATAAGCATCAACGCCCACAAACCATTGTGTTCTACTCGTGCAACCATCTATGCATAGACACGGCTCTGATACCACTGTAGGATAACGTTGCATAGAAAACAAAAAATTTCCTACCGCGAACACGCAATCCAAGCCAAGATGCAATCTAGAAGATGGGAGCAACGAGGGGATGAACGAGACTAACCCTTGAAGAGATTCCAAAGCCTAGAAGAGGAGGCTCTTGTTGCTGCGGTAGACGTTCACTTGCCGCTTGCAAAAGCGCGTAGAAGATCTTGATCACGATCGCTTCCGGCGCCACGAACGGGCAGCACCTCCGTACTCGGTCACACGTTCGGTTATTGATGAAGACCACGTCCTTCTCCCCGTTCCAGCAGGCAGCGGAAGTAGTAGCTCCTCCTTGAATCCGGCAGCACGACGGCGTGGTGGCGGTGGCGGTGGAGATCTCCGGCGGAGCTTCGCTAAGCGTGCGGGAGAAGAGGAGGAGAGAGGGGGCGGCTAGGGTTTGGGAGAGGGGGTGGCCGGCCACCTAGGGGTGCGGCCAAGCTATGGGCTTGTGGTGGTCAGCCCCCTCTCCTATGCCCCTCATTATATAGGTGGAAGCCCCAAGAGTTGTAGTCCAAGTCTTCGAATAAGACCCCAACACCAAAACTTCCCAAAGGTGGGAAACCTACTCAAGGAGGGAGTCCTACCCAAGGTGGGACTCCCACCTTTTCCTTAGGTGGGGTGGCCGGCCACCATGGGTGGAATCCACCTGGGATTCCTTCCCCTTAGGGCTGGCCGGCCATGCTAGTGGAGTCCCTCCGGGACTCCACCTTCCATAGTGCCATTCTTCCGGACTTTTCTAGAACCTTCTAGAACCTGCCATAAATGCACCAGATCATTTTCCAAACTTGGAATATGACTTCCTATATATGAATCTTATTCTCCGGACCATTCCGGAACTCCTCGTGATGTCCGGGATCTCATCCGGGACTCCGAACAAATATTCGAACTCCATTCCATATTCAAGTTCTACCATTTCAACATCCAACTTTAAGTGTGTCACCCTACGGTTCGCGAACTATGCGGACATGGTTGAGTACTCACTCCGACCAATAACCAATAGCGGGATCTGGAGATCCATAATGGCTCCCACATATTCAACGATGACTTTAGTGATCGAATGAACCATTCACATACAATACCAATTCCCTTTGTCACGCGATATTTTACTTGTCCGAGGTTTGATCTTCGGTATCACTCTATACCTTGTTCAACCTCGTTTCCTGACAAGTACTCTTTACTCGTACCGTGGTATGTGGTCTCTTATGAACTTATTCATATGCTTGCAAGACATTAGACGACATTCCACCGAGAGGGCCCAGAGTATATCTATCCGTCATCGGGATGGACAAATCCCACTGTTGATCCATATGCCTCAACTCATACTTTCCGGATACTTAATCCCACCTTTATAACCACCCATTTACGCAGTGGCGTTTGATGTAATCAAAGTACCTTTCCGGTATAAGTGATTTACATGATCTCATGGTCATAAGGACTAGCTAACTATGTATCGAAAGCTTATAGCAAATAACTTAATGACGAGATCTTATGCTACGCTTAATTGGGTGTGTCCATTACATCATTCATATAATAATATAACCTTGTTATTAATAACATCCAATGTTCATGATTATGAAACTAATCATCCATTAATCAACAAGCTAGTTTAAGAGGCATACTAGGGACTTCTTGTTGTCTACATATCACACATGTACTAATGTTTCGGTTAATACAATTATAGCATGATATATAAACATTTATCATAAACATAAAGATATAAATAATAACCACTTTATTATTGCCTCTAGGGCATATCTCCTTCAATAATTTTCACGCTGAGCGGATCGAACGGCATTTGAAGTCGCAGTTCTTTCCGGTTCAAGGAATTCTTACGCTTGACGAAGAACAGACTGTTCGCGATCCGAAGATTTTTGAGCTTGTTCCAAGGCAGTCATGATTTGTCTTTTCATCGATTGAAGTTGCTATCGCAAATCGGCCACCTCCTTTTTGGCCGAGTCAGGATACGATGAAACATCGAAAGGAAGTATTTTCAGGTATTTTCGTAGAGTGCGATGCAACAGGGGATGTGTCGGAGTATCCAATCCCGGTATAGTTGTCAAAAATCAACTGGAAAGCAAAAAAAAATTAACAACATCGATCATTCGGCAAGCCAAATTCTCCATACATAGTCTCCGTACGTTATACAAAAGGAGTTTTTTCATAACATACGGCTCATAAAGGCGCCAAATTTTCCATTCATAGTCACCGTACGTTATACAAATTTTCCATTCATAGTCACCGTGCGTTATACAAAAGGAGTTTTTCATAACATCGGGAGCAGCAAGAGGGAAAAATATCTACAAAACAAAAGGAGTACAAGTTTTTCTACTTGACCTCCGTGTGGGCAGTGCTTGCGGAGGCTGCAGATCTTGGATCAAGGATGGCGATGAGTTTCTTCACGAAAAGCTTGACATTCTTCACCAGAATCTTCCACTTCTTGTTATTGAAGCCCCTAATAGCGGTAATTTTAGCCCAGTCGACCTTTTGTCCACTGGCTGCTACGAGAGCAAGAGTTCCTTCAACCCTAATCTTCAAGCTTGCTTGGCGATGCGCCAAGGCTGGGTCTTCTCTTCCAAGGAAGTGCTTGGCGAGTTGGTCAAACTTCTCGGGCTGCATGGTCTTCTGGAAGAAGTGGGGGAAGATGCGCTCAAACACAGTCCGAGCAGACTTCAAGCACTCGCGTGCCAGGGACCATTTCAACTCAAGGATGGTGAGGGTATCCAGGAGACAATCCTCGTCCAAGTCTTGGTTCCTAGTATAATGCTCACAAATTTTTTCTGCTGAAGAAAGGGAAGATTTTATCAATATAGATATAACACCGGCGCAAAAACGGAAGTAAAAAGACAAGAGAACAGAGAGGTGGTGTTACTCGAAAATCTGGAGGATTGCGTCTCGAAGCGCGAATTTATGTCGTTATCCCGTTGGATGATCTTCGCTTCTTTGTCGCTCAAGGCATCTTCGGCAGCTTGAAGTCTCTGACGAAGGTCGTCAACACCCGCAGCATCCTTTTCTGCCTTTTTGCGAGCTTTCTCGCTGGCATTAAGCTGTTTCTCCTAGTCGCTGACGCGTTCCTCGGCAAGACGCAATGCCTCTGGAAAAAAGAACGGATGAGGGAGTAAAACAAGAAAAAAATATCTAAAGCATTAGGGGCAGTAAAAATTTACCTCTCAGAGATTCGGCCTCATCGCGGAACCCGATAAAACGGGAGCTTTTGTCAACCATCTCCTTCATTAAAGGCTGTAAAATAATCGACTGGCAACAAGATAGTATCAAGAAGTTGAATTTTTCTCGAGTAAACAAGGAACACGACATATAGGGAGAGATAACTCACATCATCAAGGAGAGGAGCTAATAAACTCCCGGTAGCAAGTTGCCGCTTGCCAGCAGCACCTGTCCTAGCCTTTTTCTTCGCTTGGGGGTTGCGCGCGGGAGTCGACATTTCTGGAGCAATGTGCGTCGGAGCCGAAGTTTTTGGCGCAACATGCGGTTCCTCGGAGAGGAACAATGTGTGAGATGTGCTCGTGTTTCCAGGCCGAGGAGCTTCAAGCTCCAATATTTCTTCGTCATCTCTGTTCACACATCAGCAGTTTCAGTACACAAAAACCAAAAAAAAAATAGTTGGAAGAAAAGAAGGTAAAACTTAGGAGCTGACATCACCAGCACTGAAAGGTTCAAAGTTTTCTTGACCTTCGGGAGTAGGTTCTTCGGCAGCTGGTTCAGAAAGTTTCGGCGCGCTAGAATCTTCCTCGTCATGGTCTCTCTTCCTCTTACGCTTATCCGGAGAAGCCGTAGGAGGAGGAGAGTTTGTGTGTGAAGTGCCAGAAAATTATTCTAACTCTGATATTTTGTCAGAGGAATCCGTACACTTTTCAGATTCTGCGGGTTCGCTCTCGCGAACAGAAATTTCTTGCGAGTCATCAGTAACGACTGCTCGTTCAGATACATCTCCATCTTTATGATGTGGAGAAAGAGAAGAAAGGATTTGGTGATCCTGCGGACAGAGAGCAAGTCAATACCATGAAATTGTCAAAAGAGCAATTACAATCTAAAGAAAATGTATAACTTGAAAAGAAACACTTACAGCTGCAAGTGCATGGACCACTAAATGGTTCCACGCGATAGGAGGAAGAAACTTCAATTTTCTTGCTCAATCGAGGATGATGTTAGTCCGACACGGCCTAAAAAGCATTTGCTGATACAAATCGTTACGGCTAACACGTTTGACTGCTCGAACGGTAGTGTGTCATATGTCAGCCAAATGGAGTGGGCGTAGCCATCAGCAGGAACAGCAAGATACTTCCAATATCTAGAAAACTAGCAAGGGAAAATATGATAAGGAAGTAGACATCTTAATACGTTTGGTGGGTTGTGAAGCGAATACAACATAGTTCTGCAGGATAGCAGAAAAGTCTCTTCATTATATAAAAGGGATTGTTTCTCCCCGCCAGGTGTGTTAGCATACGCCGCATGACCAGGTTCGTTGAAATAAGGCTTAGCATTCAACACTAAGGCCTGAATGTAGACCAGGATCTGCAGCATAGTTGAACTCGATGGGTTTCACTTCCACATCTCACACACACTACCGGGCCAGGTTAGGATTGTTCGGTGATGGTAGCTCCATATTTGGCTGGTTGAGCTTCCTGGGAGCTCTAGAATTGGAAGGAGGAAGATGAAAGGATGCGCCTGTGATGCGTTTATAGTAGTAGCTGAGTGGAGTGAAATCAGTGAATGCTACCTGCTGCAAGGTGGGTATTGCTTGACTTGTCTTCGACCATTGATACAGGCATGGAGGTCTATGTGGAGCCCAGATTCAGGACTCCACCAGCTTAATTATCTTAGTTTTTGTAATTGTCATATATTGGCAAATTAGGGATTTTTAATAAATCGAGTCAGTCTTGGTTTGGGCCTGTCTAATCAAGTTAGGAGGTCCATAGAGGGGCGCCCCAGCCCAGCAAGGGCTGGCCGGCCACCTCCCCCTCATATAAGGAGGTGGGGCGGCTAGGGTTTAGGACGGTTCAAGTTTAGTCTAAAAGTTTAGGTCATACCTAGTTGCGTGTGTTCACGTGTATCATTCCTCCGGGGGTACAGCGCTGCCGTCTATCTATTATATCCGATGCGAAGGTTTTTGTGTTCATCAAGGATTGTCTAGCTCTTGGATTGAGGCGTATCGTTCATCGATCCGTTGCTTGCTGGATTCGTTCCCTCTTCTCCAGGCTACGTTCATCGCGTTGTTGGGAGGATTCTCTACCCCAGGTTCTCGCTGTGAAAGATCGGGCATCAACTAAGGATTTTCTACCCCAGGTTCTCGCTGTGAAAGAATCCTCCCAACAACGCGATGAACGCAGCCTGGAGAAGAGGGAACGAATCCAGCAAGCAACGGATCGATGAACGATACGCCTCAAACCAAGAGCTAGATGATGAACACAAGAACCTTCGCAGCGGATATAATAGATAGACGGTATCGCCGTACCCCCGGAGGAATGATACACGTGAACACACGCAACTAGGTATAACCTAAACTTTTAGACTAAACTTGAACCGTCCTAAACACTAGCCGCCCCACCTCCTTATATGAGGGGGAGGTGGCCGGCCAGCCCTTGCTGGGTTGGGGCGCCCCTCTATGGGCCTCCTAACTTGGTTGGATAGGCCCAAACCAAGACTGACTCGATTTATTAAAAATCTCTAATTTGCCAATATATGACAATTACAAAAACTAAGATAATTAAGCTGGTGGAGTCCTGAATCTGGGCTCCACATAGGCCTCCATGCCCGTATCAACCATTGATGTGATGTCCGATCTAGACTGGATTGGAAGGGACCTGTATGCATGTACTTTTCGCGGAGGAAAATGGAAGGAAAATCTTGTGGGCTTGTGGCCACTAGTGCCTGGAAGAGAAGATTCAAGCAGACAGCAAACAGCTAGTATAATGGCCAATGGATCCTACAGAACATATTATCATGTTTTTTCAAAGTAAACGTCAATGGTCAACAACCCTTTCCATCGTTTTCATTGACTGAACTCCACGGACTCTTGGAGCCCTGCCCGGCATAGGCAAATTAATTTAGCGGAGCAACACCCACGCGTCCTTGCCGTGTGATGGCTGGAAGCCTGGAACATCTGTACTCAACTGAATATCCTGGTTCAGGCGATTCCATGACGTTATAGATCCTGAGAGAGACAGACCACACATGCCGTGGTATCGACGCGCACTTCGGAGTTTGTCCTTTTGATGGTGTCCTCCTTTCTTTTCTGTACAACGCATCACTAGAATGAACACACATACACTCACACCACTATCACTACACGATAAGTATACGTTTATGCGATCACATCGCAGAAGCTCAACTCCACAGTTGTAATAATCGAGGTTGATTTACTGTAAATCTGGACCAGTATTACTTTGCTCGACTGCCCGCTCTTGCTTAAAAGAACAGGTTCAGTGTGAACAGCAAACTGACGACGAGAAGATCCACACCGCAGGTGACAGGTGCCACCAGCTTTATTCTCGGTAAAATGTTGAAGGATCATATGGACAAGACCTTTAACAATATACTGAGGTACATTTTCTTTGCTGAAGAACCGCCCTTCTTTAAGCTACAGGTTAGAGACCATCTCGTATCCACCTGATCGCCTCCTCTGTGAAGGGAGCGACGCGGTGCCTTGAATCCGCTGCTGCAAGAACACCAGCACTGTCAGCAATGCTGCTCCGCAGGGTATAACGATGTCCCACGCGACACCGAAGGGATCGCCACGAGGGCTGGCATATAGGTCTTGGGGCAAATCCTTCAGATGAATTGTTGCGGTATTTCTGAGTGTTGTTGGATCCATTCTAGTGCATCATACGGCGCTTGCGATTCTCATTGGCTTGGTGCAGTTTCCCTTCCATTTGGATGACAGAGTCCACAAGGGCTTCGAGGTCAGCAAACGGGATGTTCACTAACACTGTTTGCATCTCATCATGCAGTCCATTCAGAAATCTGTCCTTCTTCTTCTCGTTGGTGTCGGTTTCATCCGGGGCGTACCTAGACAGAGTAAGGAATCTGTCACGATATTCCACCACGGACATCCTTCCTTGTTTGAGTTCGCGGAACTCATACCTCATCTTCTTGATCAAACCTGGTGGCACATGGTATCTGCTGAACTTGAGTTTGAAGTCTTCCCAAGTCATCATTTGTCCCGCATTCATTGCACGGGCACTTGTCCACCAGGCTCTGGCAGGTCCTGACAGGTAGTGGGTGACGAACAGTACTTTCTCTGTAGCTTCTACTCCTGCAACTTCTAAGTTGTTCTCCATTGTTTTGAGCCAGTCATCAGCATCTAGTGGCTCTTCGGTCTTTCTAAACATGGGTAGATTTGTGTTCTGGAAATTCTTCAGTTTGGATTCAGGATGATCCTGATGTTCCTGTCCTTGGTTGTTCTGGGCTAGCTGTTGCAGTACGACAAGGTTGGCTTGTCGCTCAGCTCTTTCGACTTCTCGATCTACCATCATCATTTGCAGCATCTGCAGCATCGCATCCTGGTTGGTGTTGCGGGTTGGAGGGGCCATCTGAACATTGAGGTAGATGATAAGATAAGAGTGAATTTTCTATGGCTTGTTTGAGTAAAGTTCAAAAAATTTTAAAACTTGAGTAGTGCTGAGGTGGTAAAAACCAACAACACTTTTTCATTCATTCCAAACAACACACATTACAATCTAACACACCGTTGGTTTTAAGAACCATTCCTTCGTTCTACGATACATGGGGACCGATACAAACTCACACCTACGCAAGTGCTCTAATGATACTACTCTTCATCCGGAATGTTAGGTTCTTCGTCTTCATGGGTAATGTGCTTGGCGAAAGGCGTGTGCGTTATCCAACTCCTTGCGGGTCTTGTACAACATGAAGTCCAGGTATGCAACATAGTGGTTCAGCTCCGGGTGCGGTGGCATGGTTATTGGCCTTCCCATGGGGTCATGTCTTGGGTAGTAGAAGAAGCGAGTGTTCTTGATCTTGTTCACATTATGTCCACACAGAAGGGCAATTGCTTGTTGCATGGCTTGGGCTATTCCTTCCTTCCAAGTGTTTCCCCTTACAGAAAACCATATAGTTTCCCAAATTGGGGCTCCTAGCTTTCCTCTCAGATCTGCAGTGACTTCCCATTGAGGTTGTCTTCCCGACTGATTAGTGAGTGGCACTCCAAAAAATTTGGGATACGGGCGTCCTAGATATTCAACTAGTTGCTTCAAATCCTTCTCGAACATTAGGTCTCCTCCATGGTCAAGCTGATAAGACTCATAGTGGTACTCCATCTGTGAGCAATTAGGATGAGCAAGTTAGAGAAGTGATCAAGTGTTCAAAATTTTATGTAGGATGATAAGGAAAAGTGGTGCATGGATTTCGCATTTTGAAAAAGATCTCAAGGATAAGAGTGAGAATAAGTTTTCATAAATATTCACTTCATTTGTTTTAAAACTAAGGTTTTCAGACGTCCATTCTAACTAGGGTCTCCTAAGGTCAAACAATGGCTCTGATACCAACTTCTCAACACCCGGATTTTTAAGTCCAGATGCCTATTATGCCATACATCGCAATCCCAGGAAGATTGTTTTTGCGAGACATAATAAGTTCATATCACAGCACATCATTCATTACAACACCATAAGAGTCTTACATAAAAAGGATCACATGATCCAGTCTCATTACAACACTTGATCTAAGGATCAATACATAACACATAGCGGGAGTATGTAGTAGAGTCCGTCTATTCTACATGCAACGCTTGACGTCGGGAGACGATCCTAGTTGTCATAGACGTCCTGTTGTCCGTCATCCTGATACTGCTGCCCTTCTTCATAGTCTGGCCATTTGAATAGCCAGGGACACAGCCGTGAGTACTTTCAAGTACTCGCAAACTAATACTAGTGTAAGTACTAACAGTTTTAGTGAGAGGGTTCTAAGCTCTAGGTTTATTTGCAAAAGCCAGTTTTATTTCATAAGCATTTAGTAAACAAAGACTCTTCATTTGCCTAACTTAACTCAAGTGGGAACATTAGTGTCATTCCCACAACTTTGTTGTGATCCAGTCAAAATCACCTTCCAAGTCACCATTCATTTTTAGAAATCATCTGACAACGGAACAGTATGGCCATCCAACCGTCCATAACCGTGGACACGACTATTCGAATAGGTTTACACTCTGAAGAGGTTGCACACTTGTGCTACAACATTTGATTACATCCATCAGGGATAACCCTGAATAATCATAACTCAGTATGCAGATCATCAACCATTAACCTTTCACGTACACATCCTAATATAGGTACCTCACCCATGAGTTTGGCCTCCTAGTGATAACCAACTGCTATCCTGGGAACTGCACAGGGCTTGGGTAGGACATTCAACTCTTCTCACGTCATTTCACTTTCAACTGAGGCAGCCTCGGCATAACCTCTATGACGCTTGTTCAGAGGGAACCCATACTAAGACACATAAATTTCCAGCTAAAGCCTTACCCATAATCAGGTATTGTAGGGGTACTCAAGAATTGGAATGGTATCACATCCGAACCCAATCATCAGTTTTTATCAAAATCACCACTTCATTCCAGTCACCTTCACCTTCAAAATCTTTCAATAGAATGACTCATCATTCCAAGGTTTTCAAATTCAAAATATTCACATGTTCCCAGCTAGAGTAGTCACTTTTAGTTTAGCACTAGCAACTAGTCAGGAGGGGTGCTAACTAGCTTGTAACTCTCTAGGCTAACTTTGATGTTCTTGTACTACTCCACCTCTAGACTCAAGTTAACTATAAAAGTAAACCTTGATAATCAAAGTAAAAGCTTTGTAATGTAAAAACTGGGACTTGGAAAGTAAAACACAAAGTAGTATGTATTGGTGCCTTGCCCAAGTAGATCTTGCACTTGGGTAACTTGCAAGAGTATAGCTTGCCTTGATTGGTACAGTGATTAAAGCTGTCTTCTTCTTCTTGGTAGAAGACCTCCTCCTCCTGGTAGTCCTCGGCACTAGCGTCTATAAACGGATACGAGATATACAATCACCACACAAGGCTTAAGTGCTAAACTTAACACACAAATGGGTCACACAACCATCATATCATCACAACCTTAATTACAAGGGGTTTGGCTTTGTTTTTAAGGAAACTTGTAAGAGAAATAATTTCCTCTCATTGAATCCTATTAAGATTTAATTTCCTCAAATAATAAGTGTGGGATTATGTTGACCAAGGTCAACACTTCACCTTTATCCTTTGAGAAAAATGATTTAAATGATGTACTAAACCTCATGCAATTTAAACACTACTAAGCATAATTTAACATCACTAAGTAATCAACTATGAGGTGCTATTGACCAAAGTCATTACCTCCTATTGGATTACTGAGGACCATCATTTAAATGAGAGGGAACCTCTCATACTATTTTAGAAATAAATTTGGGTAATTTAAATGGACTAGAAATGGCCACCTAGACACTATTTTGCTCTAGCCCATGATCATGCAAACAACTATGTGAGGTTTTTACATATTCATGTAGAGTATGTGAAATGTGATTTATGAGAGTTGGAATCAACTCAAAATCACTTATGGTTGATTTTTAATAATTGTTTGAATTTGAAAAAGGTACTGAAGTATTCTTTTTGCTGCATTAATTCTACAATAGATCTAGGGTTGAAACCAGTGTGGTTGGTTAGAGCTTTTCACAAGCTTTCCAACAATACCAAATTCATAAAATTTGGCTCAGTAGATCTTCCTAATTTAAAATTTGAATTTGACTCCAGTATTGAATTCAAACTGAAATGGATTAAATCAAATTTGAAACTTGGGCTCGCACGGGAAAACTCGTTGGGCCAGGGGAGAAAAAGGAAACAGGCCGACCCACTGCGCGTCTCGCACGAGCAGGCCTCCTGACAAGGGGTCCCACCCGTCAGCGACGTGTAAACGCCAAAACGGTAAGTTCTAACCAGAGCCGCAGGATTAGATGGCCATCCAACGGTCCTCGTGCATCGTCGTTGACGATGAGAACGGCTCACTGGCGTGGTGAGAGTAGGGGTTCGGAGGCTCACCGGCGGCCCGGCGCTCGTCGGCGAGGTGCTGCGGCGAAGTTGTGGTCGACGGTGAAGCTCCAGGTACAAGCGGTAGCTCCGGGGGTGGCGCCTTGCGTCGTCTTCTTCCGTGGCGGCTCCACGGCACTCCGGTGGACGATTGGGAAGCTACGGTGTAAATTGAGTGGCGGCAGTGCTCGAGGAGAATCAGAGATGGGAGGAGAAGCTGCTGGTGTGAATAAATGGAGAGGGGGAGGTCCCTATTTATAGCGGGCGAGGGTGCTGCGGCGGTGCGCTCGGGTCGTCCATGGCGTGGCTTCTCTGGGCCGCGAAGAGGCAAGGAAAGGACGGCGTGGGCTGGCTAGCATCATGGCGATGCTCGGGAGCGTGCTGGCACAGAGAAAGCGAGATTGGATAGCTCGGGAGGAGGCGGCATCTGCCACGGGTCCGGAGGCGACTTTTGACGCGGGCGGCGGCGACAGGGCACGCGCAGACGCTCGAGCGTGTCTAGGTGCTAGCCGTTGGCGTGGTGATTCGCTGTGCAGAGGTAGAGAGGTAGGGAAGGATGGAGGCGACGGGGCGAGCTGGCGCTCTGGCGCGTCCAGGGCGTGGTGAGCGCGCATGGCTGGCACACCTGGGCGCTCTGGGCGCGTACGGGGCTGGCCAATGCTGGCCTCTCCCGTGCCAAGGGCTGGCATGGTCCTGCTCAGGGATGACAGGGGATGCAGCTAGACATGCTTAAAGGGAAAGGAGAGGTCAGAGAGGAGAGATGGCATGGAGGATGGCATGGTGCACGGCAGCTCTGGGGGTGGCGCCTAGCGTCGTCTTCTTCCGTGGTGGCTCCACGACACTCCGATGGACGATTGAGAAGCTACGGTGTAAATTGAGTGGCGGCGGTGCTCGAGGAGAATCAGAGATGGGAGGAGAAGCTGCTGTGTGAATAAATGGAGAGGGGGAGGTCCCTATTTATAGCGGGCGAGGGTGCTGCGGCGGTGCGCTCGGGTCGTCCATGGCGTGGCTTCTCTGGGCCGCGAAGAGGCAAGGAAAGGACGGCGTGGGCTGGCTAGCATCATGGCGATGCTCGGGAGCGTGCTGGCGCAGAGAAAGCGAGATTGGATAGCTCGGGAGGAGGTGGCATCTGCCACGGGTCCGGCGATGACTTTTGACGCGGGCGGCGGCGACAGGGCACGCGCAGACGCTCGAGCGTGTCTAGGTGCTAGCCGTTGGCGTGGTGATTCACTGTGCAGAGGTAGAGAGGTAGGGAAGGATGGAGGCGACGGGGAGATAGCGTGTAAACACACGTCCGTTGGGAACCCCAAGAGGAAGGTGTGATGCGTATAGAAGCAAGTTTTCCCTCAGTAAGAAACCAAGGTTTATCGAACCAGTAGGAGCCAAGAAGCACGTTGAAGGTTGATGGCGGCGAGATGTAGTGCAGCGCAACACCAGGGATTCCGGCGCCAACGTGGAACCTGCACAACACAACCAAAGTACTTTGCCCCAACGAAACAGTGAGGTTGTCAATCTCACCGGCTTGCTGTAACAAAGGATTAGATGTATAGTGTGGATGATGATTGTTTGCAGAGAACAGTAGAACAAGTATTGCAGTAGATTGTATTCGATTAAAAGAATGGACCGGGGTCCATAGTTCACTAGAGGTGTCTCTCCCATAAGATAAATAGCATGTTGGGTGAACAAATTACAGTTGGGCAATTGACAAATAGAGAGGGCATGACAATGCACATACATGACATGATGAGTATTGTGAGATTCAATTGGGCATTACGACAAAGTACATAGACCGCTATCCAGCATGCATCTATGCCTAAAAAGTCCACTTTCAGGTTATCATCCGAACCCCTTCCAGTATTAAGTTGCAAACAACAGACAATTGCATTAAGTATGGTGCGTAATGTAATCAATAACTACATCCTCGGACATAGCATCAATGTTTTATCCCTAGTGGCAACAGCACATCCACAACCTTAGAACTTTCTCACACCGTCCTGATTTAATGGAGGCATGAACCCACTATCGAGCATAAATACTCCCTCTTGGAGTTAAGAGTAAAAACTTGGCCAGAGCCTCTACTAATAACGGAGAGCATGCAAGATCATAAACAACACATAGGTAATAGATTGATAATCAACATAACATAGTATTCTCTATCCATCGGATCCCAACAAACACAACATATAGCATTACAGATAGATGATCTTGATCATGTTAGGCAGCTCACAAGATCCGACAATGAAGCACATAAGGAGAAGACAACCATCTAGCTACTGCTATGGACCCATAGTCCAGGGGTGAACTACTCACTCATCACTCCGGAGGCGACCATGGCGGTGTAGAGTCCTCCGGGAGATGATTCCCCTCTCCGGCAGGGTGCCGGAGGCGATCTCCTGAATCCCCCGAGATGGGATTGGCGGCGGCGTCTCTGGAAGGTTTTCCGTATCGTGGCTCTCGGTACTGGGGCTATTATCGACGGAGGCTTAAGTAGGCGGAAGGGTAGGTCAGGGGGCCTCACGAGGGCCCCACACCACAGGCCGGCGCGGCCAAGGCCCAGGCCGCGCCGCCCTAGTGTTTGGGCACCTCGTGGCCCCACTTCGTTAGTCCTCCGGTCTTCTGGAAGCTTCGTGTGAAAATAGGACCCTCGGCGTTGATTTCGTCCAATTCCGAGAATATTTCCTTACTAGGATTTCTGAAACCAAAAACAGCAGAAAACAGCAACTGGCTCTTCGGCATCTCGTTAATAGGTCAGTGCCGGAAAATGCATAAATATGACATAAAGTATGCATAAAACATGTAGATATCATCAATAATGTGGCATGGAACATAAGAAATTATCGATACGTCGGAGACGTATTAGCATCCCCAAGCTTAATTCCTGCTCGTCCCGAGCAGGTAAACGATAACAAAGATAATTTCTAGAGTGACATGCCATCATAACCTTGATCATACTATTGTAAGCATATGTAATGAATGCAGCGATCAAAACAATGTAAATGACATGAGTAAACAATTGAATCATAAAGCAAAGACTTTTCATGAATAGTACTTCAAGACAAGCATCAATAAGTCTTGCATAAGAGTTAACTCATAAAGCAATAATTCAAAGTAAAGGTATTGAAGCAACACAAAGGAAGATGAAGTTTCAGTGGTTGCTTTCAACTTGTAACATGTATATCTCATGGATATTGTCAATGTAAAGTAATATAACAAGTGCAATATGCAAGTATGTAGGAATCAATGCACAGTTCACACAAGTGTTTGCTTCTTGAGGTGGAGAGAGATAGGTGAACTGACTCAACATAAAAGTAAAAGAAAGGTCCTTCAAAGAGGAAAGCATCGATTGCTATATTTGTGCTAGAGCTTTGGTTTTGAAAACAAGAAACAATTTTGTCAACGGTAGTAATAAAGCATATGAGTTATGTAAATTATATCCTACAAGTTGCAAGCCTCATGCATAGTATACCAATAGTGCCCGCACCTTGTCCTAATTAGCTTGGATTTACATGGATTATCATAGCATATCACATGTTTCAACCAAGTGTCACAAAGGGGTACCTCTATGCCGCCTGTACAAAGGTCTAAGGAGAAAGCTCGCATTGGATTTCTCGCTTTTGGTTATTCTCAACTTAGACATCCATACCGGGAAAACATAGACAACAGATAATGGACTCCTCTTTAATGCATAAGCATTCAACAACAGATAATATTCTCATAAGAGATTGAGGTTTGTTGTCCAAACTGAAACTTCCACCATGGATCATGGCTTTAGTTAGCGGCCCAATGTTCTTCTCTAACAATATGCATACTCAAACCATTTGATCATGATAAATCACTCTTACTTCAGACAAGACGAACATGCATAGCAACTCATATGATATTCAACAAAGAAATAGTTGATGGCGTCCCCAGGAACATGGTTATCGCTCAACAAGCAACTTAATAAGAGATAAAGTGCATAAGTACATATTCAATACCACGATAGTTTTTAAGCTATTTGTCCCATGAGCTATATATTGTAAAGGTAGAGGATAGAAATTTAAAGGTAGCACTCAAGCAATTTACTTTGGAATAGCGGAGAAATACCATGTAGTAGGTAGGTATGGTGGACACAAATGGCATAGTGTTTGGCTCAAGGATTTTGGATGCATGAGAAGTATTCCCTCTCGATACAAGGTTTAGGTTAGCAAGGTTTATTTGAAACAAACACAAGGATGAAGCGGTGCAGCAAAACTCACATAAAAGACATATTGTAAACATTATAAGACTCTACACCGTCTTCCTTGTTGTTCAAACTCAATACTAGAAATTATCTAGACCTTAGAGGGACCAATTATGCAAACCAAATTTTAGCATGCTCTATGTATTTCTTCATTAATAGGTGCAAAGTATATGATGCAAGAGCTTAAACATGAGCACAACAATTCCCAAGTATCACATTATCCAAGACATTTTATCAATTACTACATGTATCATTTTCCAATTCCAACCATATAACAATTTAACGAAGAAGAAACTTTCGCCATGAATACTATGAGTAAAGCCTAAGTACATATTTGTCCATATGCAACAGCGGAGCGTGTCTCTCTCCCACACAATGAATGCTAGGATCCATTTTATTCAAACAAAACAAAAACAAAAACAAACCGACGCTCCAAGCAAAGTACATAAGATGTGACGGAATAAAAATATAGTTTCAGAGGAGGAACCTGATAATGTTGTCGATGAAGAAGGGGATGCCTTGGGCATCCCCAAGCTTAGACGCTTGATTCTTCTTGATATATGCAGGGGTGAACCACCGGGGCATCCCCAAGCTTAGAGCTTTCACTCTCCTTGATCATGTTGTATCATCCTCCTCTCTTGATCCTTGAAAACTTCCTCCACACCAAACTCGAAACAAACTCATTACAGGGTTAGTGCACAATCAAAATTTACATATTCAGAGGTGACACAATTATTCTTTATACTTCTGGACATTGCACAAAGCTACTGAAAGTAAATGGAATCGAAAAATCCATCAGGCATGGCAAAACAGGCAATGCGAAATAAAAGGCAGAATCTATCAAAACAGAACAGTTCGTAAAGACATATTTTTAAGAGGCACCAGACTTGCTCAGATGAGAAAACTTAAAACTAATGAAAGTTGCGTACATATCTGAGGATCACTCACGTAAATTGGCATAATTTTCTAAGTTACCTACAGAGAATTAGACCCAGATTCGTGACAGCAAAGAAATCTGTTTCTGCGCAGTAATCCAAATCTAGTATCATCCTTCTATTAGAGACTTTACTTGGCACAACAATGCAATAAAACTAAGATAAGGAGAGGTTGCTACAGTATTAACAACTTCCAAGACTCAAATATAAAATAAAAGTACTGTAGTAAAAACATGGGTTGTCTCCCGTAAGCGCTTTTCTTTTACGCCTTTCAGCTAGGCGCAGAAAGTGTGTATCAAGTATTATCAAGAGATGAAGCATTGGATGCTCCATTATATAGTGGTATTAAGAGCTTTGTCAATTTTAGGCCTATAATAATTTTTTGGTTTAGGCACCTTAGAGACATACATGAACTTTTGCTCCTTACCCACATAAGCTTTCTCTTTATACTTAAGAGAAGAAAAAGTTGAACCCAAAATTCCCATAGCTTCTTCAAGTTTACTAATCCTATGGGTTTGATTATCATGAGTGGCACAAGTTTCTAAGGTGGAAATTCTCTCATTAATTCCTCCTAGAGATTTATCAAGTTCATCAGTGCTATTAAGTAATATTCCCAATTTAGTCTCAATGCTTGGAAGATTTTGCTCTATGGTCTCCATCTTTTTCATGACATCTTCAAGAGAAATTTCAATTTTAACTTCATTAACGGGTGGTTTTCCAAATAGACTCTCAATAATACAACTAGCTTCTAAAGCAGGAGTGCCTAGGAAATTACCTCCCGCGAGACAATCAAGAACATACCTATTCCAGCTAGAGATACCAACATAAAAAATCCTGAGTAGGATAGTGGTGGAGTGTTTCTTAGTGCACCTCTTATGGGCATCACTAATTCTATACGAAGCATCTTTTAAACATTCTCCTCCTTGTTGCTTAAACGAACGAACTTCAACTTCAGGATTACTCATTTTAACAACAGTAAATAAAGTAAACTAGATAAAGTAAATGCAAGTAACTAATTTTTTTGTGTTTTTAATATAGCAAACAAGATAGTATATAAAGTAAAACTAGCGACTAATTTTTTTGTGTTTTGTTATAGTGCAGCAAACAAAGTAGTAAATAAAATAAAGCAAGACAAAAACAAAGTAAAGAGATTGGATTGTGAAGACTCCCCTTGCAGCGTGTCTTGATCTCCCCGGCAACGGCGCCAGAAAAAGATTTGCTGGCGCACAGTTGACGTGGGAGTTAGAAATCTCTGTGGTGTAGTTTTCCTTCACGTCCCCGGCAACGGCGCCAGAAAAAGAGCTTGATAGCGTGTAAACACACGTCCGTTGGGAACCCCAAGAGGAAGGTGTGATGCGTATAGAAGCAAGTTTTCCCTCAGTAAGAAACCAAGGTTTATCGAACCAGTAGGAGCCAAGAAGCACGTTGAAGGTTGATGGCGGCGAGATGTAGTGCGGCGCAACACCAGGGATTCCGGCGCCAACGTGGAACCTGCACAACACAACCAAAGTACTTTGCCCCAACGAAACAGTGAGGTTGTCAATCTCACCGGCTTGCTGTAACAAAGGATTAGATGTATAGTGTGGATGATGATTGTTTGCAGAGAACAATAGAACAAGTATTGCAGTAGATTGTATTCGATTAAAAGAATGGACCGGGGTCCACAGTTCACTAGAGGTGTCTCTCCCATAAGATAAATAGCATGTTGGGTGAACAAATTACAGTTGGGCAATTGACAAATAGAGAGGGCATGACAATGCACATACATGACATGATGAGTATTGTGAGATTCAATTGGGCATTATGACAAAGTACATAGACCGCTATCCAGCATGCATCTATGCCTAAAAAGTCCACTTTCAGGTTATCATCCGAACCCCTTCCAGTATTAAGTTGCAAACAACAGACAATTGCATTAAGTATGGTGCGTAATGTAATCAATAACTACATCCTCGGACATAGCATCAATGTTTTATCCCTAGTGGCAACAGCACATCCACAACCTTAGAACTTTCTGTCACTGTCCCAGATTTAATGGAGGCATGAACCCACTATCGAGCATAAATACTCCCTCTTGGAGTTAAGAGTAAAAACTTGGCCAGAGCCTCTACTAATAACGGAGAGCATGCAAGATCATAAACAACACATAGGTAATAGATTGATAATCAACATAACATAGTATTCTCTATCCATCGGATCCCAACAAACACAACATATAACATTACAGATAGATGATCTTGATCATGTTAGGCAGCTCACAAGATCCGACAATGAAACACATAAGGAGAAGACAACCATCTAGCTACTGCTATGGACCCATAGTCCAGGGGTGAACTACTCAATCATCACTCCGGAGGCGACCATGGCGGTGTAGAGTCCTCCGGGAGATGATTCCCCTCTCCGGCAGGGTACCGGAGGCGATCTCCTGAATCCCTCGAGATGGGATTGGCGGCGGCGGCGTCTCTGGAAGGTTTTCCGTATCGTGGCTCTCGGTACTGGGGCTATTATCGACGGAGGCTTAAGTAGGCGGAAGGGTAGGTCAGGGGGCCTCACGAGGGCCCCACACCACAGGCCGGCGCGGCCAAGGCCCAGGCCGCGCCGCCCTAGTGTTTGGGAACCTCGTGGCCCCACTTCGTTAGTCCTCCGGTCTTCTGGAAGCTTCGTGTGAAAATAGGACCCTGGGCGTTGATTTCGTCCAATTCCGAGAATATTTCCTTACTAGGATTTCTGAAACCAAAAACAGCGAAAACAAAGAATCGGCTCTTCGGCATCTCGTTAATAGGTTAGTGCCGGAAAATGCATAAATATGACATAAAGTATGCATAAAACATGTAGATATCATCAATAATGTGGCATGGAACATAAGAAATTATCGATACGTCGGAGACGTATCACGGGGCGAGCTGGCGCTCTGGCGCGTCTAGGGCGTGGTGAGGCTGGCACGCCTGGGCGCTCTGGGCGCGTACGGGGCTGGCCAATCCTAGCCTCTCCCGTGCCAAGGGCTGGCATGGTCCTTCTCAGGGATGACAGGGGATGCTGCTAGACATGCTTAAAGGGAAAGGAGAGGTCAGAGAGGAGAGATGGCATGGAGGATGGCATGGTGCACGGCATGGCCACGGCCTGGTCACTTCCTCCCTTTAATCATCAAAGGTAATGGCATGGCTTGGTCCAGCAGGCATAGAAGTACAGTAATCATCAGGTTTGGTCTCTGGTTTAGGCAAAAAACCAGTGGGTAATAGCATGTGTGTGAAAAGCAGATTCTTGCCTGCCAAGTGTTCGACACAATGGCCGCAAGAACAAAATATTTGAAATTTGCCAAACTTTTTGGTGGAGTTGATTCAAATAATATTTGGCACAAGTTGGTGGTGGTGGGTGCAAAATGGGGCAGGTTTGTGAAAATCCAAATTTGACTTAATCTGGAATCTAATTTGATGTTGTCACTTTGCCTCCTTATATTATGCAATAGAAAGAGAACTAGTCAAAGTGGTCAACAACAAAAGTGTTCAACTTGATGAGGTCTTGGATGATGTGCAAAGAGTTGGGAGAGTTTGGTTTAAGAATCTCTTAATCCAGGGGCTCAAATTGGGTACCCTGATGTGGTTCTCAAAAATGACGATTATCACATGTTGCAAGTTTTTGCATTTTGCTTTGATTTGATTTGGGTTCATTTGATTCCAAAGTGGTTCTTAAGTGTTTAGAAAGGTTTTCAAGTCATTGACACAAGGTAAGATGGCCTAGGTCAAAGATTTGCAAAAATGGCCATAGCCTCATATGTGATGCAAAAATTTATTTTATTTTATTTTTCTTTGGCCCAAAGTATTTGTTTTAGGTTTATTTAGGGTTAGGTTAGGTTTGATAATGTTTCACAACCATTTAGGTAAGGTAAATAGGGCATAGACCATTATTTGCAGAAATGGCCATAAGCCCACATATGCCTCACCCTTTTATTTTATTTTATTTTTATTTGTTCCTCTTTGGTTTTGAGAAGGGTAGGGTTTAGGGTTTAGAGAGATGTTCAACACTTCAAACAAACTAACATGGCAAGGATCACTATATACAAGTATGAGCACTAGGCACATAGGGAAAAGCAATTCAAAAAATTTGTTGGCTCCAAATTTTGAAATAAGGGAAATTCATTTTCTTCTTTTGTTTTAAAATTTGAGATGTTACAAATCCTTCCCCCTTAAACAAAATCTCGTCCCGAGATTTAAGAAAAGTTAGGAACCTAAGGGAGATTGGGAAATTGGGTTAACAAGAAAACATACTTTGCATGATAGTGGTTGCTTCCTGGGCTTCTGTGGCACTCATGTCGTAGAGACGACCGTTGTGGTTGTTCGGGTTCCTTCTAGCTGCAAAGCGGCGCTGTTGCTGGGCAGGTGCAGCGGTATTGGGGGCAGTCTTGGCAAGCTTCTTGGGGCACTCATTGGAGTAGTGACCCACAGTTCCACATTCATAACAAGTCACAGTTGACTTGTCCTTTGGGGCAATAGGGGTAGCATTGCTTCCAGTCCTTGGGGCAGTGTTGGGGTTGTTGTTGGCACCATTATGGTTGTTGTTGTTGTTGTTGTGGTTGTGGTTGTTGGTGTTGTTGTTGCCTCCGGGCTTCGGGGGTCCTCCATTATTGTTGGTGTAGTTTGGGCGATACGTATGAGCAGTTGGCTTGTTGTGTCTTGGGGCAAATCCTCCAGATGAATTGTTGCGGTATTTCTGTGTGTTGTTGGGTCCATTCCGGTGCATCATACGGCGCTTGCAGTTCTCATTGGCTTGGTGCAGTTTCCCTTCCATTTGGATGGCAGAGTCCACAAGGGCTTCGAGGTCAGCAAACGGGATGTTCACTAACACTGTTTGCATCTCATCATGCAGTCCATTCAGAAATATTTCCTTCTTCTTCTCGTTGGTGTCGGTTTCATCCGGGGCGTACCTAGACAGAGTAAGGAATCTGTCACGGTATTCCACCATGGACATCCTTCCTTGTTTGAGTTCGCGGAACTCATCCCTCATCTTCTTGATCAAACCTGGTGGCACATGGTATCTGCTGAACTTGAGTTTGAAGTCTTCCCAAGTCATCATTTTTCCCGCATTCATTGCACGTGCACTTGTCCACCAGGCTCTGGCAGGTCCTGACGTGTAGTGGGTGGCGAACAGTACTTTCTTTGCAGCTTCTACTCCCGCAACTTCTAAGTTGTTCTCCATTGTTTGGAGCCAGTCATCAGCATCTAGTGGCTCTTCGGTCTTGCTAAACATGGGTGGATTTTTGTTCTGGAAATTCTTCAGTTTGGATCCAGGATGATCCTGATGTCCCTGTCCTTGGTTGTTCTGGGCTAGTTGTTGCAGTACGACAAGGTTGGCTTGTCGCTCAGCTCTTTCGACTTCTCGATCTGCCATCATCATTTGCAGCATCGCATCCTGGTTGGTGTTGCGGGTTGGAGGGGCCATCTGAACATTGAGGTAGATGATAAGATAAGAGGGAATTTTCTATGGCTTGTTTCAGTAAAGTTCAAAAAGTTTCAAAACTTGAGTAGTGCTGAGGTGGTAAAAACCAACAACACTTTTTCAGTCATTCCAAACAACACACATTACAATCTAACACACCATTGGTTTTAAGAACCATTCCTTCGTTCTACGATACAAGGGGACCGGTACAAACTCACACCTACGCAAGTGCTCTAATGATACTACTCTTCACCCGGAATGTTAGGTTCTTCGTCTTCATGGGTAATGTGCTTGGCGAAAGGTGTGTGCGTTATCCAACTCCTTGCGGGTCTTGTACAACATGAAGTCCAGGTATGCAACATAGTGGTTCAGCTCCGGGTGCGGTGGCATGGTTATTGGCCTTCCCATGGGGTCATGTCTTGGGTAGTAGAAGAAGCGAGTGTTCTTGATCTTGTTCACATTATGTCCACACGGACGGGCAATTGCTTGTTTCATGGCTTGGGCTATTCCTTCCTTCCAAGTGTTTCCCCTTACAGAAAACCATATAGTTTCCCAAATTGGGGCTCCTAGCTTTCCTCTCAGATCTGCAGTGACTTCCCATTGAGGTTGTCTTCCCGACTGATTAGTGAGTGGCACTCCAAAGAACTCGGCATACGGGCGTCCTAAATATTCAACTAGTTGCTTCAAATCCTTCTCGAACATTAGGTCTCCTCCATGGCCAAGATGATAGGACTCATAGTGGTACTCCATCTGTGAGCAATTAGGATGAGCAAGTTAGAGAAGTTATCAAGTGTTCAAAATTTTATGTAGGATGACAAGGAAAAGTGGTGCATGGATTTCGCATTTTGAAAAAGATCTCAAGGATAAGAGTGAGAATCAGTTTTCATAAATATTCACTTCATTTGTTTTGAAACTAAGGTTTTCAGACGTCCATTCTAACTAGGGTCTCCTAAGGTCAAACAATGGCTCTGATACCAACTTCTCAACCCCCGGATTTTTAAGTCCAGATGCCTATTATGCCATACATCGCAATCCCAGGAAGATTGTTTTTGCGAGACATAATAAGTTCATATCACAGCACATCATTCATTACAACACCATAAGAGTCTTACATAAAAAGGATCACATGATCCAGTCTCATTACAACACTTGATCTAAGGATCAATACATAACACATAGCGGGAGTACGTAGTAGAGTCCATCTATTCCACAGGCGACGCTTGACGTCAGGAGACGATCCTAGTTGTCATAGACGTCCTGTTGTCCGTCATCCTAATACTGCTGCTCTTCTTCATAGTCTGGCCATTTGAATAGCCACAGACATAGCCGTGAGTACTTTCAAGTACTCGCAAACTAATACTAGTGTAAAGACTAACAATTTTAGTGAGAGGGTTCTAAGCTCTAGGTTTATTTGCAAAAGCCAGTTTTATTTCATAAGCATTTAGTGAACCAAGACTCTTCATTTGCCTAACTTAACTCAAGTGTGAACATTAGTGTCATTCCCACAACTTTGTTGTGATCCAGTCAAAATCACCTTCCAAGTCACCATTCATTTTTAGAATTTATCTGACAACGGAACAGTATGGCCATCCAACCGTCCATAACCGTGGACACGGCTATTCGAATAGGTTTACACTCTGCAGAGGTTGCACACTTGTGTCACTACATTTGATTACATCCGTCAGGGATAACCCTGAATAATCAGAACTCGGTATGCAGATCATCAACCATTAACCTTTCACGTACACATCCTAGTATATGCAGCTCCCCCATGAGTTTGGCCTCCCAGTGATAACCAACTGCTATCCTGGGAACTGCACAGGGCTTGGGTAGGACATTCAACTCTTTTCACGTCATTTCACTTTCAACAGAGGCAGCCTCGGCATAACCTCTATGACGCTTGTTCAGAGGGAACCCATACTAAGACACATAAATTTCCAGCTAAAGCCTTACCCATAATCAGGTATTGTGGGGGTACTCAAGAATTGGAATGGTATCGCATCCGAACCCAATCATCAGTTTTTATCAAAATCACCACTTCATTCCAGTCACCTTCACCTTCAAAATCTTTCAATAGAATGACTCATCATTCCAAGGTTTTCAAATTCAAAGATTCACATGTTCCCAACTAGAGTAGTCACTTTTAGTTTAGCAGTAGCAACTAGTCAGGAGGGGTGCTAACTAGCTTGTAACTCTCTAGGCTAACTTTGATGTTCTTGTACTACTCCACCTCTAGACTCAAGTTAACTATAAAAGTAAACCTTGATAATCAAAGTAAAAGCTTTGTAAGGTAAAAACTGGGACTTGGAAAGTAAAACACAAAGTAGTATGTATTGGTGCCTTGCCCAAGTAGATCTTGCACTAGGGTAACTTGCAAGAGTATAGCTTGCCTTGATTGGTACAGTGATCAAAGTTGTCTTCTTCTTCTTGGTAGAAGACCTCCTCCTCCTGGTAGTCCTCGGTACTAGCGTCTATAAACGGATACGAGATATACAATCACCACACAAGGCTTAAGTGCTAAACTTAACACACAAATGGGTCACACAACCATCATATCACCACAACCTTAATTACAAGGGGTTTGGCTTTGTTTTTTTAGGAAAATTGTAAGAGAAATAATTTCCTCTCATTGAATCCTATTAGGATTTAATTTCCTCAAATAATAAGTGTGGGATTATGTTGACCAAGGTCAACACTTCACCTTTATCCTTTGAGAAAAATGATTTAAAGGAGGTACTAAACCTCATGCAATTTAAACACTACTAAGCATAATTTAACATCACTAAGTAATCAACTATGAGGTGCTATTGACCAAAGTCATTACCTCCTATTGGATTACTGAGGACCATGATTTAAATGAGAGGGAACCTCTCATACTATTTTAGAAATAAATTTGGGTAATTGAAATGGACTAGAAATGGCCACCTAGCCCATGATCATGCAAACAACAATGTGAGGTTTTTTACATATTCATTTAGAGTATGTGAAATGTGATTTATGAGAGTTGGAATCAAGTCAAAATCACTTATGGTTGATTTCTAATAATTGTTTGAATTTTAAAAAGGTAGTGACATGTTCTTTTTGCTGCATTAATTCTACAACAGATCTAGGGTTGAAACCAGTGTGGTTGGTTAGAGCTTTTCACAAGCTTTCCAACAATACCAAATTCATAAAATTTGGCTCAGTAGATCTTCCTAATTTTAAATTTGAATTTGACTCCGGTATTGAATTCAAACTGAAATGGATTAAATCAAATTTGAAACTTGGGCTCACGCGGGAAAACTCATTGGGCCAGGGGAGAAAAAGGAAACAGGCTGGCCCACTGCGCGTCTCGCACGAGCAGGCCTCCTGACAAGGGGTCCCACCCGTCAGCGACGTGTAAACGCCGAAACGGTAAGTTCTAACCAGAGCCGCAGGATTAGATGGCCATCCAACGGTCCTCGTGCATCGTCGTTGACGACGAGCACGGTTCACTGGCGCGGTGAGGGTAGGGGGTCGGAGGCTCACCGGCGGTCCGGCGCTCGTCGGCGAGGTGCTGCGGAGAAGTTGTGGTCGACGGCGAAGCTCCAGGTACAAGAGGCAGCTCCGGGGGTGGCGCCTAGCGTCGTCTTCTTCCGTGCCGGCTCCACGGCACTCCAGCGGACGATTGGGAAGCTACGGTGTATATTGAGTGGCGGCGGTGCTCGAGGAGAATCAGAGATGGGAGGAGAAGCTGCTGGTGTGAAGAAATGGAGAGGGGGAGGTCCCTATTTATAGCGGGCGAGGGTGCTGCGGCGGTGCGCTCGGGTCGTCCATGGCGTGGCTTCTCTGGGCCGCGAAGAGGCAAGGCAAGGACGGCGTGGGCTGGCTAGCATCATGGCGATGCTCGGGAGCGTGCTGGCGCAGAGAAAGCGAGATGGGATAGCTCGGGAGGAGGTGGCGTCTGCCACGGGTCCGGCGGCGACTTTTGATGTGGGCGGCGGCGACAGGGCACGCGCAGACGCTCGAGCGTGTCTAGGTGCTAGCTGTTGGCGTGGTGATTCGCTGTGCAGAGGTAGAGAGGTAGGGAAGGACGGAGGCGACAGGGCGAGCTGGCGCTCTGGCGCGTCCAGGGCGTGGTGAGCGCGCATGGCTGGCACGCCTGGGCGCTCTGGGCGCGTACGGGGCTGGCCAATGCTGGCCTCTCCCGTGCCAAGGGCTGGCATGGTCCTGCTCAGGGATGACAGGGGATGCTGCTAGACATGCTTAAAGGGAAAGGAGAGGTCAGAGAGGAGAGATGGCATGGAGGATGGCATGGTGCACGGCATGGCCACGGCCTAGTCACTTCCTCCCTTTAATCATCAAAGGTAATGGCATGGCTTGGTCCAGCAGGCATAGAAGTACAGTAATCATCAGGTTTGGTCTCTGGTTTAGGCCAAAAACCAGTGGGTAATAGCATGTGTGTGAAAAGCAGATTCTTGCCTGCCAAGTGTTCGACACAATGGCCGCAAGAACAAAATATTTGAAATTTGCCAAACTTTTTGGTGGAGTTGATTCAAATAATATTTGGCACAAGTTGGTGGTGGTGGGGTGCAAAATGGGGCAGGTTTGTGAAAATCCAAATTTGACCTAATCTAGAATCTGATTTGATGTTGTCCCTTTGCCTCCTTATATTATGCAATAGAAAGAGAACTAGTCAAAGTGGTCAACAGCAAAAGTGTTCAACTTGATGAGGTCTTGGATGAGGTGCAAAGAGTTGGGAGAGTTTGGTTTAAGAATCTCTTAATCCAGGGGCTCAAAGTGGGTACCCTGACGTGATTCTCAAAAATGACCATTATCACATGTTGCAAGGTTTTGCATTTTGCTTTGATTTGATTTGGGTTTCTTTGATTCCAAAGTGGTTCTTAAGTGTTTAGAAAGGTTTTCAAGTCATTGACACAAGGTAAGATGGCCTAGGTCAAAGATTTGCAAAAATGGCCATAGCCTCATATGTGATGCAAAAAATTATTTTATTTTATTTTTATTTGGTCCAAAGTCCTTGTTTTAGGTTTATTGAGGGTTAGGTTAGGTTTGATAATGGTTCACAACCATTTAGGTAAGGTAAATAGGGCATAGACCATTATTTGCAGAAATGGCCATAAGCCCACATATGCCTCACCCTTTTATTTTATTTTCTTTTTTATTTGTTCCTCTTTGGTTTTGAGAAGGGTAGGGTTTAGGGTTTAGAGAGATGTTCAACACTTCAAACAAACTAACATGGCAAGGATCACTACATACAAGTATGAGCACTAGGCACATAGGGAAAAGCAATTCAAAAATTTTGTTGGCTCCAAATTTTGAAATAAGGGAAATTCATTTTCTTCTTTTGTTTTAAAATTTGAGATGTTACGCGCCGGAATCTTCCTCGTTATGGTCTCTCTTCTTCTTACACTTAACCGGAGAAGCCGCGGGAAGAGGAGAGTTTGTGTGCGAAGAGCCAGAAACTTGTTCCGACTCTGATATTTTGTCAGAGGAACCCACACTCTTTTCAGATTCTACGGGTTCTCTCTCGCGAACAAAAATTTCTTGCGAGTCATCTACTCGCTCAGATACATCTCCACCTTCAGGAAGTGGAGGAAGAGAAGAAAGAACTTGGTGATTGATACGTCTCCAACGTATCCATAATTTCTGATGTTCCATGCTTGTTTTATGACAATACTTACATGTTTTGCTCGCACTTTATAATGTTTTTATGCGTTTTCCGGAACTAACCTATTAACAAGATGCCACAGTGCTATTTCCTGTTTTCTGTTGTTTTTGGTTCCAGAAAGGCTGTTCAGGCAATATTCTCGGAATTTGACGAAATAAAGACCCAACATCTTATTTTTCCTGGAACCTTCTAGAAAGTCAAAGGGGGACCAGAGGAGGGCCACAGGGGGCCCACACAGGTGGCTGGCGCGGCCCAGGAGGGGGCGCGCCGCCCTGTTGTGTGGCGCCTCCGTAACCCCTCTGACTCTGTCTCTTCGCCTATTTAAGCCGTCCTGACCTAAAACATCGATACCAATTGACGAAACTCCAGAAAGACTCCAGGGGCGCCGCCGCCATCGCGAAACTCCAATTCGGGGGACAGAAGTCTCTGTTCTGGCACCCTGCCGGGACGGGGAAGTGCCCCCGGAAGCCATCTCCATCAACGCCACCGCCTCCATCATGCTCCGTGAGTAGTTCCCCCATGGACTACGGGTTCTAGCTGTAGCTAGTTGGTACTCTCTCTCTCCCATGTACTTCAATACAATGATCTCATGAGCTGCTTTACATGATTGAGATTTATCTGATGTAATCGGTGTTGTGTTTGTCGGGATCCGATGGATTGTTACATTATGATTAGTCTATCTATAAAGTTGGTGAAGTTATTGTTGCTGCAATCTTGTTGTGTTTAATGCTTGTCACTAGGGCCCGAGCGGCATGATCTTAGATTTAAGATTTATACTTAATGCTTAGATTGTACCTACAAGTTGTATGCACATGTCTATGTCCGGAACCAAAGGCCCCAGAGTGACAGCAACTGGGACAACTGGAGGGGAAGGCTTAGGTATGAGGATCACATGTTTTCACGGAGTGTTAATGCTTTGCTCCGGTGCTCTATTAAAAGGAGTACCTTAATTTCCAGTAGATTCCCTAGAGGCCCGGCTGCCACCGGCTGGTAGGACAAAAGATGTTGTACAAGTTTCTCATCGCGAGCACGTATGACTATATATGGAAAACATGCCTACATAATTAATAATCTTGATGTTCTGTCTTAATGCTATTTCAATCCTATCAATTGCCCAACTGTAATTTGTTCACCCAACATTTGTTATTGGAGAGTTACCACTAGTGAAGATAGCTGGGAACCCCGGTCCATCTTTCATCATCATATACTTGTTCTACATGTCATTGGAAGTAGTATCCACTATTTTCTGGTGCCATTACCTACGTGTTCTTATCGCTGCTGTGTTATCACATTATTGCTCTCATATCACTGCTACTTTCACATCACCCTTGTTACTAGTGCTTTTCCAGGTGCAGCTGAATTGACAACTCAGTTGTTAAGGCTTATAAGTATTCTTTACCTCCCCTTGTGTCGAATCAATAAATTTGGGTTTTACTTCCCTCGAAGACTGTTGCGATCCCCTATACTTGTGGGTTATCAAGACTATTTTCTGGCGCCGTTGCCGGGGAGGCATAGCTCTACTCATAAGTTCACCTGGGGAGTACACTCTACATCTCTCTGTTTTTGTTTTATTTTATTTTGTTTTGCTTAGTTTACTTTTTCCTAGTTTATTTGTGCTTAGTTTATTTCTGTCTAGTATTATTTTGCTTAGTTTACTTTTGTCTAGTTTCTTTTTGTCTTGTTTTATTTTCCCTATATACCCGAAAATCCATAAAATTTTGAAAAACCGAAAAATTAAAAACTGTTGCTATGGGAGAACCTACAACCTGTTTGGAGCTTATTGAATTTTATAATAATTATAGAGAATCAAGAACGGGTAAAGTTATGAGTGCTGTGATAGAAAAATTGAATACAATTGCTAAAATCTTGCTTAAACGCCATGATATAAACTGTTGCTCTCAACAGGATACTAAACATCTTAAATTTCAATGTGGCTTTAGTGAGGAATTTTTAATTAAGAACTATAATTTTAATAGCTATATTCATTTTGGGTTCGAAGAAGTAGAACAATTTGTTTTGTTTATGGGAGCTTCTGAGATCGAATCCTTCATTGCTAAAAATTATGAAACTTGTGTTGTTTGTAAGGACCTTAAAGATTATGTCTCTTCTATTCTTAATTTTTGCATAGAAAGTTACAACAATAATCCTTATATCATTGATTATAAAGAGACTCATTAATGCACAAGAATGCACTCACAATTTGCAGGAACCAGTGGAAGAAGAAATTGATGAACCTGAAAGCTCATTGGATGAAAAAGAGGAGGAAATTGATGAACCTGAAAGCTCATTGGATGATAAAGAAGAGGAGAGTGATGAACAAAAGGAGGAAGAATGGATTAGCTACCCATGCCAACCTTCTAATGAGAGTAACTCTTTATCTCTTACACTATTTGATTGTCCTCCATGCTTACCAAAGGAGGTTGAATGTTATGTTCCTATGGATTCTCTTGAAATATTACCTATGAGTAAAACTTGTGAGAATAATTATGCTACTGTTATCTATGATAATCATGCTACTTTGATAAATCTAATGATAATGCTTTTTTTGTGCCTGATGTCGAAATGCATGGTACTAAAGAATTTTGCTTAGCAAATGTTTATGATAAATCTCTAGATGATGGTCCTATGTTACTTGATAATATTAATTGTACTACTAATGAAAATGGGATTGGAGAAGTCTTGACTTTATGTATGAGTCCCATATCTCTTGAGAATGATCAAGCATCTTGTTATATTATTGAAAAACGTGGGTTTGAAAGTTTTAATCCCATTATTTTTGAGCTTGATAAAAATTATGTGTTTGTAAGTCATGAAAAGCATTCTGCATGTGATAGTTATATTGTTGAGTTTGTTCATGAAGCCACTGAAAATTATTATGAGAGAGGAAAATATGGTTGTAGAAACTTTCATGGTACTAAAACACCTCTCTATATGCTGAAACTTTCGAAGTTACTCTTGTTTTATCTTCTTATGCTTGTCACTTTGTTCTTCATGAATTTATTTGTGTACAAGATGCCTATGCATAGGAAGTGGGTTAGACTTAAATGTGTTTTGAATTTTCTTTTTGATGCTCTCTTTTGCTTCAACTCTTATTTCTTGCGAGTGCATCATTAAAATTGCTGAGCCCATCTTAATGGCTATAAAGAAAGCACTTCTTGGGAGACAACCCATGTTTTTATTTTGATAATATTTTGTTTTGTCTTGGAAGTTGTTACTACTGTAGCAACCTCTCCTTATCTTTATTTTATTGCAATGTTGTGCCAAGTGAAGTCTCTAATAGAAGGTTGATACTAGATTTGGATTTCTGCGCAGAAACAGATTTCTATCTGTCACGAATTTGCGTTGGATTCTCTGTAGGTAACTCAGAAAAATCTGCTAATTTACGAGAGTGATCCTCAGATATGTATGCAACTTTCATTAGTTTTGAGTTTTCTGATTTGATCAAGTTAAGTTCCCCATAAAAATTCGTTTTTACGGACTGTTCTGTTTTGACAGATTCTGCCTTTTATTTCGCATTGCCTCTTTTGATGTATTGGATGGATTTCTTTGTTCCATTAACTTCCAGTAGCCTTGGGCAATGTCCAGAAGTGTTAAGAATGATTGTGTCACCTCTGAACATGTGAATTTTTGATTATGCACTAACCCTCTAATGAAGTTTATGAGAAGTTTGGTGTGAAGGAAGTTTTCAAGGGTCAAGAGAGGAGGATGATATATGATCAAGAAGAGTGAAAAGTCTAAGCTTGGGGATGCCCCCGTGGTTCATCCCTGCATATTTCAAAAAGACTCAAACATCTAAGCTTGGGGATGCCCAAGGCATCCCCTTCTTCATCAACTTATCAGGTTTCTTCTATTGAAACTATATTTTTATTCGGTCACATCTTATGTACTTTACTCGGAGCGTCTGTGTGTTTATTTTCGTTTTGTTTATGTTTGAATAAGATCGGATCCTAGCAATCCTTGTTTGGGAGAGAGACACGCTCCGCTTTTTCATTTGAACACTTGTGTTCTTCGCTTTTAATGTTGATGACAAAAGTTGAAAGCTATTGCACTTGTTGTTATTTGGTTGGAAACAGAAAATGCTTCATATTGTATTGGATAATTTGATACTTGGCAATTGTTTTGAGCTTTCAAGTAGATCATGTTTAAGCTCTTGCACCATGTAGTTTAAACCTATTAGTGGAGAAATACCGTAGAGCTTGTTGAAATTGGTTTGCATGATTAGTCTCTCTAAGGTCTAGATATTTTCTGGTAAAAGTGTTTGAGCAACAAGGAAGACAGTGTAGAGTCTTATAATGCTTGC
Source organism: Lolium perenne (assembly GCF_019359855.2). Lineage (NCBI taxonomy): Eukaryota > Viridiplantae > Streptophyta > Magnoliopsida > Poales > Poaceae > Lolium > Lolium perenne. The sequence goes on along the minus strand of NC_067246.2, from coordinate 215,399,258 downwards.
AATATGTTCTTATGTAAGTTTTGTTGTACCGGTTCATACATGTGTTTGTTTCAAACAACCTTGCTAACCTAAGCCTTGTATTGAGAGGGAATACTTCTCGTGCATCCAAAATCCTTGAGCCAAAAACTATGCCATGTGTGTCCACCATAACTACCTACTATGTGGTATTTCCTGCCATTCCAAGTAAATACTTCATGTGCTACCTTTAAACAATTCAAAAATTTATTATCTCTTATTTGTGTCAATGTTTAATAGCTCATGAGGAAGTATGTGGTGTTTTATCTTTCAATCTTGTTGGGCAGCTTTCACCAATGGATTAGTGGCTACATCCGCTTATCCAATAATTTTGCAAAAAGAGCTGGCGCGGGGTTCCCAGCCCCCAATTAATTAACTTCATTAATAATTCTCTTCACATGTTTTGCTCTGATTCATCAGTAAGCAACTTAATTTTGCAAATAGACACTCCTCCATGGTATGAGATTGTTGGAAGGCACCCGAGGATTCGGTTAGCCATGGCTTGTGTAAGCAAAGGTTGGGAGGAGTGTCAACCATAAATAAAAACTAAAGTACATGTGTAAACAAAAGAGAAGAGGGATGATCTACCTTGCTGGTAGAGATAACGTCCTTCATGGGAGCTGCTCTTTGAAAGTCTGTTTGATGAGGGGGTTAGAGTGCCCACTACCATTCGTTGACAACAACAAACACCTCTCAAAACTTTACTTTTATGCTCTCTATATGATTTCAAAACTTAAAAAGCTCTAGCACATGATTTAATCACTGCTTCCCTCTGCGAAGGGCCTTTCTTCTACTTTATGTTGAGTCAGTTTACCTACTTCCTTCCATCTTAGAAGCAAACACTTGTGTGAACTGTGCATTGATTCTTACATACTTGCTTATTGCACTTATTATTCTACTTTGTGTTGACAATTATCCATGAGATATGCATGTTGAAAGTTGAAAGCAACTGCTGAAACTTATATCTTCCTTTGTGTTGCTTCGATGCTTTTACTTTGAATCTATTGCTTTATGGGTTAACTCTTATGCAAGACTTTTGATACTTGTCTTGAAAGTACTATTCATGAAAAGTTTTGCTATATGTTATCTATTTGTTAGCAACTATAGATCATTGCCTTGAGTCACTTAGTTCATCTCATATGCTTTATAATAGTATGATCAAGGGTATGTAAGTAGCATGTCACTACATAAATTATTCTTTTTATCGTTTACCTACTCGAGGACGAGTAGGAACTAAGCTTGGGGATGCTGATACGTCTCCAACGTATCCATAATTTCTGATGTTCCATGCTTGTTTTATGACAATACTTACATGTTTTGCTCGCACTTTATAATGTTTTTATGCGTTTTCCGGAACTAACCTATTAACAAGATGCCACAGTGCCAGTTGATGTTTTCTGTTGTTTTTGGTTCCAGAAAGGTTGTTCGGGCAATATTCTCGGAATTCGACGAAATAAAGACCCAACATCTTATTTTTCCCGGAACCTTCCAGAAAGTCAAAGGGGGACTAGAGGAGGGCCACAGGGGGCCCACACAGGTGGCTGGCGTGGCCCAGGAGGGGGGCGCGCCGCCCTGTTGTGTGGCGCCTCCGTAACCCCTCCGACTCCGTCTCTTCGCCTATTTAAGCCGTCCTGACCTAAAACATCGATACCAATTGACGAAACTCCAGAAAGACTCCAGGGGCGCCGCCGCCATTGCGAAACTCCAATTCGGGGGACAGAAGTCTCTGTTCCGGCACCCTGCCGGGACGGGGAAGTGCCCCCGGAAGCCATCTCCATCAACGCCACCGCCTCCATCATGCTCCGTGAGTAGTTCCCCCATGGACTACGGGTTCTAGCTGTAGCTAGTTGGTACTCTCTCTCCCCCATGTACTTCAATACAATGATCTCATGAGCTGCTTTACATGATTGAGATTCATCTGATGTAATCGGTGTTGTGTTTGTCGGGATCCGATGGATTGTTACATTATGATTAGTCTATCTATAAAGTTGGTGAAGTTATTGTTGCTGCAATCTTGTTGTGTTTAATGCTTGTCACTAGGTCCCGAGTGGCATGATCTTAGATTTAAGATTTATACTTAAAGCTTAGATTGTATCAACAAGTTGTATGCACATGTCTATGTCCGGAACCAAAGGCCCCAGAGTGACAGCAACTGGGACAACTGGAGGGGAAGGCTGATACGTCTCAAACGTATCTATAATTTCTTATGTTCCATGCTACTTTTATGATGATACTCACATGTTTTATACACATCATATGTCATTATTATGCATTTTCCGGCACTAACCTATTAACGAGATGCCGAAGAGCCAGTTGCTGTTTTCTGCTGTTTTTGGTTTCAGAAATCCTAGTAAGGAAATATTCTCGGAATTGGACGAAATCAAAGCCCAGGTTCCTATTTTTCCACGAAGCTTCCAGAACACCTGAGGAGATACGAAGTGGGGCCACGAGGTGGCGCCACACTAAGGCGGCGCGGCCAAAGGGGGGCCCGCGCCGCCCTGTTGTGTGGCCCCCTCGTGAGCCCCCCTGACCTAATTCCTTCGCCTACTTAAAGCCTTCGTCGCGAAACCCCCAGTACCGAGAGCCACGATACGAGAAAACATACTGAGACGCCGCCGCCGCCAATCCCATCTCGGGGGATTCTGGAGATCACCTCCGGCACCCTGCCGGAGAGGGGAATCATCTCCCGGAGGACTCTACACCGCCATGGTCGCCTCCGGATTGATGAGTGAGTAGTTCACCCCTGGACTATGGGTCCATAGCAGTAGCTAGATGGTTGTCTTCTCCCCATTGTGCTTCATTGTCTGATCTTGTGAGCTGCCTATCATGATCAAGATCATCTATCTGTAATGCTACATGTGTGTTTGTTGGGATCCGATGAATAGAGAATACTATGTTATGTTGATTATCAATCTATGTGTTGTTTATGATCTTGCATGCTCTCCGTTACTAGTAGAGGCTCTGGCCAAGTCATTGCTTGTAACTCCAAGAGGGAGTATTTATGCTCGATAGTGGGTTCATGTCTCCGTGAATCTGGGGGAGTGACAGCAACCTCTAAGGTTATGGATGTGCTGTTGCCACTAGGGATAAAACATTGATGCTATGTTCGAGGATATAGTTATTGATTACATTACGCGCCATACTTAATGCAATTGTCTGTTGTTTACAACTTAATACCGGAAGGGGTTCGGATGATAACCTGAAAGTGGACTTTTTAGGCATAGATGCATGCTGGATAGCGGTCTATGTACTTTGTCGTAATGCCCAATTAAATCTCACAATACTCTTCATGTCATGTATGTGCATTGTCATGCCCTCTCTATTTGTCAATTGCCCAACTGTAATTTGTTTACCCAATATGCTATTTCTTATGGGAGAGACACCTCTAGTGAACTGTGGACCCCGGTCCATTCTTTTACATCGAATACAATCTTTGCACATCGTTTCTACTGTTCTCTGCAAACAATCATCATCCACACTATACATCTAATCCTTTGTTACAGCAAGCCGGTGAGATTGACAACCTCACTGTTTCGTTGGGACAAAGTACTTTGGTTGTGTTGTGCAGGTTCCACGTTGGCGCCGGAATCCCTGGTGTTGCGCCGCACTACACTCCGTCACCAACAACCTTCGACGTGCTTCTTGACTCCTACTGGTTCGATTAAACCTTGGTTTCTTACTGAGGGAAAACTTGCTGCTATACGACATCATACCTTCCTCTTGGGGTTCCCAACGGACGAGTGCTTTACCGTCACAAGGAAGCTACTACGCCCACGTCAACTACGCGCTAGCAGCATATTTTCTGGCGCCGTTGCCGGGGAGATCAAGACACGCTGCAAGGGGAGTCTCCACATCGCAATCTCTTTACTTTGTTTTTGTCTTGCTTTATTTTATTTACTACTTTGTTTGCTGCATCATATCAAAATACAAAAAAATTAGTTGCTAATTTTACTTTATTTGCTATCTTGTTTGCTATATCAAAAACACAAAAAAAATTAGTTACTTGCATTTACTTTATCTAGTTTACTTTATTTACTATTGCTAAAATGGCCACTCCTGAAAATACTAAGTTGTGTGACTTCACAACCACAAATAATAATGATTTCTTATGCACACCTATTGCTCCACCCGCTACTACAGCGGAATTCTTTGAAATTAAACCTGCTTTACTGAATCTTGTTATGCGAGAGCAATTTTCTGGTGTTAGTTCTGATGATGCTGCTGCCCATCTCAATAATTTTGTTGAACTTTGTGAAATGCAAAAGTATAAAGATGTAGATGGTGACATAATAAAATTAAAATTGTTCCCTTTCTCACTAAGAGGAAGAGCTAAAGATTGGTTGCTATCTCTGCCTAAGAATAGTATTGATTCATGGACTAAATGCAAGGATGCTTTTATTGGTAGATATTATCCCCCTGCTAAAATTATATCTTTGAGGAGTAGCATAATGAATTTTAAACAATTAGATACTGAACATGTCGCACAAGCATGGGAAAGAATGAAATCTTTGGTTAAAAATTGCCCAACCCACGGACTGACTACTTGGATGATCATCCAAACCTTTTATGCAGGACTGAATTTTTCTTCGCGGAACCTATTGGATTCAGCTGCTGGAGGTACCTTTATGTCCATCACTCTTGGTGAAGCAACAAAGCTTCTTGATAATATGATGATTAATTACTCTGAATGGCACATGGAAAGAGCTCCACAAGGTAAGAAGGTAAATTCTGTCGAAGAAACCTCTTCCTTGAGTGATAAGATTGATGCTATTATGTCTATGCTTGTGAATGATAGGACAAATGTTGATCCTAATAATGTTCCGTTAGCTTCATTGGTTGCACAAGAAGAACATGTTGATGTAAACTACATTAAAAATAATAATTTCAACAACAATGCTTACCGGAACAATGCTAGTAACAACTATAGGCCATATCCTTATAATAATGGCAACGGCTATGGTAATTCTTATGGGAATTCTTACAACAATAATAGGAATACACCCTCTGGTCTTGAAGCCATGCTTAAAGAATTTATTAGTACCCAAACTGCTTTTAATAAATCTATTGAAGAAAAGCTTGGGAAAATTGATATGCTTGCTTCTAAAGTTGATAGTCTTGCCGCTGATGTTGATCTTTTGAAATTGAAAGTTATGCCTAATAGGGATAATGAAAATAAAATTGTTACTACAGCAAATGCCATACAATTTAGAATTAATGAGAATATAAGATTAATGGCTGAACTGCATGCTAGGTGGGAAAGAGAAGAAAATGAAAAACTAGCTAAAGAGAATAATGTAGCTAAGGTTTGGACTATTACCACCACTAGCAATGCAAATGCTCCACATGTTGCTGCACCTCCTACTATCAATGGTAAAATAATTGGTGTTAGCAATGTTTCCACTTCTAATGCAAAGCGAGCAAAACTGCCTGAAACTGCTAAAACTGCTGAAACTGCCTGTGATAAAACTGCTGAAATTTTTTCCAACATTGGGAACAATGATCCCATTGCTTTAGATCATAATGGTTTAGATTTTGATGATTGTCATATCTCTGAAGTTATAAAGTTCTTACAAAAACTTGCTAAAAGTCCTAATGCTAGTGCTATAAATTTGGCTTTCACAAAACATATTACAAATGCTCTCATAAAAGCTAGAGAAGAGAAATTAGAACGCGAAACTTCTATTCCTAGGAAGCTAGAAGATGGTTGGGAGCCCATCATTAAGATGAAGGTTAATGACTTTGGTTGTAATGCTTTATGTGATCTTGGTGCAAGTATTTCTGTTATGCCTAAGAAAATCTATAATATGCTTGACTTGCCACCATTGAAAAATTGTTATTTGGATGTTAATCTTGCTGATAACTCTACAAAGAAACCTTTGGGGAAAGTTGATAATGTTCGCATTACTGTTAACAATAACCTTGTCCCTGTTGATTTTGTTGTCTTGGATATTGAATGCAATGCATCTTGTCCCATTATATTGGGAAGACCTTTTCTTCGAACTGTTGGTGCTACCATTGATATGAAGGAAGGTAATATTAAATATCAATTTCCTCTCAAGAAAGGTATGGAACACTTCCCTAGAAAGAGAATGAAGTTACCTTATGATTCTATTATTAGAACAAATTATGATGTTGATGCTTCGTCTCTTGATGTTACTTGATACACACTTTCTGCGCCTAGCTGAAAGGCGTTAAAGAAAAACGCTTATGGGAGACAACCCATGTTTTTACTACAGTATTTTGTTTTATATTTGAGTCTTGGAAGTTGTTTACTACTGTAGCAACCTCTCCTTATCTTAGTTTTATTGCATTGTTGTGCCAAGTAAAGTCTCTAATAAAAGCATGATACTAGATTTGGATTACTGCGCAGAAACAGTTTTCTTTGCTGTCACGAATCTGGGTCTAATTCTCTGTAGGTAACTCAGAAAATTATGCCAATTTACGTGAGTGATCCTCAGATATGTACGCAACTTTCATTAGTTTTAAGTTTTTTCATTTGAGCAAGTCTGGTGCCTTTTAGAAATTCGTCTTTACGAACTGTTCTGTTTTGACAGATTCTGCCTTTTATTTTGCATTGCATGTTTTGCTATGTTAGATGGATTTCTTTATTCCATTGACTTTCAGTAGCTTTGTGCAATGTCCAGAAGTATAAAGAATGATTGTGTCACCTCTGAATATGTGAATTTTAATTGTGCACTAACCCTCTAATGAGTTGCTTTGAGTTTGGTGTGGAGGAAGTTTTCAAGGATCAAGAGAGGAGGATGATATACACCATGATCAAGGAGAGTGAAAGCTCTAAGCTAGGGGATGCCCCGGTGGTTCACCCCAGCATATATTAAGAAGACTCAAGCGTCTAAGCTTGGGGATGCCCAAGGCATCCCCTTCTTCATCGATAACATTATCAGGTTCCTCCCCTGAAACTATATTTTTATTCCGTCACATCTTATGTACTTTGCTTGGAGCGTCTGTTTGTTTTTGTTTTTATTTTGTTTGAATAAAATGGATCCTAGCATTCATTGTATGGGAGAGAGACACGCTCCGCTGTTGCATATGGACAAGTATGTCCTTGGGCTTTACTCATAGTATTCATGGCGAAGTTTCTTCTTCGTTAAATTGTTATATGGTTGGAATTGGAAAATGATATATGTGGTAATTGGTATAATATCTTGAATAATGTGATACTTGGCAATTGTTGTGCTCATGTTTAAGCTCTTGCATCATATACTTTGCACTTATTAATGAAGAAATACATAGAGCATGCTAAAATCTGATTTGCATGTTTGGTTTCTCTAAGGTCTAGATAATTTCTAGTATTGAGTTTGAACAACAAGGAAGACGGTATAGAGTCTTATAATGTTTACAATATGTCTTTTATGTGAGTTTTGCTGTACCGGTTCATCCTTGTGTTTGTTTCAAATAACCTTGCTAGCCTAAACCTTGTATCGAGAGGGAATACTTCTCATGCATCCAAAATCCTTGAGCCAACCACTATGCCATTTGTGTCCACCATATCTACCTACCACATGGTATTTCTCCGCCATTCCAAAGTATATTGCTTGAGTGCTACCTTTAAAATTTCCATTCTTTACCTTTACAATATATAGCTCATGGGACAAATAGCTTAAAAACTATTGTGGTATTGAATATGTACTTATGCACTTTATCTCTTATTAAGTTGCTTGTTGTGCGATAACCATGTTTCTGGGGACGCCATCAACTATTTCTTTGTTGAATATCATGTGAGTTGCTATGCATGTTCGTCTTGTCTGAAGTAAGAGTGATTTATCATGATCAAATGGTTTGAGTATGCATATTGTTAGAGAAGAACATTGGGCCGCTAACTAAAGCCATGATTCATGGTGGAAGTTTCAGTTTGGACAACAAACCTCAATCTCTTATGAGAATATTATTTGTTGTTGAATGCTTATGCATTAAAGAGGAGTCCATTATCTGTTGTCTATGTTGTCCCGGTATGGATGTCTAAGTTGAGAATAATCAAAAGCGAGAAATCCAATGCGAGCTTTCTCCTTAGACCTTTGTACAGGCGGCATAGAGGTACCCCTTTGTGACACTTGGTTGAAACATGTGCTATGCTATGATAATCCATGTAAATCCAAGCTAATTAGGACAAGGTGCGGGCACTATTAGTATACTATGCATGAGGCTTGCAACTTGTAGGATATAACTTACATAACTCATATGCTTTATTACTACCGTTGACAAAATTGTTTCTTGTTTTCAAAATAAAAGCTCTAGCACAAATATAGCAATCGATGCTTTCATCTTTGAAGGACCATTCTTTTACTTTTATGTTGAGTCAGTTCACCTATTTCTCTCCACCTTAAGAAGCAAACACTTGTGTGAACTGTGCATTGATTCCTACATACTTGCATATTGCACTTGTTATACTACTCTATGTTGACAATATCCATGAGATATACATGTTACAAGTTGAAAGCAACCGCTGAAACTTTATCTTCCTTTGTGTTGCTTCAATACTTTCTACTTTGAATTATTGCTTTATGAGTTAACTCTTATGCAAGACTTATTGATGCTTGTCTTTAAGTACTATTCATGAAAAGTCTTTGCTTTATGATTCAGTTGTTTACTCATGTCATTTACCATTGTTTCGATCGCTGCATTCATTACATGTGCTTACAATAGTATGATCAAGATTATGTTGGTAGCATTGTCACTAAGAAATTATCTTTGTTATCGTTTACCTACTCGGGACGAGTAGGAACTAAGCTTGGGGATGCTTGATACGTCTCAAACGTATCTATAATTTCTTATGTTCCATGCTACTTTTATGATGATACTCACATGTTTTATACACATTATATGTCATTATTATGCATTTTCCGGCACTAACCTATTAACGAGATGCCGAAGAGCCAGTTGCTGTTTTCTGCTGTTTTTGGTTTCAGAAATTCTAGTAAGGAAATATTCTCGGAATTGGACGAAATCAAAGCCCAGGTTCCTATTTTTCCACGAAGCTTCCAGAACACCTGAGGAGATACGAAGTGGGGCCACGAGGTGGCGCCACACTAAGGCGGCGCGGCCAAGGGGGGGCCCGCGCCGCCCTGTTGTGTGGCCCCCTCGTGAGCCCCCCTGACCTAATTCCTTCGCCTACTTAAAGCCTTCGTCGCGAAACCCCCAGTACCGAGAGCCACGATACGAGAAAACATACTGAGACGCCGCCGCCGCCAATCCCATCTCGGGGGATTCTGGAGATCACCTCCGGCACCCTGCCGGAGAGGGGAATCATCTCCCGGAGGACTCTACACCGCCATGGTCGCCTCCGGATTGATGAGTGAGTAGTTCACCCCTGGACTATGGGTCCATAGCAGTAGCTAGATGGTTGTCTTCTCCCCATTGTGCTTCATTGTCTGATCTTGTGAGCTGCCTATCATGATCAAGATCATCTATCTGTAATGCTACATGTGTGTTTGTTGGGATCCGGTGAATAGAGAATACTATGTTATGTTGATTATCAATCTATGTGTTGTTTATGATCTTGCATGCTCTCCGTTACTAGTAGAGGCTCTGGCCAAGTCATTGCTTGTAACTCCAAGAGGGAGTATTTATGCTCGATAGTGGGTTCATGTCTCCGTGAATCTGGGGGAGTGACAGCAACCTCTAAGGTTATGGATGTGCTGTTGCCACTAGGGATAAAACATTGATGCTATGTTCGAGGATATAGTTATTGATTACATTACGCGCCATACTTAATGCAATTGTCTGTTGTTTACAACTTAATACCGGAAGGGGTTCGGATGATAACCTGAAAGTGGACTTTTTAGGCATAGATGCATGCTGGATAGCGGTCTATGTACTTTGTCGTAATGCCCAATTAAATCTCACAATACTCTTCATGTCATGTATGTGCATTGTCATGCCCTCTCTATTTTTCAATTGCCCAACTGTAATTTGTTTACCCAATATGCTATTTCTTATGGGAGAGACACCTCTAGTGAACTGTGGACCCCGGTCCATTCTTTTACATCGAATACAATCTACTGCAATACTGTTTCTACTGTTCTCTGCAAACAATCATCATCCACACTATACATCTAATCCTTTGTTACAGCAAGCCGGTGAGATTGACAACCTCACTGTTTCGTTGGGACAAAGTACTTTGGTTGTGTTGTGCAGGTTCCACGTTGGCGCCGGAATCCCTGGTGTTGCGCCGCACTACACTCCGTCACCAACAACCTTCGACGTGCTTCTTGACTCCTACTGGTTCGATTAAACCTTGGTTTCTTACTGAGGGAAAACTTGCTGCTATACGACATCATACCTTCCTCTTGGGGTTCCCAACGGACGAGTGCTTTACCGTCACAAGGAAGCTACTACGCCCACGTCAACTACGCGCTAGCAAAGGCTTAGGTATGAGGATCACATGTTTTCACGGAGTGTTAATGCTTTGCTCCGGTGCTCTATTAAAAGGAGTACCTTAATTTCCAGTAGATTCCCTAGAGGCCCGGCTGCCACCGGCTGGTAGGACAAAAGATGTTGTACAAGTTTCTCATCGCGAGCACGTATGACTATATATGGAAAACATGCCTACATAATTAATAATCTTGATGTTCTGTCTTAATGCTATTTCAATCCTATCAATTGCCCAACTGTAATTTGTTCACCCAACATTTGTTATTGGAGAGTTACCACTAGTGAAGATAGCTGGGAACCCCGGTCCAACTTTCATCATCATATACTTGTTCTACATGTCATTGGAAGTAGTATCAACTATTTTCTGGTGCCATTACCTCTGTGTTACTGTTACTGTTACTATTGCTCTCATATCACTGCTACTTTCACATCACCCTTGTTACTAGTGCTTTTCCAGGTGCAGCTGAATTGACAACTCAGTTGTTAAGGCTTATAAGTATTCTTTACCTCCCCTTGTGTCGAATCAATAAATTTGGGTTTTACTTCCCTCGAAGACTGTTGCGATCCCCTATACTTGTGGGTTATAAGTGATCCTGCGGACAGAGAGCAAGTCAATACCACGAAATTGTAAAAAGAGCAATTACAATCGAAATAAAAGTATAACTTGAAGAAAAACTCTTATAGCTGGAAGCGCATGGACACCACTAAATGGTTCCACACGACAGGAGGAAGGAACTTCACTTTTCTTGGTCAAAGAGGTGATGCGGCGTACTAGCTTTTCCAAATCCTTCAGAGGAAGGTCTTCGAAAACTCTATCAGCATCTTCAGCACCCGAATATAACCACTGGGGATTCTTGCGAGCCTGAAGAGGTTGGACTCGAATCCGCAGAAAGTGGGCAATGATCTACACAACCGACAACTCTTTGTCTGTAGTATTTTGCAGCTCCTGGATATGAGCAATTAGAGACTTGGTGGCCTCTATTTCTTCTGATGTAGCTTCTGCATCCCAGGATTTGCGCGTTTGAATGTCCTCTGAAAAATTGAAAGGAGCAAGGTCATACTCTTGAGCGTCCGAAGATTCATCCTTAACATAGAGCCACTTCTTGCGCCAGCCTTGGACAGAGTCGACGAGCTTTACGTTAAAATAGCTGGCTTCAGGGCGCACGCAAATACAGACACCACCTACATTGTAGATGGTGCTCCTCGAATTGTTGCGGTGAAGATAGAAAAATGCGTTTCCATATGCCCAGTGGGGGTGGATACCCAGGAAGCATTCGCACAAGGTAATGAAGATGGATATATGGAGGAGAGAATCAGGGGTCAGCTGATGGACCTAGATCTCGTAGATAAAGAGCAGACCACGGAGAAATTCATGGACATGAATGGATAATCCGCGGAGGAGGAAGTCAACGAAACTTACCCGAAAACCTGCAGGAGGGTGAGGAGTACTTTCATCCCCTGGCATCCACATCGTCTCCTAGTTGAATAGGCCCAGGCTTTTGAGCATGCGGTGGTCCTGTGCTGAGATCTTGGATCTCTCCCATCCGGAGATCCTCTCCTTTTCCATGCACTTGCTGGTACCGGGAGCTATGTGCTTGGTGAGTTTGGTTTGGGGAGGCATGGCATTGAAGCAGAGGAGGAAGAAGAAGCTAGGCGTAGGTAGTGCTCGAGGAAGAAGAAACGTAGGGCAATGGCAGGAGTGGATGCAGTGTGTGGCGCAGAAGGGGAAAAACGACGCTAGTGGACAAACTTTATAACCTGGAGGATGATGTAGCTTGGCCGTTGGATAATAAGGGCAGAACGGGAACCTTACACGTGGACGTGCAGTAAAAAGTTTTTTACGGATGGAGGAAGTTACTGGGACAGTGCCGGAAGTACCGGAGGACGTGTGCACCCCAATTGCGCAACATGAGCACGACAGCAAAATTGGACCCACAAGAACAATGGTCCACAGAGATCGTGATTTCCTGAGGTGGTTTTACGTGGCCTTCGTCAGCACCAACGTGATGATAATATAAATTTTCGAGTTAATGGAGCAATATATCGTGAGAAATAAACTTCGGGAGCTTATGCCCATATGCAAGCACCTGTTCATATGCTCGGGGGCTACTCTTATCAGAAGTATTGAAAAATATTTCTGATAAGACAATGTGATGACGATAAAATATAGAGTTGGTTAAATAATAGAAGTTGAGCCTACAACCAAGTTCAAATACTCGGCTGTAGCCTCGGGGGCTACTCCCATCGGGAGCGCTGGTCGCGCACCTGATGAAATATAGAAGTGCAAGGAGAGGATTAAAATGAAGGAATGGTCGATTGACAAAAGTTGAGCCTACAACCAAGTGCAAAAACTCGGCTGTAGCCTCGGGGGCTACTCCCATCGGGAGCACTGGTCACGCACCCGATGAAATATAGAAAGGAAAAACAAAGAGACAAATGACAAGACAATATAGAGTTGCAATCGAAGAAATTTTTACGTACATCTTCGAGTTATACATAACTCGTCATGTACTCCCATCGGGAGGTCAAGATATTATTCAATATAAATATGTCAACTCGACAAAAAGAGGAATTCCATCAGCCGTACAAAGGTATTCGACAATATATTCTCAAAGCGCGTCCGCCGCGATAAAAGTCTGAATGACGTGACTCGGAAAAAAAGAGTTTGCGAAGGTAAGACCCCAGGATTTGTCCTATGTGGCATGGTATCGCACACGAATGCGCTCTTCCAGTTTATCCATATCAACAGATGTGAACAAAAATCCAGACGCACGCGTTGGGTACTCGATAAAATAAGCTGGAATTTGATTTACGATAAGTCCTGAAGCGGCACGTGTCGAATTACACCAGTATTCCAGGTTCGAGTCCAGGGACTTGAGCTTGAAGTAGGTTTATGCGGATTTTCCACGAGAGCAATTAACTGGTACCTGATCCGTCAGATGAACCGGTCTCATATACCATTATCCCTGTACAAAATAGATATCGAGCAAAACTTGAATATGATTTGAAAGTTTTCTTAAACAGATGTATGATGGAGATTTTACTCGGCTCTATGATTCAAGCAAAATCTTGGGGGCTACTGACATAGGCATACCTGTCAGGCATGTCGAATAAGTACCCTTGGTATATGGAAATACGGGAAGCCCATGGACTCGAAGCTTTGAAGCCCCGGAAGGTTGCAGGCTTTCCGGTTAGGAAAATAGAGTTGTAATAGGAAACTTGTATCAATCTACGAAAGGCCCAACATGGCCCGACAATTTGTAACTTGTATGATATGAAAGAGCCTCGGCTTCACCTCCTATGTAAAGGGGAAGTCGAGGTAGAAAGAAGGGATCGAATCATTGTAACCCTAACCACCGTAATATTGAGTTGAGCACCTTTGTTCGGCTGAATCTTCGAGATCTACTTGCCCTCTACTCTTACGAAACCCTAAGTCTACAATCCGTAGGCATTGATAAGTCCCTTGTCACCTAGTAAAAAGGCTAAGGTAACTAAATCTCCTATTGTTTCCAAATGAATGGCATGTTTAAGAGTAGCAGAGGTCTAAAGGACTTGGCTAAGCCCTTACACATCGCTGATAGTATTAGGGAACATGTTTTAGATTTTGTTGCCATCTCTGAGATGGGCAAGCGGAATTACTCAACAAGTTTTCTAAATCGCCTTTCATGTGGGTAAGACTTTGCTTGGGTATCCCGCCCACCTCGAGGGTGTTTGGGTGGCCTACTAGTTGGGGTCCGAACTCCGACTATGGAGATTCTAGATAATTCTGGAGGTGATTTTCATATAAAACTTCACACCCGGAATAAATCTGATAACTTCATATGGAGTTTGGTTTCTGTGTATGGGGCTTCCCAGGATGTCGCTAAACCTGCTTGCCTTCGTGAGATGGTTAATCTAGCAAAAGATAATCCATACCCTATCATCATTGAGGGTATTTTAATTTGCTAAGATACCCTCAGGAGAAGAGCAGGGGCAGGTTCGATACCCATTGGCATTTCTTATTCAATGATGTCATTGATAGCTTGGATTTAAGGGAGGTTTCAATGGTTGGGAAATTATTTACTTGGGATAATAGTCTCCATAGCCTACTTACGAGAAAACTGACAAGGTACTGATAGACTTAGATTGGGAAATTAAGTTCCTTCTAGTCTCGGTACGAGTCCTGCCTCGCATAGAGGCTTTGTCGGACCATTCTTCTATTTTATTTACAACCGGGACACCTTCTTCACAGCGTAGAGTCCATTTAAATTTGAACTTGGATGGCTATAAAGGGAGGGTTTCAGGGCTATGATTAAATTTATATGGGACCGGTTGCTGGGAACACCCCAGTCCAAAGATAGAATAGTAGGCTACGCGCTACGCATAGATACCTTGGGGTGTGGTCTTAGAACATGATCGGGAAGCTCAAAAAAGAGAAACTCAGCCTATCATCAAAAATAGATGATCTAGAGGCACTTGCCGAGGTACGACCATTGACAACGCATGAGATTGAAATTAAAAGTCAATACAACGCAATGTTAGCTAGTCTACTACGGGAAGAGGAACTCAAGTGGTACCAAAGATCTAAGGCCCAATTTGTGTTGGAATGAGATTCGAATACAAGATACATTCATAGTTTGGCTAATTGTAGACACATAAAGAAACTCATTCATTCTCTAGTCCAGGAAGAGGGCTTGATTGAAGGTCATGAGTAACTCAAGTCCTAGATTACTCCGTATTATAAAGGCCTGTTTGGCACCCCTCTGATATATCTATGGATGAGTCCAGGATTGATGATATATCTCAAGTGTCTGCAGAAGAAAATGCCATTCCGACCTCTCCTGATTCAGAGGAAGAGATAAGGAAAGCGGTTTTCCAAATGGAACATAATAAGGCGCCAGGCCCGGATGGCTTTCCAGCTGAGTTTTATCAGACCATCTGGGACATAATTAAAGTAGATTTATTGGAATTGTTTGGTGAACTCCATAAGGAGCAACTTGAGCTTTTATGTATCAATTTTTGTGGACTCATACTTTTACCGAAAGTGGTTGATGCAGAACGGATCCAACAATACAGACCAATTTGTCTTCTTAATGTTTGCTTTAATTTTTTTTACCAAAGTAGCGACTATTAGACTAAATTCAGTGGCTGACCATGTGGTGCTTCCAACCCAAACTCTTTTATGCAAGGTCGATACATCCTAGATGGTGTTGGCACTTTACATGAAATAATTCATGAGATGCACCGAAAAAGTTGAATGGGGTAATGCTCAAAATCGACTTAGAAAAAGCCTACGATAAGGTAAGTGATCTTTTCTTCAATAGACACTCAGGATGAAAGGTTTTTCCGAAGAGTGGCGTGCTCTAATTAATAACTTTTTTTTTGGAAGGAAGTGTTTCCATAAAAGTCAATGATGACATTGGTAGATATTTCCAAACAAAAAAAGGTTTTAGGCAAGGCGATCCACTATCCCCAATGTTGTTAAACATTGTCGCGGATAAGCTTGCTATTATAATTGAGTGGCCTAAAGTTGATGGTCAGATTGAAGGGGTAGTTCCTCATTTGGTTGATGGGGTTTATCTATCCTTCAATACGCCGATGACACATTTCTATTTATGGATCATGACTTGGACAAAGCAAAAAAATGTGAAGTTAATTCTCTCAGCGTTCGAGCAGTTGTCAGGTCTTAAGATTAATTTCCATAAAAGTGAATTGTTCTTTCAGTGAAGCCAAAGACGGTGCCAACCTATATGCCGAGTTATTCGGATGTGGGCTTGGGAGTTTTGCAATTAGCTATCAAGGCATTTCGATCCATTATCGGAGGCTCGCATTAGCTAAATGGACGATTGTTGAGGAAAGATTGCAAAAACACATGAGTAGTTGGAAAGGAAAGTTATTATCCCTCGGGGGAAAATTAGTTCTCATAAATTCATTACTTGCAAATATGGTATTGTATATGATATCTTTCTTCCAGTTGCCCAAAGGAGTTTTGCATAGATTGGATTATTTCTGATCAAGATTCTTCTGGCAGGGGAAAATGAGAAGACAAAATATCGGTTGACGAAATGGAGTGTTGTTTGCTGTTCAAAAGATCAAAGTGGACTAGGAGTTCATGATCTTGAAGTTAAAAACAGGGCATTGCTAGGAAAATGGTTAGCCAGGTTGTTAACTTAGGATGGCCGATGGTAGAAACTAGGGTTTTCTGTTCTCGTGCCCCTGGTTCGTTAGTTGTGCTCAGTTTTCCCTAGCCTCTTAACTTTTACTCAGTTTTCCCCTCCCTCTAGTTTGAAACCCCTCGTAGACTCTCGGACGGGAGGGTTGCCATCAGGTCAGAGGCCTTACCGTTACCGTTAATCTGACGGGTGGGGCTGCACACAGGGGAGTTCCTCTCTGACCGTCTCGTGCTGACGGGTAGCCATCCATCTGTCGCTGATGCATGGGCCGTTTTATTTCCTGATTGTATACGCGGTGCTACCAATGACAAATGGGGCCGCTCTATAGGGCTGCCGCAGCCAATGAGCAGTGGGGTCATCAATTTTTCAGGAAAAGACATATATTGCCGCTCTGTGGGGCTGCCGCAGCAATGAGCAGTGGGGTCGTCTATTTTTCAGGAAAAGACATATATTGCCGCTCTGTGGGGCTGCCGCAGCCAATGACCAGTGGGGTCGTCTATTTATTTAGAGAAAATCATATATTGCCGCTCTGTGGGGCCTCCGCAGCCAATGACCACTGGGGTCGTCTATTTATTTAGAGAATATCTTATAGAGCCGCTCTGTGGCGCCGCCTCAGCCAATGGCAGGTGACTATTTTCGCATCTTAATCTAAAGTGAATCTTATGCTAAACATGGTGCATCCCGACGGTGACCTAGCAGTGGCGGCGAGCATAGCCGTTCTGACCATGCCGATATCGGCATCAGCATCGTTTGGAGGCTGTGGTGCTCGAATCATGGTGGAAATTGCGATATTATTTTTTACATGCATAATATATAGAAAATAGCTAGATCTCTAAATCGATGCATATGAAGCTACATATATATTCTTGGTCATAATCCCCTTATCTAAAGGGGATGGATGCATGGCTTCACGTCGTCGTCGCATTCATCGTCAGTATCTTCGTCGTCCGAGTAGTAGTACTTCCTGCACATTGTTCCATCGAACACCTTCACTGTGAGCACATCATCGCCTTCATATTTGAAGTGTACGAAGCAGCCGAAATCCACACCGTGCGCGATGGCGAAATTCTCCCATCCCTTGTTGAGGTACATCCGGCCTTGTCCGTCAAATAGGACCTCCACGGTCCAGAGACGAGGACCGCAGTCAGCTGCTTGCAGATACACCTTAGCTGGTTCCTGGCCGTCAAGATAGTCCGCAAACATTTTTGGGAGTGCCTACAAAGAGATCGAGCGTCGATCATTTCAAATTAAAGGTTTTTTAGAACATGCCCATAATTAATCACATGCAACATATATGTGGGAATGCGTATGTACCTTCTTGACCAAAGGGTCTTCATAGACGACGATGAAGAACTCCTCTATGATCAATGGCAGTGTTGACGGCGGTGGTGGCAATGATGATGATCCACCACCCCGGCCGCCCCTTCCCCTTCCCCTTCCTCTTCCGGTCGGCGTCTGACGTGGAAATACCTCGGCAATGCCTACGTATTGTAGACTAGGGTTTCGGGAGAGAGCGACGATGGAGATTCTGGGGTCGAGATTAGGCACACGATGTACCCAGCTTCGGGTCCCCTCGATGGAGGATCCCTACGTGCTGCTAGCAATCCAGTATATGATCATATGTATGTTTACAGGGTGCCGCCATAGGCGGAGCTATGCTGTCTATATGTTGGTCCCCTTATTTCGGGTGCCCTGGCTAGCTTTATATATGCAACCAGCCTAGGGTTTTACAAGAGTCCTAGTCGACTACTTCTTCGGGTTGTCTTGTTGGGCCTTCTCCATATTTGGTCTTCTCCATATTGGGCCGAGCCAGGTATACTAATAATGGGTACCCGAAGGGTATGCCCACGTCAGTAGCCCCCGAGTTTATAGGGAAGTCGAAGACTTGCGTAGAAACTCCAAGCATAACCATCTCCGAAGTTGAAGAAATACAAGGCGAGGTCCATGTCGAAGATCATGTGTAGCATAGATGATGTCGACGATTTTCGAAGTTATTTTTCTATCGGGTGCGCGCCAGCGCTCCCGATGGGAGTAGCCCCCGAGTCTATGGACAAGTGCTTGCACTTGGGCATAGACTCAAGTTGTACTACTCGATGAAGAACTTTAACTATATTTCTGGAAAACTCGAGGAAATCCATGTGCTCCCGATGGGAGTAGGCTCCACTCGAGTCGTAGAATCGAGTTGAGTCTACAAACCTTGATTGTCGTATATGCTGTCGAAGTTATTTTCTATCGGGCGCGTGACCTGCGCTCCCGATGGGAGTAGCCCCCGAGGCTACAGCCAAGTGTTTGCACTTGGGTGTAGGCTCAACTTACTTTTATATCGACTCCACAATTTTTACTCTTTCTTGTATCTTATCGGAAGGGTAAACAATACCCTCGATAAGAGTAGCCCCCGAGCCTATGGGCAGGTGCTTGCACCTAGGCATAGGCTCAAGTTGTACTACTCGATAAAAAACTTGGCGCAACCCCTCTTTTTATCGAATCCAGGCCGTTGCTATTTTTATTTGACATCGATATCTATATTGTACAGGGATAATGGTAGTTGGGGCTAGTTCATCTGACGGATCAGGTACTAGTTAACTGCTCTAGTGGCAATCCGCAAAAACCTACTTCAAGATCACGTCCCTGGACATGATCTCGGGATACTGGTGTTAACTCGACAGGTGCCGCTTAAGGTCTTACCATCTGTCGAGCCCCAGTCATATTTTATCGGGTACCTAACGCGTCCGTTAGGATTTTTCTTCGTATCTGTTGATACGGATAAAAGTAGCAAACCGACGTCAGAGACGGTGCCACGCCGCTCAGAACGGATCTGGGGTCTTACCTTCGCAGAGTTTTGCGGCATTCAGAGATTATTCGCGACTTTTAGCGCTCTGAGAATATATTGTCGAGTGCCTTGTTCGGCTGATGCAATGACCCATTTTGCGGGTTCTTCTATATTTTTCGCGGGCGTGATGAGACAACCAAATATATTGGGTTCTTCTATATTGTCGGGTACATCACCGATGCTCTTGCTCGGAACAAATGACGAGTCAATGGACCCGAAGATTTGTCTATCCTCTTTTTTTTGATTTTTTTTTGGTTCCTCCTTGATGATAATTTCGTCGAGTTCCTCCTTCAGGAAAATATTTCGTCGGTTCCTTCTTAATTCTTTGGGTCCTCCCTGAGGATAATTCTTCGGGTCCTTCTGAGGACAATTCTTCGGGCCCTTCCTGAGGACAATTCTTCGGGTTCTCCCTGAGGACAATTCTTCGGGTTATCCTTGAGGATAATTCTTTGGGACCTTCTTGAGGAAAATTCTTCGGGTCCTGTTCTTTTTTGAAGATAATTTCGTCGAGTTCTCCCTTTGGACAATTTCGTCGGGTTCTCTCTTGTAGACAATTTCGTCGGCTTTCTCCTGCATAAATAAACAAACTTTTTCTATCTTTCCCTTGTCTCTCTTTTTCGCATGCAGTATCAGATGCTCAGATTCGATGATATGTAAAGTGAATATATGCCGCGCAGCCCCCGAGTGTCGGGTGCGACAAAAGGAAACGATAATCAACTTTTTGCAAAATAAAAGAACACTTAGCTTTTTGGACATGACGAAGTCGATGCGTGATGAAGTCTTCTAGTGTAGATAAGAAATCTAGCCAAAGTAGAAACCACCAAATAGCAAAAGTGGATGCCGCGAAATTGTTGATGAAGAAATAGCCGAACCCCCGAGCGTTGATGAGGTGATGTCATGATTGTTGTGTCGCAGTCGTGACCCGAGATGAAATCGTTGTCGAGCCCCTGAGCGTTAGGCGTGATGTCGAAATAAGTTGATGGAGTCGCGGCATTATATAAGGTGACGCCATTTAAGATGAAGCCATAGACAATAATATATGAAGATGAATCCCAGATGAAGTATTTGAGATGAGTCCATATTGAGGATTACGCCATTAAATATAAAGTATATATTGAAGATAAATCCATCGATATCATAGAGGATGAATCCATTGACCCGAAGAATCCAGTAATACCCATAGAAGATGAATTCGCTGATATCAGAGATGATGAATCCATTGATTCGAAGAAAATAGTTCCAGTAATAATCATAGGAGATTAATCCATTGAACCGAAGAATCCATTAATATAAAAGATGAATCCGCCGAAGAAAATAAATCCATTAATAATCTTCGCTGAAAAATCCAGTGACCCGAAACACCTCGGGTAATGTTGTATAAGAGTAAGCCAGTAATATTCATATAGATGAATCTTATAAGATGAATCCGATGAAAAAGAATCCAATAATATAGAAGATGAATCCATTGATCCGAAGAAAATAATTCCATTGAGCCGAAAATAAATCCACTTAGCCGAAGTAGATATATCTAGAGACGAAGAAAATAATTTCACCAGGTAATCGAGTGTATTTGTGGTAACAAAGTAATGACAAAGCCCTCAGTGTTGAGTGTATTTGCTATAATATTGTAATGGCAAAGCCCCCGAGTATTTGGGTATGGTGAAAGTAAACAATAATTGACTATTGGAAGATGAACACTTAGCTTTATTGTTGGATGCGGGAGGTCGAGGTGGAAGTAGGTCGTCCGGAAGATGGAGTCAACGAAGCGGATGTACTTGATGCAGCGGAGCCGTGCGGCGTTTAGCCGAAAATATTTGATACGGTGGAAGTAGTCGGCATGGAGGAGAGAATCGTCGAGTTCGCGGTGTGCGAGCCCCCGAGCATGCGACTGTACGCGGCGAAGTCGTCGAAACTTGTTCCGATCTGTAGTTATATTACGGCGCAAAAAAAACTGTGCGCAAATAATAGTACAAATCAAAGAAAATATTTTGCGGAAATAAACTTTACGAATAATAATTAACTGGAAATATAGCACCTGATAGCCTTTGCGTCGGATGGCAAATTCGCGACGCCGAGTATACGCAGTCACGGTTATTATGAAGTCGACAAGATATTCTTCTCGCCATGTATGCGCGGCCTGTGAATACATGATCCTGTTTGCCTTCTCTTTCTCTCCTTTTGTTTTGCTTGCATTAAACACCTCCTAGGGACTTGGCCCATCACGATTTCCTCTCTGATCACTTGTACATTTTCTTGCATGATGCGCATCCGACAAAGCTAATGGCCCAGCGAATCGTAGCAGCCAAAATTTGCTCCAAAGTCTTGCACGGTAGACGGATCTTACGATGATTGGGCAAACGAAAAACTTACGCCGCGCCTGATAGATGTTCAACAGCTGGATTCCTGATAGCGGTTTTTTTTTGAGATGCGGTCTGCCTGCCGCCATCGTGATCTTCGCAATCAATTTGGTGATGATCAAGCGTATCATCATGGAGCATCCCGCGTGTGTTTCTTCTTCGTGTTTTTCAACTCGTTGATGTTGTTGATGATGAACTCGACGGATCCCGCCCGGATGACAAAATCCAGTCGTCGCGATTTCCCCACAGACGGCGCCAATTGACGTGGAAATACCTCGGCAATGCCTACGTATTGTAGACTAGGGTTTCGGGAGAGAGCGACGATGGAGATTCCGGGGTCGAGATTAGGCACACGACGTACCCAGCTTCGGGTCCCCTCGGTGGAGGATCCCTACGTGCTGCTAGCAATCCAGTATATGATCATATGTATGTTTACAGGGTGCCGACATAGGCGGAGCTATGCTGTCTATATGTTGGTCCCCTTATTTCGGGTGCCCTGGCTAGCTTTATATATGCAACCAGCCTAGGGTTTTACAAGAGTCCTAGTCGACTACTTCTTCGGGTTGTCTTGTTGGGCCTTCTCCATATTTGGTCTTCTCCATATTGGGCCGAGCCAGGTATACTAATAATGGGTACCCGAAGGGTATGCCCACGTCAGCGTCCGAGACGTGGAAGCCATGACAATGGATAAAGTTTATGTGCACGAAGAAGAGAGAGGCAGAACCTATTGACACATGGGATGGCCGTTGTGGGTGTTTATAAGGGAGAGATGACCGTTGTAGGGGTTTACACAATAAATTAAGGAGGAGGTGACCGTTGCGGGGTTTACACAATAAATTAAGGAGGAGATGACCGTTGTGGGCGTATATATCTCAACAAAAAAGTAATGCGGACTATCTTGACGGAAATGGAACTTCGTGATATAGTTTATCATTTTGCCGTGAAAAGTAATGCCTAAAAATGGTAATTCGTGATAGTTTATCATTTTACCGTAATGGATACAAGAAATCGGTGATTGTTTATCATTTTTAGCGTGACTTTTAATTGACTCGGATTCAGTACAACTTTATACTAAATTTGAGTCAATTAAATAAGACCGGAGGGATGGCTACAAGAAATAGGTGATGGTTTATCATTTTTTGCATGGAAAGTAATGGCTACAAGAAATGGGTGATGGTTTATCATTTTTTGCGTGAAAAGTAATGGCTACAACAAATGGGTGATGATTTATCATTTTTGCGTGAAAAGTATTGGCTACAACAAATCGGTGATGGTTTATCATTTTTTGCGTGAAAAGTAATGGCTACAAGAAATAGGTGATGGTTTATCATTTTTTGCGTGAAAAGTAATGGCTACAACAAATCGTTGATGGTTTATCATTTTTTGTGTGAAAAGTAATGGCTACAACAAATCGGTGATGGTTTATCATTTTTTGCGTAAAAAGTAATGGCTACAACAAATTGGTGATGGTTTATCATTTTTTGCGTGAAAAATAATGCGTAAAAGAGTTTATAATTTAGCTCGTGAAAAATAATGCAGAAAACCAAACTTTAGCGTACTGGGTAACCACCCTTTAGCATACATAGAGGGTGGAAGCTAACCGACGATAGAGAGAGAGGGTGGTGGCCCCGACCAGAGAGAGAGATAAGGGTTATCCTGCCCGTTAGATCATACGATCAACGGTCGGTGGGCACAATCCATGTGACATGGGCTAGACCAATCAGGGCAATGTTGGGTGTCTGTGAGAATTTGTGAAGGGAGAGGGAAAAACTGAGTAGTATCAAGAATCCAAGGGCAAGTGAGTAGTAAACAGACTAAGGGATTCAAATATGATATTTAAAAAATGGAAAATGCGTGTTTTGTACAATGAAACCCATATTGGCCTACCTCAAACTATTTGCAATACAAATATACATGAGTGTGAAAATTATGGCCTCATTCACACAAAGTATGTTTTGGGGAAAACTGTTTTGGGTAGGGCTTATTGTGGAAAACCATGTACCTTCATAGCTACTAGGTGATTTGAGAAGTGGCAATTTATGGTAAAACTTGATTTATCTATGATTGTTATGGTTCCCAACATGGCAGGTCACGTAAGAAGACTCCATGAGTAAGTGTCACTCTTTTTTGGAATTTCTTGCACACTAAATGACTCATTTAACTAGTTAATCCCATTTGTTGACTCTCTGTTGACCAGCCACTTGAGGGTAAAACTGAGTATATTGCACTAGCCAATATTAGCACTCAAGGGGAAAACTGAGCACTCAAAAAATGCTAGTATATGACTCAAGGGTATACCTGAGTATATCTAAATTTCTAGGGTTAGACTGGAGAACGCGTGTCACGGTGCAGAAGTGGAAGACGTGCAATTGTTGACGCGTGTCGCGGTGCAGACGCGCAATAGTGGACGAGTAGCACGCGGGTCGCATTTAGGACGCGTAAGCCCCTCTCTCCCTCCCTCTGCACACAGTACGTCTCATTCTCGCTCACGCACGAAACCACGCCTCTCACATTCCATCAACTTCTCCAAATCGAAGGAAAAAACTCCAACCGCCGTACGCGCGCTTCCCTGCCGGCGATGGAGAAGAATAATGCTCCGGCGGCCATCGCCTCCGAGCCCGTCGCATCCAAGGCTGTCGCCGCCGAGCCCGTCGCCTCCGAGGGCGGCGCGTCCAAGCGCGGCGCCTCCGTGAACTGGGCCACTCTCATGGCTGACGAACCATTTCACAAGATCGGCGAATTCTTACTGGAGAACAAGGAGTACGTGGACACCTACTCTGCTATGAGACAAGTCTGTAGAAATTGGCGCTCAGGTTTACCTGAGCCCAACGTGCACCTGCACGAGTGGATCATGGTAGACCACGCCCTTCCACGCGCCGCTGAGTTCACCTTCCTCCAACTCGGCACCTCCCGCTACATCACCATAGATCTATCGGAAGTTCATGCAAGCTTCAAATTCCTCCATATCTATAGGGTTAATCTATTTTTATTTTCAATCGTAAATATCTTAGTGCTGAATGTTATCTTCATCAATATATTTTAGATATTACTTTGTCGGCTTTTGCCGTGGCGTAATCGTGCTTGCCCATAAGAACCAGCCACACATGATACGGCTTCTGAACCCACTCACAAAGAAATCGAACTCTATGTTTGAGGCGCAGATGGCATCTGTTTTTCTGGATTCAGTCGCTATAGTGAAATCCCCGACTATGGTCTTCGTTTCCGCACATTACCCGGAGGGAATTGCTTGGGTCGATGAGAGCACTCCAACTAAGGATATACATGAAGATTGGGGAGAAGGAAGATTTTCAATCGAGCACCATTCTCTGTGTTGCTTAGCCCGTTCAATGGTGAATTGTATGCAATAGTTGTGGAAAATTCCGGGGACGGACAATTAGTGTGCACCAATGTACAGTTGGAGCAGCGCGCGAGCACTGTCGAGATGGAGACACTAATTTCATTTCCAGAACTTGGAAACGACAAGTTCTACCTTGTGAAGTTGGATGGTGATCTGCTGCTTGTGTTGTTGGACAACATGATTTTGGAGGACCAACCATTGGTGTACCGTGTGGACACTCAGAGCCGTTCTCTCCATGCGGTCACTAACATTGGCAGTCATGCCTTCTTCGTGCATTATATCCGGTGTATCTCCATCGACACCAGAGTGCACCCGACACTTCGACATGGCTGCATCTACTACGCGGATTTGGGTTATATCAGAGAGTACTTTCATGATACAAAGGCCTGGGATGAGTGGCCACTACGCGTGGATAGAATAGGAAACTACGGTCTGAGAAATGGACAAAGGCCATACCGTTTGGAGGATGTATTGGCTGCACACTGCAGACGGAAGGAGTTCAATGAATATTTCCTTGGGATAATGCATGAATGGAGCGACAAAGAAATATATGAGGAATTAAGAACAAATTCATTCATCCTGGGGTATCCTAATCTTCATGTTGGCCATACATTGCGTGCGTCTTGTATTTTTTTCCAGCTTAGTTTGTCGTGAATATTAACAACGTTATTGGCTGCTTTTGACAGCTGTATGCAGTTTATATATTATACTTAGCTTTCTAATTATGCTGCTGTGAACTTATCATATATTAGCTTCTATATTTGCTACTAGATTTGCTGCCATATTGGGCAAAAAACGAGGGCCAAAAGGCATAAATAATTGAAGAAAGATAGAAATAGAAGCTTCTCTAGATTTGATACTAGTTTGGTGAAAAAGACAGAGAGAGAAAGAGAGGAAAAGGTGCTCTTAAAAATGCCAATTTGGGCCGAGAGAGACAAAACCCAGCTCTCACGTACAACCAAACACGGTCTCGTCCTGTCCCACGCAGTCCCTTCCTACCAGCCCCACATGACGCAGCCCCACACGTCAGTACGGAACGTTCAACTAAACAGATTCCTTCCGTCCGAGCTCCTTCTGCGGGTTTCATACAAAGTCTTGGGGAAAACTGAGGAAAAACTAAGGGGCTGGGGGAAACTAAGTACAACTAAGGACTTGAGGGCACGAAAATAGAAATCCCTAGAAACTATTGCGGAAAAAGTATGTGTGCTCAAAAGCATTATCTCAGGTTATTTGAAAACCATGAGATTCACATTTTTGGGCTGGCATTATGGCTACTAAGAAGTACTTTTTCCCATTTGGTTCCTTCTCGATTAGGAATGGGTCTGAGATAAGATTTTGGGAGGATAGGTAATTGGGCACAACTACGCTTCGAGAATAATACCGGCTTTGTACAATATTGTTCGGTATAAGGGTGAAACCTTACATAAGGTGATGGAAACTTCTCCACCATCTATGTCGTTTAGGCATGATCTTATTGGTCCTAGACTAGCTTCATGGACTGAATTGCTACAAATATTAGTTTCAATCCAGTTGGGTCAGGGAGTCGATGAATTCCGGTGGAGTCTTACCAAAAATGGAAAATTCTCAGTCAGATCCATGTACAAATTTTTAATTATACCTAGCCAACCGGTTGTTAATAATAAATCCATTTGGAAGATGAAGATACCTCTGAAACCAAAGATCTTTGCTTGGTATCTTCATCGGATGTAACGGCCCCGGGTAGTACCCCTACTAGATTCGCTTGTTCTCTTTTCATTTATGCATCATCATGCATCATGCATCATATAATCCACAAGAATTTATCAAACGGAAATTATTTTGAATAAAAACTATTTCGTTTTCCTCTCATATGGGTTAATAAAACCCTCCTCCATCCTTTCATTTAACAAAACCCGAAAACCCAATCTTTCAAACAAATAAAATTATTATTTTAAACTATTTTGTTTACTCCCGGTTATCTCTCTGTTTGAATTTAGACTGTGTTTGAATTTGAACTTTGTTGAAAATAGTTTTCAAATCAGATAAGTAAAAGAATTTTAAAACAAAATTAAAATCCTTCCCCTTTCTCCCTGGCAGCCCACCTCCTTCCCCGGCGGCCCAGACCTTGCCCTCTCGCTCTTTCCTTTTCCACAGCCCAGCACCGGCCCGCTCCTCTCTTGCCCAACCTCTCTCGTTTTGGCCCGTACCCCTTCGCCACGATCTTCTCCGCTTTTCCTTCATGTCGTCTTCTCCAGGTAGGAGCACACGAGAGGCGTGCTCCATCTCTGTGACCACCGCACCACCCTCCTCCATGTGAGCCTCCCCTCTCCTTATCTTTCCCCCTGGACCACGCCAATCTCCACCTGCTCCTCCTTATCTCATCCTTCCCCTTTTCTTATTCCTCTCCAAGCCAGGAACGAGAGAGGCAAAACCCCCACAGTACCACCTCCTCCTCGCCGTCAATCCATCGACTCCGGCCTCCCCTCTCCAAGCCGAGGGCACCGGCGGTTGCGCCTCTATGTCCTCGTTCTCTTGGCGTGAGGAATTTTACCAGGAGGCCTTCAATCACCGCCAACATCGATGTTCCCATCACCAAGTCCGGCGGTGAAATCCATCGTCTCCGGCACCGTCAGACCTCGTCCGGCTCTTCTGCGGCCATCTCTGCGTCTCTGGTATTCATTCGCTTCCACTGGATCCCTCCTTCTTACCCCTTCCTTCCTGGTTCGAGTTCCCACCGTGGTGACCGTCATCGATGCCCGCAGGTGCTCGCTGCCGTCGTCACTTTGTTGGTCCCCTGCTTCCCGCGCCGCCAGCTCCTAGTCCAGCGCGTAGAGGCGCATTTTCCTGCGCCCCTCCCTCGCCTCGATTCAACCTCCCCCGTCGAGGTCGTACTCTTCTGTCAACACCGACCGCGAGCACGTCATGGCACCATCGCGCTCTCCTTCTCTAATGCGTCGCCGTCGACCTCCCCGGGCTCGCCCCCTTCAACGACAAACCCTGGGTGAGCCACCGTCCCCGTCCCCTTCCCCTTCTTCTTTTGCCGTCGCGCGCCACCAGAGCATGCTCACCGTCGCCGTCCCTTTCCACCGCACGCGGCTGACCTCTTCCTTTTCCATCAGTTTCGTCAGACAGACAACAGCAGCAGATGGTTGCCACGTTGGCGCCACGCTGGCGTCGCGGGCCCCATCCGTCATCCTCTGGGTCTAGGAACCCCTCCGGTGAGAATCTCCACCAGATCCATATATGGATGCTTTTGCATCCAGGCCCCTCCCAATCTTCTGTAAACAACCCAGCGTCCCTGCCCTCACCAGTTTTAGCCGTAACCCCCTGATACGTCTCCGACGTATCGATAATTTCTTATGTTCCATGCCACATTATTGATGTTATCTACATGTTTTATGCACACTTTATGTCATATTCGTGCATTTTCTGGAACTAACCTATTAACAAGATGCCGAAGTGCCGATTCTTGTTTCTGCTGTTTTTGGTTTCAGAAATCCTAGTAACGAAATATTCTCGGAATTGGACGAAATCAACGCCCAGGGTCCTATTTTTCCACGAAGCTTCCAGAAGTCCGAAGGAGAGACGAAGTGGGGCCACAGGGTGCCCAAACCCTAGGGCGGCGCGGCCCACCCCCTGGCCGCGCCGGCCTATGGTATGGGGCCCCTGTGCCCCCTCCTGACCTGCCCTTCCGCCTACTTAAAGCCTCCGTGATGAAACCCCCAGTACCGAGAGCCACGATACGAGAAAACATACTGAGACGCCGCCGCCGCCGATCCCATCTCGGGGGATCCAGGAGATCGCCTCCGGCACCCTGCCGGAGAGGGGAATCATCTCCCGGAGGACTCTACACCGCCATGGTCGCCTCCGGAGTGATGAGTGAGTAGTCTACCCCTGGACTATGGGTCCATAGCAGTAGCTAGATGGTTGTCTTCTCCCCATTGTGCTATCATTGTTGGATCTTGTGAGCTGCCTAACATGATCAAGATCATCTATCTGTAATTCTATATGTTGCGTTTGTTGGGATCCGATGAATAGAGAATACTTGTTATGTTGATTATCAAAGTTATATCTACGTGTTGTTTATGATCTTGCATGCTTTCCGTTACTAGTAGATGCTCTGGCCAAGTAGATGCTTGTAACTCCAAGAGGGAGTACTTATGCTCGATAGTGGGTTCATGCCTGCATTGACACAGGACAAAGGATGAAAGTTCTAAGGTTGTGTTGTGCTGTTGCCACTAGGGATAAAACATTGATGCTATGTCTAAGGATGTAGTTGTTGATTACATTACGCACCATACTTAATGCAATTGTCTGTTGCTTTGCAACTTAATACTGGAAGGGGTTCGGATGATAACCTGAAGGTGGACTTTTTAGGCATAGATGCAGTTGGATGGCGGTCTATGTACTTTGTCGTAATGCCCAATTAAATCTCACTATAATCATCATGATATGTATGTGCATGGTCATGCTCTCTTTATTTGTCAATTGCCCAACTGTAATTTGTTCACCCAACATGCTGTTCGTCTTATGGGAGAGACACCTCTAGTGAACTGTGGACCCCGGTCCAATTCTCTTTCATCGAAATACAATCTACTGCAATACTTGTTCTACTGTTTTCTGCAAACAATCATCTTCCACACAATACGGTTAACCCTTTGTTACAGCAAGCCGGTGAGATTGACAACCTCACTGTTTCGTTGGGGCAAAGTACTTTGGTTGTGTTGTGCAGGTTCCACGTTGGCGCCGGAATCTCTGGTGTTGCGCCGCACTACATCCCGCCGCCATCAACCTTCAACGTGCTTCTTGGCTCCTACTGGTTCGATAAACCTTGGTTTCTTACTGAGGGAAAACCTGCTGCTATACGACATCATACCTTCCTCTTGGGGTTCCCAACGAACGTGTGAGTTACACGCCATCAAGCAGTTTTTCTGGCGCCGTTGTCGGGGAGATCAAGACACGCTGCAAGGGGAGTCTCCACTTCTCAATCTCTTTACTTTGTTTTTGTCTTGCTTTATTTTATTTACTACTTTGTTTGCTGCACTATATCAAAATACAAAAAAATTAGTTGCTAGTTTTACTTTATTTGCTATCTTGTTTGCTATATCAAAAATACAAAAAAATTAGTTACTTGCATTTACTTTATCTAGTTTGCTTTATTTACTGTTGCTAAAATGGCCAACGCTGAAAATACTAAGTTGTGTGACTTCACAACCACAAATAATAATGATTTCTTATGCACACCTATTGCTCCACCTGCTACTACAGCAGAATTCTTTGAAATTAAACCTGCTTTACTGAATCTTGTTATGCGAGAGCAATTTTCTGGTGTTAGTTCTGATGATGCTGCTGCCCATCTTAATAATTTTGTTGAACTATGTGAAATGCAAAAATATAAAGATGTAGATGGTGATATTATTAAACTAAAATTGTTCCCTTTCTCATTAAGAGGAAGAGCTAAAGATTGGTTGCTATCTCTGCCTAAGAATAGTATTGATTCATGGACTAAATGCAAGGATGCTTTTATTGGTAGATATTATCCCCCTGCTAAAATTATATCTTTGAGGAGTAGCATAATGAATTTTAAACAATTAGATACTGAACATGTTGCTCAAGCTTGGGAAAGAATGAAATCTCTGGTTAAAAATTGTCCAACTCATGGACTGACTACTTGGATGATCATCCAAACCTTCTATGCAGGACTAAATTTTTCTTCGCGGAACCTATTGGATTCAGCTGCTGGAGGTACCTTTATGTCCATCACTCTTGGTGAAGCAACAAAGCTTCTTGATAATATGATGATCAACTACTCTGAATGGCACACGGAAAGAGCTCCCCAAGGTAAGAAGGTAAATTCTGTCGAAGAAACCTCTTCCTTGAGTGATAAGATTGATGCTATTATGTCTATGCTTGTGAATGATAGGACTAATATTGATCCTAATAATGTTCCATTAGCTTCATTGGTTGCACAAGAAGAACATGTTGATGTAAACTTCATTAAAAATAATAATTTCAACAACAATGCTTACCGGAACAATTCTAGTAACAACTATAGGCCATATCCTTATAATAATGGCAACGGCTATGGTAATTCTTATGGGAATTCTTACAACAATAATAGGAGTTCACCCCCTGGACTTGAAGCCATGCTTAAAGAATTTATTAGTACGCAAACTGCTTTTAACAAATCTGTTGAAGAAAAGCTTGGGAAAATTGATATACTTGCTTCTAAAGTCGATAGTCTTGCCGCTGATGTTGATCTTTTGAAATCAAAAGTTTTGCCTAATGAGAATCATCATAATAAGATTGTTACTACAGCAAATGCCATTCAAGTTAGAATTAATGAGAATATAAGATTAATGGCTGAACTGCGTGCTAGGTGGGATAGAGAAGAAAATGAAAAACTAGCTAAAGAGAAGAATATAGCTAAAGTTTGGACTATTACCACCACTAGTAATGCTAATGCTACACATGTTGCTGCACCTCCTACTAATACTAATAAAATAATTGGTGTTAGCAATGTTTCCACTTCTAATGCAAAGCGCGAGAAACTGCCTGAAAATGCTAAAACTGCTGAAACTGCCTGTGATAAAGCTGCTGAAATTTTTTCCAACATTGGGGATGATGATCCCATTGCTTTAGATTATAATGGTTTGAATTTTGATGATTGCCACATCTCTGAAGTTATAAAGTTCTTGCAAAAACTTGCTAAAAGTCCTAATGCTAGTGCTATAAATTTGGCTTTCACGCATCATATTACAAATGCTCTCATAAAAGCTAGAGAAGAGAAATTAGAGCGTGAAGCCTCTATTCCTAGAAAGCTAGAGGATGGTTGGGAGCCCATTATTAATATGAAGGTTAAAGATTTTGATTGTAATGCTTTATGTGATCTTGGTGCAAGTATTTCTGTTATGCCTAAGAAAATTTATGATATGCTTGACTTGCCACCGCTGAAAAACTGTTATTTGGATGTTAATCTTGCTGATCATTCTACAAAGAAACCTTTGGGTAAAGTTGATAATGTTCGCATTACCGTTAACAATAACCTTGTTCCCGTTGATTTTGTTGTCTTGGATATTGAATGCAATGCATCTTGTCCCATTATATTGGGAAGACCTTTTCTTCGAACTGTTGGTGCTATCATTGATATGAAGGAAGGTAATATAAAATATCAATTTCCTCTCAAGAAAGGTATGGAACACTTCCCTAGAAAGAGAATGAATTACCCTTTTGATTCTATTATGAGAACAAATTATGATGTTGACACTTCGTCTCTTGATAATACTTGATACACACTTTCTGCGCCTAGCTGAAAGGCGTTAAAGAAAAGCGCTTATGGGAGACAACCCATGTTTTTACCTACAGTACTTTGTTTTTATCTTGTGTCTTGGAAGTTGTTTACTACTGTAGCAACCTCTCCTTATCTTAGTTTTGTGTTTTGTTGTGCCAAGTTAAGCCGTTGATAGAAAAGTAAGTACTAGATTTGGATTACTGCGCAGTTCCAGATTTCTTTGCTGTCACGAATCTGGGTCCACCTCTCTGTAGGTAACTCAGAAAATTATGCCAATTTACGTGAGTGATCCTCAGATATGTACGCAACTTTCATTCAATTTGAGCATTTTCATTTGAGCAAGTCTGGTGCCATTTTAAAATTCGTCAATACGAACTGTTCTGTTTTGACAGATTCTGCCTTTTATTTCGCATTGCCTCTTTTGCTATGTTGGATGAATTTCTTTGATCCACTAATGTCCAGTAGCATTATGCAATGTCCAGAAGTGTTAAGAATGATTGTGTCACCTCTGAATATGTCAATTTATATTGTGCACTAACCCTCTAATGAGTTGTTTCGAGTTTGGTGTGGAGGAAGTTTTCAAGGATCAAGAGAGGAGTATGATGCAACATGATCAAGGAGAGTGAAAGCTCTAAGCTTGGGGATGCCCCGGTGGTTCACCCCTGCATATATCAAGAAGACTCAAGCGTCTAAGCTTGGGGATGCCCAAGGCATCCCCTTCTTCATCGACAACATTATCAGGTTCCTCCCCTGAAACTATATTTTTATTCCATCACATCTTATGTGCTTTTTCTTGGAGCGTCGGTTTGTTTTTGTTTTTTGTTTTGTTTGAATAAAATGGATCCTAGCATTCACCTTATGGGAGAGAGACACGCTCCGCTGTAGCATATGGACAAGTATGTCCTTGGTTTCTACTCATAGTATTCATGGCGAAGTTTCTCCTTCGTTAAATTGTTATATGGTTGGAATTGGAAAATGATACATGTAGTAATTGCTATAAATGTCTTGGGTAATGTGATACTTGGCAATTGTTGTGCTCATGATTAAGCTCTTGCATCATATGCTTTGCACCCATTAATGAAGAAATACATAGAGCATGCTAAAATCTGGTTTGCATATTTGGTTTCTCTAAGGTCTAGATAATTTCTAGTATTGAGTTTGAACAACAAGGAAGACGATGTAGATTCTTATAATGTTTACAATATGTCTTTTATGTGAGTTTTGCTGCACCAGTTCATCCTTGTGTTTGTTTCAAATAAACCTTGCTAGCCTAAACCTTGTATCGAGAGGGAATACTTCTCATGCATCCAAAATACTTGAGCCAACCACTATGCCATTTGTGTCCACCATACCTACCTACTACATGGTATTTTCCGCCATTCCAAAGTAAATTGCTTGAGTGCTACCTTTAAAATTCCATTCTTCACCTTTGCAATATATAGCTCATGGGATAAATAGCTTAAAAACTATTGTGGTATTGAATATGTAATTATGCACTTTATCTCTTATTAAGTTGCTTGTTGTGCGATAACCATGTTCACTGGGGACGCCATCAACTATTCATTGTTGAATTTCATGTGAGTTGCTATGCATGTCCGTCTTGTCTGAAGTAAGAGAGATCTACCACCTTATGGTTAAGCATGCATATGTTAGAGAAGAACATTGGGCCGCTAACTAAAGCCATGATCCATGGTGGAAGTTTCAGTTTTGGACACATATCCTCAATCTCAAATGAGAAAATTATTAATTGTTGTTACATGCTTATGCATAAAAGAGGAGTCCATTATCTGTTGTCTATGTTGTCCCGGTATGGATGTCTAAGTTGAAGAATAATCAATAGCGAGAAATCCAATGCGAGCTTTCTCCTTAGACCTTTGTACAGGCGGCATAGAGGTACCCCTTTGTGACACTTGGTAAAAACAGTGCATTGTGATGATCAGGTAGTCCAAGCTAATTAGGACAAGGTGCGGGCACTATTGGTACACTATGCATGAGGCTTGCAACTTATAAGATATAATTTACATGATGCATATGCTTTATTACTACCGTTGACAAAATTGTTTCATGTTTTCAAAATCAAAGCTCTAGCACAAATATAGCAATCGATGCTTTTCCTCTATGAGGACCATTCTTTTACTTTCAATGTTGAGTCAGTTCACCTATTTCTCTCCATCTCAAGAAGCAAACACTTGTGTGAACTGTGCATTGATTCCTACATACTTGCATATTGCACTTATTATATTACTCTATGTTGACAATATCCATGAGATATACATGTTACAAGTTGAAAGCAACCGCTGAAACTTCATCTTCCTTTGTGTTGCTTCAATGCCTTTACTTTGAATTATTGCTTTATGAGTTAACTCTTATGCAAGACTTATTGATGCTTGTCTTGAAGTGCTATTCATGAAAAGTCTTTGCTTTATGATTCACTTGTTTACTCATGTCATATACATTGTTTTGATCGCTGCATTCACTACATATGCTTTACAAATAGTATGATCAAGATTATGATGGCATGTCACTCCAGAAATTATCTGTGTTATCGTTTTACCTGCTCGGGACGAGCAGAACTAAGCTTGGGGATGCTGATACGTCTCCGACGTATCGATAATTTCTTATGTTCCATGCCACATTATTGATGTTATCTACATGTTTTATGCACACTTTATGTCATATTCGTGCATTTTCTGGAACTAACCTATTAACAAGATGCCGAAGTGCCAGTTGCTGTTTTCTGCTGTTTTGGTTTCAGAAATCCTAGTAACGAAATATTCTCGGAATTGGACGAAATCAACGCCCAGGGTCCTATTTTTCCACGAAGCTTCCAGAAGTCCGAAGGAGAGACGAAGTGGGGCCACAGGGTGCCCAAACCCTAGGGCGGCGCGGCCCACCCCCTGGCCGCGCCGGCCTATGGTGTGGGGCCCCTGTGCCCCCTCCTGACCTGCCCTTCCGCCTACTTAAAGCCTCCGTGACGAAACCCCCGCATCGAGAGCCACGATACGAGAAAACATGCGAGACGCCGCCGCCGCCGATCCCATCTCGGGGGATCCAGGAGATCGCCTCCGGCACCCTGCCGGAGAGGGGAATCATCTCCCGGAGGACTCTACACCGCC
This sequence comes from Lolium perenne, assembly GCF_019359855.2. Taxonomy (NCBI): domain Eukaryota; kingdom Viridiplantae; phylum Streptophyta; class Magnoliopsida; order Poales; family Poaceae; genus Lolium; species Lolium perenne. The sequence continues at coordinate 215,363,768 of NC_067246.2, read as the reverse complement.
ATGGTCGCCTCCGGAGTGATGAGTGAGTAGTCTACCCCTGGACTATGGGTCCATAGCAGTAGCTAGATGGTTGTCTTCTCCCCATTGTGCTATCATTGTTGGATCTTGTGAGCTGCCTAACATGATCAAGATCATCTATCTGTAATTCTATATGTTGCGTTTGTTGGGATCCGATGAATAGAGAATACTTGTTATGTTGATTATCAAAGTTATATCTACGTGTTGTTTATGATCTTGCATGCTTTCCATTACTAGTAGATGCTCTGGCCAAGTAGATGCTTGTAACTCCAAGAGGGAGTACTTATGCTCGATAGTGGGTTCATGCCTGCATTGACACCTGGGACAGTGACAGAAAGTTCTAAGGTTGTGTTGTGCTGTTGCCACTAGGGATAAAACATTGATGCTATGTCTAAGGATGTAGTTGTTGATTACATTACGCACCATACTTAATGCAATTGTCTGTTGCTTTGCAACTTAATACTGGAAGGGGTTCGGATGATAACCTGAAGGTGGACTTTTTAGGCATAGATGCAGTTGGATGGCGGTCTATGTACTTTGTCGTAATGCCCAATTAAATCTCACTATAATCATCATGATATGTATGTGCATGGTCATGCTCTCTTTATTTGTCAATTGCCCAACTGTAATTTGTTCACCCAACATGCTGTTCGTCTTATGGGAGAGACACCTCTAGTGAACTGTGGACCCCGGTCCAATTCTCTTTACTGAAATACAATCTACTGCAATACTTGTTCTACTGTTTTCTGCAAACAATCATCTTCCACACAATACGGTTAACCCTTTGTTACAGCAAGCCGGTGAGATTGACAACCTCACTGTTTCGTTGGGGCAAAGTACTTTGGTTGTGTTGTGCAGGTTCCACGTTGGCGCCGGAATCTCTGGTGTTGCGCCGCACTACATCCCGCCGCCATCAACCTTCAACGTGCTTCTTGGCTCCTACTGGTTCGATAAACCTTGGTTTCTTACTGAGGGAAAACCTGCTGCTATACGACATCATACCTTCCTCTTGGGGTTCCCAACGAACGTGTGAGTTACACGCCATCACCCCCTGCAGGTTTTCGAAACCAACCCGGGCCCCTCTCTTCGTCAGCCACCCAGTCAGCGCCCTGGGCCCGCCACGTCAGCCACTGTGGCTAGCTCATCCTGGGTATAACACATTTTTCCCCTTTCACTGTTTTTCTGAAATTCCAGAAAATATGTATATCTTGCTAAAATCATATCTTTTAATCTGTAACTCGGAATAAAATGTGCTATATATGAAAATTGATAAGAAAAATGTGCTGAACATGAATATGTCATCCATATATTTGTTTGCATGCCGCATCATATCGAGCCTTGATAGTTATGCATGTTCACCTATCATATATGCGGATTTTTCAGAACACCGATGTGGTTTCCCCCGCTCCGTTTAATATTGAAGTAGCTCACTCTTGCCATGCTATGCCATGCTAATCAACACTTAAAATTGATGGTAGAAATGCAACTTCAACCCTAATTGTTTGTCCAGGGTTTCGACTCTGCTTAAATTGGATAAGTGCATTGCATCATCGTTACCATGTCATACATATCATCTTGATCCTGCTGGATCTTCTTTATCCGTAGTAGTAAGATTTGCATCCGTTGTTTGTTCCAGCATTTTCTTCTTCCCGGATAGGACCGCGAAGTGGTGTGGTGAGATACGACAAGTTCTTCGGATGTTCTTCGACAAGTTTTAACAGGCAAGCATTTCCTATACTCATGTCTCTGCAAGAGTCGCTCACCTATTTTATTTTGCCTTCTCTATTATGCTAACCTTGATTTGCGTTCTTTTCATGTGTCCATCCATTTGTTACCTCGAGAAGCCCTTATTGCCACCACCACCTCCTACAACTATTGTTTGGTTATCGTGTCTGCCTTGCGAGTCGTAGTGCATGCTAGTGCTTTTTACACCGTGTTACCATTATCTTTATCTTATCAGGTTATCTGTTGGGGAATCATGACACATGGTTTATGGATATATCTGTTGGAGATACACATGCTTTACTTAATTGTTAACAACTAAAATTGTAAGCAGAGGCATCTGTGAGCCCCTTTGTGAAAGCATCCGAACTTTGACTCACTAATGTCCCCTAGGACTCGAGTTCTTGTTATTTGTTCCGAGATTGAGCGCTCTACCCATGCGTGGGGACGATTATCGGGACCCCCCTCACCCATTACCTTTTCTCAAGTCAGTTTAAAAGGGGGCACAACCTTGGTTTTATTTGGCGCGTGCATGTTTATATAATGTTGCCTTCGGGTGTTTACTTCATGTTGCCTTCGGGTGTTTATATTCTGTATTGTACCCTGCTAGACGACTTATCTAGTGCTTGGCCGTAAGTGCCCGCCTAGACACCTACGCAACCTCTGGGTCCGTCTTGGAGTACGGCCGAATTTCGTCAGGGGTAGCTTAGTTGGGTGGCCCCCCTAGACTTTCTTGTTGAACTGGGAACGGTCTTGTTGTGAGACATCGCCTGTAAGAAGCGGGTCGAGCATGCGTATGGTTACATTTGGGCAACCCCTGCAGGGTGTACATCTTATCGATAAGTCGTGCCCGCGGTTATGGACGACTTGGAATTGTATGGCTTGATCATAGAACAACTTACACCTTTATATTGATGCTAATAACTTGCGTAGTAATATAGCATTACTACAACGGCTACCTAATAAAACTTGTCCACCATATGAGTGCCTTTGTAAGTACTTCCTTGCGAAGGGGGAACACATAGGTCGGGTTATGTTTGCAGAGTATATAACTGTTAGTTTATGCGCTCTCTCACCTTCTCTGATAGACAACTGTTGTAGAGTGTTTCTATAGGTTTTTAGTGCTTGAGCGCTGCCGCTTAACGCCACCATATTGCCTATGATGTTACTCTTGAGTCCTCTAAGTCCCCTGCGTGCCTCAAGTACAAAGGAAGACTGGTTGACGAATGCTTATACATCTTGAAGTCTTGTTAAGTACGAACTCGTACTTATTGCTGCTTCTTTGGGACATAACCAGGCAGGTATGAAGTTATGTCCGATGAAGACGACGTTAGCAAGGTTACCCTTCCGGCTTGGCTTGGGCCGGGTTATGGACGCCATTGGTTATCTTCAGGCCTCTTAGTCCAATTTGTATCTTGTGCGTACTCGGACGTATTCGATCTTCTGCATGATTTGGATCTTTGTATTGTATATTTCTATCTTGACTCGTTGGAGTCGTTGTTGTAATATATGTTTATTGTGGGCTCTATTGTAATCCTGTTGTAATGTTACCACTCGTGTTAATTCCTCTAGCATCACGTGTGTGATTCGTCGCGCACGTCATGTCGAAGGGCGTCTCTGAATCGATATCGTGCGTATTTCGGTGGATCGCTGGAATCCTCATGGTACCGGTTTCGGGGCGTCACAAGTTGGTATCAGAGCCAGGCTGATGGTACCCCACTGGTCCATCCTGTAGGTTAACCTTGCCAACGGGCGTTGTTGTGTCTAGTGTCAAAACTATTTTCTGAAAACTCGTTGGATAGGTCTGATTAGCTCTGATTTTTCTTCTCCCCTATATTCTTTTTCCTCTTACCTTTGCAAGTTTTGAATCTTCACTTGTCTATTTCTCCGAGTCTTAGGTTTCGACGTGGGTTAGACGATCTTTGCCTTTAACCTAATAGGATCGATCTTTGAAGATTCCACCGCATGCACTTCATCATCAACAGCGGAACAACGACTTCTTGTTAGTGGGTCAACCGATCAACATGGAACAAGCACGATAGGATTCGTAGCATAGAAAACAAAAAAATTCCTACCGCAAGAACGAAAACCAGGCCAAGATGCAATCTAGTAGACGGTAGCAACGAGGGGATCACGAGACTAACCCTTGAATATTTCCAAAGCCTACGAGATTAGATCTCGTTGTTGCAGAAGATGATGACTTGCCGCTTTCAAAAGCGCATAGAAGATCTTGACGGTGCCACAATCGGGCAGCACCTCCGTACTCGGTCACACGTTCGGTGTTGATGAAGACGACGTCCTTCTCCCTGTCCCAGCGGGCAGTGGAAGTAGTAGATCCTCATCGGAATCCCGGTAGCACGATGGCGTGGTGACGGTGGTGGTGGAGAACTCCGGCAGGGCTTCGCCTATGCGCTGCGGAAGTTGTAAGTGGAGAAGGGGCGCTAGGGTTTGGGGAGAGGGGGTCTTGGGCGCCGGCCTCAAGGGGGTGCGGCCAAGGTGGGAGGCTTGAGTGGCCGGCCCCCTCCCCTTGTCTCTCTTTTTATAGGTGGAACCCCCAAGAGTTGGACTAAAAGTCTTTGAGTAAGACCCCAACACAAAACTTGCCATAAGGTGGGAATCCTACCCAAGGTGGGACTCCTACTCAAGGTGGGACTCCCACCCCTTCCTTGGGGGGTGGCCGGCCACCATGAGGTGGAGTCCACCTGGGACTCTTCCTCCTTAGGCTGGCCGGCCATGCTAGGTGGAGTCCCTCCGGGACTCCACCTTCCATGGTGATTTCTTCCGGACTTTTCTAGAACCTTCCATAAATGCACCAGATCATTTTCAAACTTGGAAAATGACTTACTATACATGAATCTTATTCTCCGGACCATTCCGGAACTCCTCGTGATGTCCTGGATCCCATTTGAGACTCCGAACAAAACTTCGAACTCCACTCCATATTCCATATCTACTTAAACGACATCAAACCTTAAGTGTGTCACCCTACGGTTCGTGAACTATGCAGACATGGTTGAGACCTCTCTCTGACCAATAACCAATAGCGGGATCTGGAGATCCATAATGGCTCCCAAATATTCAATGATGACTTAGTGATCGAATGAACCATTTACATACGATACCGATTCCCTTTGTCACGCGATATTTTACTTGTCCGAGGTTTGATCATCGGTATCTCTATACCTTGTTCAACCTCGTCTCCTGACAAGTACTCTTTACTCGTACCGTGGTATGTGGTCTCTTATGAACCATTCATATGCTTGCAAGCTAATTAGACGACATTCCACCGAGAGGGCCCAGAGTATATATATCCGTCATCGGGATGGACAAATCCCACTGTTGATCTATATGCCTCAACTCATACTTTCCAAATACCTAATCCCACCTTTATAACCACCCATTTACGCAGTGGAGTTTAATGTAATCAAAGTACCCTTCCGGCATAAGTGATTTATATGATCTCATGGTCGAAAGGAATAGGTAACTATGTATCGAAAGCTTATAGCAAATGAACTTAATGCCGTGATCTTATGCTACGCTTAATTGGGTGTGTCCATTACATCATTCACATAATGACATAACCTTGTTATTAATAACATCCAATGTTCATGATCATGAAACTATGATCATCTATTAATCAACAAGCTAGTTATATAAGAGGCTTACTAGGGACTCCTTGTTGTTCACATAACACACATGTATCAATGTTTCGGTTAATACAATTATAGCATGGTATGTAAACATTATCATAAACTCAAAGATATATTATAATAACCATTTTATTATTGCCTCTAGGGCATATCTCCAACATTCTCCCACTTGCACTAGAGTCAATAATCTAGTTTACATTTGTAAAGATATAACACCTTGGCCTTCTGGTGCTTTATCATGTTTTGCTTATGGGAGAGGTTTTAGTCGACGGATCTGACATGCTCAGAAACGTATGTATTTAGCAATTCATTTGCGTCTTCACGCATTACTCATTTTCCAAATGAGTTGGCATTAAATATGTTTGGTCTTCTGGTGGAACCTTAATTTCGCGGTCTGAAATATGTCACCAATATTGTCATACACAATATAGCTTCAAAAATCTGACACTATCGGAACTACACCAAGTTCTCAAAGAACTCCTCGACTTAAACATCCTCAGTCATTGTCAAAACAATGACATACTCTGCCTTCGTTTGTAGAATCCCTCACAATATTTAGAACTCATCTAAATCTAGCATAAACAATTTCTAGCTCATTGTGCTACCTTTTAAACAACACTTAGCTTAATTGAGATTTGAATTTCATTTTTATATGTGACCAAACTAATATCGGTGCAACACCTTACAGCGATTTGTTTGTCATTACCACATATAAAACTATATATATCCTTGGTTCTTCTAAAGCACTCAGGGATATTCTTACTGTTATCCAATGATCATCACATGAATCATTCTGGTATATGCTCATAAATTTTTAGAGCACATAACATCTGATTTTGTACATATTAATCGTGATCTAAAATCACTCATGTGTTTTTACTCATCGAGTGTCAAATACACTCAAGTCTTGTTAAACCTTCACATGAAAAGAACACCTTCTTAATATTTTATATTGAACTACTTCAATATTCATTCTATGTACTTCAACTTAAACTTATTATGTGTTTCAATCTATCTTCATAGATCTTGACACTAAATATGTTTCAGTTCATATCCTTTCATTGAAGTTAATTCTCAATGAAACCTTTTTAATCAATTATATAATTACATTATTTATAATCAACGATATGTCATTTACATAAAGTATTACAAATATGTCTCAGCGCTCCCACCTAATTTCTTGGAAATGCAAGCATCTTCATCGTTTCTAATGAAATCAAAAACTCTTTGACTATTTCATCCGGTGAAGATTCCAACTACGCGATACTCACTTCATCTAATTGAAGTTTGTATACCTATCTAGTATTCCACGAACCAGCAAAACTCTTTAGTTGTATCTTGTATACACCTTTAATACACACTTCCGTTAAGTAATTTATTTTTCCATCCTACTAGCATATATCATAAAAGAAATATGTAGCGATTACTAGAATAATCCACATAGACTATAAGCATCGCTACGGAAGATCTAATCTTATCGTAGTCAACTCTTTGAAGTTTGTCATAAACAACTTTTCGACAAGTCGAGATTCTTCAAGGATATTCCTATCCAAGTCCATCAATTTTATAGATCTATGTACTTTTAAAAAGTATTCACCTATCTTGGATTCCATGGCGTTTAGCCATTTTAACGGAGTCAGGGCCCATCATAACTTCTTTGTATGTAGTTGGTTTATCATTGTTCAAAAACAATCCTTTGTTAAACAAATCATTTATTTGATCACAAAGTAAACCATATCTACAAGGTTCAATATGTACTTTGATCTCCATGACTATAACACTTTGTAGACATGGGAGCCACGATCGTCGTGGCCGCTTCCGGAACCATTTCCGATGCTGCGCTACTCTGATCATTATGCTCAGGTTCATAAACCTTATCAAGTTCTATTGTCCTCCCACTCAAATACTTCGCTAGAAACAATTTCTTGGAAATAAGTAAGAAACATCGACAAACATATTTGTCTTTGTCTCCATAGTGGAAAGGATTCCCAATAAATTCTTTGGGGTAACCAACAAAGACATTCATCCGATTTTGGTTGTAAACTTATTTACTTATGCTATGCATACCAAAATTTAAGAAATTAGTATTAGGGTTTATACCCATGCCATAACTCGTATGGTGTCATTTCAACGGATTATGATGACGCTCTATTTAGTGTAAAAACGATAGTCTATAAAGCATAATCCACAAAATATAATGGAGTCAATTTATTTTATATCATCATTAATCCAACAAGATTTGGATACATCTCTCGGATACTCTATCATCACTATGATACTCCAAGAAACGCGAGTTGTAGAACAATTTCATAACTCTCTTAGATGTTCGCTAAAACTCGTAATTCAAATATTTCCACCATGATCCAATCATAGATATTTGATTTTTCTATTACGATGATTTCCACTTCATGCTGAAATTTATTTGAATCCATTCAAATGTTTCAAACTTCTTCCTTATCGAATATATCCACATATATATACTCAATTCATTGTTGGAAGTTTTCATGAAGTAGAAGAATCTCCCGCACACAACTATGCCCAGTGAACCATATACATCATCATGTATGTTTCCACTAAGTTAGTTGCCCGTTCAAATCTTGGCCTATGAACGGTATTTCATTCATTCCTTTTAGAAGAGATTTGCAAGCGCCAAATGATTCATAAATCAAATGACTCCAAAAATCCATTTGCATGGAGTTTCTTCATGCGTTCCTTTCCAACATGACCTAAATGGCGGTTCCACAAATAAGTGGAATTCAAATCATTTGCCTTATGGCATATTAGCGTCAGTGTTATGTATGTGTGTTTCACCATTAAGATTTATAATAACTTATCCATCGTACATGGAGTAAGGTCATAATTTGAACAACTCATTGTTTTCATTTGACCAGAGCAAAATAATAATTATTAAGTTCTTTATTATAAATTCTAAGGGCTAGGTAGAATGCCAACGACAAACATAATAACACTTTATTATGTTCCAGACGTGCATTATTACCATATTCCTTATCAGTCACTGTGGACACCCCGGAGGTCAGGGCTAGACAAACCCAGATATCACATCTGGCATAAGCCTAACCTAGATCTCTAGGGCCTACAGGGTGAGAATCGGTAACACAACAGTGACTCTACGACTGAAAACAAATATATTACAACTCGTAGCAGAGTTAAGATCCAAATTTATTACACGCAGAGGTCACTGACCACAATTCAACAAGCAACGGAAAGCAAATTATGTTATCTAGATAACAAGACTGCAAAGGGCCTAAGAGGCCATAACATAAGGCGACGTCCCAGCCCATAAGTCTCAGGCTGCCGCCTGAGGAACTCCGAACTACTCGTCGACGTCAAGGTAGAAGCCACCATCAGTTGGAAGAACTTCGTCTGAAACAAAGCATGCAAGACTGAGTACAGGGACTCAGCAAGACTTAGTACAACCTGTTAGCAAAGCGGGTATGCGAGGCTTTATGTGGAGCTTATTTTGCAGAAAGCCAGTTTTCCTTTGTAAACAGGAGGGAGCAGAAGCTCGTCTATTCAGACCATTTTCAAAAGGGATAAGAGAGCGATATCAACTCTAGCTCTAAGATCATCATGTTGAATCCACCGAATCTTCATCATTACCTGAACCTGTTACCTAGGATCACCCCTCGACACCCTGAGAAGGGATCCTTATTCATACATAGATATCAAGTTTTACGATCAGGTTCAAGTTGTCTATGATCATCACGTCCTTTCCCAAGTCGTCCTTAACCGTGGACACGGCTTTTCGAAAAGATTTACCCTGCAGGGGTGTACAACTTTACCCACACGCGCCGACCGACTCTTAGTGCCACTATAGATTAACACACTTCCTTGGTGTGCTGGCAGAGGGTGGTCGACCAAAACCTTTCCCTTACTTCGCCTATTCCATGAGTCAAACTAACTGGGGAGCTCCGTCATCGTAGGTAGCCATTCTCCGAGGCGGTCCCGGTCATTGTGTGCAGGGATCCAGTTCAATGCCTCCAAAGCATCCTTCACCCTAGCCACGCCCGTATGATGCACTTTGAAAACCTTTTCCACCTTTCCCCCATGCGTATGGCAAATGGAACTCGCAAACTAATTGACTCATGGGTAAGCTAGGTAAGTTCGGGCCAAGGGGTTCCCATGGGCCCCGTGTGGCTGTACGCTCAGTCTTGGTTCCAGAGGCAAGAACTCAGGTCCTAGTATCGGCGAGAACGAGTCAAATCACCACATCCCCATGTGGCGGCCCATCCAAGCCTTTAGCATGTTTATTAACATCATCACTGATCTTACCACGTCATCCTGTCAAACTAGGTTCATTCGTAGCTCTGATTCATCAACCGGATGGATCAGACTTTAATAGCTAAGCATGGCTAAGCATAACACATATACGGCTCTAGCGATGCGAACAAGCTCAGACCTAGTTTTGCTGGGAGCGGTGGATCAGTAACTCTGGGCTACAAGGATGGAATTATGCACACATAGGATATCTACAACTGCCGATAAAACATATTTGAAGCGGATGCAATATGTAAGAACCAGAAGTAAAGCATTTCGAAACCATATATGAACCAGGTTAGGGCTTGCCTTGTCCCTCGTTATTCTGGTGCTGCTCTTCGGGGGCGTTGATCTCAGGCTCGCGTTCGGTCCCTATCGAGAAGAAACAAATACCGGAAAGGAAGAGCACAATCAAGACATGGTATAATGCAATGCACATACAATGTGATGACATGTCATATTAAAGGGATTTGGGTAACCCTAGGTGCATCGATGGAAACTAAAGGGGTTCGGCTTCGAACCCCGACATATGAGAGGGGTCAAATTAGGGTTTCTACTAAGGCTCATATTTAATTGGTTCAAAGATGTATGAAACATGGATAAACAACTAGGATTTGTTTTTCTGATCATTTTGATATATAATTTTATATTTTTCTGATTTAAAATGAATTATTTATGAATTTCCCAAGTTTAATTCATTTTAAAACAATTTCTGAAAATTAAATAAAAATAATAAAAGTTGGACCCACATGTCATAATTTTATTCTTTTCTAAAATATTTCCTAATTATTAAAATCCTGACAGATGGGGTCCACATGTCATATTATTTCTATTTACTGAAATTACAGAAATTAATTACTGGAAAAACAGAAAATGGGGAAAACTGATTTATGACGTCACGCTGACGTCATGATGACGTCAGCGGCGCCATGGCTCCCAGTGAGCTCTGGCCGGCTTGAAATCGGGCGATTTAGCATGAAATCGAGCACGCCAGTAGGGGGGAACGACGCGGGGCGACGCAGGCGACCCAAAGGAGGCGGCGCCGCCTCGGATTAGTCGCCGGAGCACCGCCTCCGACGAGGTGCGGCGGCGGCCGGGGTCGGGTGCTCGGCGCGGGCGCGATACAGAGGGGGAGAGGGCGAACCGAGGGTGCAGGGAGGGGCAGCGGCTCACCCTGAGCGCGATGGCGTGGTCGACGGCGGCAGGGGAGGTTCGCCGGCGGCGAATCGAGCGGCGGCCGGCCCGGTGTCTGCGAGCTAGGGTTAGCTCTGGGGGGCGCAGGAGAGTGCGGGAGAGGGGGAAAAGGGGAGCTAGGGCTTCGGGCGGCGGCGGCACGGCTATTTATGGCCGCCGGGGGGCGGCGGCGGGGATCTTGGCGCGCCGGCGACCATCGGGTGGCCGCGCTGCTGCCACCGAGCAGCTTGGAGGCGCGGGGACGAAGGCAATTTTGCCGAAAACCCCCTGCAAAGATTGCTGGGCTGGGTTTGCTGGCTTGCTGGGCCACTGGGCCAGGTTGGGTGCGGCCAGAGAGAAAAGAGAGGGAGGGAGAGATGTGCTGAGCCCAGGGAGAGGGAGAGAGGGTTTCTCCCTATTTTTTTTTCCCTTTTCTTTTTCTGATTTTTGTTTCTCTTTTCAAAACCAATTTTCAAATCTGTTTTTGAATGAAGTTTGAAACTCAAATTTTTCCAGGGAAGTAATAAACACACATGGACTGGTTTAATGAACAATGCCATGTTGTCCATTTTGAAAACTTGAGAGATTTTGAATAAGATTGAATTAGAGGGATTTGCATAATTGAAAATGGAGATGCAAATTTTGTTCAAACTCAAACTACATGCATGCAATGCTCATGAACACTCATTTATTCAAGATAACAAGGTTGAGATGTTACAGTCACTTAGGCCATCGTATTCTTGTATTGCGTTGTACTGTATGACATCTCATACCAACCAATCTGGTACAAATACCCAAGAATTTTATTATGTGACCAAACAAGGAATACATCCATAACATGTATATCATTTATATACACCTGAGCTAGACTTTCTAGTATTTTCTTTCTTTCTGTCAAAATATCTTTTGTAGTTTCTCTTTTAGCTTTCCTCATTCTAAGAAAACACTTCACCTTCAATAACTTCTAGGTCCATTGGTCAAATGCCAATAACCTTGAGGTTCTTACTTTGAAGTTGATCATCATATGACAAGTGTTCTAGATTTCACTATTAGTAACTTTGTAATATGATGAACGATTTCCCTTATAATTTTATCCATCATATCATGACGACTTTCCGAGACCATGTCTGTACATGCTAGGCTCGTAAAGTTTAACCTCGGTATTCGCATGTGCAAATCTGGCTTGCACCCGTTGTATGCACACGTAGAATCTATCACACCCGATCATCACGTGATGCTTCGAAACGACGAGTCTTAGCAGCGGTGCATACTAAGGACGATCACTTCATGGATATGTGAATATCGTTAGTGCCCAACTAGTTGGAGGATTAGGACGCCGGGCGTCTTCAACCTTCGTACATTCCCATAAAACTTATGAGTTTATGTAGTCTAACTAGATTATATTCTATCATCTTGCAATAAGGTCTTAGATATCACATATATCTCATACCTTACTTATTTCTGAAAACAAAATTTCCAGCTCCTTACTTTTCAAACGGATTTGAACTTCCAGTTTCACGGAGACAAGATGACTTTAGGTACTAATTGAAACCATTGCTCTTTGAATCAATAATGAGAGGTTTACTAAAAGTTTGCAATAGGACTTAATCATTTCTTGATTCTTTCAACAATACGGTACCAGTTCGTAAAGTTTCTTGTCAGACTTAACAGTATTTCTATCTCAATTACAAGACTAGCGTATTATAGAATAACGGATGCCAATTCTAAAAATTAATTCAAAATACTATTCAGACTATGTTCATGATAATTAGTTCATGTTTTAATCTAATTACTAATGAACTTCCACTTAATACAACATCCCTCATAGTTGTTAAGTGGCACACGATCCATATCCACTACACCAAAACCGATCATCATGTGAGATGATGTAGCTTCAACGGTGAACATCAACATGTTGATCATATCATCCATATGACTCGTGTTCAACCTTTCGGTTTCCTGTGTTCCGAGGCCATGTCTGTACATGCTAGGCTCGTCAAGCAAACCCAAGTATTCCGCGTGTGCAAACATGGCTTACACCCGTTGTACGTGAACGTAGAATCTATCACATCCGATCATCACGAGATGCTTCAAAACAACGAACTGTAGCAACGGTGCATATGAGGGGAGAACACTTTATTATCTTGATATTAATGTGAGGGATCATCTTATAATGCTACCGTCGCGATCTAAGCAAGATAAGATGCATAAAGGATTAACATCACATGCAATTCATATGTGATATGATATGGCCCTTTAGTCTTTGCGCCTTTGATCTTCATCTCCAAAGCACGGACATGATCTCCATCATCAACGGGCATGATCTCCATCATCGTCAGCGTAGCGTCAAGGTCCATGGCGCCGTCTTCATGGTTGTTCACCACATGTAGCAACTATTACAACTACTTTGAAACAATACTACTACATGAAATATAAAGACAACCATAAGGCTCCTGCCGGTTGCCACAATACAATAATGATCATCTCATACATATTCATCATCACATCATGGCCATATCACATCACCAAACCCTGCAAAAACAAGTTAGACGTCTCTAATTTGGTTTGCATATTTTACGTGGTTTAGGGTTTTCGAGCAAGATCCAATCTACCTATGAACATGAACCACAACGGTGATACTAGTGTTGTCAATAGAAAGAGTAAATTGAATCTTCACTATGGTGGGAGAGACAGACACCCGCAAAGCCACTTATGCAATACTAGTTGCATGTCGAGCGTGGAGCAAATCTCATGAACGCGGTCATGTAAAGTTAGCCCGAGCCGCTTCATCCCACCATGCCGCAAGATGCAAAGTACACGAACTAAAGACAACAAAGCATCAACGCCCACAAAACAATTGTGTTCTACTCGTGCAACCAATCTATGCATAGACACGGCTCTGATACCACTGATAGGATTCGTAGCATAGAAAACAAAAAATTTCCTACCGCAAGAACGAAAACCAAGCCAAGATGCAATCTAGTAGACGGTAGCAACGAGGGGATCACGAGACTAACCCTTGAAGATTTCCAAAGCCTACGAGATTAGATCTCGTTGTTGCAGAAGATGATCACTTGCCGCTTTCAAAAGCGCGCAGAAGATCTTGACATGGCCACAATCGGGCAGCACCTCCGTACTCGATCACACGTTCGGTGTTGATGAAGACGACGTCCTTCTCCCCGTTCCAGCGGGCAGCAGAAGTAGTAGATCCTCCTCGGAATCCCGGCAGCACGACGGCGTGGTGACGGTGGTGGTGGAGAACTCCGGCAGGGCTTCGCCTATGCGCTGCGGAAGTTGTATGTGGAGGAGGGGCGCTAGGGTTTGGGGAGAGGGGGGTCTTGGGCGCCGGCCTCAAGGGGGTGCGGCCAAGGTGGGAGGCTTGAGTGGCCAGCCCCCTCCCCTTGTCCTTCTTTTTATAGGTGGAACCCCCAAGAGTTGGACTACAAGTCTTCGAATAAGATCCAAACACAAAACTTGCCATAAGGTGGGAATCCTACCCAAGGTGGGACTCCCACCCCTTCCTTGGGGGGGGTGGCCGGCCACCATGAGGTGGAGTCCACCTGGGACTCTTCCTCCTTAGGCTGGCCGGCCATGCTAGGTGGAGTCCCACCTTCCATGGTGATTTCTTCCGGACTTTTCTAGAACCTTCTAGAAGCTTCCATAAATGCACCGGATCATTTTCAAACTTGGAAAATTACTTCCTATACATGAATCTTATTCTCCGGACCATTCCGGAACTCCTTGTGATGTCCTGGATCCCATCCGAGACTCCGAACAAAACTTCAAACTCCATTCCATATTCCATATCTACTTAAATGACATCAAACCTTAAGTGTGTCACCCTGCGGTTCGTGAACTATGCAGACATGGTTGAGACCTCTCTCCGACCAATAACCAATAGCGGGATCTGGAGATCCATAATGGCTCACACATATTCAACGATGACTTAGTGATCGAATGAACCATTTACATACGATACCGATTCCCTTTGTCTCGCGATATTTTACTTGTCCGAGGTTTGATCATCGGTATCTCTATACCTTGTTCAACCTCGTCTCCTGACAAGTACTCTTTACTCGTACCGTGGTATGTGGTCTCTTATGAACCATTCATATGCTTGCAAGCTAATTAGACGACATTCCACCGAGAGGGCCCAAAGTATATCTATCCGTCATCGGGATGGACAAATCCCACTGTTGATCCATATGCCTCAACTCATACTTTCCGAATACCTAATCACACCTTTATAACCACCCATTTACGCAGTGGCGTTTGATGTAATCAAAGTACCCTTCCGGCATAAGTGATTTATATGATCTCATGGTCGAAAGGACTAGGTAACTATGTATCGAAAGCTTATAGCAAATGAACTTAATGACGTGATCTTATGCTACGCTTAATTGGGTGTGTCCATTACATCATTCACATAATGACATAACCTTGTTATTAATAACATCCAATGTCCATGATCATGAAACTATGATCATCTATTAATCAACAAGCTAGTTATATAAGAGGCTTACTAGGGACTCCTTGTTGTTCACATAAAACACATGTATCAATGTTTCGGTTAATACAATTACAGCATGGTATGTAAACATTATCATAAACTCAAAGATATATTATAATAACCATTTTATTATTGCCTCTTGGGCATATCTCCAACAAAGCATTCTTGTTAGTGGTGTCGAGAGGATCAACACTTCGCCATAAGAAGGTCCCACGCCAAGGTCGGGTGAAGATCAACGATGCGCCAGAAGATCCGGTAGTTCGCCTCTCTCCCCCTTAGGTTGACGTGGAACCTCGGGGCGAGGTTCCTAGTTAGTGGTGTCGATTGTAACGGCCTCGGGTAGTACCCCTACTAGATTTTCTTGTTCTCTTTTCTTTTATGCATCATCATGCATCATGCATCATATCATCCACAAGATTTTATCAAACGAAAATTATTTTTAATAAAAACTATTTCGTTTTCGTCTCATATGGGTTAATAAAACGCTCCTCTATCCTTTCATTTAACAAAACCCGAAAACCCAATCTTTCAAACAGATAAAATTATTATTTTAAACTATTTTGTATACTCCCGGTTATCTCTCCGTTTGAATTCAAACTGTGTTTGAATTTGAACTTTGTTGAAAACAGTTTTCAAATCAGATAAGTAAAAGAATTTTAAAACAAAACTAAAACCCTTCCCCTTTCTCCCAGGCAGCCCACCTCCTTCCCCGGCGGCCCAGACCTTGACCTCTCCCGCTTTCCTTTTCCGCAGCCCAGCACCGGCCCGCTCCTCTCCAACCCAACCTCTCTCGTTTTGGCCCGTACCCCTTCTCCACGATCTCCTCCCCTTTTCCTTCCCGTCGTCTTCTCCAGGTAGGAGCACGAGAGAGGCGTGCTCCATCTCTGGGACCACCGGACCACCCTCCCCCATGTGAGCCTCCCCTCTCCTTATCTTCCCCCCTGGACCACACCAATATCCACCTGCTCCTCTTTATCTCCTCCTTCCCATTTTCTTCTTCCTCTCCAAGCTAGGAACGAGAGAGGCAAAACCCCACAGTACCGCCTCCTCCTCGCCGTCAATCCATCGACTCCAGCCTCCCCTCTCCAAGCCGAAGGCACCGGTGGGTGCGCCTCGATGTCCTCGTTCTCCTGGCGTGAGGAATTGTATCGGGAGGCCTTCAATCACCGCCAACATCACTGTTCCCGTCCCCAAGTTCGACGGTGAAATATGTCGTCTCCGGCGCCGTCGGACCTCGTCCGGATCTTCTGTGGCCATCTCTGCGTCTCTGGTATTCATTCGTTTCCCCTGGATCCCTCCTTACCCCTTCCTTCCTTCCAGGTTCGAGTTCCAGCCGTGGTGACTGTCGCCGATGCCCGCAGGTGCTCACCACCGTCGTCACTTTGTTGGTGCCCTACTTCCTGCGCCGCTAGCTCCTGGTCCAGCGTGTAGAGGCGCGTTTTCCTGCGCCCCTCCCTCACCTCGATTCAACATCCCCCCGTCGAGGCCGTGCTCTTCTGCCAACACCGACCGCGAGCACGTCACGGCACCGTCGCGCTCTCCTTCTCTAATGCGTCGCTGTCGACCTCCCCAGGCTCGCCCCTTCACCGACGAACCCTGGGTGAGCCAACGTCCCCTTCCCTTCTTCTTTTGCCGCCGCGCGCCACCAGAGCATGCTCACCGTCGCCGTCCCTTTCCACCGCGCGTGGCTGACCTCTTCCTTTTCCATCAGTTTCGTCAGACAGACAACAGCAGCAGATGGTTGCCACGTTGGCGCCACACTGGCATCGCGGGCCCCATCCGTCATCCTCTTGGTCTAGGAACCCCTCCGGTGAGAATCTCCACCAGATCCATATATGGATGCTTTTGCATCCAGGCCCCTCCCAATCTTCTGTAAACAACCCGGTGTCCCTGCCCTCACCAGTTTTAGCCGTAACCCCCTGCAGGTTTTCGAAACCAACCCGGGCCCCTCTCTTCGTCAGCCACCCAGTTAGCGCCCTGGGCCCGCCACGTCAGCCACTGTGGCTAGCTCATCCTGGGTATAACACGTTTTTCCCCTTTCGCTGTTTTTCTGAAATTCCAGAAAATATGTATATCTTGCTAAAATCATATCTTTTAATCTGTAACTCGGAATAAAATGTGTTATATATGAAAATTGATCAGAAAAATGTGCTGAACATGAATATGTCATCCATATATATGTTTGCATGTTGCATAATATCAAGCCGTGATAGTTATGCATGTTCACCTATCATATATGCGGAGTTTTCGGAACACCGAGGTGGTTTTCCCCGCTCCGTTTAATATTGAAGTAGCTCACTCTTGCCATGCTATGCCATGCTAATCAACACTTAAAATTGACGGTAGAAATGCAACTTCAACCCTAATTGTTTGTCCGGGGTTCCGACTCCGCTTAAATTGGATAAGTGCATTGCATCATCGTTGCCATGTCATGCATATCATCTTGATCATGTTGGATCTTCTTTACCCGTAGTAGTAAGATTTGCATCCGTTGTTTATTCCAGCATTTTCTTGTTCCCGGATAGGACCGCGAAGTGGTGTGGTGAGATACGACAAGTCCTTCGGATGTTCTTCGACAAGCTTTAACAGGCAAGCATTTCCTATACTCCTATCTCTGCAGGAGTCGCTCACCTATTTTATTTTGCCTTCTCTCTTGTGCTAGCCTTGATTTGCGTTCTTGTCACGTGTCCATCCACTTGTTACCTCAAGCAGCCCATATTGCCACCACCACCTCCTACAGCTATTGTTTGGTTATCGTGTCTGCCTTGCGAGTCGTAGTGCATGCTAGTGCTTTTTACACCATGTTACCGTTATCTTTATCTTATCGGGTTATCTGTTGGGGAATCATGACACATGGTTTATGGATATATCTGTTGGAGATACACATGCTTTACTTAATTGTTAACAACTAAAATTGTAAGCAGAGGAATCTGTGAGCCCCTTTGCGAAAGCATCGGAACTTTGACTCACTAATGTCCCCAAGGACCCGAGTTCTTGTTATCTGTTCCGAGATTGAGCGCTCTACCCATGCGTGGGGACGATTATCGGGACCCCCCCTCACCCATTAACTTTTCTCAAGTCAGTTGAAAAGGGGGCTACAACCTTGGTTTTATTTGGTGCATGCATGTTTATATACTGTTGCCTTTGGGTCTTTACTTCCTGTTGCCTTCTGGTGTTTATATTCTGTATTGTACCCTCCTAGACGACTTATCTAGTGCTTGGTCGTAAGTGCCCGCCTAGGCGACTACGCAACCTCTGGGTTCTGTCTCGGAGTACGGACGAACTTTATCACGGGTAGCTTAGTTGGGTGGCCCCCCTAGACTTTCTTGTTGAACTGGGAACAGTCTTGTTGTGAGACATCGCCTGTAATAAGCGGGTCGAGCATGCGTATGGTTACATTTGGGCAACCCCTGCAGGATGTACATCTTATCGATAAGCCGTGTCCGCGGTTATGGATGACTTGGAATTGTATGGCTTGATCATAGAACAATTTACACCTTTATGTTGATGCTAATAATTTGATAATAACTTGCGTAGTAATATAGCATTACTACAACGGCTACCTAATAAAACTTGTCCACCATATGAGTGTCTTTGTAAGTACTTCCTTGCGAGGGGGGAACACATCGGTCGGGTTATGTTTGCAGAGTATATAACTTTTAGTTTATGAGCTCTCTCACCTTCTCTGATAGAAGACTGTTGTAAAATGTCTCTATAGGTTTTTAGTGCTTGCGTGCTGCCGCTTAACGCCACCATATTGCCTATGACGTTTCTCTTGCGTCCTCTAAGTCCCCTGCGTGGCTCAAGTACAAAGGACGACTGGTTGACCAATGCTTATACATCTTGAAGTCTTGTTAAGTATGAACCCATACTTATTGCTGCTTCTTTGGGACATAACCGGGCAGGTATGAAGTTATGTCCGATGAAGACGACGTTAGCAAGGTTACCCTTTCGGCTTGGCCTGGACCGGGTTATGTACGCAATTGGTTATCTTCAGGACTCTTAGTCCAATTTGTATCTTATTCGTACTCAGACGTATTCGATCTTCTGTATGATTTGGATCTTTGTATTATATATTTGTATCTTGACTCGTTTGAGTCGTTGTTGTCATATATGTTTCTTGTGGGCTCTATTGTAATCCTGTTGTAATGTTACCACTCGTGTTAATTCCTCTGGCATCACGTGTGTGATTCGTCGCGCACGTCGTGTCGGAGGGCGTCTCTGAATCGATATCCTGCGGATTTCAGCGGATCGGTGGAATCCTCATGGTACCGGTTTCGGGGCGTCACATTGGGTGTTATTCTTACTAAAGATAACCTGACCAAACGCAATTGGCATGTCTGTACGAAACATATTTTCTGTCATGAACAAGAGGCAATAAAACACATTTTCTTCAGCTGTAGTGTTGCAAGGTCTATATGGTCAATCATTCAGATATGCTGTACCTTATAACCACCTCGCAATATTGCAAATATTTTTGGTAATTGGCTAAATGGGATCGAGTCTAGGTATAAAACATTTATTAGGGTGTGAGCGATTGTTGTCGTTTGGTCGCTTTGGCTATGTAGAAATGATAAGGTTTTTAATGATAAAAACTTCTTCTATACTGCAGGTTTTTTACCACGCTGCGGCTTTGCTCCGTTCATGGTCGCCGCTCCAACCTTTGGAGGATCGCGGCCTCTTCATAAAGGTGTCTACACGGTTGGAGAATACAACTAAGAAGTTTATTTCTCAACATGGATGACTGCATAATAGGCGTATTGAGGTCAACGAAGCTTAGTTGTATCCATTTCCTTTTTTGGTTTTTCTTCTATGAGTACCATGTTAAAGTATATTGAGATTTGAATGGCTGTGTGCATCTTAATTATGTAGAGGTTGGATGTAATGTTTAAAACTTCGAGTAATAAAGCACCATTTATAGAAAAAGCTAGTGACATTCACGTGACCGTTCTTCCTTTATTTTGATGCATAAAACATGGCTGATAGCTCCGACAAATTTTTCCGTTAAGGAAAGAACATAGATTACAAAAACGTTGAAGAGCATATGGACGAGACATTCAACAATATATTGAGGTACATTTTCATTTTCTTTGCTGAAGAAGAGTAGCCCTGATTTTAAGTCAGATGTTAGAGAGTAGAGACCAACTCGTATCCACCCGATCTCCTCTGTGATGGAAGCGACTGGGCGCCTCGAAGCCGCTGCTGCATGAACAACAACACAGCCAGAAGCGCTGCTCCGCACGGTATGATGATGTCCCACGCGACACCAAAGAGGTCGGCACGAGGGCTTGCGTATAGGTCGGAGGGGTTTATGCTCTGCTTGTATATCTGGCCCCTAACTACATCATACACGTGAGGCATCACCCGGTTCATGGTGCACCCTATGTAAAACCACGGCGAGATAGCACGAACTCCAGGACTTGCCAGTGACGTGTTTAGAATTACCTGTGGTAGCAGGAAGCCGTCTAGTATCAGCCCCGCGTATGACACGAGGTCTTCCCAAACCGTGGCTGGCTCTCCTCCTATGCGGACGACTAATGGGTCCTCCCTGGCTGCACGGACGTTGATCACATGGATGATCGTGGCGAGGACTGCTCCGAGCATGTACAGCGGCAGGCATATCTGCAGCACAATCCTCTCCGACACGACGGGCGAGGACGTCGTCTGGTCGACTGATTTGCAGCGACCAGACCATGCAAGCTGAAGGAGGCGCAGCTGAAGCACGAAGGCGATCAGAATAGGCGCCCTCATCATCACTTCGTTCAGCTCGAGTGGCCCGCCCATGGCGTACTCAAAGTACCGGCTCCTCCTGCTCATGAACATTGCCTCAAAGTTGAGCACAAGAGGAGTGAGATACCCCAGTGTGAGGATCACGAGCATAGTGATCGACGTTGCCGGGGCCGCCTCGGGGTTCTTCTTGGTGTGGAAGATCTGCAGGACGGTGAAGATGCACGACAGCGTTGCGGAAGCCACCAGCATGATGCTCTCCAAGTCGATCCTCGATACTGCCTCCGACAGTTGGTTGGAAAACATCCCGTACAAACGGATGTCGATCTTCTCGAAGAAAAGACTGTCCGTCTGTTTTCTGAGGCTGCTGATTACTCCCCTGCCGTGCCCCTGCGCCCTGGCATCGAGAGAAGAAAACTTGACGGTTACCAGTATCTGACAGTCCGTGGAGCCATTGTGCTCTCGGCAACCAACCATGCACAGGATGCCCCTCTCGGGATCATAAACACCCTCTGCTGAGATTCGCAGCTCTTCATCAGGGGTAAGCACGAGCGAGCCATTTGTAATCCTAGGACGCTTCCGTGGAGCGGAATACCGTATATCATAGCTGACGCTCAGCAGAGCATTCTTCTTGTGAACCACCACCGCCTGTTTGGTGAAAGAATCTTCCGCAGCCAGCCTCTCTCCGTAGACCATCACCAAACCAATTGTGACCGGGTAGGCTTGTCCGCTCCCCATTCTATGCCCGTAGAACTGGAATTCGAAATCACGGTAAGTATAGTTACCCGGGAACGAGTGCGACCCCCTCATCTTCTCCTTCTTGAATTTCAGATCATAATGCTTCTTCGCCTCCTCAAGCATCGTGTCGTTGTAGGTGTATTTCACATCTGAGAGGTTGCTGCTTCTGTGGTCGCCCTGGATGAACATGTGGTTGTGGTCGGCGACTTCGATGCTGGACGCTCTTATCACTCCAGCGTCGTCCTTGTTGCCCGTCGTTTCTTGTGTCGAGTTCCAAAGCATCCCGGCCACGATGCTCCGGTCCCGCATCGTCCACACGGCTGGGAACCAGAAGCTCATCCCGATCCCGCACTCATGCTCTTGCACCGCAAGAGCAGATGGCGCCGAGGCCGAGCCCACCACCCGGCACGCCCTGAGGCAAAGCACGCCCTGATCCCGGTCCCAACGCCCCTCGGCCACCACCGCCTCCTCGTCAACCAAGAAGTGTCGTTGACGATAGTAGAACCTGGGACTCTCGGCCCCGGTACGGTTGGGGAACACCACGTATGCGCGCACGCCGCCATCCTCGGTGCAGTGCATCTGGTTGATGTCCATCGCCGTCGGCTCGCCAAGCCGCCGCAGGAGCGTGCTGCCACCACCGTGCTCCTGCAGCCTGTAAGAGGTCATGAGCTGTTCTTTCAGGTGGGCACACCAGGCGAAGCCGATGCTGCCGAGCGCCTGGAACGAGCCCCTGGCCTCCTGCCTAGATGTGCCACAATATGCGCCCTGGGAGCCGTACTTGTAGTCGCCGCCCTCGGCGTACGCAAGGAGATGGATGGTGCTGAAGTCGTCAGAGCCCTCTAGAGTGCCGTTCACGAAGGGGTCGGTGAGGCTGGGAGGACTGGGGACGCGAAGGCGGAGAGCGACGTCCGGGTAGTGTTTGAGAGAGCCACCGGGGGCTTGCTCGGTGCCCGTGCCGACCATGCAGAGCTGGAGCGAGACTGAGGAGTAGTAGCCGTCGAGGATGAACGAGATAGACCCGGGAAGGGTGTAATTATGGCGATAACCACTACTCCGGTAGGTGCGTCGACTGCGGGGGCCGATGATGGTGAGGGTGGCGCTGAGGTGAAGGAGAGCCTGGTCGGTAGTGCGGGAGGCGCCATGGGGGAAAAGGGAAAATGAACGGTAGCTGTTGTAAAGGTCATCATCAGCGATGAACAGGCCTCCCTCGCCGCCGGAGGGGAAGTAACCAGTGGAGATTTGGAAGGAACGGGTGAGTGAAAGGGTGTCGTTGTGGTCTGTGTGAATGTCCTGAGCGGACGTGAAGTCAGGGCAGACGGAGGAGTATGAGGTGGAGAGAGCGGCTGAGAGGGTGGTCGAGAACATGAGGAGAAGGAAGCAGAGGTGGTAACCGTAAAGGTTGGGATTCTTCGGTGATGGTGGCGCCATTTTTGGCTGTTTGAGCTTCCTGGGAGCTCTGGAACTGGAAGGAGGAAGATGAAAGGATGCGCCTGTGATGTGTTTATTGTAGAGTAGCTGAGTGGAGTGAAATCAGCGTATGCTAGCTGCAAGGTGGAGTTGCTTGACTTGTCTTCGACCATTCATCTCCTGTCCGATCTAGACTGGATTGGAAGGAACGATCGTCGCCTGTATGCATGTACTTTTCACGGAGGAAAATGCAAGGAAAATCTTGTGGACTTTGTGGCCACTAGTGCCTGCCAGAGAAGATTCAAGCAGACAGCAAACAGCTAGTATAATAGCCAATGGATTCCACAGAATATCTTATCGTGGTTTTTCAAAGTAAACGTCAACGGTCAGCGAACCTTTCCATCGTTTTCCTTGACTGAACTATTCTTGGAGCCCTGCCCGGCACAGGCAAATCAATTTAGCTGAGCATATGTACTGTATATCCTGGTTTCATTTACAATGGAACCGCTGCTCCAACTGATTAGGGCCCTATTGATCTGAAAAGACAACCCACACGTCCCAGCGTACAGAGAACTCCAGTTCAGAAATACTGATCGTGTAACCCGAGAAAAGCTTTGTGACCTCTGTGCAACTACGACGAAACAAGAACCGTAGAGGCAGAGACCGTATCCTCGTGACCGAAGACTGTCCAGTTCAGGCGGTTCCATTATGTTATAGATCATTTCGAAAAAAATTACGTTATAGATCATGATTGAGACAGACCACGCATGCCATGGTATCAACGCGCACTTCGGAGTTTGTCTCTTTGACAGTGTCCTTTTTTCCTTTCACGAAAGCAGGCAGCGCTGCATTGATATACATATAGAAGAAAATATAGAGACAAGCAATCCCGGAAACAACAGCAGGTCATCTATTTTAGACAGCCTGAACAAAGAAAAACAGATTTCGAATCTGGCTCCCGTGGTTTGTGTGCCAACTGCTGAAGAAGTGATCTTCCTGTGTGGTGCCAGTCAGCTGCGGTGTCAACAGCGTTGAAGAAAAAACAAGCCGCCCGGGTAGTAAGGCAGAGTGTTGATTGTGCTGTGAATGAGCAACTTGTATTCTCAGAAAGCTAAGGACCAGTACACGTACATGTGTTATAATGTGCAGAAAAATCACTCATACATTGGGGATATACAAGAAAGGAGACTATACATCTCTAACACCCCGCTCAAACTCATGGTGGATCAACAGCAGTGAGTTTGGAGAGAAAGAACCCATGTTGCGCTCTACTATTGGCCTTCGTGAAGAAGTCAGCAAGCTGTAACTCAGAAGGCATAACCTGATCAGTACGCACAAAGGAGGCATCAACACCTATGTGCTTGGTGAGCTCGTGCTTCACCGGGTCACGCGCAATGCTGATGGCACCAGTACTATCAGACAAGAGAGGAGTCGGTGCGTTAGCAGCAACACCAAAGTCCTCCAATAACCAGCGTAACCAAGTCACCTATGTCGTCAAGAGAGCCATCGCTCGTAACTCAGCCTCTACACTCGAACGAGAGACTGCGGTCTGCTTCTTGGTCTTCCAAGCAATGAGTGACCCACCAAGAAAGACATAGTAGGCAGAGAGACTTGTGATCCGATGGATCACTAGCCCAGGTAGCATCTGAGTAGGTCTGGAGCTATAAGGAGCTGAAACTAGGAAATAAAAGACAACGGGAGATGGTGCCACGAAGATAGCGTAGGACACGAAGGAGATGACTATAGTGGACACTAGTGGGAGCAGATATGAACTGACTCAAAACGTGGACCGGATAGGAGATGTCAGGACGGGTGACAGCAAGGTAGACAAGGCTCACGACCAAGTGACGATGGTGAGTCGAGTCCGGTAGACGATCACCATCAGTGGCACGGAGATGGACATTGAGCTCCATAGGAGTCTCGACAGTGCGCTCGTCACCCAGAGCGGCACGAGTGAGAAGGTTGTTTTAGCGAGATAAATATTTAAATCTATCTGCATTGGCATTTAAAATACGGGCGTGCCAGTATACCATTGTATACAAATAAAAAGGTTGCAAATACATAGAAATGGGAAACTTGTATGTTATCGATTCTCGACAATTTAAAGATTCCCATTTTAGATGTATTTTCTGTATTTGCGCCTGAATATATCTGACAAAGACGATCGCAGAACTCCTGATTCCTAGAGCCTCGAAAGACTTTCCAGTTAATTATATTCATCGACTGGCTTAGGTCTATAAAATACCTCCGATTACGCTGTCATCGATATGGTCATCATTACTAGCTCTCGTGTTGAATCCGCAACATGGAAAATAGAAAGAATGGAGCACACTTGACACAAAGTTTAACGTGGAAAACCCATATTGGGAGAAAACCAGAGTGACCCAGAGGCCAAATCCACTATGAGAATAGTTGTACATATATCATATATAGCTTGAAGCCTCGTGTGCCATCAAGGACGACGCATACAACCTGCAGGCATAAAACCATGATCGGGGATAATAATTACCCGTCACATATCCTGCTTGGCTCGAAGCCATGATTGCGGATGATGATCACCCATCGTACAAACTTCTTGGCTTGAAGCCATGATCAGAGATAAAGATCACCCGTCATATAACTTGCTTGGCTCGAAGCCTCGATCTGGGGTAAAGATCACCCGCCATATAACCTGCTTGGCTAGAAGCCTCGATCAGGGATAGGTTTCAACCCGCAAAATAACCTATTGGATCAAAACTGTGATTGGGGATAGAATCGCCCGCCACATAACCTGTTGGCTCGAAGCAATGACCGGGGATAGAGATCACCCACCAAATAACCTGTATGGCATGAAGCCGTGATCGGGTATAATAATTACCCGTCACATAACCTGTATGTGTGAAGCCATGAGTTGCCATCGGAGACGATGATTATCCGGTACACATAAACCAACATGTACTCCATGGATCTTGTTTGTGCGTCTCTGTCACCATTTTTGGACTGCTCCATTAGAGGCGAGCTGAGAGCAGGACGACACCACCCATCGTCGCGATATGCACCTTGGCCTGGATGATTGCGCAGAGTGCGTGTGGCTTGATGGATTTGGTGAGTGGATCGGTGGTAGACGGGCTTGCTGCTTGAGTGCTTGTGGTGATCTAGATCGGTTTTCTGTGGGAATATCTCACTCTGGTGTCGCGTGCGGCCGGCAAGCTCCGAACCCCTGTGCCTGAGGATGTTTTATAACTGGCTATCTTTTCTGTTTTTGGGGAGGCCGCATTGCCAGATCTCCAAACTGCTGCCCGGTAACGATCAGCAGAAATCCCCGTACATAGAGCTGCACTCGATTCTTATCCAATCTAACCAACTGATAGTAGGCTCCAAAGGTTTGAACTAATCAAGCCAAACAGCACGGTGAGGTTACACACACAGTGCAAATTTAGAGAAACGATCTATGTACACGTAGGTGTTGATGAATGGCCCAAGTATCATACCGCGTCGATCAGCTCTCGTGGTCGTGGGTCATTCTCTTAATCTTTTCCCTAAGAGATAGCTAACATATATTATATCAAGTCATACAAAGACTCCTGACCATCACATATGCGTGCGTTTCCTCAATGCATACCACGATATTGCTTGTATCTGAAGTGAAATCTTTTTGTCTCTATCACATACACACTTGTGATATCTCCTCTTATTTTACTTGATAAGAAATCTTGCAGATATTTTGCACACGCTTGCAATTGTAATTTGAATTTATGTAATCTAGAAACCGTGACAAAATGTCATCAAACAAAGGTCTTGAATATACTTCTCCTGGGAGATATAGAAGCCATTGGAGGTAGAAGAAACCTCAATCCCAAGAAAGTAGCGAAGAGGACCAAGATCAGTCATGGGAAACTACTCACAAAGACGGGCCTTGACAAAAGGCAATGCACTCAGGATTGTCACCTGTGATAATCATGTCATCGACATAAAGAAGGAAAGTCCGACCACGAGAAGATGTGTGGACAAAGAGCGCAGGGCCATGTGCGCTAGGAATAAAACCTGCAGAGGTCACCACAGAGGTGAAACGCTCAAACCAGACGCGAGGGGCTTGCTTAAGGCCATAGGGAGAGCGCCGGAGACGGTAGACCATGCCATCAGGAATAAGTACCCAGGAGGTGGATGCATGTATACCTCCTCACGTAACTCACCGTTAAGAAAAGCATTCTACACATCAAGTTGAGTGACTGACCAGTGACGAACAGAAGCAACAACAAAAAGAGTACGAACAGTGGTCATGTGAGCCACTGAAGCAAAGGTCTCATCATAGTCACGGCTATGCTCCTGCTGAAAGCCGCGAGCCACAATTCGAACCTTGTAGCGCTCAAGAGAACCATCGGAGCAGGTCTTGATCTTGTAGACCACTTGTAGGTGATGGGACGAACAGAGGGAGGAGGAGTGACAACATCCCAGGTGCTAGTACGCTCAAGTGCAGCAATCTCCTTAGACATCGCTAGCTGCCATTCGGGATGAGCAACAACATCCCGATAAGAGGTTGGCTCAAGGACAACACAAAGACCGTAGTGAGTGGGAGAATAGCGACCAGGAGGGGGACGAGGACGAGCACGAAGATTATGAGTCGGCTCAGGCGGAGAGGGCATCACACCAGAAGTGGGGGGCATGTCAGGAGGAGCATCATCATCATCACGTGGACGACGGGAGTAGTGAAACGGGTAGGGAGGGATCACCGTAGGAGAGGAAGGGGACATGGGGGAGGAAGGTGTGGAGGGTGAGGAAGGCGGTGAGGGAGGAGAGGGGGAGCTGGTGGGTGAAGAAGAAGTAGAAGGTGGTGAGGGAACCGACGGAGCAGGGGCCTGAAGCACAGGAGGAGGTGAGTCACGGAACATGAGAAAAAAGAGATATCATCCATCAAGAAGGAAGAGGAAGAGGGACGCGGGTAGAAAGGACGGGACTTGTCAAAAGTGACATCCCGAGAGATGCGCATCTGACGACCAATGCGATCCCAACACTTATAGCCCTTATGCTGATGACTGTGGCCAAGAAAGACACACTCAACAGACTGAGCAGTCACATTGGTGCGTGGTGGAGCAAGAAGAATATAGCAAACACAACAAAAAAAGCAAAGGGTCAAATAATCAGGAGAGCGGCCAGTAAGACGCTCAAGAGGAATACCACCTGCATGGTTGTGGAGGGTTGAAGGTTGATGAGATAGGTGGAAATAGAAACAGCCTCGGCCCAAAAGTGAGGAGGAAGAGAGGCGGCGATCATCATCGCACGAGCCGTCTCAAGCAGGTGGTGATATTTGCGCTCAGATTGAGCATGGGCGCCAGGGCAGGAGAATAGGTCAAGAGTGCCCTGCTCAGCAAGAAAACTATGCAACAGTTGGGACATATACTCACTAGCGGAGTCAGCCCGAAACACACGAATAGGCGTCAAAAACTGAGTACAGATCATGGCAGCAAAACGCTTATATATCGAGAGAACCTTGCTGCGAGAATTCATAAAATAGATCTAGGTGTGGCGAGAGAAGTCATCGATAAAAATAACATAGTAGCGTTGGCCCCTCTTCGAAGCAAAGGGAGCCGGACCCCACACATCAGAATGAACCAGATCGAAAGGACGCTAAGATATAGACTCGCTAGTAGGATAAGGTCCGGCTGTGCATAACCGAACTGAAACCAAAAACCGAACCGAAAAAACCTAACCGTAACTAAAATATGGTTTTTTTCAGTTATAAGTTAGGTTAGCTAACCATAATTGACATGGTTAATTCGGTTTTAAACCGAAATAATTCAGTTAAACCGAATGAAACTGAATTGTCTAGTCAGGGAACGTTTTTCCTGTGTTGGCCCAGCCCAACTTCGCAGTATACTGTTATATAAGATTGGAACTGCACTCTACACAGAAAATATGATATAGCATGTTGGTTCAGACGAGTTTGGTTGTGCGACGTGGGCATGTGGTCTTGAGTTCGATTACCAATCTTTGTTGTATTTTTATATTGTCCGCAGCATTTTTGCATTTTGTGTTTTTCGATTGTAAAACATTCAGTTTCCGTCATAAGAATAAAACATATGAAATATATGTTCATAAAATTTATGTGTTATTCAAAAATTCGCGTCAAGTTTGGTTAGTTTGGTTATTACTGAAATCGAACCGATATTTTGTGGTTATTACCGAAACCGAACCGTATTTTTGTACAAAACCGTATTTACCGAAGTATTGAAACCGTATTTATTTGAAAACCGTATTAACCGAACCGAATTAACCATAGTAACCGAACGCGCAGCCGGAGGATAAAGTAACTGAGTCTGTTTGCCAAGCCTACAACCCTGAAACGAGACATCTCCTGAGACAGGCCCTAGAAGACCTCGACGAAGTAAAGATGACAAGCGAGAACCACAAAGATGACCAAGACGATGATGCCACTGCTGAAAGGAGGTGGTAGTGGAAGCAGCAAGCACACGTGGTGCAGTCGGTGAAGTGGTAGAAGAAGGAACATGAAGCCAATCAAGCTCCTAAAGTCCCTGGGAGTCACGGCACCGATGGCCAGCCCCAACCAGTTTCCGACTGTGAGTATCCTGAATAGAACAAGAATCAACATCAACAATGACCCGACAACCAGAATCAGTAAGTTGAGCAACGGAAAACAAGTTCATGGTAAGACGGGAAACATGAGAAACATCGGGAACGGAAAAAACAGGAAGTAGAAAGATTGCCACGACTAGCAACATGAAGAGAATTGCCATCGGCAGTAAGAACATTAACAGGAAGAGAAAGAGGTTGAAGAAAAGAAAGAGAGGAAATGACGAGGGTGCTCCCCGGCAATGCCCACCATGAGGGACTTAGGGTTGACGGAATCCTGCAGGCTGACACGAGACATCGGATACCAAACAAACGGAGAGAGAGATTTACCCAGGTTATGGGCCCTCGATGAGGTAAAACCATTACTTCCTGCTTGTCTGATCTTGATTATCGAATATATCAGGTTATAATGGGGTAACCGATAGGTTGTGGTGGTTATCCCATCGAGAGGCTAAGATTCTAGGGTTCTAGTTCTTGACTTACGGTGAATCTATGTGTTGAAGTTGTGTCTTGGCAAACCCTCTCCTGGCCTTTATATAACATGCCAGATCCCGAGAATTTTATCCGGACTCAACTAAGTTACAAAGAGATCTATTCTAACCTTTCCTTGTATAACGTCTTCTTGCCTTGTTCGTCAAGGATCCTTCTTCGGATAGGTCTCCTTTGCTGGAATCGACGTATAGGTCCACCTTGGTTGTTGGGCAATATTCATGGGCCCCTAGTTGGGCCGAAGGAGGTAGTCTAATGTTGGTTACCCGAAGGGTATATAATGCCCACATAATGAAGAATCGGGAGACATGTGAAACGAAACTCCTGAGTCCAGAACCCACGAAGATGTACCTGACTGTGTAGAAGGAGCCGCTACCGAGGCAGCGGTGCGAGTCGAAGAAGAGCCAGAGGAGGCAAGAAGGCGCTGAAGTCTCGCAATGTCCTGCTCGGTGAAGTCGGTGGTGGAGGACATGGAAGAGGGAGCACAAGGACCAGTAGAGGCGGGGAGCGTGCCAGTGCGCAAGTGTCGCTGCTTCTTGAAGCAGTCAGTCTCTGGGTGTCTAGGCTTGTGACAATATCCACACAGCAGACCTGAACGAGGGTGTCCTAGGGCACGGGAAGAATGACCTCCACGACCAGGTGGCGTAGGCAAGAGCGGCGGTGTAGGTGCAGCAGGAACTCGAGTAGCACGAACAGAAGGTGTCCCAAGCATACTAGCACCACGCAGATGAGTCTCCTCAGTTCGGAGCTCAGTCAACACCTCTGAGATAGGGACACGACCCCGAGCAAACAACTGGGCACGACGGGGCTCAAACTCTGGACGAAGTCTAGACAGGAACTCATGGATCCTCTCAAAGTCCACATCTGATCGTACTGTCCAACAACACTGGCAAGTACCACTGATAGTACTACGAAGGGAGTCAAGTTGGCACCAGATGGTCGCACTATCGGTGTAGAACTCATCAACAGTAGAGTCACCCTGCTGAAGATCATGCTCCTGACGCAACACAGATAAATACATAGAATCCCAGAAAGCTGATAGCGTTGATGAAGGTGAGACCACATCTCAGCGCCAGTAGCAAGGCCCATAAACTCGGAAGCAAACTATGGCTGAACACTCTGAGAAAGAATAGCAGCATCCCTAGCATCCTCATCACACCAGTGAGTAAAAGGAGCTAGACTATCACGGTAGGAACCAAGAGTCTCTGAATAAGCAAGTACCTGCTGCTCCTATGCCTCATCAGCAGCAACCTCAGCAGACTTGACTGCATCCTGAGCAGCTTGAGTAGCATCCTCAGCAAGGGCCTGTGGCACTGGCGGCGGGGCAGGAGGCACAAGAGCAGTGGGGTGCGGCGGACAAGAGACCTCAGCGGTAAGAACACCCCACCGTCAAAGGCCACGCATGTGAATGCGCATAAATGCAACAAACTCTCCATAGTTGGTACCATCAAAGATCACTAGGCAGCGAGGAATACTAACAAAACCAGATGAGCAGGACGCTATCTTAAAAAAATTACCTGATCTAGATCGGGATCATGCAGAGCTTGATCCGACCGGCAGAGGCCCGAGCTCAATGACCAGAGGCGGAGCCGTCCAGGGCAGGGCGGGCCACGCAAGAGGCGACCGAAGGCGGAGGCGGCTGGGGCAGGGCCGGCTAGGGCGGGCCGCAGCCGAGGCGGCCTGAGCGGGCACCGGCCGGGGCGTGCCACGGCAAGGGCGGCCGGAGGTGGCGCCGACCAGGGGCGGAGCAGAGGCGGTGCGCCGGAGGAAGCCCGGGGCAGGCTGCAGTGGAGGCGGCCGGAGGCACGTCCGGCCGTGGCGGCCGGAGGCAGAGCTGGCCGAGGCAGGGCCAGCCGGAGCGGGACGCGGAAGGAGGCGGCCATGGTAGGAGTAGGCCGAAGCAGGAACAGTCGCCGGAGAACTCGCCGGAGAGATCGCCGGAGAACTCGCCAGAGATTGACGACGGCAGCACGGAGTTGCTACGTGCAAGTGGAGCTAAACCTAAGCTCTGATACCATGTTGTGAATGAGCAACTTGTATTCACATAGCGTCAAGGATCAGTACATATACATGTGTTACAATGTGCAGGAAAGTCCCTTATACACTGGGTGACATAGGCATCCCCAATGGGCCTGCCGAAGATAGTACCCGGGGTTTACTGAAGGCCCACTACTCGAAGAATATGAAGACTCGGAAGCCCAAAAGATATTATTAAGGAAAGCTAGAGTTGTAATAATAAGTGTTGTATGTAATCTTGCGGGATGAGTTAGAAACCTCCCCGGACTCTGTAACTTGTACAATATGAATCCCTCGGCTCCGCCTCATATATAAGGGGGAGTCGAGGGACGAGAGATATATCGAATCATTGTTGAGCAAACCCTAGCTTTATTTTGTCGAGCACTTTTCGGCTGAAACCTTCGAGATCTACTTGCCCTCTACATCCAACGAAACCCTAGTCTACTACTTGTAGGCATTGACAAGTTAATACCTTGTCAATTGGCGCCGTCTGTGGGATTTAGAGGCGACAAGGAGCTGATCTCGATGGCACGTTCAGGATCGTCGACTTCATCGGCAGCAAGCAACATCATGGACAGAGGTAAACAGATCGAAACTGGTCTCGTTGATTTTGTACCTCACCCGCCCTCCCGTTTGGATGCATATACATATCCGGAGGAGCCCATGGAGATGACGTTCGGGAGGTTCCACTTTCGCGTCGGGAAGGAAGGAAGTTATCGTCTCGAAATTCCGACCTTCCCGAGGTTTCCTGTGGAGCATACTGAATCTTCAAGCTCGGCATCATCGACCGAGTCAGGCGACGAAGAAACCTCTTCGCCACGCTTCGTCAGCACCAAGGCAAGCGAAAAACTCGCCAAGATCTTCAGCGACATGTCTTTCGAGTCGTCTGCGGACTCCTATATAAGCAGCGATTCCGAAAGCGTCGACAGCTTCGACTTCATCGACAAATCTATCACCATCGGAAAGGTCTTCACCAATCTCTATGATGGTGTCACCGAATCCAGCAAGGCGCAGAATTCAAACTACCATCAAATCTACGCCATCGGAGAAGCAAGTCGTGATTAGGAGGAAACATCGGAAGCTTTCGACGATCTAGGAAATCCATACGTGGATCCCTCTGATTTAAGGCGAGGATTAGGCAACAAATACATCGGGCCTACACCACGTATGAGAGTTCAGTTGCCGCAAGCAGCATGGGATAGAGCCGCAAAAGCTATGGATGGTTCAGAACCAATGGCGACAACCGCCACGGTCGAGGAATTGCAGGCATACCAATATAGACTCGCTCGAGCTGGAAGGGAATTGGAAAAACAAACAGCTGAGCTGAACAGGAGAAAGGAGGAAGCTTCCGCGTCAAGCAGGCGAAGGGCAGACCTCAGTCAACACTCAGGAACTTCGGGAGATAGCCACAGAGAAGCTCGGAACAGGGCAAGGTCAAGGCTGCAAAACATACCTGAAGCAGAAAGAGAGAATCTAGTTCAAAACCTCGACATGTCCTTTATGTCGATAGACACGAGAGGAAACATTATTCCCAAAACACCGGAAGCAAGGTATATGGCGACACAAGCCTTTATCCTCGCATCCAGGCCACCTCCTGGAGATCCAAGGGAAGCACTATATAACATGGCCATGGCAGGTGTTGGAGCCATGGGAACAGCGTTCGCATCGACGCCTCCAGAAGGATCAGCAAGGCAAAATAGTCCACGACCTGCGGTTGTAGCAGCAGCTCCAGAAAGAACAGGTGAAGAAAGGGACGCAGAAACTCGGGCAAGGGTAGACAGGGCACGACAACATAGAAGGGAACATCGCCACTCTCCAGATATAGCGGAAGAGGACATGTGTGGGCTACCATGCTTTACTAGAAGGGTCCGAAAAACTCGGGTGCCTTCAGGGTTTAAGCTACCCGATAATTTCAAAAAATTCGACGGATTGCAGGATCCTGAGGATTGGTTGGTAGATTACCTCGAGACAGTGAAGCTAATCGGCGGTACAAGGGCGACGGCAATGCAAAGCATCCAGGTACACTTGAGTGGAGCTGCGAGATCTTGGATAAAAAAGCTTCCAGTAGGTTCCATCGACAGCTGGACTGATTTCGAGGATATATTCATCAAGAATTTTCGGTCTACCTGCAAAAAGCCTGCGACACTCGAGGAGTTGAGATCATGCCGACAGAAACATGATGAATCAATGAGGAAGTACATCCAAAGGTGGAACATCATCAAAAACTCGGCAGAAAACATATCTGACGAGAGAGCCATAGACGCGTTCGTTGCAGGAGTCCGGCGAGGAGATTTCGTGGAAGATTTGGGAAGGACTAACCCAAAAACAGTATCAGCATTAATGGAGATAGCAAACAAATGGGCAGATGGCGAAGATGCTGTGCACAATAAGCGACACAGGTCGCCAGAGGAGGACCGCAGTCGAAACTATCAGGGCAGGCGACGATTCTCTCGATTCTCGAGTTACGATCCACCTGGCCAAATCTCGGGCGGGTTTCGATCGGGCGCTGGAGGAAGCAATAGAGATAATTATCAACGAAGTAGTGAGCAGCGAAGTGACAATAGAGATGATCCGCGAAATAATAGACCAAACAATGGACCTAGGAGGCCCTTTGTGACCCCTGAGGATATGATGAACGGCCCATGCCAGATGCACTTCTTCGTCGACAACAATGGAGTAAGGCAGTCAGGACATCTACAGAAAGACTATCGGAATTTTCAAGCGATGATGAGGGTTGCCGCGCAAGCCCATGCTAAGGCAGCAAGTCGAAACCCCCAAGGACCTAGGAGTGAGATCCACCTACCACCTCCTCCCGCAATTACGGAAGAAAATCGACACCAGCTCAGAATTGCGGCAGCACCAGCACCACCACTGTATGTTGATCCCAACTCCCATGGAGCGGTCTCGATGATTCAGAAAGGCAGACCATCCAATAGAGCTCAGAAATTAATCTCGCGGCAGGTGTTCATGGCAGAGAAGATGCCTCCACCAACAGTCGAGTATCTCAATTGGTCGGGACAAGATATTGGTTTCACAATTGCGGATCACCCGCAGCAAGTTCCTCGACCAGGGCAATCAGCACTTATTTTGCCCGCAGTAATTGCAGGATTCGACGTGTCTCGAGTTTTCATCGACGGAGGAAGCAGCCTAAACCTTATGTACGCAGATACACTAAGGAAGATGAACATATCTTTGGCAAACCTCAAACCAACGGATACGCGTTTTCATGGCATCACACCAGAGAAGCCAAGTTACCCACTGGGGAGGATCAATCTCGACGTTCAATTCGGCACCCGAGAGAATTACAGGATCGAGAGGCTGGAGTTTGAAGTCGTGGATTTCCCATCGCAATACCACGCTCTGTTGGGGCGTCCAGCATACGCTAGGTTTATGGCAGTACCACATTACACGTACCTGCTGTGGAGGATGCCTGGACCTAAGGGGCCAATCACAATTAAAGGAAGTTTTGCGCTTGCCGATAAATGTGATAAGGACTTTCATCGACTCTCAGAAACCTTCGGGATGCAAGCAGAATACATGGAGTCAAAACTCACGACAGACTACGACGTACTACCAGACGTGGGGAGACCTAGCAAGGAGTCGACCTTTAACACAGCAAAGGATTCCAAGGAAGTACAGATCCACCCGACAAACCCAAAGAAAACGACGTCCATTGCAAATAACATGGACCTCGCATAGGAAAGCGCACTCGTCGAGTTCCTCCGTGAGCACTGGAAAATCTTCGCATGGTGTCCAGCTGACATGCCAGGAGTACCCAGGGAACTTGCCGAGCACCACTTACATTTGGATCCAATTGCGAAACCAATCAAACAACCTCTGCGGCGTTTTTCGGAACCAAACCGCAAGGCTATGCTGTCGGAAATCAACAGACTCAGAGAAGCAGGTTTTATTAAAGAAATTCATACAGAAGCAACGTGGGTAGCTAACCCAGTGCTGGTGCCGAAGAAAAACACGAAGGTCCTTCGCATGTGCGTCGACTTTACGTGTCTTAATAAACATTGCCCAAAGGATCACTTTCCCCTCCCAAGGATCGATCAAATTATCGACTCCACGGCAGGATGTGAACGTCTTTCCTTCCTGGATGCTTATTCTGGTTATAACCAGATTAGATTGAAAGAAGATGATGAGGTGAAAACAGCGTTCATCACCCCTTACGGCGTGTTCTGCTATCGAACAATGCCCTTCGGGTTGAAAAACGCGGGAGCAACATATCAGCGGATGATGCAGAAATGCCTAGCAGAGCAGATCGGAAAAAATGTACAAGTATACATCGACGATGTCGTCATAACATCCAAAAAAGGCGACACTCTAATTGAGGACCTGAAGGAAACTTTCGACAACCTCGACAAGTTTTGCCTCAAGCTAAACCCGACAAAGTGCTCTTTTGGCGTCCCTGCAGGAGAACTTCTCGGGTTCCTAGTATCAGCAAGAGGGATTGAAGCAAACCCCGAAAAAATACAAGCCATCGTAACGATGAGGAAGCCAACAAAGTTGAAAGAAATACAGCAGTTAACCGGGCGAGTCGCAGCCTTAAGCAGATTCGTCGCCAGGCTTGGAGAAAAGGCGTTACCATTTTACGCCTTGATCAAACAGGGAGACAAGTTCCAGTGGAACGAAGAAGCGGACAGAGCTTTTGAGGACCTCAAGCGCAAAATCTCGACACCGCCAATCTTGGTGGCGCCAAAAGAGAAGGAGCCTCTGTTGCTGTATATTGCAGCCACACCCCAGGTGGTAAGCACGGTCCTTGTCGTCGAAAGGGAGGAAGAAGGAAAACTCCACGGAGTGCAGAGGCCAGTATACTTCGTCAGCGAAGTTTTATCGCCCTCAAAACAAAGGTACCCTCAGTACCAAAAGCTAGCATACGGAGTATTCACAACCGCACGAAAATTGCGCCACTACTTTTCGGCACACCCGATCGTAGTGGTCAATGAAGCTCCCTTGTCAAATATACTAAACAATCCAGAAGCTACGGGTCGTGTCTCCCTTTGGGGAATAGAACTTTCCCCTCGGGACATCACGTATGAAAAAAGGAAAGCAATCAAGTCGCAAATCCTACCAGACTTCATCGCGGAGTGGATGGAGTTGCAAAACACAGGACCACCAGACTTATCGAGAACTTGGACCATGAACTTCGATGGGTCCAAGAGATTAGAAGGAGCAGGCGCAGGCGTGATATTAATATCACCAGAAGGCGACAAGCTGAAGTACGTTCTGAGGATGACGTTCCCAAACGCGTCTAACAATGAGGCAGAATACGAAGCCCTCATACACGGGATGAAGATGGCGAAAGCTTGCGGTGCAACTCGACTAAAAATCTTTGGCGACTCGCAGTTGGTAGCTCAGCAAGTCATGACCCAATGCGACGCAGTCAACGATAGTATGATAGCATACAAGGAAGTCTACAACGAGCTCGAGAAGCTGTTCGACGGATGCGAAGTAAATCATATCAGCAGATTGAGCAATGACGAAGCCGACGTTCTCGCAAACATCGGGTCGCAATGCCTTGCAGTTCCGCCAGGTGTATTTTGGGAAGAGGTAGCAGAGAGATCTACAAAGTCGACAAAACCAAAAAAGAAGGAGAAAAAACCCTCGGGGGTTACCAATGAAGTACTAGAGGAAGAAGAAGAAGATCAGGACCTGGTCATGATGGTACAGATACCATGGATGCAGACGTACATATCATACATCCTGAAGAAGGAAATACCCGACGATCCAGTCAAAGCAAGGCGAGTTATTAGACGATCTAAGGCTTTTACTGTGGTCAAAGGGGAGCTATACAAACGAAGTATTTCGGGAGTACTACAGAGGTGCGTCACACCCGAGGAAGGAAGGATAATCCTGAAGGATGTACACGAAGGAATTTGCGGTCACCACGCGAGTAGCCGAGCTATTGCTGCCAAAGTCTTTCGAGCTGGATTTTACTGGTTGACAGCAATAGAGGACGCAAAGGAGATAGTACGAACCTGTGATGCGTGCCAGAGGTTTGCCGCAAAACCTCACTCCCCGGCAGCAGAGCTGATGCCAATACCTTTGTCGTGGCCCTTTGCTCAGTGGGGCCTCGATATGGTGGGAAAGTTACACAAATCCTGGCCAGGAGGAAAGGAGTATATGCTGGTCGCTGTCGACAAATTTACAAAGTGGATAGAAGCGAAGCCGATAAACTCACCAGACGGGGCATCGGCAGTTAAATTCGTAAAAAGTCTCGTCTTCAGGTTTGGAGTGCCTCACAGCATCGTCACGGACAATGGCAGTAACTTCACATCCAATGAGTTCAAAGATTATTGCGAAGAAGTGGGTATCAAGCTAAACTTTGCGTCGGTTGCACACCCGCAAACCAACGGTCAAGTCGAGAAAGCCAATGGAATAATCTGCAACGGCATCAAGAAACGCTTACTAGCACCACTGGAGAAAGCTCGATACACCTAGTGTATTATGGAGCATACGAACAACACCAAACACAGCGACACAAGAAACTCCGTTCTTCTTGGTCCATGGAGCGGAAGCAGTATTACCAATTGAGGTAGAGCACGATTCTCCACGAGTCGTAGAATATGATGAAGAGGTGTCGAGAAAAGCGCTAGAGGATGACGTCGACGCACTCGACGAGGCTAGAGATGAAGTACTCTCTCGAGTAACCAAATATCAGCAGGACCTGAAGAATTACCATAGTCGACGTTTACGGCCAAGATCCTTTCAGGTGGGAGATCTAGTCCTTCGGCTCACGCAAAAAAGCCATGAAAAGCTCGAGTCACCATGGCTTGGACCTTACATCGTCACAGAAGTAATCGGCGGAGGAGCGTACAGGATAAAGGACAAGAAGACAGGGTGGAGGAGCAAAATCCCTGGAACGTGGCGCAACTCAGGCGTTTCTACGCCTAGAGTCGAAATATAGTCCTTGTAAAACTTCAATGTACTGAAACGCCCGCGAGTTTTCAGACGCACTCTTTTCCTTTTTCGGGGCACCGAGTGGGGCCGGAAAAGGTTTTTAATGAGGCGGGCTCGCGATGCTGCAATATAGTAAAGATAGTTGAGACATACATTTCTTCGGCATGCTCGGGGGCTTAGGCCTCAGACTTGCAAAATACATTCCCGACAATATTTCGCCATGGTATAAAATACCTCGCGAAACAAACAAACATACAAAATAGCAATCAAGCAAGGCACGGGGGCTAGTACCCGCAAATATAGCATGCTCAATACAATTCCGACGCTTTGGTTTAAAAAACCTCGCGCATACAATAAATAAAGTCGACACCAAGACACTTGAGGTATCAACGAAGAAAAAATAGTTTATCAGCTATACAATATAGAACATGATTACAATATACAAAAGAGTTCCGAGAAAAAATCAAGGGAAAAAATTAATGATGGCCCAGTATGTTATCTATGGTCACCCGATTTACAGGACGGGTACTGTGTTCAGCATAGCTGCCCTTAACGAAGAATTCGGAGTCCATCCGAAGAAGTTCATCCATCATATCTTCGGCAACGGGAGTCACATGACCATCAATTTTACCGACATCCCTTTTCTTCTTCGCCATCTTGGCCAAACACTTGGAAACAATTTGGCTCATGTCAAATTTGGGATGGCAGATCTTGATCATCATCATAGCAAATCTAGCGCCAGCAGAAAGTTGCGCCCGAACAAATCCATGGATTTTAGAAGCATCTCGAAATTTCTCCATCAAACCAAGAAGTGTATCAGGTGCTTCGTTGCGAGGAAACATCGTCTTGTAAACAAGAGACAAGGTCCTAGTGCAGAAGTCCAAGAAGTCGCGAATCTGAGAGGCACGGTCCTGAAACCTGACAATTTGTCGGGTTCGTTCTGGGGTAGCCCAGAACAGAGAACCATGGTCAAGGGAAAGGTTAACAAGGAGGTTCGTCCTAGTATTCACCCTCTCTTCTTCGGCAGCAGCATCAATAAAGGAACCTATCAAGAAACGGTGCATGAGTTTTAAAGATAGAAACAGAAGGTATGGCGAGAAGATAGAAGGTGTCGTGACCTTATAAAAAGAAAATGCGGCAAACATACCCGACATATCTGCGCTGGCTTCATTCATCAACTCGAGCATAAGATTTTCTCGGGCGGTCGCTTTTTCAGCTTCAGAAACGGCGGTTTCCTTAGCAGCCATGGCTTCCTGAACCTGCTGAAGCGCAATTTTTTCGGCTTCAGTGGCCCTGCGAGATTGCTCCATCATCACAAGTGTTTGCTTCTTCGCATACTGAAGTTGCTGCCGAAGTTCTTTCAACTCTTGCGACAAACTCATACCCAAAGAACCTTCGCCAAGCTCAGCATCAACAAGAACTTTTCTTGATCGAGAAGAAAGAGGCAAAACATCGGAAGGAATAGGAGTTGGAGTATAGTTATCAAATATCAACTGAAATTAAAAGGAGTCGAGATCAATCATCAAGCAAGACAGAATTTCATTGATTTTTTGGAATAATTACAAAACAGTACAGAGGAGCTAGTGGGATAAGTGTCGCCAATAACTACTTTGGCGACACCATCAAAAAGAAGAAAGAAAAATAAAAAAAGGGGGAGAGGAAAGACAAAGCGTCTACTTGACCTCCGGCTTAGATGAGCTTGGAGCTGGAGTAGGTTTGAAGCCAAGAAAGGCAAGGATCTTCTTCGAGTTGGGCTTGGCAGCCTTAATCAAAGAAACCCATGTTTTTGTCTCCATCTTCGGCACATCTCCAACCTTGGCCCAATCGACGTTTTGCTGGCTGTTCGCAACCAAAGCAATAGTACCTTCGACGCCAACCTTCAATCCTTCTTGGCGAAGATTGTGCCCAAGATCCTCTGCAGCATTGAAGCACTTGGCCAGCTCGCCGAATGTCTTTGGCTCTTCTTTCTTCGGGAAGAAGAATGGAAATAGCTTCGCCAGGGCCGAGTCAGCATCTTCCATGCCTTGGCGTGCTTCATCCCCGTGAATCTCGAGAAGGGAGAGCGTGTCAAGAAGGGCGTCGTTCTCGGGAAGTTCAAGATCATAAGGTTGACGCGTCTTCCCTATGGGCGAAAAATATAGATCGTCAAAAAATAGAAAACATGACAGCAATCAAACAAAAAGAGGTCGAAGTACTTACTAACGAAACGGCGACACTGCAACGATAAGCGAGTAATAATCTCATTCTCGCGTGCAGTTTGTTGAGTGATATGGTCACTCAGAGAAGTCTCCGCGTCGTGAAGCCTTTTTCGAAGCTCTTCAACGACAGCGGCGCTGGATTCAGCTTTCTTGCGAGCCTTTTCGCTCTGCTCCAATTTTAGAGCAAGAGCATCAGCACGTTTGTTGGCTTCTGCAAGGTCAGCTGAAAAATAATCAACAGCAAACAAATTGTCGCGTTAGTGATCATAGCACAGAAGGTGCAATCAAGAGAAAAAAGGCAGCATAGTACCTTTCAGCGAGTCCGAAAGATCACGGTACCCGACGAATTGGGTACCAAGCCGAAAGAACTCGTTCATTAAAGGCTGAGGAGAGAACCAGACAAAGAAAAATCAAATACAGTGTAAAAAAAAGGATGGAAAGCTACAAGTCAAAATACCGACGTGAAGGAAAAAAGGGAAGAGACTTACGTCATTTAATGTGGAAGTCGTGAAACCACCACTTAGTTGGGTGGGTCCTTCGACTGGTTCAACCCTTGATCTTTTCGGTGAAGGGGCTCGGGGGCTTGCAGCTGGAGCAGTAAATTCGACACCTAGTTGAGGTGTCGAAGTTTCATCTCCATCTGGTTGCGCCTCCGACACAGCCAAAGTGCGAGACGTGCTCGTTCGAGCAGTCACGTCAATGGCGGGATTATCTCCCTCTTCATCACTGCAACAAGCAAGTTATAGCATAAAGAGACAAT
The DNA here is from genome assembly GCF_019359855.2 of Lolium perenne. Classification (NCBI taxonomy): domain Eukaryota; kingdom Viridiplantae; phylum Streptophyta; class Magnoliopsida; order Poales; family Poaceae; genus Lolium; species Lolium perenne. The sequence goes on along the minus strand of NC_067246.2, from coordinate 215,321,609 downwards.
ATAGTAAAAAACTCGAGAGCAAATAGTAAAAGGAAACTTACGAGCTGACAAGAGCAGCGTCATAAGGATTTAAAGTTGTCCCCTCTTCAGTAGGAGCAACTTCCTCGGCAGCTTTGGAGGTACCAGTGTCGACGGCTTCAGACCTTTTCCTTTTGTTCCTTGGGGAAACAGCAGGAGGAAGGGATTGCGTCGACTCGCTGGCATCAGATTCGACTTCTTTTTCAGAGGAAGCCGCAGATTTGTGAGAACCTGCGACTTCACTTCCAGGGAGAGAAAAACCCTGGTTGTCTTCAGCGACAACAGCTTGCTCTTCGACTTCTCCATCCTCAGGAAGAGGAGGAAGGGAAGCCAAAGTTGGATGGTTCTGCAGAAAAATAGCGACAACAGAAAGATTATAGAGATATCAGTAAAATTTGACAAGTTAAAATAAAAAGAAGCAGGAAAAGTTCGGAACAAGACAAAAATTCGAGAAGACAAAATACCTGAGGGAGAGGATTGGCGGCACTGTATGGTTCCACGCGGCAAGAGGAGGGAATAGGATCCTTCTTGCTGAGCGAGGAAATTCTTCGAATAAGCTTCTCCAAGTCCTTCACGGAAAGATCCTTGGAGAGCCTATTGGCGTCATTTGCACCAGCATACGTCCAAAGGGGATTTTTGCGAGCCTGAAGAGGCTGCACCCTAATCCTAAGGAAGTAGGCGGTGATTTGGACACCTGACAGCTCCTTGCCTCGAGTATTTTGAAGTTGATGAATACGGGACATAAGGGCTTCTGTCGCCGTTTTCTCTTCTTCGTGTATATAGAGCCATCTTTTGCGCCACCCTTGGACAGAGTCAGGGAATTTGACGTCGAAGTATTCAACATCAGTACGGACGCAGATAACAACGCCACCTATGTTGTAAGTGGCGTTGTGGGAGCCGTTGCGGCGAAGACAGAAGATGCGCTTCCACAGAGCCCAGTTAGGAGGGACTCCGAGGAAGCACTCGCAGAGAGTGATGAAAATGGCGACATGGAGAATAGAATTGGGAGTCAGCTGGTGTAGCTGAATCCCATAGACAAAGAGGAGGCCACGAAGGAAATCGTGGATTGGGGTGGAAAGACCGCGGATGAGATGGTCGACGAAACTAACCCGGTACTCCATTGGCGGAGAAGGGTAGCTTTCTTCACTGGGAAAGCGGATGGCGCCTTCCTTCTTCGTCAGGCCCAGCCTTTTCAGCATATTGACGTCTTGGTTGGAGATTTTAGATCTCTCCCACTCGACGCCTTCAGCGACCATCTTGGACTCCGGAGTGCTGTGGCGAGTGAGTCGTCCGCGTGGTGGCATCAACGGCACCGGAGGAGCGAAGCTCGTGCGTAGGTGAAGCTCAGAGAGAATTGGGCGCAATAGAAGTTTTTGCAAAGGGGAGCAGAGGTGCGGCGCAAGCGAAGGTGCGAACGGAGGTTGAAGAAAGGTTTATATAGGAATTTGGCGAAGCAATGCACCATTGGATGAAGAAATCGTGCGGTGAAAAAAGATCTTGCAGATGAAGGGTAAAAAAGTATTTCTACTGGGATGGAACGGAACAGGCGCTACAGTACGTGCGCCAGGAAAAGCGGAGGACGTGTGTCCCCCACTTGCACAACGTCTCAACGTGGTGGAGACAATGGACCCACAAGGCAGAAAAATTGCGACTATTAACGGCAATGAAGTAACTTCGACCAAGGGAGAAAATTTCGACAAGAAACAAAAAAGAGGATTGGCGACAGAAGAAGTTATTGAATACTTCGGGAGCCTTTGATCAAATACAAGTTTTTGTCCAAATGCTCGGGGGCTACTTTTAAAAAAAATAGGAAGTCTCGAGTATGAAAATATAGAAATTGAGGGAGCCTATGATCAAACGCAAGCATCTGATCATAGCCTTGGGGGCTACTCCCATCGGGAGCGCTGTTCGCGCACCCGAGAGATAAAAAGAAGAAAATATCGAGAAAGAATGACAATATAGCGACATGGTGCACTACAATGTTGAGCCTACAACCAAGCACAAGTCCTTGGTTGTAGCCTCGGGGGCTACTCCCATCGGGAACGCTGTTCGCGTGCCCGATGAAAAATATCAAAGAGAAAAAAAAAGAAGTAGAGAAAGAAGGAAAGTAAAAAAAAAGGAGCATATTTCGAGTTATGAAGATAACTCTACATATACTCCCATCGGGAGAGCAATATAAGTCAAAAATTGACTCGATGAAATGTGCTATTCCAACAGCCGAATAAGCACTCGACAATATATTCTCAGAACGCCAAAAGTTGCGAATAAATTCTAAATGCCGCAAAACACTGCGAAGGTAAGACCCCAGATCCGTTCTGTGCGGCGTGGCACCGTCTATGACTACGGTTTGCTACTTTTATCCGTATCAACAGATACGAAGAAAAATCCTAACGGACGCGTTAGGTACCCGATAAATTTGACTGGAACTCGACAGAATGGTAAGACCTTAAGCGGCACCTGTCGAAGTTTACACCAGTATCCCGAGATCATGTCCAGGGACGTGATCTTGAAGTAGGTTTTTGCGGATTGCCACTAGAGCAGTTAACTAGTACCTGATCCGTCAGATGAACTAGCCCCAACTACCATTATCCCTGTACAATATAGAAATTCGTGAGAAGAAATACAGAAAAGTTAAAGTTGTCAAGTGAAAATAAACCGTGGAGATTTTCCCTGACTCTACGATTCAAGCAAAATCTCGGGGGCTACTGACATAGGCATCCCCAATGGGCCTGCCGAAGATAGTACCCGGGGTTTACTGAAGGCCCACTACTCGAAGAATATGAAGACTCGGAAGCCCAAAAGATATTATTAAGAAAAGCTAGAGTTGTAATAATAAGTGTTGTATGTAATCTTGCGGGATGAGTTAGAAACCTCCCCGGACTCTGTAACTTGTACAATATGAATCCATCGGCTCCGCCTCATATATAAGGGGGAGTCGAGGGACCAGAGATATATCGAATCATTGTTGAGCAAACCCTAGCTTTATTTCGTCGAGCACTTTTCGGCTGAAACCTTCGAGATCTACTTGCCCTCTACATCCAACGAAACCCTAGTCTACTACTTGTAGGCATTGACAAGTTAATACCTTGTCACTGGGATATACAAGAAAGAGGTCTATACATCTCTAACAGATTGGAGAAGATGCGAGAATTTCTGTCTATTCAAATTGTCCACCAAACAAGAGTGACAAGAGCGTTCCAAATTCCGGTCGATCGATCTGACCACCACTGAAGCAGATCAGTACTATCCTCAATTGAACTGGCAGGTTTATGTCCATCTTATGAAGAACCAAAGCCCAAACCTGAAAAGAGCAAGTGCACTAGGCGAACAGGTGCAGGGCCAACTCAGCTTCAACGTTGCGCAATGGGCACACCGGGTTGCACTGAATCACTCGCTGGAAAAGGTTATCATCAGGATGCACACGCCTTTTTTTATTAGATTATTTACAAAACCTTACAAACCACCTCACTAAACCTACAGTAGGATGAATGAGGTGACAATACACCAACTCACATCATCCAAAAACCAAATGTCCTTCCAAACCGCTCAATAGCAGATGAGAAGCACATCCAGTCAAGCAGACTCTCCGCGCACGCCAACGCACACGCCACAAAAGTTGCTACCGCCGTCTTTCTCGACTCCATCTTCAAAAGAGATCATCGCATTAACCTTCCAAGACCTGCCGTCGATGCCACCATGACACCAGACGGCTCCACCATCCTGCACGCATACATCATCCCGCATCCGTCGTCGATGCCCTGCAGCACCATGCCACCGAGACTCAACGCCCAACAATGTGGTAGATGAATACCACTCCACCAACATCCGCCAACATCCAGCAGCTGCTCCAAAAACGATGCCCCAAGAGGTCGAACGACGCAGGGCGCACCGCCATCGTCCGATCCGGGAGACCCGGACCTAGGGTTTCCCCCGGAGCAGCATGAGTGAGAGATCGCAGACTGCGACGACGATGCCTTCAAGAAGGTAGCGGCGCGACACATCGACATCGTCTGCCAACCGAGGTCGGAGCACGGTTTTCACCGGCAGCCGCGCATCCCCAACCCGCCGAGTGTAGTGCCAAAACGGGCAAAGATGACGCCTTCGACAAGGTAACGACATCGACCGACGCCGCCATCATCCGCCAAGACCGAGGTCGAGGTTCAGTTTTCACCGGCCGCCATGACACCCCGGACTAGATCTCGCTGCCACCCTGCCGCCCACACGGCTAGGGCCACGGTCCACCGCCCGCCGCGAAGAAGACGGCACCGCTGCCACCATCCGGAGCCGCCGCTCCGGCGTCCAGGGCCCCCGCCGAGACCACCACCAGCAGCCCCTCCAGCACCGAAGGCCGCCGCCACCGAGCCGCCAGATCCCGAGAGCCACCCGCCGCCACTGACGGAGGAGCGGCTGCCGGAGTCGCCGACCAAGGCAGAGACGCGTCGGGGGTGGAAAGCGTCGCCGGGCAGCAGCCTCAGCCCCGGCAAGCCCAGCCCGGCCACCTTCCTTCCATGTGGCTGTGCTAGGCGCCGGGGGCCGCAGCCGAGGGCCAAATCCCCGCCGCCCCCTTCACCGGCGCCGCGGCCTTCGGCCGGCAGCACCTCAGGGGGGCGACGAGGAGGGAGAGAGGGGGGAGGACGGACGGGGCGGCGGCGGCTAGGGTTTGCCCCTCTCGGTCGCCAGGAGGAGCGAGGCGAGAGGAGCCCTCCTACTTGCGCCGATGCAAACAATTTCTCTGCATTGGGAGCGCTCAAAGAACTGGCATTTCAAAAGGGCATCCAAATCCCAGACAGTATTAGGCAAGGCAGAGTTGATTCTTCTTTCAGGTTGCAGCTGGTAATAAAGAGTTGACCATTTAAGGTCCAACGCCATGAAATATTGTCTTTTTTTCCGGCATTAAGCTGTACTGCCTGCAACTTTTCCCAGAGCTCAATGAATTGAAGAATCGCCAGCTAAGAGAGGCTGCTCTTTAAGTGCCTTATCCATCGTTGTTTTTTTCGAGAATAACTTATCCATCGTTGTTCGTTGAGAGCATCTTTTATAGATAGGTTCCTCTTCATGCAATGTTTGAACAAATCCGGCAGCTGTTCTTTAAGAGATCGATCAAACAGCCAACAGTCGTGCCAGAAGCTGGTGAGCCCCATCCCCAATCTGGAAGACCGCCAACGCGTCAAAAACTTGACGCACCACAGCCATCGAACACGCAACGCCACACTGTGACTGTCAAGATTGGTAATGCCTAGTCCAGCAAAACGCCTTGGTGAGCAAACTGTGATCCAATTGACTGGACACTTGCCTCCTGTGGCGTCATCTTTTGCAAAAGAAATGCCCTGATGATCTTTTGAAGCTTCCGAAGGAACCATTGAGGTACAAGGAGAGCAATCAGCTGAAACACAGGCATCGCCGCCAAGACAGTTTTGACCAGTGTCAGTCTGCCCCCCCAATGACATCGACATTTTCCAACATTAGTTGTAATAATCGAGGTTGATTTACTGTGAATCCGGACAATTGTTTAGCACCTCGACTGGCCGCTCTTGCTTAAAAGAATAGGTTCAGTGTGAACAGCAAACCGGCGATGAGAAGATCCACACAGCAGGTGACAGGTGACACCAGCTTTATTCCCGATAAAATGTTGAAGGATCATATGAACAAGACCTTTAACAATATATTGCAGTACATTTTCTCTGAAGAAGTACTGCCCTTCTTTGAGCTAGAGGTTAGAGACCAACTCGTATCCACCTGATCTCTGTGAAGGTAGGGAGGTGGCGCCTCGAGGCCGCTGCTGCAAGAACAACAGCACAGCTAACAACGCTGCTCCGCAGGGTATAACAATGTCCCACGCGACACCGAAGAGGTCATTACGAGGGCTCGCGTATATGTTGGAGGGGTTTATGCTCGGCTCGTAGATCTGGCCCCTGACTACATCATACACATGAGGAATCGCGCGGTTCATAGTGCACCCTATGTAAAACCACGGCGAGATTGCTCTAACTCCGGAGCCTGCTAAGGACGCGTTCAGAATTACCTGAGGGAGCAGGAAGCCGTCTAGTATCAGACCCGCGTATGACACGAGGTCTTCCCAAATCGTGGCTGGCTCTCCGCCGATGCGAACGACTAGTGCGTCCTCCCTTGCTGCACGAACATTTATCACATGGACGATCCCGGCCACGACTGCTCCGAGCATGTACAACGGCAGGCATATCTGCAGCACAATCCTCTCCGACACGACGGTTGACGACATCGTCTGGTCAACTGATTCTCGGCGAGCAGACCACGCCAGCTGAAGGAGGCGCAGCTGCAGCACAAAGGAAATCAGAATAGGTGCCCTCATCATCATCTCCTTCATCTCGAGTGATCCGCTCATCGAGTACGCAAAGTACCGGCTCCTCCTGCTCAGGAAGAGGGCGTCAAAGTTGAACACAAGAGGTGTTAGGTACCCCAACGTTAGGATACCGAGCATGGTTATCGACGTTGCCCTGGCTGCCTTAGGGTTCTTCTTGGTGTGGAGGATCTGCAAGACGGTGAAGACGCACGACAACGTGGTGGAGGCCACCAACATGATGCTCTCCAAGTCCATCCTTGATATTGCCTCTGACACTTGGTTAGAGTACATCTTGTACAAATGGATGTCAATCTTCTTGAAGAACAGACAGTCGCTCTCCTCTCTGAGGCTGCTTATTACTCCCCTGCCGTGTCCCTGCGCTCTAGCCTCAAGGGAGGCAAACTGCGCCGTTACAAGTATCCGACAGTCGGTCGAACCGTTGTGCTCTAGACAGCCGATCATGGACAGGAGGCCCCGGATCGGATCATAAACACCCTCTGCTGAGATTCGTCGTTCCTGAAGGGTGACTGAGTAAGACCCATTCGTAGGACGCACCCAACCGTCAGGTGGAGCATGATGGTGTATGTCGTAGCTCACATTCAGCAGATCGTGCTTCAAGTCAAACACGGCATGCCGTGAGAAAGAATCGTCGGCGGCCAGCCTTTCCCCGTACACCATCACAGAACCGATTGTTACTGGGTAGGCTTGTCCACTCCCCATCTCCCCTTGGTAACCAAATTCGAAGTCACGGTAAGTATAGTTAGTCGGGAATGAGTCTGACCCTTTGATCTTCCCCTTGTTGATTTTAAGGTAATGCTTCCTCGCCTCCTCAATCATCGTGTCGTTGTAGCTGTACTTCACATCAGTGAAGTTGTTGCTGTGGTTGTCGGTGACGTCGATGCTCGACACGGATATGGCCCCGGAGCTCAGTGCAGCCTCGTCGTTGTTGCCCTTGGTTCCTTGTGTTGAGGTCGAAAGCATCCCGGCCACGGCGCTCCGGTCCCGCAACGTCCACATAGCCGGGAACCAGAAGCTCATCCTGATCCCGCACTCGTGCTCTCGCACCGCCAGAGCAAACGGCGCCGAGCGCACCACCCGGCACGCCCTTAGGCAGAGAACGCCCCGATCAGAGTCCCACTGCCCATCAGCCACGGCAGCCTCCTCGTCTACCAAGAAGTGGAGTTGACGTTGGTACCTTCGCCTCCGGGTTGACCCGGTATCGTTGGAGAACACCATGTACGCACGCACGGCGCCATCTGTTGTGCACTGCATCTGGTTGATGTGCATCCTCGGCTTGCGCAGCCACCGCAGAAGCGGGTCGCCCCCGTGCTCCAGCCTGTAGGAGGTCATGAGATGTTCTTTCAGGTGGGCGCACACGGAGTTGTTGCCAACCGCCTGGAGCGAGCCCCTTGGAGCATGTGTTGGTGGTCTGCAGGCCGCGTGCTCGGGGCCATACTTGTAGTCGTCGCCCTCGACGTACGCAAGGAGTTGGATGGCCTCGAAGTCGGCGGAGCCCTCTAGACTGCCGGTCAGGAAGGGGTCAACGAGACTAGGAGTACTAGGGACGCGGAGGCGGAGGGCAACGCCCGGGTAGCGCTTGAGAGAACCGTCTGCGGCAAGCTCGGTGCCCGTCCCGACCATGCAGAGCTCGTGTGAGACAGAGGAGTAGAAACCGTCGAGGAAGAAGGAGATGGACTCCGTGACTGTGTAATTATAGCGTTCTCCACTGATCCGGAAGGTGCTGCTGCGCCTGCGCGGGCCGGTGAGAGTGAGGGTTGCAGTGAGATGGACGAGAGTTTGGTTGTTGGTGCGGGAGGCGCCATGGGGGAGAAGGGAAAATGAACGGTAGCTGTTGCCGAGGTCATCGTCGGGCGAGAAGAGACTGTCTGCACCGCCTCCAGAAAAGTAACCGATGGATATCTGGAAGGAGCGGGTGAGTGAAAGGGAGTCGTCGTCCTCAGTGTGGCTGTCGGAAGCGGGTTTCAGGGAGGTGCAGACGGAGGAGTAGGATGAGGTGGTGAGAGCGGCGGAGAGGGTGGTGGTGGACACGAGGAGAAGGAAACAGAGGTGGTAACCATGAAGGTTGGGATTCTTCGGTGATGGTGGCGACATTTTTGGCTGGTTGAGCATGTTAGCTTCGTGGGAGCTCTGGAAGGAGGAAGACGAAGGATGCGCCTGTGTGATTGCGTCTGTGATGTGTTTAGGGCATCTCCAACCGGGCGACCCAAACGGACGCGCTGGGCCGTCCGTTTTGGGCCGTTTGCGTACCCGAGCGGACGCGCGGACGGAGCCCCGCGTCCGCGCGTCCGTTTGGGTCGCACGCTGCGCCCAACACAGCGGCCACCCATTTGGCCATTTGGCCTATTTCTTTGGAAAATAGGTCCTCTGGCCACAGATCCTTATAAACAATGTCTAACAAATATAGAATAATATCTCGTAAACATAGAAGAATATATAATAAACATAAAATATTATCAAATAGCATAAAATATTATCAAATGTACCATGATAAATCAAATAAAATGGGCCATAGTTTGAGAAAAATATAAAAATTACAATTGAGATTGTCTAACTCAAATTGGGCGCTCGAGGATCTCCTTCTGTCTCTTCTCGAACCAATCTCTCTTTGCCTCGCTCATGTTGGTCAAGTCGGCGTTCATGATGAGGTTGTCCTCGGCTTGGCGTTTGAGCTCAACTTCCTTCGCCTTCAGCTCCACCTCTTTGGCCCTTGCCATTGCTATGAGCTCAAGTTCTCTCTCTTTGAGCTCAAGTTCTTTAGCTTTGGTCTTGGCCTTGACCTCTTCAATCTCAAGCTTCTTCTGCTGGACATCAAAGAATTTCTTCCTGTCCTCTTCTTTCTCCCGGCGCCTCCTCTCATCCCTCTTGTCCGTGGACACCTCTCTGTCCGCATGCATCTCCTTCAAAGTGCCGTACAATAGCATGGACGAAGCATCACGCTTCATGTCGGCTTTCGTTGACTTGTGGCCGCGTGGACGACTTGCACGAGAAGCGGAGCTACCGCAAGGCTGCCCACCATCAAGGTCAATGACAGTGGCATCTTTGGCGGGATTGTTGCCAGTCAAGGTCGCCATGTACCCCTCGTACCCCTCCTGAAACTTGGGGGTGCCGTGGAGTTCCTTCCAACAATGAGGGAAGGCAAAGGTCTTCTCTCCATTGTTGACTTTGTAGAATTCCAAAGCTCGCCACACCTAGAGCAAAGTGAGACAACAACGATAAGCAGATGTGCAAACATCGGATGAATAAGTTGAGGTTAAGAATCATACCAAGTCCTTCACACCCATGCCACTAACGGGGACCCGCTTCGCGTGATCATACGCCGCCTGGAACTTGTTGCATTCCGTTTGAATTGCTCCCCACCTCTTTTGGAGCGATATTTCGCTGCGGTCGCTCTCAAATGTCTCCTGTCCATATTTGCGATGTTCATGGAAGTATTCATAGATCCGGCGCCAGAAAATGCGGTCCCCTTCTGCTCGGCACCCATCAACGCATCTTGCCCGATGGTCAACCATCCATCGACGAGCACCTTGTCCTCCTTCTCCGTGTAGTTGCCGGTTCGTTTGCTTACCCGGCGGGCTCGAGCTTGTGCAGCTGCGGCTTGTGTGAGGGCCTCACCGAACAACGGCTCCTCCGCGATGTTTATGCTGCCGGGACCGGCGCTTGTGCCCTCCTCGTGTGTCAATGGGAGGTGGCTGGGGAACCTGCTATGTCGAAGGATATGGCAGTGGTCGTCGGCATTGTCTCGCGCGAAAGACGGAGGGGCTCGCACGGTGGACGGTGATCGCAGCGCGCGGCCGACATATCGTCGAACAAAGTTGCGTGCACCGGCCATCGCAAGCTTCTGTGTTCTTGGGGCCTTTGGAGTTCGCCGGCGCACGGTTCAGGTCAATGGACGAAGGTGACGGCCCCGTCATGGACTCGCCCACCTCCGGTGACCCATCCCGTGACTGGTACGCCTGCCGCCCTGAATGCGCCCCCATTTCGTCCCAAACGGGGCAGTCGGTGGGGCAGTTGAACTTGGAGGAAAGGGCCGGGTCACGGACGAGGACGAGCTCCCCCCCGAGGCCGCGCCGGTGCCGGGGATGATCATGTGCTGGCCGAGCGCTGCGTGGCCGTAAAAGAGCATGGCCTGCGCCTGCTGCTCTTGAAGGAGAGTGGTCTTCGCGAGCGTTTGGAGTTCGAGGAGCTGCTCCGCTGCCCGCACCCGCTCCTCCTCGGCGGCGGCGTTCTTCTTCCGCAGATCACACGCCCTGCGCCGCACCCCCCGCTTCTTGCTCTCCATCGCCCTCTGCTCCGCGGTGAGGTCGGGCTTCGCCTTCTTCGTCGGCGGCCCGGGCTCCACGACCACCGGAGCGTCCAGTTCAGGAGCCGCCTCGACGGCAGGAGCGGCAACGGCCGCGGGCAGTGCGTCCTCTCGGATGGTGGCGGTGGTGGCGGTGGCGGCGGCAGTCGCTTCGTCGGCCATCTCTAGGTTTTGGGAGTACAGTGGAGTGTTTCTGTTTTGGGAGGCAGACAGGCGGGCCAGGGGAGGACGCGAGCGACCAGCCTTTCGCGTCCACGGCCACGCAAACTCGTCCAAGATTTGGGCCGGATTTGGGTCGTCCCGGACGCCGCGGCCGTCCGTTTTAGGGATGGGTCCGCGCGCTGGGCCGCGTTTTTGTCCGTTTAGACCCATCCGGACGCGCGGGCGCGGGATGGGTCACCCGATTGGAGATGCCCTTATAGCGGATCTCTGTTTAGTGTGTTCAGTAGCTGAGTGGACTGGATGCTAGCTGCAAGCTGCTGCTGCAAGGTGGAATTGCTTTGATTTATCTGAGACCACTGATTTGCTGTCCGATCTAGACTGAAGGAAACGATCGTGGCCTGTAGGTTCCCATACATTTCTATTCCCATTTTCCTATTTTCAAATTTTCTAAAACTTATATTGCGCAACTTGCATGTATGTCACCTTTTTTCGGAGGAAAATGGAACAAAATATTAATATCTTGTGGCCACTAGTGTCTGGCAGGGAAGATAAAAGCAGTCAGCAAACAGATAGTATAATGGGCAATGGGTCCGACAGACTTATCTTGTCATGGTATTTCAAAGTAAACGTCAACGGTCAAACCTTTCGATCCTTATCATTGCCTGAACTCCCCGGACTCTTGCGGCCCTGCGGATATGCCCACCATGTGCAAATTAATTAGCGGACCAACCAACAACGTGTCCCAGCGAACAGATTACTCCAGTTCAGAAATACCTGATTGGGTAATCCCTTAAAAGCTTTGTCAGAAGCTTCCTCTGAAAATGACGCCCGCGCTCCTAGGACCAAAGAATCACCAGCTCCGGCGGTTCCATGACGTCAGGTCCTGAAATAGACACAACACCTGAACAAGTATGCCATGCTACAGACGCGCCTTTTGCAGTTATGCTCATCTCCAGAGTTGAGGTTGAATTACTGTGAATCCCGGTGATCAGTTGCTCTTGGATGAATAGGTGCCACATCTTCAGATAGTTGCAAAAAGGGTATTCATGTGAACTACTACAATTAGTTTTACACGGTTGCGAACCTTGTGCTCACCTATCATCATATTCCCGAGGATAGAACCAATTAACTATATGGTTATATTCCACCAAAACAAAACTTTGTCAATCTCCTACTTGGGATCGCCTACTATGCTTATTATACCCTCAGTGTGGTGTCTGCTGCAGCTACTGAGTTCACAGTCTCGGCTTGGAACTCATGACAATCCACTGCTAAATTGGTGAATTCGGTCACGAGGCCCTTAAATAACATCTCCACTGAGCACTTGAAGTTTTGCGAGCAGCTTTTGTCACCCTCATCGACGTCTTGCACTCCATCTCCAACAAGGCATCCAACCTGGGCACCGCCCATGTAAGCTTTGCATCATACGAGGATGTCGCACCCGTACTTTCGGAAATGGCCACCATTATTGAAGTGCTCAAAATGCTGCAAGATGTTGCAACCAGGTCAAACTTGCATATAACATCAAGTCTCTGAATGAAACAAATAGATCATTCACAGCACAACACCGAACACATTCCGCACAAACGAAGTTCTCCGACATCATATGTACATTTCCAGCCATGTTGTGTACCTACGAATGCGGTGGTAGCCATTGGATCCCGGATTACTTTTTCATCAATTACACTTTCTTTTTCATCCATTACACTCTTTTTCATCTATTACAAAAAATTTCGTTTATCTCTTAATGGGACCAACATTTTTGGGCATTCCATCTATTTTTTGTTATACGCTACATATCTAGCCAAGCGATCATGGGGCTGGCTGTAAGTGTTATTTTGCTTCAAAAGGTAAATTATACTGCCTCCTAGAGCTGCAGGTGGTTAGATTCAACCCCTGTTGGCTATTCCTTTCATAAGACATCCACAAATCCTTCTAGTCTCCCCTAGTGGTAATGTGAGAAAACACATTAATACATGTGGTAACAATACTGGTCCACAAAGATGGTGCAAGGATCTGGCTCCCAGGCGATGAGATTAAACCACAAAAAATTGCACATATTATCTGAACTACTTTTTAAACAACCCAACTTCTTGTAGTGCACCGTGGGATGCAGGGCGTGCGGCTCACAACATTTAAAAAAAAAACCTGAGAAGTTGATGCCCAGTGCAAAAGAACTGATGATGTGTGCCGACACGGCCCAAAAGCATTTGCTGATACAAATCATTACGGCTAACACGTTTGACTGCTCGAACGGTAGTGTGTCATATGTCAGCCAAATGGAGTGGGCGTAGCCATCAGCAGGGACAGCAAGATATTTCCAGTATCCAGAAAACTTGCAAGGGAAAATATGATAAGGAAGTAGACATCTTAATACGTTTGGTGGGTTGCCAAGCGAATACAACATAGTTCTGCAGGATAGCAGAAAAGTCTCTTCATTATATAAAAGGGATTGCTTCTCCCCGCCGGGTGTGTTAGCATACTCCGCATGACCAGGTTCGTTGAAATAAGGCTTAGCATTCAACACTAAGGCCTGAATGTAGACCAGGATCTGCAACATAGTTGAACTCGATGGGTTTCACTTCCACATCTCACACGCACCACCGGGCCATGTTGGGATTCTTCGGTGATCCAGTTCACACGCACTACTGGAAGGAGGAAGATGAAAGGATGCGCATGTGATGTGTTTATAGTAGTAGCTGAGTGGAGTGAAATCAGTGAATGCCACCTGCTGCAAGGTGGTATTGCTTGACTTGTCTTCGACCATTGGTCCGATCTCTACCTGACACCACTTCTTTGTACTAAATAAATAGCGAGAAAGAAGGATAAGAAAAGTTGCTACGTTTTCCAGCAACGCATAACCATGGGTCTCTTTCTCTCTGAAAGTTTCAGGTTTTGTTTCTCCTAGCCAACACCATCACTGATGGTAGAGATCCTCTGTGATTATATATTGCAAATGGAGTTATGTGCAAGAAATGATTTTGGGAGAAGTATTTGGCTTGATATTTAGCACTAACTAAGGTGGCATATTTCGGAAAGTAAATTTGATATATTGCGTGCTTTTAGCTAGCGACGACCAGAAAAAAAAAAGCATCTTAAACTGCTGCTTTGTAAGTTCTTCACAAAAAGCATACGAACAAAAAAGATTCTTTCATATGTATAAAATATTTTGCTCAAAGTCTAAGTGTGGCACGATACGAGTATTACTTGTCTAGTGAAGTTGGCACATAAAATTTATTTGCCAAAAGAAAAACCAAATCAGATGAACTCCACCCTGGTTCCGCCTACGGCCATGCGTGCACGTTCTGCCTACCTCTGCTCGTCTTGTGGCTCCTTCTCGACAACCAATTCTGGCCACATCTTCATGGAGCGCTCATGTATCTTTTTTCGTGTAGAGCACGCGGCCCGCGGAACCTGCGACCATGCAATTTTGTTTTGAATTTCTTTTTGAGATGTCGTATCTTCTGGTAGATGGTATCCTTATCAAGTTTGCCGGTGCGCAGGAGCGGGGAGCCATCCCCCTCTAACACCGTAAGGACTTCCAACACCGAGGGCATTGTTCCTGAGTTGTTCTCACGCAGCTTCATGATGGTATCCACCAGTTTGAGTTTGTCCTGGTTGCACCATGTGTTGTACTTCTTGGACCTCTTGGACCTCTTGGTGGAGGTGTAATCGGGTGAGTCGCCGGAGATGGTGTCGTCGGGTGAAACTTGATAAGGATACCATCTACCAGAAGATATGGCATCTCACCCGACAACATCATCTCTGGCGACTCACCCGACGACACCTCCACCAAGAGGTCCAAGAGGTCCAAGAAGTACAACACATGGTGCAACCAGGACAAACTCAAACTGGTGGATACCATCAACTCAGGAACAATGCCCTCGGCGTTGGAAGTCCTTACGGTGTTAGAGGGGGATGGCTCCCCGCTCCTGCGCACCGGCAAACTTGATAAGGATACCATCTACCAGAAGATACGGCATCTCAAAAAGAAGTTCAAAACAAAATTGCATGGTCGCAGGTTCCGCGGGCCGCGTGCTCTACACGAAAAAAAGATACATGAGCGCTCCATGAAGATGTGGCCAGAATTGGTTGTCGAGAAGGAGCCACAAGACGAGCAGAGGCAGGCAGAACGTGCACGCACGGCCGTAGGCGGAACCAGGGTGGAGTTCATCTGATTTGGTTTTTCTTTTGGCAAATAAATTTTATGTGCCAACTTCATTAGACACGACACCGAAGAGGTCGCCACGAGGGCTGGCATATAGGTCAGAGGGGTTTATGCTCGGCTCGAAGATTTGACCCCTGAGGCCCTGACTACATCATACACATGAGGCATCGTGCGGTTCATGGTGCACCCTATGTAAAACCATAGCGAGATTGCTCTAACTCCGGAGCCTCCTAAGGACGCGTTCAGAATTACCTGAGGGAGCAGGAAGCCGTCCAGCCCCGCGTATGACACGAGGTCCCTCCCAAATCGTGGCTGCCTCTCTGCCGATGCGAACGACTATTGGATCTTCGGTTGAGGCACGGACGTTCATCACATGGACGATTGCGGCCAAAACTGCTCAAACCATGTACAGCGGCAGGCATATCTGCAGCACAATCCTCTCCGACGCAGCGGGTGAAGGTGTCGTCTCGTCGGCTGATTTCCGACGACCGGACCACGCAAGCTGAACAAGGCGCAGCTGCAGCACAAAGGCGATCAGAAGAGGCGCCCTCATCATCACCTCCTTTATCTCGAGCGACCCGCCCATCGAGTATGCAAAGTACCGGCTCCTCCTGCTCTTGAACATGGCCTCAAAGTTGAGCACGAGAGGGGTGAGGAACCCCAATGCGGGGATGACGAGCATTGTAATCGAAGTTCCCCGGGCTGCCTCGGGGTTCTTCTTGGTGTGGAGGATCTGCAAGACAGTGAAGACACAAGACAGCGTGGTGGAGGCCACCAGCATGATGCTCTCCAGATCCATCCTTGATATTGCCTCCGACAGTTCGTTGGAGTACATCCCATACAAATAGATGTCGGTCTTCTCGAAGAAAAGACGATCGGTCCTTTCTCTGAGGCTGCTGATTACTCCCCTGCCGTGCCCCTGCCCCCTTGCCTCAAGGGAGGCAAACTGCACGGTTACAAGTATCCGACAGTCAGTCGAACCATTGTGCAGCCAACCATAGACAGGAGGCCCCTCTTCGGATCATAAACACCCTCTGCCGAGATTCATCGTTCCTGAAGGGTAACTGAGTAAGACCCATTCGTAGGACACACCCAATCATCAGGTGGAGCAAGCTGGTGTATGTCGTAGCTCACATTCAGAAGATTGTGCTTCGAGTCAACCATCGGATGCTAGGAGAAAGAATCATCGGCAGCCAGCCTTTCCCCATGCACCATCACAGAACCGATTGTGACTGGGTAGGCATCTCCCCTCCCCACCTCATGCTCGTGGTAACGAAACTCAAAGTCACGGTAAGTATAGTTAGTCGGGAACGAGTCTGGCCCCTTGATTTTCTCCTTGTTGATTTTCAGGTAATGCTTCCTTGCCTCCTCAAGCATCGTGTCGTTGTAGTTGTACTTCACATCGGTGAAATTGATTTTGTGGTTGTCGGTGACATCGATGCTCGATGCAGATATTGCGCCGGAGGACAGTGCAGCGTCGTCGTTGTTGCCCGTGGTTTCTTGTGTCGATATCCAAAGCATCCCGGCCACGGCGCTCCGGTCCCGCAATGTCCACACTGTCGGGAACCAGAAGCTCATCCTGATCCCGCACTCGTGCTCTCGCACCGCCAAAGCAGACGGCGCTAAGCGCACCACCCGGCATGCCCTGAGGCAGAGAACGCCCCGATCGGAGTCCCACTGCCCATCGGCCACGGCAGCCTCCTCGTCTACGAAGAAGCGGCGTTGACGGTGGTACCTTCCCCTCCTGGTCGACTCGGTATCGTTGGAGAACACCATGTACGCACGCATGGCGCCATCAGCGGTGCACTGCATCTGGTTGATGTGCATCCTAGGCTCGCGCAGCCGCTGCAGAAGCGGGGTGCCCCCGTGCTCCAGCCTGTACGAGGTCGTGAGCTGTTCTTTTAGGTGGGCGCACGCAGAGTTGTTGCCGAGCACCTGGAGCGAGCCCCTTGCTGCCTGTGCCGGTGGGCTGCAGGTTGCAGGCTTGGAGTTGTACTTGTAGTTGTAGTCGTCGCCCTCAGCGTACGCGAGGAGGTGGTGTGTCCCAAAGTCGGCAAAGCCCTCGAGACTGCCGACCAGGAAGGGGTCGACGAGGCTGGGAGGACTAGGGACGCGGAGGCGAAGGGCGACTTCTGGGTAGCGCTTGAGAGAGCCGTCGGCGGCTACCTCGGTGCCCGTCCCGGCCATGCAGAGCTCGTATGAGACGGAGGAGTAGTAACCGTCGAGGAAGAACGAGATGGACTCCGTGACTGTGTAACTATAGCGGCGTCCACCGTTCCTGTAGCTGCTATTGCGCGGGCCGGTGAGAGTGAGGGTGGCGGTGAGATGGACAATAGTTTGGTTGTTGGTGCAGGAGGCGCCATGGGGGACAAGGGAAAACGAACGGTAGCTGTTGTAGAGGTCATCGTCAGGGGAGAAGAGACTGTCCGCTCAGGGAGTCGTCGACCTCGGTGTGGCTGTCGGAAGCGGGTTTCAGGGAGGGGCAGACGGTGGAGTAGGATGAGGTGGTGAGAGAGGCGGAGAGGGTGGTGGTGGACACAAGGAGAAGGAAACAGAGGTGGTAAGCGTAGAGGTTGGGATTCTTCGGTGGTGGTGGCGCCATTTTTGGCTGGTTGAGCTGGTTAGCTGGGAGTGGAAGGAGGAAGATCAAGGATGCGCCTGTAATATGTTTATAGTGAAGTTAGTAGCTGAGTGGACTAGATGCTAGCTGCTGCTGCAAGGTGGAATTGCTTGACTTGTTAGAGACCACTGGTTTGCACTTTGCAGTCCGATCTAGACTGAAGGAACAATCGTTTCTATACACATTTTTCGAAATTTTCTAACTTCAGTATTGCAACTTGCATGTATGTCCTTTTCCCGGTGGAAAATGGAAGAAAATACTATCAGTACGTTATCTTGTGACCACCAGTGTCCAGCAGGGAAGATAAAAGCAGTCAGCAAACAGATAATGTGATGGCCAATGGGTCCAAGAGACTTATCTTGCCATGGTATTCAAAGTAAACGTCAACGGGTCAACCCTTTGGATAGTTGTCCTTGACTGAACTCAAGCGGACTCTTGGAACCCTGCGCCCCTGCCCACCATGTGCAAATTAATTAGCGGAGCAACCATCAGCTTGTCCCAGCGAACAGGTTTCTCCAGTTTAGAAATACTGACCGTGTAATCCAAGAAAAACTTTGTCAGAAGCTTCCTGCCCAGAATGCGGGTGTGACTACCAGTGTCTTCCGCGCTCCTACGATGACAGAATCACCAGCTCCAGCAGTTCTACGACTTCAGATCCTGAAAGAGACAGACAGAACACACATGCCGTGCTACAGACGAGCAACTCATCTCCGGAGTTACTCCGTATAATAAATCGAGGTTGACCAGCTAAACGGTGATCAATTGCTCTTGGATAAATAGCTGCAACTTCTGTTCAGATAGTTGCAAAAGAGGACTACACAGATCAGTTGCACACGAATGCGAGCCCTGTGCTCTCCTATCATATTTCCGAGGATGGAACCAATTAATACCTACTATATGGTTATATTCCACCAAAACAAAACTTTGTCAATCTCCTACTTGGGATCACCTACTATGCTTATTATAGCCTCAGTGTGGTGTCAGCTGCAGCTACTACAGAGGTCGCAGTCTGGGCTTGGAACTCATGACAATCCACAACTAAATTGGTGAATTCATCCACGAGGCCCTTAAATAACGTCTCCAGTGAGCACTTGAAGTTTTGCGAGCAGCTCTTGTCACCCTCATCGACGTCTTGCACTCCATCTCCAGCGAGGCATCCGACCTGGGCACCGCCCATGTAAGCTTTGCATCCTACGAGGATGTCGCGCCCATACTTTCGGAAATGGCCACCAATGAAGTGCTCAAAATGCTGCAAAACGTTGCAACCAGGTCAAATTTGCATGTAACATCAAGTCTTCGAAAGAAACAAATAGATCATCGAGAACCAAGCGCTGACTTGGTGGCTTGTGCTCACGGTGTTGAGCTCGCCCACCCGGGTTCGAGTCGCAGGTGCGACCGAATTAAAACGGGGTGCTATCTAGCGCGTATAATCCACCGCTGGAGAGGTTTCATCTTCTACCTAACAACAGACAGCCTAGGGAGGGATCCGTCCCCCTTTGGTCAACGTTTAACAAATAGATCATTCACAGCACAACAGGTTCACCCATAACATTCTGCACAAACGAAATTCTCCGACATCGTATGTACATTTGCAGCCATGGTGTGTCCCAATGAATGCGGTGGTAGCCATTGGATCGGATCCCATATTACTTTTTCATCCACGACACTGTTTTACGTTTATACCTCTTATTAATGGGGCCAACATTTCCAGGCATTCCATCTATTCTTTTGTTATATGCACAACTACATATCTAGCCAAGCGATCTTGGAGCTGGTTGTTAATGCTATTTTGCTTCAAAAGGTAACTTATACTGCCTCCTAGAACTGTATGTGGTTAGATTTAACCCCTGTTAGCTAGTTCTTTCAGAACGTGCCAAGAATTTTCAAGGTACATAGACATCCACTAAGTCTTATAGTCTCCCCTTGAGGTATGTGAAAAAAACACATTAATGCATATGGTAACAATAACACTGGTCCATATCTCCTAGGTGATAAGATTCAACCATAAAAATTGCACAGATTCTGCCAATAAAGCAAGTTAATAATCTGAGCTACTTTTTGAACAACCCAACTTCTTGTAGTGGAACGTGGGATGCAGGGCGTGGGGCTAACACCATTTGAACAAAACTGAAAAACTGGTACCCGGCACAAAAGAATTGATGATGTGTGGACTGCAGTCAAACTCAACCTAAAAATCGTGCACTGATATAAATCATCGGCTACCCATTTGTCTGCTGGAATGGTATGTGTGCTTACAGTGTGTCATATGTCAGCCAAATGGAGTGGGCTATCAACAGGGACGGCGATATATTTCCAATATCCAAAAAAACTAGCAAGGGAATATATGATATGGGAGTAGATAGCTTAGTACCTTTGGTGGGTTGCGAAGCGAATACAACATAGTTCTGCAGGATAGCAGAAACGTCTCTTCATTATACAAAAGGGATTGCTTCTCCCCGCCGGGTGTGTTAGCATACGCCGCATGACCAGGTTCGTTGAAATAAGGTTTAGCATTCAACACTAAGGCCTGAATGGAGACCAGGATCTGCAGCATAGTTGATGTCGATGGGTTCCACATCTCACACGCACTACCGGGCCAGGTGTTCAATAGGCTAAGGCACACTTTCCCACAGGCATAGAGATTTGGATTAAGCCGCAGACCTCCAGAGCGGTAATTCACTAGCTGAAAAGAATAGTCATACATAAATCTCACATTCTAACACACATGCTTAGCATAGAGAGGAAACTGAAGAATGGGCAATAATGTGTGTAGGTGACATGAAAAAGTACTCACTGGAGGCTTAGATGGATACTGGGAAGGGAAATAGATATCAAAAAAGAACAAGCCGTCATGGTAAGGAGTGCCTGCAGGCCCAACTATGACAGCTCTAAGCAGATCCATTCTGTCTTCATAAGCTCTTACAAATATTGTATCTGTTCAATTTGAAGAAAATTAGCAGTCAGTACATGAAACTACTGCAATTCCACTAAGTTGTATCCCACAAGGACATGTTTTCCTAGACTGAACTCGAAGTCATGTTAAACATGCATATGGAGTTGTAAACATGAATCACCAGTTCTGCTCACCTGCTAGCTGTGGATACACAAAGAGAGGAAAGGAAAGGCCAATGTTGCAGTGGAAAAAAATCAAAATTTTATTATATGTGAAACGTCTTCAGCAAAAAGACCATAAAGATATTGCCCCTTACCTGGTAAATCTTTCCCTATGACTTTCCATTCATGCTGAATTCTCTTCACCCATTCTTTCAATGGCTGTTAAAATGACAAATCAGAAATGAATTAAGAAGATAGAATGCAGATATATGCTATGTGCTGAAAGTATTGAATCAAGAAGATCGAATGCAGATATACGGCTGTTAAAACAATAGCTCAGGAATGGAAGTACTCCCTCTATGCCAAAATGTAGTGCATCTTAGTTTTTTCACAAGTCAAACAATATAAAGTTTGACCAAAGATGTAGAAAAATATATCAACATTATAGATGTTATTATTTTTCTACATACTTGGTCAAACTTTATGGTGTTTGACTTTTGAAAAAAACTAATATACACTACATTTTCGCATATAGAGAGTATTGAATTGAGAAAGTACAAAGCAGATACAGCATGCCCAAAGTACAAACCGCTACCTTCTTAACTGCCCTGAACTTCAAGTAAAAGTGATCACTGTGGTCACCAACAGTATCAAACTGCTTAAATGCCTTATAATGTTCATCAACTTCGCTCTCCACAATCTTAACTTGTTTCTGCTGCTGCGTCAAATCAGAAGGGGCAACATGTTCCCTCGGTAAATATGACCCCTCAATAGGTGGAAAGCCCATGTAATGATCCGCGTTCAAGTCAAAGCTGCCACCATATTCCATCGGTGGACTGTTGTACAGGTAATTACTTAACTCATCTTCATCATAAGCATAATCTTCCTCTTCAACTGCCCCCAAAACGCCATTAAGATACGCTGGAGGTACTGTACCTGTATGGTAAGTTCCTAGGCTTTTCCATGAGTAGGAAGGAAAATAACTTGGGCCAGGAATATCGGCAGGCAAGCCGTAAATTGGAAGTTTGGCACCTCCATGGTAAGTTCCCAGGCCATCCCACGGAAAACCTACTTTGGCAGGAATAGCACTTGGGAACGCAATGTCCTCGGGAAAACCACTCTGAAGAAAAGCATATATTAATCATTGGTTGATTATAGTAACCAGATGGTACCAAAAGTAAGCAAGTACTCAAAGGATTCACCTTTGCATTCTCTTGCCAATTCATAGGATGACCAACAGCTTGTTTATTCTTGTGATCTAATATCTTTGCTTCAAGGATTGTAACTACATCAGGATCATCATCAAGTTCAATTATCTCACAAGGAACAACCTGTTGATTAAACGTGTAACATAGTTTAAACAAAAAAGGTTGTGTAGTACATTAACAGCATGAACCACGGTGAAGAACAATGAAGTCTAACCTATGTACAGTTTTATGCAAAGAAAACATATGCGTGGATAGACTACAAGAAAAAATGCTAACTGAACTTCCAACATATAAAATACAATGACGCACTTATTTTAATTTTGCAACACGAGAAAAAAGATCATTTTCAGATAGAAATGACAGGTTATGCCCGACCATTCATATTAGGCCAAAATCCCACCAACCGAACGAACAATCACACCAAACTCATTCGCATAACCAGTACAGCACTCAATCAGACCGGCAGAAACATGGGGACTGGGACCAGCCACCTGAAGCTATAATCAGAACTCGTACAGATCGTGCAAACATCATTCTTCAGGTAATTCAAACGTGACCTAGATACACCAAATTCCATAGCAACCCTAGTTCTCGCCGAAACATGCCCGTGGGTTGGGATTTCCCTATCGAGCATCGAGCAGTCCGCAAAACGGTAACAGGGAGGAAATAGAAGAGAGTAGAGGAAGGAGCCGCCTTTCCGGGTTCGTCCTGACCTGGGCCCGCTTCCGCTTCTGGCGGACGGAGGTCCATCCAGAGGCCACCTCCGGCGACACCTCGACTACCTCGGGCTCGGGGTCGTGCAACGCCAGGCTTCCTCCCCCGAAGGAGAAACTCCTGCGGGAAAAAACAAAAATCCCAAACAGAGGCACATCAGAATTCCGCCAAACCTTAACAGGGGGGAGAACCGAGGAGGGCGGCGCACTCGCCTGGATGAGCCCTCCGCCATGGAAGGGGGACGCGGAAAATGCGGTCGCCGGCGGCGGCGGCGGCGGCGGGGCGCGTTTTTTTTGGGGTGCGCGCGTGGGTGCGTCCGGATTCCGGAGTGAGAAAGATTTTTGCGATGAAAAGCGTGAGGAATAGAAGGGAAGGGGAAATAAAGGGTCCAAATTTTTGGCGTTTCCTTCTTTCCGCTTTGGTCTCCTGTTGGATTCGGAAAAGGCGGGGCCCTCTCGTGGACAAGTGGGCCAGGCCTGACGCGAATCTGGCGTGTGGGGTACGGGGTTTCTAGTCGGTGTGGGGTCAACTGGACGTGTGGATGGGTGGGGTCCGAGCTGACCTAATAGGGTTGGATGGTTTGGTGACGTCTTCGGTGACATGGTATATCTTCATCTTGCTCTCACGTTTCCAATCTTGAATAAACGGTTGAGATATGTCGTGTTTCGTAGCGTGCAGATGCAGCCATTCCAAATAGGCACGTGGGATGCAGAAAATAGCCGCAGACGAGAGCACTAGATTTAGAGCATCTCCAAGCGCTCTATCCCGCGCTGTATTCAAAAAATTGACTGGTTTAACACGTGGGCGTAAAATGATGCTCCAACAGGTGCTGCAACCGGCGGTGTAAAATACAGTTTGGGGCAAAAGCGCTATGCCGTGCACTATATCTACCGCGCCGGAAAGAACGCGCTATATAAGTCGCGCGTAGAAACAACTACGGATTTTTACAGCTCCAAGGTTTAGAGCTTCTTTTGGAGGTGAATATGCCCTCACGCGCAAAATATGGATGGAGCGCGCTGTAAAGTGATTTTACAGCGCCAAAAGTTAAAGCGCCTGTTGGAGATGCTCTTAGTACGTAGGTGTAGGACCGATTTATAGCCAATACTCATCATGCAAGATCAATTTCATTAAGTCGACCGGATGAATTTTATTTTCCAGGCAAGAGCACTCATATGTGATTTAGGAATGGATACTACTAGTTCACAAGAGACCATTTAGGGGCAATAGCACTCTAGTGATCATATACGGTACTACTATATTGGCCCGAGATCGTTGGAGGATTGCAAATTCTAATTGCATCTACAACTAGAAGTCTAGAACGATATAGAAGTTGTCTAATTGTTTTAGATGAGAATAGCCCTTTTTATGAACTTAGTACAAGGTTTAGGGAACAAAGATTGTTGCAAGATAGCATTCACATCTTTGTGGACGAATTAGTTGCTATATGTATTCATGTTGTAGGTTATAACTAAAAGTTTAGAGTGATCCACATCTATTTCTGAAGATTCATCAAGATAATATCCCGCTATTTCAAACAAGTCTTGTTTGCAACTTTGGACCTCGGAATAAAGATGATCAATGCACCAACTCTTCAAACGCCATTGAAGATATGAACGGGTCCAAGTTGGTATATACATTTCAAGCTAGGTGAGCAGTGTTGTTGTGTTTTATGTCATCACACAACTATATTGGTCTAAGGCATGACTTTTTGTTTGTGTCATCACACAATTGTAATGACACGATTGTTGGTACTCATATGACTACTAGAAGCCTCAAGTCTGGAAATGTGCGTATGGGGGAGCTCCTAGAGGTGTATCTCTCTATCTCATCGTCACGTACATGTTTGTGTTGGGATTTGACACACGGACGACGTAGTAGCGTCAACTTGCGAAGATAGCTATCAAGGAAGGCGGTTTGAGGAACTAAAAACCCCTCACACGAGACCATCAAGCCAGGATAGATCACCATCCTGAAACCCCTATCTTGAAGGTCGGGAGCTTCTGAAAAAGTCATGGTGGTATTGAGATCCAGAAGGTGGATCACATGAGCAATGGTGTTGCACGCTCTCCAACGCAATTAAGAATGTATGGGTCTAGTGTGGCGAAATTGCTCCTCCATTTTCCTTCCATCCTAAGTTGTTCATTCCTCATACATATGTAGACATGCAGGTTAGCACACCACCTGTTTACCATGCCCTAATTCCACATGGGATTCTATTTCCTTGTTGGGAGCCATGTTTTGCATAGCGTTTGGTCGTATGCATAGCATCACAAGAAAGTTTCATACATGCTATTTGAGGAAAAGTGGTTACCTCTTCTCTCCAATGACTTTGTTATACACTACAAACAGTTCGCAAGTCCATAACGATTTTAGTTCGTCAGCGAATGTGCAAAAACCGTCATAGAGACGTGTTGCTTACGGTTTGGAATTCCATGGCGAACCTCGCGTCACAGATGGCCGGGCTGACGGTTAGTCTTGCACGTCATGGATCCATGACGACTTTGTGCTGGCCTAGAACCCACCGGCCCGCTCCGCTATGACAGCCTTGGCTGTCGCAGATTGCTGTCCCCCGGTCGAATTCTTGGAGGCATTATGTCAGTTCAAGGGAAAAAGTAGTCTTCTTCTGAAAACACCTACTAGTGCATTCAACATAATCACTTGTAAACTACACCTAATCACTTGTGATGTACTGTTTTGGCACACTAGGTACTCTCTATATCACACGCACCAAGGTTTCACATGCAAGATTAGGTCTTACCGACAAAATAACCAAGCATAGCACTTGCAATCCAAGAAAGAAGCAACGTACTGGTACTTTTACGAACATAGCTGAAGCTGAATTGCGTCATTACAGCACAGGTTTACCCAGGTGATAATGCCATAGCAGCTACTACTATAGAAGAAAGCAAGATAAGACACACAAACCATGCGAGGACATGGCAAAGTTTCTAGTACAATCGTTTTCACCAAATGCTGGATTAAGGTTTGATCTTATGCAATATCTAAATTGAGAACTGCGGGAGTTCTTAGATGGCAGGTGAAACGGCGCTTTCAGTAGAATGTTCCCTCCGGAGGCTGCACTAATTTCCTGTTGTGTGATGTGGCCATTTCTTTCTTAAGCTGTATCAAGATGTTCTCCATTGTGTACTCCCGGCGCCAATTGGATAACAGGTTAAACTTCCTTTGGTCAACCTGCATTTGCTCCAAGTTAAGTTTGAAATAAAAGGAGAACAAGTGATATAAAATGTTCAGTCGCACGGATACAGTGACATACCAATCCAGTCTCAGGATTTACACAGGTCATATTGATTCTTGAGTGGAATCTAACAGTCGGTGGCCTGTCTGGATAGTCCTTGTCACAGAAAAGCTTTAATTGATAAATTCGGCCCTCATGGACAGTCTACAAAGCCAAATATAGGTCAACAAAAAAAAAACACAGACTCAGATATGTAACAATCATATTTGAAGAGAACAAGAGTAAGCGAGCAGAAATATCTCACGTTGTGGGGACCAATTATTGTTCCTGTCCAAGAGCGCATGTATATATCATCAGCATCATCCATTCCATAGCTAACTGTTCCATCCCCGATGCCCTTCTCTCCTCTCTCAAGCTCTTCCAGGAGTCTGAAGTTCCTCGGCACTAGAGAAATATTTTTATGCAAGTAAGTACCAATAGTTGGCTTCCAAAAGCCTTAATAGCTTCCGCATAGGCATGTCAAAGCAAAGCAAATCTGATGCGAGGACAGCTACACAAATGAGTTTCAAAAAATTAACCCACATGCACAGAGCCAGGTAGATGTCCATACGATGGACTCCAATAAGCAATTAGGAGTCGGACGATAACCAAAGGATATTCGCAGACTACTGCAGAGTAGGTTATCACAATCTCGAATGCCAATATCTCAGATATCTTGGATTCTACCTAATGCTGTGCTACACTCTAGTATACCATCTCCCTTGGCTGCTGTAGCACATCAGAAGATTACTCAAGACTTAGACAGCTAAGAAATCACAGAAATGTGATTATACCAAACATCCAAAATGTACATCTCTTCACAAGCTCTACACGATAGTGGAAATGTAGTGTGGAAGCAATAAAAATTAATATAGTTCCAAGGATTGGTGGATTCCAGTTTTTTTTTCCTTTTCTTTTTGCTTCTAAAATTAAGAGAGTGCTACTATTAGCAGCAGAAGTTTACACCCTCAACCATCTACTTGATGACGGCAAAATATCTTCCCCGCCCGCGCGCGAGCCGGGGAAGACTCGAATCGAGCCGTGGGTTGACGGACGGGAACGGATCCACGGCGTCAGCGAACGAATCCGCAACTGATTGGACGGATAGATTTGTGGGCTGGGCGGCTGATGGGGAGCGGAAGGCAGGCAGCAGGAGAGATGAGTAGGAGCGGTGCGGGGAGCGAGCTAGGGCTTACCGACAACTCCGGCCGCGTCACCGCTGGACGCCATCCAGCGAAGCCAAGGAGCAACGGGTAGGGGACCGACGGATGCGAGAGAGGAATTCGGGGCGGCGCTCCCCTCGTGCTCCGGCTGGGGGAGGCGTGCGTTATCGGCGGCGCTCGTTCCCCTTTGATGGTGATGGTGGTGGTACACAGCCGGGTGCGACAGTGGGAGACGAAGGTGGAAGTACGCGGGGCAGGTGGGCTGGGTTGGGCCGGTCTAGGTCGGTCTGTGGACGAACACAAAGTCTTGGTTTTCTCTTCTTCGGCCTAAAGAAGGGGGAAATCTATACCACGAGTCCACGACTGAAAAAGTTAAATACATTACGGTTTTTGTACTTTTCACGGCGATTCGATTTAGTCTTTATAGTATCAAACCACAGAATCGTTGCCATGAAGTTGTTGATTTGACTCAATATCTTCCTCAACTAGCCCGACGTTGAAATCAGGATGACGTGGACAACACGTGGACATGGGATCCACTGGTAGAACGGAAAATACCATGCAATTTTATGGGTAGCCCCTCCCGCACCTCATCCAATAATTAACAGCCACATATATTTGCAAATCATACCCCTAGTTGAGCTTCATTCCTTGTATGTTCAAGGAAGGAAGAAAGGCAAGGTGGCGGAGAGCACGAGGAGGCGTTGTGAGATGGTGTTGGCGATCGGTTGAACGGAGGTCGACTAACGGTCCGAGGAGGGGAGAGGCCCTCGAGGCAACCCCGGTGGTCGTGACGATGGTCCCCATCCGCCGCCATGAAGGGGAACCATCGTCGTATTTTGGTAAGACTCACCTCGACCGCTCGGCCATGGTTTTTCTTCTAAAAAGTCAACTTTGTGTGGATGTTCGTAGAATAGAGTGACATGTACTTGATGTTAGTTCGATTCTGAATAATGGAAGAAATAAATTTAGGGGTTTTTCGCTGTTTGTAGAGTACAATGATGGGTACTTGACGGTCGTCTTCATAATTATGTTGTACCATGGAGGATTTTTTGTTGGGAATGAAAAGAACAAAGGTTATCCGGATGGAAAACCTGTCTGGTTTGACTACTATGATGTCAATGTGATGTTCATTGTTGCGATTAATGGCAACCCAGATATGAAGTTGGTGTTTGCCTTGTAATATGCTAGGTGACACTGGTGCTATTCGGTTCATCTGTCAAGAGCATGATGTTGCAGCTATTGTTGACAGTGTAAAGGATGGCAACAATTTTGTGATCATTTACATTGACCACGATGAGATTCTAGGCACATTTGATGAGTTGAGAGGCTGATCTAGTTGTTATGGTCATGAGTGTCTAGTATGACTTTGTTATAAAATAAGTAAAAACTTTGTCTATCATTTTTTCGTTCCTCAAACATACAAGGGATGAAGCTTAACCGGGGGAGGCGTGATTTGCAAATATTTGTGCCCGTTAATTATTGGACAAGGTGCGGGAGGGGCTACCTATAAAATTGCATGGCATTTTCCGCCCTACCAGTGGATCCCATGTCCACGTGTCGTCCATATCATCCCGATTTTAGCGCCGGGTTTGGTTGAGGACGAAATTGAGTCAAATCAACAACTTCATGGCAACGATTCTGCAGTTTGAGACTAGAAGGACTAAATCGAATCAACATGACAAGTACATGGACTGTAAATGTATTTAACTCTTAGAAAAAAGCCGACATTTGCGAAGGGAAAGCGACCCACTCCACACGTGACAGGTGACGCGCTGTGGTGCTAGAATATCAATGGGAAGTTGTCTCCCTGCTCGCCACGTGTCGTAAGGTGAGGATAAGGTAGAAGAGAGGTTGGGTCGGCTTTTCCTTTTTTTGCTAGATTCTTTTTTTTAAATGAAATATCTTGAGAACCATAAATCCAAATTACAAACCGTTTCCAGTTTTGAGATCCTCGTGTCGAGATCTTCGAAACTAGACGATTTTTTTTTTGTACTTCCAATACTGAATGATTGTGCTCTTGGTGTGTACCTAATTATACTTGATAAGTATTTCTGTTTTTAGTATTTTTGGTACAGTTTTTCCCTTTAATCGGTAACTGTACTCGCTCGTGTGCCTAACTATACTTCTATATTTTGTACTTACTCATATGTGCGACTATACCTGTATTTGCTCGTGTGCGCAACTGTACCTGCTCATGTACACGACTGTACGTCTGTACATGTACATACTCGTGTGCGTGACAGTACTTCTACTCATCCATATGTTCAACTGTACTTGTATGTGTTGGAAATATAAGAAAATATCCATATGAAATAATCCGTACGAGTAATTGATAAATCATGACTACGAAAATAATAAATAAACTAATCATGCAGACTAGTAAGGTAGATGAATAGATCACATGAAAACAAGACAAACTGATCGCATCTACCACAGAAACTAGAAGAAGAAACTCTAACAGAGACTAAAGAGAAACGAAAAGATCACATACTTCGCAACAGCGTCGTTGTCGCCCATGTTGAGGTTGTTGAAGAAGTCGCTGAGGTCCGGGAAGAAGTTGTCGTTGTGGAGGAACTCGTCGTCCGATGACGACGTCGTGATGTCAGTAGTCGCGCCGAAGCGCTCCCCAAAAACCTGATTGCCCCTCACCCGTACAGGTTCACGAGAGGCAGGGTTCCGGAGGCCTACTGTCCCGGCAGTCGGTGCACGCCGACGGACGGGATGAGGAAGACAAAGGCGGCGGCGCAAAGAACTGGAAACAGATAGTCGCGTATGCGTCTAGTCCCGGCGGCTAGGGTTGCGCAGGATCTTATATAGTGCGGTTCGGGAAGGTCGTGGGGCGCAACCCACATCCGAGTCGGCACAGCCACGATCCAGAAAAACCGGAAGGCAAAACGGCTGAGTAACGCGTCCGTTAATGACTCAAAATTGATTACAACCCACATCCGAGTCGGCACAGCCACAATCCAGAAAAACCGGAAGGCAAAACGGCTGAGTAACGCGTCCGTTAATGACTCAAAATTGATTACACAATTAATTTCCCAAATAGCAAAAAGATAAGCTCGGCTCGGCGAGATTCCCGCAACCCGCGGCGCGGCGCGTCGCGTCGTGACGAGGCGAGGCGGGCGGCGGAGGAGGAGGAGTGCGCGAGGGCTCTCTCTCTTCTCACTCACTTACTAGGACTAGAATAGCCCACCTTATATACCACTCCAACTCTCTCCCAACTAGCAATGTGGGACTAAACTTTAGCCCCCACTAGTGCTGCCACTGATTTTTGGAATGGGCCATGTGAGTTTCAGAATTTGATAATGGGCCATGGGCCAAAGGCCAAATGCCCCAAATTCCAGCAATCCCCCACAAACTCTTATTGGCACATCTCATCAATAAGTTTCCAGAACATTGTTTTATATACCGGTATGTCGTGGAGACTGTTAAGTTGAACTTCCACTTAAAGCTTCATATTATAATAGATTGCAACTTGGATAGTGGACTATGCCTTGAACTACAAATTTTCTGCGCACTAGCTTCATACAAAGCCTAGACCGATACTAGGCTGCCGTGAGGCTTCCTCGCGGTTTGGAGCTTATACGTCATACTACAGGGCCTTTCATGAGTTCACTAGAGAGCACCCAACTCTCATAGATTGCGACATTTTCAGACGCACTCTTTTCCTTTTCGGGGCACCGAGTGGGGCCGGAAAGGTTTTTAATGAGGCGGGCTCGCGGTGCTGCAATATAATAAAGATAGTGGAGTTATACCTCTTATTCTTCGACACGCTCGGGGGCTCAGCGCCTTCAAGTTACAAAATATATACAATATAAACTAGACTTACCGAAATATTTCGCCTTGGTACAATAATACCTCGCCAAATAGAATATCGGAAGCTAACAACTATAAATATAGCATACTCGTCAAAATCTTATTGCTTTGGTATGAAAACCTCGCAACAAAAATATAGAACTTCGACACCAAGATACTCGGGGGCTTGTAACCCATCGATGAAAAAATAAATATATCTTCTTGCAACAAGAAGAAGAATCTTCGAGATAGCAAAATAATATAAACTCTAGCCAAAGGCTCGGGGGCTCCAACAATATAGGCTGCTTTACAATATAAACAAATTCTTCGGAACCAAAGAGATCGACAAGATATAGACATAATTTCTCGCAATATAGTACAGTTCAGTTCAGGCCTAGTATACTATCTATGGATAAACCTCTGTTTGTCTTGTGCTCAGCATAGGTTCCCTTGATGAAGAATTCTGAATCCATCCGAAGAAGTTCATCCATCATCGCCTCAGCCACATGAGTAACCATCTCATTGATCGAGTCAATGTTATTTTTCCGCCGCGATTTCTTGGCCAAGCAATCAGCAACAATCTTCGTCAGGTCCAACTTGGGATGGCAAATGTGTATCATAATCATGGCAAACCTTGCGCCAGCAGTCAATTGAGCTCGCACAAAGTTATGTATACGAGGAGCATCTCTAAATTTCTCCATCAGTCCAAGAAGAGTTTCGGGAGCCTCATCTCGAGGAAATAAAGTCCTGTAAACAAGGGTTAAGGTTCTCGTGCAGAAATTGAGAAATTCGCGCACCTGACAAGCGCGATCTTGGAACCTGACAATTTGCTGGGTTCGCTCAGGAGTAGCCCAGAAAAGACATCCATGGTTAAGAGAAAGATTGACGAGGAGATTTGTCCTGACATTCACTCTTTCGTCTTCAGCGGCAGTGTCGAGAACCGAGCCTATTAAGTGACAAAGCAAGAAATTTAAGAGGAGGCACAGTGACAAAAAGAAAGAAGCAGTGTGAGGTTGAAAAAACATACCTAGCATATCCGCGCTAGCTTCAATCATAAGCTCGAGCATGCTATTTTCTCGAGTAGTGGCTTTCTCAGCTTCCGACACTGCAGCATCCTTGGCAGCTATGGCCTCTTTGGCTTGTTGAAGAGCGATTTTCTCTCTCTCGGATGCTTTTCGAGATTGTTCCATCATTGCCAGAGTTTGTTTTTTCATGGATTGAAGTTGCTGTCGAAGTTCTTGCAAATCTTGTGACAAATGTTTGCTTGAAGAACCTTCGATGAGATTATCATTGACTAGGGTTTTCTTCGAGAAGGAGGAAGCAGGAGAAGTATCGGCAGCACGAGGACTGGCAGAGTAGTTATCAAAAATCAACTGGAAAAGAAAATTTCAATATCAAATGATCGTACAAGACAGAATTCCATTGATCTTCAGGAAATTTACATAGATATTACAGAAGGAGTTCTTCAAAAGGACTACTAAGATAATTGTCGCCAAAGCTAACATGGCGACAATAGCTAAAGAAACAGAAAAATAAAAAAGAAGAGGCAATCAACTAGACCTCCGGCCTTGATGAGCTAGGAGTTGCAGATGGCTTGATCCCGAGATAGGCCAAGATTTTCTTCGTGTTGGGCTTGGCTGCCTTGATTAAAGATCGCCATTTTGTTTGCTCTATCTGGTCTGTGTCGCCTACTTTCGCCCAGTCGATAGTTTGTTGGCTATCAGCGACCAAGGCAACAGTGCTTTCGACAGCAATCTTCATGTTCTCCTGGCGCATCTTCAGTCCAAGATCTTCTGGTGGATTGAAGTCCTTGGCAAGAGCAAGGAAAGTCTTGGGCTCCTCTTTCTTCGGGAAGAAGTAGGGGAACAGCCTTGATAATCCTGTGTCAGCATGCTCCATGCCCTCGCGAACCTCGGTTCCATGAAACTCCAGGAAAGAGAGTGCGTCAAGGAGGGGATCATTGTCGGGATCTTCAAGCTCAAATTCTTGGTTTGTTTTACCTGCCGCAGAAAATATATGTTGGTCGACAGCAAGCAAGGAAAAGCAAGCCTAAGAAAGATAGAAGGGATCGACAAAGTTACCAAGGAAGCGTCGATTCTGCGTGTTCAAGCGCTTAATGATCGCCTGTTCACGAGTAGCCTGGGCGGCCTTGTGCTCGTTCAAAGCAGTTTCAGCGTCATCAAGTCTTTTTTGCAGATCTTCGACATCGGCAGCTTTTTCCTTGGCCTTCTCAGCCTCTGCTTTAGCTTGGCCAGCGTCAAGTTCAGCTTTCTTGCGAGCCGTTTCACTTTGCTCCAGTTTCTGAGCAAGAGTGTCGACAAACTTGTTGTCTTCTGCAAGTTTCTCTGCCAAAATAGTAAGGAATCGTCAAAATTGCGACAAAATAGGAGCAACAAGCTATAAACAAGGGTCATTAAAAGGTTATTACCTTCAGTCTTGCTGGCATATTCACAGTACCCAATGAATTGGGCACCGATACGAACAAGCTCTTTGATCATAGGCTGTCGAAGAAGGACAAAGAAAGAAAACATCGGTATGGGAAAAATATGAAGGCATGAAAAAACAAGCAGAGGAAATATAGATAATGACAAGAAAATCAAGAACTTACATCATCCAAGAGAGAATTAGAGGAGCTACCCAATTGGAGGGTAGGCTCCGGGATTGTTTCCACCCTTGTCCTTTTTGGTGAAGGGACAAGAGGGCTCGACGGAGGAGTGCGAACGCCGACATTTTGTTGAGGAGGCGAGGATTCTTCTCCTTCAACTGGCGTCTCCGAAACAATTAAAGTATGTGACGTGCTCGTTCGAGCAGCCACATCAAGAGTTGGTACTTCTTCCTCATCATCAATACGATTAAAAGTCGACAGCATAAAAAACAAGATAGACAAAAAATTTCGAGTACAAAAATAAGGGGAAATAAAAGTGACTTACGAGCTGATGAGGGATTCAAGATATGGATCATAAGTTGCCTTCTGACGTGAAGGACCAACTTCTTCGGTTTTGGAGGTGCCGGAATCTTCGGCATCATTCCTCTTCCTCTTGTTCCTTGGAGAAACAACAGGAGGAGGAGATTGTCTTGACAACGGTGCCTTCGGAGGCAGCCTCCTTTTCAGAAGATCCCGCAGATTTTAGAGAATCCACGGGTTCATTCACAAAGGAGGGGGCATCTTGGTTGTCATCAGTGACAACGGCCCTTTCCTCGACTTCTCCACCTTCAGGAAGAGGAGGAAGCGAGACAAGATTTGGATGGTTCTGTAAAAAAATAGGGGAAGATATCAGAAAAGGAGTTACAAAAAAGATAGCAAAGAAATAACAAATCAATCGACAAAGGTTACCTTGGGAAGTGGATTGGCGGCGCTGAATGGTTTTACACGGCAAGAAGAAGGGACAGGATCTTTTTTGCTGAGAGAAGAGATTTTTCGGACAAGCTTTTCTAAGTCCTTGACCTCTAAATCCGCTGACAACCGATCTGCGTCCTTGTCGCCAGCATATTTCCAGAGAGGGTATTTGCGAGCACAGACGGCTGCACTCTAGTCCTAAGAAAATATGCCGTGATATGGATACCTGACAACTCTTTGCCGCGAGTATTTTGCAACTCATGGATGCGAGTCATCAGGGCTTCTGTCGCTATTTTTTCTTCTTCGGTAGCCTCTGCGTCCCAGGAGCGGCGGCGAAGGATTTTCTCGGCACCATCGAAGGGAGGGATGTTGTCTTCAGCACATCCATGGTCTTCTTCCTGAATGTACAACCACTTCTTGCGCCACCCTGGACTGAGTCAGGAAGTTTGACGTCGAAGTAATCGACGGTGGGGCGAACGGAAATAACAACGCCGCCTATATTATAGGCGACGTTGGGAGAGCCATTACGGCGACAAAAGAAAATGCGCTTCCATAGCGCCCAGTTAGGCTGGACGCCAAGGATGGCCTCGCAGAGGGTGATGAAAATGGAGATATGGAGGATGGAATTGGGCGTGAGGTGGTGAAGTTGCAGACCGTAAATAAAGAGCAGTCCGCGGAGAAAAGGATGAATGGGGGCGGAAAGACCGCGGATGAGGTGGTCGACAAAACTTACCCGATACCCCATTGGAGGGGTTGGGTAGCTTTCCTCACTAGGGAAGCTCAGCGCTTTGGGCTTCTTGCTGATCCCCAGCTTTTTCAGCAGATTGATGTCCTGGGTGGAAATCTTGGACCTTTCCCACTCCGCGGTTCCCAGATCCACGGCGGCCATTGATGATTCCGGCGTGCTGTGCCTGGTCAAACTACGCAGTGGCATCAACAATGGCGCAGGAATGCAGTTTGGAGAAGATGAGATTAGGGAATTGTGGAGCGCAGGAGGTTTTGCAGAGGAGAGCACAAGAACGGCGCGAGCGGAAGTGCTCGAGGAAGAAGAAAGGAGATCTTATATAGAGGTGCGGCGAAGCGGCGGACCGTTGGATGGGAAGAGTGCGCGGTAGATGATAGACACGTGGAAACAAGGGTAAACAAGTATTTTAACATTAGAGAAGTTACGGTACGTGCGCCAGAAAAAGCGGAGGACGTGTGTCCCCCACCTGCACGACGTGTCAAGATAGTGGATAAATTGGGCCCGCAAGGCAGCGGGAGAAGACTTCTCGCGATTTTTGACTGGCAATCGTGGCTATCGTCAGCAATAACGTCACCTTGGCAGAAGGAAAAATTCGCCACAACATCTTCATAAAAGGCGACATGGAAAAATAATGTTGAGCCTTTGATCAAATACAAGTTTTTGATCAAATGCTCGGGGCTACTTTGGAAAAAAGAAAAAGAAAGACAAAATAGAAATGGCGTGAGCCTATGATCAAATACAAATATTTGTTCATAGCCTCGGGGGCTACTCCCATCGGGAGCGCTGTTCGCGCACCCGAGCAATTGTAAAACTTCGGGAGAGGGAAAAAATATAGCGGCATAAGGCGTGGAGCCTACAACCAAGCACAAGTCCTTGGCTGTAGCCTCGGGGGCTACTCCCATTGGGAACGCTGTTCGCGTGCCCGATGAAATTATAAAAAAGAAAGAAAAAATGAAAAGAAGAAAGATAGAAGAGCAAAAGAGTATATTTCGAGTTATAAATAACTCTGCATATACTCCCATCGGGAGAACAATTTAAGTCATCTTTGACTCAATAAAATGTGCCATTCCAACAGCCGAATAAGCACTCGACAATATATTCTCAGAACGCCAAAGTTCCGATCAATTTCTGAATGCCGCAAAACTTTGCGAAGGTAAGACCCCAGATCCGTTATGTGAGGCGTGGCGCCGTCTCTAACGTCGGTTTGCTACTTTTATCCGTATCAACAGATACGAAGAAAAATCCTAACGGACGCGTTAGGTACCCGATAAATTTTACTGGGACTCGATAGAATGGTAAGACCTTAAGCGGCACCTGTCGAAGTTTACACCAGTATCCCGAGGTCATGTCCAGGGACGTGATCTTGAAGTAGGTTTTTGCGGATTGCCACTAGAGCAGTTAACTAGTACCTGATCCGTCAGATGAACTAGCCCCAACTACCATTATCCCTGCACAATATAGAAGTTTATGTGAAGAAATATAGACAAGTTAAAGTTGTCGAATAAAAATAAACAGTGGAGATTTTCCCTGACTCTACGATTCAAGTAAAATCTCGGGGGCTACTGACATAGGCATCCCAAATGGGCCTGCCGAAGATAGTACCCGGGGTTTACTGAAGGCCCACTACCCGAAGAATAAGAAGATTCGGAAGCCCAAGATATTATTAAGGAAAGGTAGAGTTGTAATAGGAAGTGTTATTTGTAATCTTGCGGGATGAGTTAGAAACCTTCCCGGACTCTGTAATTTGTACAACACGAATCCCTCGGCTCTGCCTCTTATATAAGGGGGAGTCGAGGGACGAAGAGATCATCGAATCATTGTTTCTCAAACCCTAATTTCATAATTGTCGAGTACTTTTCGGCTGAAACCTTCGAGATCTACTTGCCCTCTACTTCCAACTAAACCCTAGTCTACAACCCGTAGGCATTGACAAGTTGATACCTTGTCAACTAGAGAGCACCCAACTCTCATAGATTGCGACGTTTAACAATCAGACTCATATAGGTGTGTTCTTCAAAAGATATTCTGCAGGACAACATCTCTGCTAAAATAAGCCACTCAGAACACATTAAGATAATTATCAACCTGCCATGCAGATTAGGAGAGTATTGCATCTTATGGAGTGGAAAAATTGCTATAGGGATATATACTCTCCTCCCAACTAACCAAAAACTTGTCTCCCGGCTCTAATTCACGGGATCTCCGATCACATAGAGTGGGTTACCACCGTGGGCAGCTCATACTGTGGGTCTCATACCCATCTCCCTTGATGCATTTTCTATCACATTTCGTGATAGTCCCTTTGTGAAGGGGTCTGCCAGGTTTCTAGACGTATGGATATAATCCAACGCTATAACTCCGGAGTTTCTCATTTTCCTGACAGTTTTCAGTCTCCTCTTCACATGCCTTGATGACTTCATATTATCCTTAGAACTGTTTACTTTGACGATCACTGTTTGATTATCACAGTTCATAGGAATAGCGGGTATTGGTTTCTCAACCACAGGTAAGTCCATCAAGAGCTCACGAAGCCACTCTGTTTCAACAGTGGCTGTGTCTAATGCTGTGAGTTCTGCTTCCATAGTTGACCTCGTAATGATGGTCTGCTTGCAAGACTTCCAGGAAACAGCGCCACCTCCAAATGTAAACAAATAACCACTTGTGGCCTTAGTCTCATCAGCATCAGATATCCAATTTGCATCACTATAACCCTCAAGTACCCTTGGATACCCAGTATAGTGAATGCCATAACTCGCAGTGCCTTTCAAATAGCGCAAAACTCTCTCAAGAGCATGCCAATGAACATGTCCAGGTCTAGACACAAAGCGGCTGAGCTTACTTACAGCAAAGGAGATGTCAGGCCTCGTGGCGCTGGCTAAATACATAAGCGAGCCAATGATCTGTGAATATCGCAATTGATCTCTAGCAACTCTTTTATTCTTACGAATTATCACACTAGGATCATAA
The DNA here is from genome assembly GCF_019359855.2 of Lolium perenne. Taxonomy (NCBI): domain Eukaryota; kingdom Viridiplantae; phylum Streptophyta; class Magnoliopsida; order Poales; family Poaceae; genus Lolium; species Lolium perenne. Next base: position 215,283,777 of record NC_067246.2, on the reverse strand, counting down.
GGCGTTGGAGAAGATTTGCAGTCACCATACCTGAAGCGACTCAGGATCTTTTCCACATAGTGGGACTGAAGCAATGTAATCCCACCATCGTCATCCTTCATCAGCTTGATGTTTAAGATCACATCAGCTACTCCCAAGTCCTTCATCTCAAAACAACGAGATAGGAACTCCTTGACCTCCTTAATCACAGTAAGGCTGGTCCCAAATATCAATATGTCATCGACATAGAGACAAAGAATAACTCCCTCGCCCCCACCATGGCGATAGTATACACACTTGTCAGCCTCGTTTACAACAAAGCCTTCAGCGGTTAAAGTTCTTTCAAACTTCTCATGCCACTGCTTCGGTGCTTGCTTAAGCCCATACAAAGATTTCAGTAATTTACACACCTTTCCTTCTTGACCATCTACTACAAATCCATCAGGCTGCTCCATATAAATTTCCTCTTCAAGCTCTCCATTTAGGAAAGCAGTCTTAACATCCATTTGATGAACGAGAAGACCATGAGAGGCAACCAAGGAAAGTAGTACTCGAATAGTGGTCAGTCGAGCTACAGGTGAGTATGTATCAAAGAAGTCTTCGCCTTCTTTCTGAGTATAACCCTTGGCCACAAGTCGTGCCTTGTACTTTTCAATAGTACCATCGGGCCTAAGCTTTTTCTTGAACACCCACTTGCATCCTACAGGTTTGCACCCATAAGGACGATCAGTAACCTCCCAAGTTCCATTAGCTAAGATGGAATCCATCTCGCTACGGATAGCTTCCTTCCAGTAGTCAACATCCTGAGATGCATAGGCTTCTGAAATAGAAGTGGGAGTATCATCCACGAGGTACACAATGAAATCATGACCAAAGGACTTTGCAGTCCTCAGTCTCTTGCTCCTTTTGGGAGCTTCATTGTCATCCTCCACAGGATTATCAAAGTGTTCTATAGCCATGGTTGGTTCAGGAAACAATTCCTGAGTAGATGAACTGGGCATCTCCTGAATTGATGAGCTAGACGTTTCTTTCATAGGAAAGATGTCCTCAAAGAAAGTCGCATCATTCGACTCCATAATTGTACCAACATGCATGTCGGATACCTCAGATTTTACTATCAAAAATCTGTAGCCAATGCTATGAAAAGCATATCCCAGAAGAACACAATCCACGGTTTTTGGTCCAAGCTTGCGCTTCTTGGGTATCGGCACATTTACTTTCGCCAAACAGCCCCAAGTTCGTAGATAAGAGAGTTTCAACCTTTTCCTTTCCCATTCCTCAAAAGGGGTAATGGTTTTGTTCTTTGTGGGGACACGGTTTAGGACAAGACATGCAGTCAATATCGCCTCCCCCCACCATGCCTTGGATAGACCCGATGTATCTAAACATGGCGTTAACCAAATCAGTTAGAGTATGGTTCTTTCTTTCTGCCACCCCATTTGACTGAGGTGAGTAGGGAGGCGTCCTCTCATGGATAATACCATGTTCCGCACAAAAAGAATCAAACTCGTTGGAAAAATACTCTCCACCACGATCAGACCTTAGCCGCTTGATCTTTCGATCAAGTTGGTTTTCTGCTTCAGCTTTAAAGATTTTGAAGTGATTAAGAGCTTCATCTTTAGATTTCAGGAGATACACATAACAATATCGAGTAGAGTCAATTAAAGTCATGAAGTATCGTTTCCCTCCTTTTGTCAATTCACCATTCATTTCACAAAGATCCGAATGTATAAGTTCCAGCGGTGCCAAGTCTCTTGCCTCCGCAGTCTTATGAGACTTACGTGGTTGCTTAGCTTGCACACATACTTGGCACTTGGATTTCTTGACAATAGCAAATTTCGGAATTATATTCATATTCGCTAGCCGCGTCATGCACCCAAAATTAATATGACAAAGTCGTGAGTGCCAAATATCGGACTCACTATCATTGCAAACATGATTAATAATTTGAGTACATAAGTCTGACAAAGATAAGCGGAACAAGCCTCCGCACACATAACCCTTTCCAACAAATTGTCCACACTTGGAAATTACACCTTTATTGGACTCAAAAACCAACTTAAAACCATCTCGACATAGAAGCGATCCGCTAACGAGATTCTTATTAATTGATGGAACGTGCTGCACATTCTTCAGCTGGATGGTCTTTCCTGAAGTAAACTTCAGATCCACCGTACCAACACCACGAACAGAAGCACGTGAGCCGTTTCCCATCAGCACGGAGCAAGTCCTTGCGGCCTGATAAGAAGAAAACATAGAGACATCAGAACATACATGTGTATTGGCTCCGGTGTCTATCCACCAATCGGGAGAATTACATACTGAAAGGACAGTAGGAGAAATACCGTACCCAACGTCCTTCATCTCAGTATCAACACCAATAACAACATTTGCGGACTTGCCGCTGTTCCCACGCCGATCATGGCGTTCTGGGCAATCAGGAGCCCAATGTCCAGGAGCGCCACAAACATGGCAGTTCCCTTTCTTCTTATAAGGAGTCTTCCTCTTAAAGTTGGTTGAGTTAGAGGCTTTGTTCTTCTCGTCAAACTTGCCTTTTCCATTGTTCTTATTCTTGGACTTGTGAGATTGGAAGGTTTTCTTCTGTACCATATTGGCACTAGTACCTCCCTCAAAACTACGAGCGCGTGTGTCCTTTGCTCTCGCCTTCTCTTCCACATGAAGCGAGCCAATGAGATCCGAAACAGAAAACTCTTGTCTCTTATGTTTCAGAGAAGTAGCAAAGTTCCTCCACGAAGGAGGAAGCTTGGCAATAATGTCACCGGCCACAAATTTGTCCGGTAAGGTACACTTAAACTGCTCGAGTTCTTTGGCAAGTGACTGAATCTCATGAGCCTGCTCAATCACGGAGCGCTCATCAGTCATCCTGTAGTCATAGTATTGCTCCATGACATACAATTCAGTGCCAGCGTCTGAGACCCCAAATTTGGCCACGAGCGCATCCCACGCATCTTTACCATGGTCGAAAGCCATGTACGGGTCAACAATGTTGTCCCCGAGAATGCTGAACAAGGCAGCCTTAAACATGGCGTCGACCTTCTCAAACTTTTCCTGCTCCTCTGCAGAGAGAGGCCCCTCTGGTCTAGCATCTGTGGCGCTAAAACAGCCTAGGTTCGTAAACCATAGAACTGCCTTTGTGCGCCACCTCTTGTAATGCATACCATCAAAGAGAGGAGGTCGAGTAGCGGCAGCAACGCTGCTTGAATTAATTTGACTAAATTCAGGTTTTTGGATTGTTGGAAATATAAGCAAATATCCATATGAAATAATCCGTACGAGTAATTGATAAATCATGACTACGAAAATAACAAATAAACTAATCATGCAGACTAGTAAGGTAGATGAATAGATCACATGAAAACAAGACAAACTGATCGCATCTACCACAGAAACTAGAAGAAGAAACTCTAACAGAGACTGAAAGAGAAACGACAAGATCACATACTTCGCAGCAGCGTCGTTGTCGCCCATGTTGAGGTTGTTGAAGAAGTCGCTGAGGTCCGGGAAGAAGTTGTCGTTGTGGAGGAACTCGTCGTCCAATGACGACGTCGTGATGCCAGTAGTCGCGCCGGAGCGCTCCCCAAAAACCTGATTGCCCCTCACTCGTACAGGTTCACGAGAGGCAGGGTTCCGGAGGCCTACTGTCCCGGCAGTCGGTGCACGCCGACGGACGGGATGAGGAAGACAAAGGCGGCGGCGCAAAGAACTGGAAACAGGTAGTCGCGTATGCGTCTAGTCCCGGCGGCTAGGGTTGCGCAGGATCTTATATAGTGCGGTTCGGGAAGGACGTGGGGCGCAGCCCACGTCCGAGTCGGCACAGCCACAATCCAGAAAAACCGGAAGACAAAACGGCTGAGTAACGCGTCCGTTAATGACTCAAAATTGATTACACAATTAATTTCCCAAACAACAAAAAGATAAGCTCGGCTCGGCGAGATTCCCGCAACCCGTGCCGTGGCGTGGCGGGCGGCGGAGGAGGAGTGCGCGAGGGCCCTCTCTCTTCTCACTCACTTACTAGGACTAGAACAGCCCACCTTATATACCACTCCAACTCTCTTCCAACTAGCAATGTGGGACTAAACTTTAGTCCCCACTAGTGCTGCCACTGATTTTTGGAATGGGTCATGTGAGTTTCAGAATTTGATAATGGGTCATGGGCCAAAGGCCAAATGCCCCAAATTCCAGCAGTATGTTGTACGCATATGTACTCGTGTGTTGTATGCATCTGTACCCGTGTATTATGCATAACTGTACTTATGTGTAGGTGTACTTCTTTACTGAACGTACTTATCCCTGCAACTAAAAAACCATGCGGTAGAGGCAGGTGGATGATCAGAGATAGAGCTAATTGATTTGATTTGCATAGATTTGATTTTATAGATTTGATTTGCATGCATGTGCTAAAACAGGTACGGTGGTGTGCGGTTGCAGCTTTCCAATGTACTACTCGCGAGGCGAGCGATGGTGTACGTGTGTGGGCAGTGCACTCGCCCGCATTGCGCAGGAGAGCTGATGAGGATATCCCTATCGAACCACTACCTCCGTTATTGCAAGATGAAGAAGATGTTGCTGTGAAGCTCAGTCCATTAAAGTCAAAACAACAGGTAAACTTGTTCTTAAACGATACTTTGATTGATGAGAATTTTATACTACCTAAATCTTTTGACTTGTGTATGACCGGATACGAGGATAAGGAAGCATCGCACGAGGAGGAGGAGAACATATGGACATGGTGCTGAACATGAAGACACCTCATGGACGCGCGAGGGAGGAGAGGGAGACATGCGCGAAAAAGGAAGACGAAGTCCCGGTCGGCGCTACGCCCGGCGCGCCGGCCGCCACGCTGGCCGGCCCGATCCCACGCCCGGTCACACCGGCTCCCACGCCGGGTGAGCGCGACGGGCGCCGGCTCCTAGACCGGTGACATCCGGATGGGTATACTGAGAGCCCGCCCCTTGGCCCGGTCACAGCCCGGCCCCTGGCCCGGTCGACCGGCCCCCAGGCAGACCGTGTCCGAGTCAGTCTCGAACAGATCCCGATCTGGATCGGTTATTATTGTATTTTCTCGACTTCCCTGAACCCCTATATAAGTGCCAAGGACGTCCCATAATAGTTTTAGACCACGTTTAAGATAAACCCTAGTTCGTAGTTGATTGCTTTTCAACTCTATTGAATCTATACATCAATTCGCATCGATTTGGTGTTTTTCTACTAAAAGTTTTGTGTGATCTGCTGTTTCATTGGGAATTAGACGGTTGCAATTTACTGTTTCGTGGTCGGCGGCTACGTGTGCAAGTGTGTGTAGTGACGAATATCTTGCAGGATTGAGAGCTGTTGCATTGGCGACATGAATCAATCGAGAGACTTCGTCGGCGTCATACAAGTTATCTCCACCTTCTCATCGTGTTATCTCCGCTGTATTCATCGTGTGTGCATCACCACCACCCCTTATCAAGAGCACTCACTTGCATCGTGCGTAGTCGTTCGTGTCGCGCAGGAACCCAATAGTTAGGGTCGCATAGATTGATATGTGTCACTAGCTGGTGCGTTTCGCGGGAGAATGTTTCTCTCCGCGAAGATCAGTCTCTAGGTAGATCCGATACGCGGTCGCTCACGCAGCCAGTTCTATCTTTCGTTAGATGGGCCTAGCTAAGGTCCTTCCAAAGTTCCAAGCGACCAGGTACAGCAACTTCAGCGACGGAAAACATATACAGATCGTAATTCCCGTGGTACCAGCGAACTACATGCCTGGTTAAAAAATAAAACCTGAAAACCAATCTGTAATATTCTAAAAATGTTCATGATTTTTGGAAATGTTCAGATTTTTAAGATGTTCATGAGTCAAAAAAAGAATTAGTTAAAAAAAATCAGATTTGAAAATGGTTCACTTTTTTTTTTGAAAATGGTTCACTAGGTAAAAAGGTGCAGATTAAGAAAAACTTCATGATTTAAAGAGGTTCAAATTTTAAAAAATGTTCACGAGTTAAAAATGTTCATATTTAAAAATTGTTTACTGAGTAAAAAACGGTTTAAATTTATTAAAAAACTTCACCCGGTAAAAATGGTTATGTTCACGAGTAAAAAAAAAATCAAATTTTAGTATATTTTATAAAAAAGAAAAGGAAAGATAACAAAAAACTAATAGGAAGAAAAGGAAAGGACATAAGAAAGTAAAAAAAATGTCGAAGATTTTAAAAAAGTTTAAAATTTACAAATTTCATGATTTTAAAATGTTAGTTTCAAAATTACTCAGGTTTTAAAAATGTTCAATTTTTTAATTGTTCAAATTCAATAAATATTCATCGGATAAAATGGTTCCATTTTTCTGTGATTTCAAAAATAATTCAAATTCAAAAAAAAGTTCACCGAGTAAAATGGTTCCAAAATTTTAAAAAGTTACCTAACTTTAGAATGGTTCACCATGTAAAATGGTTTCAAATTAGAAATATTCATGACTCAAAAATTTAGTAAATGTCTCTTTAAAACAATTGCGTGTTCTTAACTCAACTTAATTGTGTGTCTATGTCTTCGGTGACAAATTTGGGTTTTTGTGTTTTTTTTCTATTTTCTTTGATCTGCTTTGTAAGAAGTTTTCCTCTCCACCTGGTTTGGCCGTTGCAGCTTTATTTATCAAATGGGACGAAAGAGAAGATAGACTGAGAGATACAAAGGTGAATGGAGGATTGGTTGATTTTTTTGAACAATGGAGGGGTCTAGAAGACCCTAGTGGAGCTTCATTCACATACCACGTGGTAGGTATAAATTACAAGGAGGCCCCTAACAAAACTCTCCTTAAAGAACCTGACCCTCATTTATAGTTATAGATAACATCCTGGTAAGAAAAATAAAAATACAACTAAATCCTTGAGTGGCTCCCCCAAAGCTCGCCGGCGTCCTCAAGGCGTCGCCACCGAGGAACAAGGTTAGAATGCTCGAGCGCCCCCTTCCGGCGAGGATCCGCTGCCACTAGACACCTCCAAGCCACCGAGGATGCACCACTTGGCGGCGAAGAAGCGGTGAGCTCTAGTAGCAGAAGCGGTGAAGAGCCTCCGCATCGGTGGTTGAAGAGAAGCCACCATGCCGGCCGAAGATCGTAGAGGCGAGGATGCCTCCCGCGTGGTTGAGCTCGTTGTCGTCGCACCACCGCAGCAAAGGCCGGCGTTGCCTCAAGAAAGTCACAGCTCCACCGCCCTTTCTCCCCTCGCCTCCACAGCAGGACAGAGAGGAGCTTTCGAGAGAGGTCGAGAAGGAGAAAGCCCGGATGATTGGTTGATTTCGGTAGCGTGTGTGTGGCCTATGTAAAAATCTGGGCCTATGCGAAACTAATCTGGGCCGTCCGCGGCCTATAAATTCAGACCACAACCGGCTCATTTTTCTTCTTCTTCTTCAACCTCCAGATTTCCCTTTGCCATTCATTCCCCAATCGAAAACAGAAGGAAACGAAAACAAGAAGAGGTCCGTAGGCGATTGATTTGTGCCCTTATTAATCCCCCAATCTCACCGCGCTAATCCTCCTCCTTCCTCGTCTTAATCCCCCCACCACCAATCGGCGCTAGCTAGGGTTAGGGTTTCGACGGACGAATCGCTGCTCCGGCCGGCCACCAAATTCCACCGATCCCGGCCTGGTACACATCACAGATCAGCTCTCTCCACGAATCCATCCATCCTCGCGGCCATGGATCCCAACCAGATGATGATGCCCCGGAGCTTCCCCATGTGGCCACCCACCTCCTCCGACGCCATGCCGCCGCCACAGCTGCCGTTCCTCCCCCCACCCAACCGCGGCTGGAAGCGCAAGAACCCCAACCCCAACCCCAACTCCAACTCCGCCGCCTACCAGCCCCCCGCCATCGGCGACCTCCAGGTGCAGAACCGCGCCAAGGCCCGCCGCTGGTTCAAACCCAACCCCAACAGCAACCGGAGGCCCTTCTTCCACAAGCCCAAGGCCAAGGCCCCGCGCAACACCTCCTCCTTCATCATCCGCGCCAAGCGCGCGGGGGGCATCGCGCCGCTCGTCTCCCCGAGCCCCGTCACCCCCGCCGTGCTGCCCACCCCCGTCATCTCCCCCGCCCACGACGAGAGGCTCCTCTCCGACGTGCTGGCGCAGCAACAGTGGGGCGTCGACGGCTACGGCTCCATGAAGGGCCTCATCCGCCTCCGCCCCGCCAACCACGCCCCCTCCTCCTCCTCCGACGACGACGACTCCAGCGGGGGAAGCGATGTGGAGGAGCACGTGGAGGTCGAGAGGAGGCTCGACCACGACCTCAGCAGGTTCGAGATGGTCTACCCGCAGCCTGGCCCTGGCGCCGTGTTTGAGGACGACGACGAGCTGTACGACCAGAACCAGGAGGATGATGTGGATGTGCATGTTGCGAGGCTGGAGGAGGAGAATCTCACGCTCAAGGAGCGCCTCTTTCTCATGGAGCAGGAGGTGGGAGACATGAGGCGCCGTCTGGAGGCCATCGAGGCACGATTCTCTGACGCTGCTGTTGCTAATGCTGCTGCTGCTGCTGTGGAGAATGGCACTGAGGTTGGTAATGCTATTGCTGCCGCAGCTGGTGCTGATGACGCAGTTGAGCAGGCTTTGGAGAATGGCACTGAGAGGGGTGATGCTAATGCTGATGCTGTCGAGGTGGTGGCTCTGCAGAATGGCACTGGGAGTGGTGCAGCTGGTGCTGTCAACCACACCGTTGAGGAGGCTCTGAAGAATGACGCTGAGATGGGCGATGCCACCGCTGATGCTGGCAACACATTTGAGGATAGCACTGAGAAGGGTGATGCGCCTGATAATGGAGTCAACAAGTCTCTAGAGAATGGCAGTGTAGAGCCTGAGAAGAGCGGCAAGGAGGAGGAGAGCTACAGCGCAGGTTCAGAGAAGAACGCTGAGATTGGTGATGCTGCAAGTTTCCAGGGCAATAGCCAAGAGGCCTGAGGCTCTTGGGCTATTGGCTGGTGGAAGAAAGATAGACAGAAGTGGTGGTTATTGCTGTACATACTTGTCGGCCACGGCAGACCCAAGCGATGCGATGGTGATTCCGTTTTTGGAAACTGACACGTTGCATACCAGCGGTGGTTTGTCGTGTAGACAATGTAATGTGTTTCCTTTCCTGGAGCTTCAAGAAACGGTTCGTCTGCCGTTTTGAGTTCCCTCTGTTTTAGTAAACCTTATAGTGTTCAGCTGTGTTGCCCAAAGTGGTAGATACTTTAAGATGATGATGGTTTTGTTGTTATTGTATCCGTTCATTGTGATGATGACATTTGTTACTGCTCCTTTTGTTTTGCATTGTCGTGGTTAATTCTGTTGTTTACAATCTCATTGAGTTTTCTAGTTTGTGAGTGACAGATACAACGTATTAGGCTCCATCTGGTAGCAGTCTAGCTGAATAGAATCAGTCAGGGCTACTGCTGGTGGTAGCAAAGCTGGTAGCTTGTTGAAGATTGTTGTTATGAACAACTGAACCGTTTTTCCTTCCTAGCCATAACCAGCGGTAGCAGATTGTGTGATCTTTTTGTTTTTATTTTGTTCTCAAAATTCAACGCTAGACTAGACTAGAGTAACTGATGCCCTACTTTGTTATGGCATTATATATTTTTTTCTTACTTGGTATTAGAATCGAACATCGACTGATCAATGGACAAGTTGGTGTCTAGTCAGTTTACAGGAAACCCGAGGATATGAATCATCACTCCATCTGTTTGCATCTTCTGGCAGATTCAGTAGAGGTACAAACATATATGCACAAATGGGCGTGATGAATCTTTCCTTCATATATACACAGCTGAGGACAATGACACTGCGATGGCCGCTGATGCAGTGTTGCTGACATGATATCTGAGGTTGGCACAGAGAAGTGTGATGCATCATCTGGTGCTGATAATGCAGTCGACAGTTCTCTAGAGAGTGCCATGGCCAGTGGCTGTGTAGAACCAGAGAAGACCGGCGAGGAGGAGAAGTGCAGTGCAGATTCCGAGAAGAATGTGAGATTGGTGATGCTCGGAGTGCCTAGGAGAATGGGCAAGACAGCAGGTAGGCCTCAGGCACTTGGGTTATGGACTGATGGAAGAAAGACAATGGAATGACCAAGTGGTGGTTATTAGTGTACATACTTGTCGTCGACGACGGAGCGAAGCCACACAACAATGATTCGCCTCTTGGAAACTGACACGTCGCATAGCAGCGGTGGTTTGTTGCGTGGACAATGTAATGTGTTTTCTTTCCTGGAGGCTGACTCTCCAGGAAACGGCTGTGCTGTTTTGAGTTCCCTCTGTTTTAGCATATTTCTTGCGGAGAAACCTTCTAGGGTTCAGCTGTGTTGTTTAAAGTGGTAGATACGGACCTGGTGAATTTTTTAAGTTAAGATGATGATGATTTTGTTGTTACTGTATCCATCCACTGTGACAATGAATTTTTTTTCTTACTGCTCCTTTCGTCTTGCATTGTCATGGTTAATTCTGTGGTTTACAATCTGATTGGTTTTGTCTTGGTTTGTTAATTGTATGAAAGTTAGTACATATTATGCTCTATTAGTACATTCCCACTGGTGGCAAAGCTGAAAATGAAGATGAGTAGAATCAGTTAGGGCTGTTGCTGTTGGTGCCAAAGCTGGTAATGTAATGTTGTTATGAACACCTGAACCATTCTTCCTTCCTAGCCATAACCAGCAAGTATACTGTATGATCTTTTTTGCTTCTGGTTTGTTATTAAGATCAACACTAGACTAGAGTACAGTAGTAGGTATGCATAACTGATGCCCTACTTTCTTCTGGCATTAATATATTTTTCGTATTTAGTATCAGAATCAAAACATCGACTGATCAATGGACACATTGTTGTCTATTCAGTTTACAGGAAACCAGAAGATATGAATCATCACTCCATTTGTTTACATGTTCTGATGTTCTAGCAGATTCAGAAGAGGTGCAAACAAATATACACAAATGGGCGAGATGCATCTTCATATTTACACTGCTGAGGAAAATGATATTTAGATTTTTTTTTTTGCGAGAAGAGAATGATATTTAGATGGCCGCTGGTGCTGACAATACATTTGAGGATGGCACGGAGAAGGGTGATGCATCCTCTGGTGCTGATAATGCAGCCGACAAGTCTCTAGAGAATGGCATGGCAGTGGCAATTAGAGCCACAGAAGAGCAGCAAGGAGGAGAGGTGCAGGTTCCGAGAAGAATGCGGAGATTGGTGATCTCGGAGTGCCCAGGACAATGGCTAAGACAGCAGGCAGGCAGGCCTGATGCACCTGGGCTATCAGCTGATGGAACAAAGATAGACAATCGAATGAGGAAGTGGTTGCTATTACTGTACATACTTGCCGCCACCGACGCAGTGAAGCCACGTGACAGTCATTCACCTTTTGGAAACCGACACTACGCATAACAGCTGTGGTTTGTCGCACGTGTAATATGTTTCCTTTCCTGGAGGCTGACTCTCCAGGAAACGGTTGGTGTGCTGTTTTGTGTTGCCTCTGATTTAGTATATTTTTTGAAGAAACCTTCTAGTGTTTTAGCTGTGTTGCTTAAAGTGGTAGATACGGAACTGGTGAATTCTGTATGTTTAGATGATAATATCATGTTGTTACTTCTACCCGTCCATTGTGATGACGAAATTTGTTACTGCTCATTTGGTCTTGCATTGTGTTGGTTAATTATGTGGTTTACAATATGATTGGTTTTGTATCGGTTGGTACATTGTATGACAGATGCTACATATTATGCTCCATCTAGTACATTGACGCTGGTGGTCACTGTCATCTTTCTGTTGGGTGTATTTGTTATAATTTCTTTTCATATGTTGAAGATTTATGTTATGAACACATGAACCATTATTCCTTCCTAGACATGACCAGCAGTAGCATACTGTCTGATCTTTCTGTTCCTCTTTTGTTCTCAAGAATCAACACTAGACTAGACCTAAGTGGTGATGAGTCAACTCAGCTGTAGTAAAAACACAATTAATTTAACTTTTTTTTATTTTACTTCTTTTTCTTATGTCGAGATAATTAATATTGTTCTTTATGTACACAGCTGTTCCTCACTTTCTCCTTGGCTGTTGAAGCGCTATATTCATTTATGCAGGATGAATCGGAGCACAAGTAAAGCATCGATTTTGGTATGTTGACAAATGACTCTGTCCCAATCGTTTTATGTGTTGGTTCTTGATTGTGTTTATCTTGGGAGGGAGAAAATAATGACCTGATACTGAAACTGGTCATGTTATGCAAATACGGTTACTGTGATGCATTATGCTGTATTTATTAGTATGCTATGTGTTAGGTTGGTCCAGTTCATCATCGTGGATAACTGAATTCTATTCTCAAGGTAAAATTACCGGTCAATGTTCTTAAAAAAACCACGATTGCATCTATACTTTGGAGTCAACGAAAAGTGATTATCTGCTGTCCAACTTCTGTGACCTGTTACATTATTTCCTGAGAAACTAAGAATTTTTTGGTGATCTTTTATTTCCATGCATCCACAACCTTTTCTTTCTTCACTCATGACCTATCAATCTGTTTATTGTCCAAATATTTTTCCTCTTAAAAATATATTTCAGGCATTACCTCATTGTCTGTGCTGTCAAACCTTTTGCTCAATTTACTACTCCTTCCTTCTTGCATTGTCATGGTTAATTCTGCGGCATTCAATCAGATCAATCAGATTGATTTTGTCTCGTTTTGTGAATTGTATGACAGATACTACATATTATGCTTCATCTAGTAGTATGATAGGGCATGTGAGGGGGTAACGAGTGCATTAGTTGGAGTAACATGGTAGTATGGAACTAGACAATGACCAAAAAGTTTGGGTTCTACTATAATTTTACCTTTCCGTTGTTGCCTCACTAAGGATTAACGAATGCATGTGTTACTATCACCAAGTGACCAACAATGATGATCTCATATCTTTTAAGGTAGCATGTTTGATATTCAACATCTTGTCATAGAAGCAAATGCAATACCATGTTTATCTGAAATCTAGTTTGTGGAGTTTTATTTTACTAGAGAAGTATTAATGAGATGTGCAATATCATCGCAACCATAGGACGTGATGTCCATATGAATACTTATCACACACGTAGTGAAGTTATATCAATACTATGACTTTCTTGATCCTATTTGATTCCATCGTATTTATAAGAGAGTAGATAAGTGAACCCATGAACCCCGATCTATTTCTAATCATAAGAAATACCTTTTACTTGCATTTACATAGCTTTACAATTTCAACACTGAACTAATCATAAAATACAAATTAAAACATTATATTTTCTGCATTTAGTTCTTTCATATAAACTACACAACTACCATTACCATACCACTTTACTTTTGCATAACATATAGATTACCTTTCATATTGCATTTACTGTATTTATTTTGCTGCATATTTACTTTGTTTACTTTACTATTATATTTGTGTTCAATTCTAATACGAAAACCTTGTGTTTAAAAACCACTTGTTGAAGTTTGGGACGCAGGGCAACACTGCTCTGTTTTGTAGGTTGTTGGAAGAGAAAAGAAGAAGAAAAAAAATTCTTACTAGAGTTTTCCTAAGAGTTCGATATAAACCCTCAAGTCACCCTTGTGGGGAAGAAGCTCTTGCTACATCACTTTGCCCTTGGAGTGCCAACAATTAGTATCCTAGTGAATCTGGTGTCATCAATAATCGATTGTATTAACATTTTTCCAAATTGATAAATCTTAAGGTTTCTAAAAAACGAACAAAATCATTGCACTGAGAGATAGAAAGAGATTATGTCCAAAACCATATGGTGCTTTTGGCTATTATATTTTTGGAAATGGTGGTGTGAACAACCCCGAAATCAGAAATCAAAAACAAATTGTTGTTCTGACTATCGTTGACACACGTAGAATCTAGCTTGAACAAAAGGACACGACCGTTGACAAGGGATGTCGATGAGTACCCATTGTCCACGTACCCAACGGGTAAAAATCCATTAGAAGAACGGGTATGGATAAATAATTACCCATGGGTATGTAAAAAGCAAAATAGCGTACCCATCGGGTAAAGCGGGTACAAGTATGCGATCACCCATGAACCCACATATTCATCCAAAATTTGACAAAGAAAGACTATGTAATATTCTAACGTGCTTAATATTCCCCAATCACGCATTCATGTAGTTAAGTCGAACCTCAAACATGATAGCTTAGGCCCCTCGTTAGGATCACTTTACCTTCCATCCCGTGACTACAGTAGTCCATATCTTCTTTACGTGATCACATCCTGATGTGTTGTTATTTATGAGCAAGTGTTATTTTTTAGATACTAGTTGAATGCCCGTGCGTTGCCACGATCTTTATTTTTTATTTTAAAATATTATACAGAGTAATATAATCATATATACATTCACATGTGTACAAAAACTGATAACATTTTTTTATTAAAACCATCATAATTGCACCTCGCTGGAAGTGTATTTCAATAAAAAGTATAATTCGACATCATTTGAATATAAAATAAGCACCCAACTAATTATATATTGTATCAACTAATATTCGAGACGTTCTTTATATATTCTCGTACAAGTGAGGGATGGTGTATTCTGCTTTATTTTCATGTTATCTGAATACGTAATCAGTAGTGCCGCTCACCCCACGGTAGTGCCGCTCTGCGGCAGCCCTTCCAGCCGTGCCTGCCTTGCCGTCCTTGCTCATGGCAGAATCAGCAAAGGTGACCCAACTCTGCATCTTCAGCGGGAAGATGAGAATGCATGAGGCAGCCATGGCAGAGGCCTCACAGAGGACGTAGAAGAGGACTGTGCCAATGGAGTCGTTCTCGCTGAGTGAGGGACTGGGGAGATACTACCCATGGGAGGCCAGCGTGAGCGACATGTCCATGCACGCGCCGACCTGTACAGGTGGAACGCATCATCGGAGGGAAGTCGGCGTCAAGTGAGAGATCCATGTCTCTGCTTTTTGCAGATGTTGAAGACGCATGTGCCCGACACTGGAATGGCTTCTGGCCTGGAAAAAGGGGAGCTATGAGGAAGTCAAGGTAATTTCTCTATCAAACCCATGACCATATGTGAATGTTAATCATACTTGTCAATTTAACACTCGAGTGCATTGCTGAAATTGGTGTGCTTTGATGTACAAAAAATGTTGGCTCGGCAGTTGAAACTATGATATAGTTGTTAATACATACCATGCATCCATGAATTACCGCTACTAAGTTTCGGAGTTCACTGGGCTTAAGATTTTGAAGTATTGTTAAGTTGCAAAGCTCACCTATTATACAGGATAAGCCTACCATTTTCTCAATGCAAATAGTCGATTATCCCTTTCTATGTCATAGCCAACCTGAATCTCGTTACTAATACCCAAATGGCCATGTTCAGTTTGTGTACAAGTGCAGTGATAATGCAGTCTCCACTCTCCAAAAAATAGGTTTAAAACCAAATAAGTCACTCATGTTACTACCTTGTTGATGTTCCCAATTTTCATCATTAGGTTTGTTGGTTAGTTATTTAAACGGGGTACGATCTGTTGTTAATTTGCAGTTAAATCACGCGTTCAATAGCAACTACAAAACAATATTATGTGTCGCAAATGCATTCATCTCGGTCTGAAGTAGGAATGGTGACTCTCCACCCATTGCACTCGAAGCAATGTTCTTAGAACATGCTTGACCTAAATGAATGTCCACTGATTTTTTTCAGTTTACATGTTCAGTGGTCAATATAAAACGTTGTTCTAAATGCAAGTGGTTAAGATAAATTTTCAGGAAAATCATGTGATTGCATTTATATCTCCCAAACGCAAAACTGTTAATTATTTTTACCTTGCTTCCCATGCTGCTTTGGTCCCTCTAAGTAGTCATGTGTCATGTCTGCACTCGTCTTGGCTTGATTTCTCAATGGTGACACTGCAGATCCGTATCGTGGTCAAGTTTTATATAAGAGATATCAATAATTAAATCCGGAGTAACTTAGATGTTGAATCATGTCGTGGCATTAATTTCTTATAAAAGAGATTTCAAAAACTCAGCTAGGATTTATATGTTTCTTACCTTGCTCTGTAGCTTGCTTGGATTCCTTGATTTAATTGATCTGGAGCTACAACCTTTTTTTGTCCGTGGGATATTCGCTGATTCTTCAGGTATTCTTCTTTCCTCTCAGAAGACAATGAAACATACCAACTCGTACTACTGCCATGTTGACATTTGCTTTGTTGGTTAAGTCTTTAAATGGGGTGCGGTCTCCTGTTAATTTCCTGTCAAGTCAAAAATAAATTATGTTTGCTCAGTTTCTCCATAGACCATATAATTGAATGAAAGGCTGAAAGTTAATATTTTCTTGCTTTAAATAAGTCAATTTCAAAGAACATCTAATTTGTAAAAGCCAATTGGTCCAGGCATGAAAACCTTTGAATGCATGACTAAAGGTCATAGATTTATTCCAGTCTGAATCTATCTTCCATAAGTAGTGGATTGTATGTTTCTTACCTTGTTCTCATAGCTTCTTTGGTTCCTCAAATTTGACAAGATTTAGAGTTGTAGCCTTTTTTGCTGGCGGGATATCTGCTGCCCCTTTAGCTATTCTTGTTTCTTCTCAGGAGACAATCAGCATACCAATGCATACCACTCACTACCTTGTTGATGTCCACTTATTTCATCTGTATCTTTGTTGGCTAGGTCTTCGAACGGGGTATGCTCCCCCGGTGGAGACCTAGAATTTCTCTTGACTAATGAGAGTAAGACATATTTTGACCAAATGAATCTTAATGTTTCAGAGTAACACGAGCGCAAGATGAAAAGTTCTAATATGAAAAGTAATGGAGTATTATATAGTTTTGAAAAATTGTAAGGGAAGGAGTGGTAACTTACTTTGAAAACGTCCGACCAAATCTAGGATGTATAGTCTTGTATGTTTCGTACATTTGTATAATTTAATAGACATGAAAGGTAATGTTTAATCTTCGATGTTCACAATCCATGGGCTAGTCGTAGAGGCTACCATCGTGTTCATCTTTGACTTTGTCGAGGAAGAACCGACCGCTGATCATCTACTATCATCTTTTGTTTGCATGTAAACGCACAACTAAGAAAAAAGCAGACTATTAGAGGGAGAGGGATGATTCAGCCAAGAAACAAGAAAAAAATCACCAGCAATGGCGAATCCAGGTACCTGGATGCTAGCGGCTACGTACCGTGGATGGACAGAGAGGAACATAATTCACTGAAGTTCATATTTTGCTTGTCGGTGAATGGGTGAATGTCGGTCTACCTGTTTGTGGGTGGTGATGAAAGCATCGTTCTTGTTTGGGTTTAGCGGCGCGATTGAGGATGAACAACATTGATATGATTTTGAGTTGGTGTTTTGATTGATACCATATACGGGGATGAAAGTTATAATTAATTTGATTGATTCCGTTCTCTACAAGGAAAGATACATATGCGGCAAGGAAGGAAAGAAATATACATATGCAGCAAGGAAATTAATTTTTATTGATTGGGATTTGATTTAATTTATTTCATTCGTGGCAAGGAGAGATTGAGTGGGACCTGTGCTTGCGGGAGTAGGGACGTACCAAGAATCCTGATCAGACGGTGTAGCACGCTGGAGTTAAGTGGTGATTAGAGGGTCCGGATTGTTTTAATGACGACCATCAAAGTGCGTTGAGCGTCAAACGACCAACTCCCATTTAATAGTAAAGATGTTCAATTCTAATACGAAAACCTTGTGTTTAAAAACCACTTGTTGAAGTTTGGGACGCAGGGCAACACTGCTCTGTTTTGTAGGTTGTTGGAAGAGAAAAGAAGAAGAAGAAAAATTCTTACTAGAGTTTTCCTAAGAGTTCGATATAAACCCTCAAGTCACCCTTGTGGGGAAGAAGCTCTTGCTACATCACTTTGCCCTTGGAGTGCCAACAATTAGTATCCTAGTGAATCTGGTGTCATCAATAATCGATTGTATTAACATTTTTCCAAATTGATAAATCTTAAGGTTTCTAAAAAGCGAACAAAATCATTGCACTTTGAGAGATAGAAAGAGATTATGTCCAAAACCATATGGTGCTTTTGGCTATTATATTTTTGGAAATGGTGGTGTGAACAACCCGAAATCAGAAATCAAAAACAAATTGTTGTTACGACTATCGTTGACACACGTAGAATCTAGCTTGAACAAAAGGACACGACCGTTGACAAGGGATGTCGATGAGTACCCATTGTCCACGTACCCAACGGGTAAAAATCCATTAGAAGAACGGGTATGGATAAATAATTACCCATGGGTATGTAAAAAGCAAAATAGCGTACCCATCGGGTAAAGCGGGTACAAGTATGCGATCACCCATGAACCCACATATTCATCCAAAATTTGACAAAGAAAGACTATGTAATATTCTAACGTGCTTAATATTCCCCAATCACGCATTCATGTAGTTAAGTCGAACCTCAAACATGATAGCTTAGGCCCCTCGTTAGGATCACTTTACCTTCCATCCCGTGACTACGATGTAGTCCATATCTTCTTTACGTGATCACATCCTGATGTGTTGTTATTTATGAGCAAGTGTTATTTTTTAGATACTAGTTGAATGCCCGTGCGTTGCCACGATCTTTATTTTTATTTTAAAATATTATACAGAGTAATATAATCATATATACATTCACATGTGTACAAAAACTGATAACATTTTTTATTAAAACCATCATAATTGCACCTCATTTGGAAGTGTATTTCAATAAAAAGTATAATTCGACATCATTTGAATATAAAATAAGCACCCAACTAATTATATATTGTATCAACTAATATTCGAGACGTTCTTTATATATTCTCGTACAAGTGAGGGATGGTGTATTCTGCTTTATTTTCATGTTATCTGAATACGTAATCAGTAGTGCCGCTCACCCCACGGTGGTCTCGCTCTGCGGCAGCCCTTCCAGCCGTGCCTGCCTTGCCGTCCTTGCTCATGGCAGAATCAGCAAAGGTGACCCAACTCTGCATCTTCAGCGGGAAGATGAGAATGCATGAGGCAGCCATGGCAGAGGCCTCACAGAGGACGTAGAAGAGGACTGTGCCAATGGAGTCGTTCTCGCTGAGTGAGGGACTGGGGAGATACTACCCATGGGAGGCCAGCGTGAGCGACATGTCCATGCACGCGCCGACCTGTACAGGTGGAACGCATCATCGGAGGGAAGTCGGCGTCAAGTGAGAGATCCATGTCTCTGCTTTTTGCAGATGTTGAAGACGCATGTGCCCGACACTGGAATGGCTTCTGGCCTGGAAAAAGGGGAGCTATGAGGAAGTCAAGGTAATTTCTCTATCAAACCCATGACCATATGTGAATGTTAATCATACTTGTCAATTTAACACTCGAGTGCATTGCTGAAATTGGTGTGCTTTGATGTACAAAAAATGTTGGCTCGGCAGTTGAAACTATGATATAGTTGTTAATACATACCATGCATCCATGAATTACCGCTACTAAGTTTCGGAGTTCACTGGGCTTAAGATTTTGAAGTATTGTTAAGTTGCAAAGCTCACCTATTATACAGGATAAGCCTACCATTTTCTCAATGCAAATAGTCGATTATCCCTTTCTATGTCATAGCCAACCTGAATCTCGTTACTAATACCCAAATGGCCATGTTCAGTTTGTGTACAAGTGCAGTGATAATGCAGTCTCCACTCTCCAAAAAATAGGTTTAAAACCAAATAAGTCACTCATGTTACTACCTTGTTGATGTTCCCAATTTTCATCATTAGGTTTGTTGGTTAGTTATTTAAACGGGGTACGATCTGTTGTTAATTTGCAGTTAAATCACGCGTTCAATAGCAACTACAAAACAATATTATGTGTCGCAAATGCATTCATCTCGGTCTGAAGTAGGAATGGTGACTCTCCACCCATTGCACTCGAAGCAATGTTCTTAGAACATGCTTGACCTAAATGAATGTCCACTGATTTTTTTCAGTTTACATGTTCAGTGGTCAATATAAAACGTTGTTCTAAATCTGGAGTGGTTAAGATAAATTTTCAGGAAAATCATGTGATTGCATTTATATCTCCCAAACGCAAAACTGTTAATTATTTTTACCTTGCTTCCCATGCTGCTTTGGTCCCTCTAAGTAGTCATGTGTCATGTCTGCACTCGTCTTGGCTTGATTTCTCAATGGTGACACTGCAGATCCGTATCGTGGTCAAGTTTTATATAAGAGATATCAATAATTAAATCCGGAGTAACTTAGATGTTGAATCATGTCGTGGCATTAATTTCTTATAAAAGAGATTTCAAAAACTCAGCTAGGATTTATATGTTTCTTACCTTGCTCTGTAGCTTGCTTGGATTCCTTGATTTAATTGATCTGGAGCTACAGCCTTTTTTTGTCCGTGGGATATTCGCTGATTCTTCAGGTATTCTTCTTTCCTCTCAGAAGACAATGAAACATACCAACTCGTACTACTGCCATGTTGACATTTGCTTTGTTGGTTAAGTCTTTAAATGGGGTGCGGTCTCCTGTTAATTTCCTGTCAAGTCAAAAATAAATTATGTTTGCTCAGTTTCTCCATAGACCATATAATTGAATGAAAGGCTGAAAGTTAATATTTTCTTGCTTTAAATAAGTCAATTTCAAAGAACATCTAATTTGTAAAAGCCAATTGGTCCAGGCATGAAAACCTTTGAATGCATGACTAAAGGTCATAGATTTATTCCAGTCTGAATCTATCTTCCATAAGTAGTGGATTGTATGTTTCTTACCTTGTTCTGCAAGCTTCTTTGGTTCCTCAAATTTGACAAGATTTAGAGTTGTAGCCTTTTTTTGCTGGCGGGATATCTGCTGCCCCTTTAGCTATTCTTGTTTCTTCTCAGGAGACAATCAGCATACCAATGCATACCACTCACTACCTTGTTGATGTCCACTTATTTCATCTGTATCTTTGTTGGCTAGGTCTTCGAACGGGGTATGCTCCCCCGGTGGAGACCTAGAATTTCTCTTGACTAATGAGAGTAAGACATATTTTGACCAAATGAATCTTAATGTTTCAGAGTAACACGAGCGCAAGATGAAAAGTTCTAATATGAAAAGTAATGGAGTATTATATAGTTTTGAAAAATTGTAAGGGAAGGAGTGGTAACTTACTTTGAAAACGTCCCGACCAAATCTAGGATGTATAGTCTTGTATGTTTCGTACATTTGTATAATTTAATAGACATGAAAGGTAATGTTTAATCTTCTGATGTTCACAATCCATGGGCTAGTCGTAGAGGCTACCATCGTGTTCACTGTTGACTGTCGAGGAAGAACCGGCCGCTGATCATCTACTATCATCTTTTGTTTGCATGTAAACGCACAACTAAGAAAAAAGCAGACTATTAGAGGGAGAGGGATGATTCAGCCAAGAAACAAGAAAAAAATCACCAGCAATGGCGAATCCAGGTACCTGGATGCTAGCGGCTACGTACCGTGGATGGACAGAGAGGAACATAATTCACTGAAGTTCATATTTTGCTTGTCGGTGAATGGGTGAATGTCGGTCTACCTGTTTGTGGGTGACTGATGAAAGCATCGTTCTTGTTTGGGTTTGGCGGCGCGATTGAGGATGAACAACATTGATATGATTTTGAGTTGGTGTTTTGATTGATACCATATACGGGGATGAAAGTTATAATTAATTTGATTGATTCCGTTCTCTACAAGGAAAGATACATATGCGGCAAGGAAGGAAAGAAATATACATATGCAGCAAGGAAATTAATTTTTATTGATTGGGATTTGATTTAATTTATTTCATTCGTGGCAAGGAGAGATTGAGTGGGACCTGTGCTTGCGGGAGTAGGGACGTACCAAGAATCCTGATCAGACGGTGTAGCACGCTGGAGTTAAGTGGTGATTAGAGGGTCCGGATTGTTTTAATGACGACCATCAAAGTGCGTTGAGCGTCAAACGACCAACTCCCATTTAATAGTAAAGATGTTCAATTCTAATACGAAAACCTTGTGTTTAAAAACCACTTGTTGAAGTTTGGGACGCAGGGCAACACTGCTCTGTTTTGTAGGTTGTTGGAAGAGAAAAGAAGAAGAAAAAAATTCTTACTAGAGTTTTCCTAAGAGTTCGATATAAACCCTCAAGTCACCCTTGTGGGGAAGAAGCTCTTGCTACATCACTTTGCCCTTGGAGTGCCAACAATTAGTATCCTAGTGAATCTGGTGTCATCAATAATCGATTGTATTAACATTTTTCCAAATTGATAAATCTTAAGGTTTCTAAAAAACGAACAAAATCATTGCACTGAGAGATAGAAAGAGATTATGTCCAAAACCATATGGTGCTTTTGGCTATTATATTTTTGGAAATGGTGGTGTGAACAACCCCGAAATCAGAAATCAAAAACAAATTGTTGTTCTGACTATCGTTGACACACGTAGAATCTAGCTTGAACAAAAGGACACGACCGTTGACAAGGGATGTCGATGAGTACCCATTGTCCACGTACCCAACGGGTAAAAATCCATTAGAAGAACGGGTATGGATAAATAATTACCCATGGGTATGTAAAAAGCAAAATAGCGTACCCATCGGGTAAAGCGGGTACAAGTATGCGATCACCCATGAACCCACATATTCATCCAAAATTTGACAAAGAAAGACTATGTAATATTCTAACGTGCTTAATATTCCCCAATCACGCATTCATGTAGTTAAGTCGAACCTCAAACATGATAGCTTAGGCCCCTCGTTAGGATCACTTTACCTTCCATCCCGTGACTACAGTAGTCCATATCTTCTTTACGTGATCACATCCTGATGTGTTGTTATTTATGAGCAAGTGTTATTTTTTAGATACTAGTTGAATGCCCGTGCGTTGCCACGATCTTTATTTTTTATTTTAAAATATTATACAGAGTAATATAATCATATATACATTCACATGTGTACAAAAACTGATAACATTTTTTTATTAAAACCATCATAATTGCACCTCGCTGGAAGTGTATTTCAATAAAAAGTATAATTCGACATCATTTGAATATAAAATAAGCACCCAACTAATTATATATTGTATCAACTAATATTCGAGACGTTCTTTATATATTCTCGTACAAGTGAGGGATGGTGTATTCTGCTTTATTTTCATGTTATCTGAATACGTAATCAGTAGTGCCGCTCACCCCACGGTAGTGCCGCTCTGCGGCAGCCCTTCCAGCCGTGCCTGCCTTGCCGTCCTTGCTCATGGCAGAATCAGCAAAGGTGACCCAACTCTGCATCTTCAGCGGGAAGATGAGAATGCATGAGGCAGCCATGGCAGAGGCCTCACAGAGGACGTAGAAGAGGACTGTGCCAATGGAGTCGTTCTCGCTGAGTGAGGGACTGGGGAGATACTACCCATGGGAGGCCAGCGTGAGCGACATGTCCATGCACGCGCCGACCTGTACAGGTGGAGCACACGCATCATCGGAGGGAAGTCGGCGTCAAGTGAGAGATCCATGTCTCTGCTTTTTGCAGATGTTGAAGACGCATGTGCCCGACACTGGAATGGCTTCTGGCCTGGAAAAAGGGGAGCTATGAGGAAGTCAAGGTAATTTCTCTATCAAACCCATGACCATATGTGAATGTTAATCATACTTGTCAATTTAACACTCGAGTGCATTGCTGAAATTGGTGTGCTTTGATGTACAAAAAATGTTGGCTCGGCAGTTGAAACTATGATATAGTTGTTAATACATACCATGCATCCATGAATTACCGCTACTAAGTTTCGGAGTTCACTGGGCTTAAGATTTTGAAGTATTGTTAAGTTGCAAAGCTCACCTATTATACAGGATAAGCCTACCATTTTCTCAATGCAAATAGTCGATTATCCCTTTCTATGTCATAGCCAACCTGAATCTCGTTACTAATACCCAAATGGCCATATTCAGTTTGTGTACAAGTGCAGTGATAATGCAGTCTCCACTCTCCAAAAAATAGGTTTAAAACCAAATAAGTCACTCATGTTACTACCTTGTTGATGTTCCCAATTTTCATCATTAGGTTTGTTGGTTAGTTATTTAAACGGGGTACGATCTGTTGTTAATTTGCAGTTAAATCACGCGTTCAATAGCAACTACAAAACAATATTATGTGTCGCAAATGCATTCATCTCGGTCTGAAGTAGGAATGGTGACTCTCCACCCATTGCACTCGAAGCAATGTTCTTAGAACATGCTTGACCTAAATGAATGTCCACTGATTTTTTTCAGTTTACATGTTCAGTGGTCAATATAAAACGTTGTTCTAAATCTGGAGTGGTTAAGATAAATTTTCAGGAAAATCATGTGATTGCATTTATATCTCCCAAACGCAAAACTGTTAATTATTTTTACCTTGCTTCCCATGCTGCTTTGGTCCCTCTAAGTAGTCATGTGTCATGTCTGCACTCGTCTTGGCTTGATTTCTCAATGGTGACACTGCAAATCCGTATCGTGGTCAAGTTTTATATAAGAGATATCAATAATTAAATCCGGAGTAACTTAGATGTTGAATCATGTCGTGGCATTAATTTCTTATAAAAGAGATTTCAAAAACTCAGCTAGGATTTATATGTTTCTTACCTTGCTCTGTAGCTTGCTTGGATTCCTTGATTTAATTGATCTGGAGCTACAGCCTTTTTTTGTCCGTGGGATATTCGCTGATTCTTCAGGTATTCTTCTTTCCTCTCAGAAGACAATGAAACATACCAACTCGTACTACTGCCATGTTGACATTTGCTTTGTTGGTTAAGTCTTTAAATGGGGTGCGGTCTCCTGTTAATTTCCTGTCAAGTCAAAAATAAATTATGTTTGCTCAGTTTCTCCATAGACCATATAATTGAATGAAAGGCTGAAAGTTAATATTTTCTTGCTTTAAATAAGTCAATTTCAAAGAACATCTAATTTGTAAAAGCCAATTGGTCCAGGCATGAAAACCTTTGAATGCATGACTAAAGGTCATAGATTTATTCCAGTCTGAATCTATCTTCCATAAGTAGTGGATTGTATGTTTCTTACCTTGTTCTGCAAGCTTCTTTGGTTCCTCAAATTTGACAAGATTTAGAGTTGTAGCCTTTTTTTGCTGGCGGGATATCTGCTGCCCCTTTAGCTATTCTTGTTTCTTCTCAGGAGACAATCAGCATACCAATGCATACCACTCACTACCTTGTTGATGTCCACTTATTTCATCTGTATCTTTGTTGGCTAGGTCTTCGAACGGGGTATGCTCCCCCGGTGGAGACCTAGAATTTCTCTTGACTAATGAGAGTAAGACATATTTTGACCAAATGAATCTTAATGTTTCAGAGTAACACGAGCGCAAGATGAAAAGTTCTAATATGAAAAGTAATGGAGTATTATATAGTTTTGAAAAATTGTAAGGGAAGGAGTGGTAACTTACTTTGAAAACGTCCCGACCAAATCTAGGATGTATAGTCTTGTATGTTTCGTACATTTGTATAATTTAATAGACATGAAAGGTAATGTTTAATCTTCTGATGTTCACAATCCATGGGCTAGTCGTAGAGGCTACCATCGTGTTCACTGTTGACTGTCGAGGAAGAACCGGCCGCTGATCATCTACTATCATCTTTTGTTTGCATGTAAACGCACAACTAAGAAAAAAGCAGACTATTAGAGGGAGAGGGATGATTCAGCCAAGAAACAAGAAAAAAATCACCAGCAATGGCGAATCCAGGTACCTGGATGCTAGCGGCTACGTACCGTGGATGGACAGAGAGGAACATAATTCACTGAAGTTCATATTTTGCTTGTCGGTGAATGGGTGAATGTCGGTCTACCTGTTTGTGGGTGACTGATGAAAGCATCGTTCTTGTTTGGGTTTGGCGGCGCGATTGAGGATGAACAACATTGATATGATTTTGAGTTGGTGTTTTGATTGATACCATATACGGGGATGAAAGTTATAATTAATTTGATTGATTCCGTTCTCTACAAGGAAAGATACATATGCGGCAAGGAAGGAAAGAAAGATACATATGCAGCAAGGAAATTAATTTTTATTGATTGGGATTTGATTTAATTTATTTCATTCGTGGCAAGGAGAGATTGAGTGGGACCTGTGCTTGCGGGAGTAGGGACGTACCAAGAATCCTGATCAGACGGTGTAGCACGCTGGAGTTAAGTGGTGATTAGAGGGTCCGGATTGTTTTAATGACGACCATCAAAGTGCGTTGAGCGTCAAACGACCAACTCCCATTTAATAGTAAAGATTGTTGTTCATAAGTATGTATTGGTTTGTATAATGTGCTATTGTTTATGAACTATGGTTATATGTTGTTGGCTACGACTTTTTTTGCTTAATTTGATGTGTTGTAAAATTGGTATTTTTACTCTCGGGTACCTAATTACCCTAACGGGCGACTAGTATAGAAAAAACTTATACCCATTGATGATGGATATGGGTATAGGTGACGGAAAAGATCGAAGAGGATAGATATGGATATGGATTGGTTTTATCCGTGCTAATACCTTGAGGATGCCATCCCTACCATTGACCACGTGGCTGACCTCTGGAATGGGAAGTTCAGTTACTAAGAAATTAGTTGGCTTTTTTTGGGGCGGATAGGGCCCGGGTAGGTCACTGAGAGGAGTACCTGCTTGTACCATGGAGTGGGCGGCTAGGCCTTTTGTAATTCGATTTGTAGATTTTTTTTTCTCAATCTTACTGAAATGACAATTTTCGTGAAAAAAGATTGGTTTATTTTCTGCTCCAGGGGCTTCCTGGAAATGGATCCAGGGTAAATGCCTTCATATAAAAGAAAGATATTTTACTATCTCTATCTGTAAAAGGATGTTATAAGTTTATCTAAATTTAGATGTATCGAATTTAAACAAAAATGTAGGGAGTACTATTTGAGTGGTTAAATGAACATTTTCCGGCAGCAATGGAAACACAATATCACCACTCGTGTTTCTCGGCGGACACAAACTGCTAATGGTACAGTCTAGTACAATATTTCTCGCGTTTCATGGTTTTTACTTTTTAATAAAGAGGTTCAGTCTGAGAGTGGCTGCAGGGAGGCCGGTTACATGTAGCTCTTAATTTTAAAATATTTAAAAATCATATTTTAATGTTTTAAAAAAATCTATAAATAATTAGAAATAGCTAATGATGTATACAACAAACATGTAAAATCTCAATACGAACTATTTTGTATTCTAGGCTACACAAAAGAACTACTCCGTATAATATTTGTCAAAGAGGTTCACATTGAGATTTTGCATGTATGTAGTACTTCCTCCGTATTAAAATAAGTGTCGCAACTTTATCTAGATTTGGATGTATCTACAAATAAATATGTATCGATATATCCATATCTAGATAAAATGGCCACACTTATTTTAGAACAGAGGTAGTACACATCATTGGCTACCTCTAGAATTTTATTTTAATTTTAAAAAACTTTAAAATATGAATTATGAGTATTTGAAAATAAAGGGCTATAAGTAGCTCAGACTCCGTTTTGAGTTTCGGGGTTAGGACCTGTTTTTCTACTACTGTAGAAGTACCTTGATATTGGAATACCACATTTTCAAAACCATGGTATTTTATTGTAGTAAAATACCAAACATATTTCAAACTATGTTATTATTTTTGGGAACTGTGGTATCTTTAAAATGCGGAGAAAAATCTGAGCTGACAAACAAGCCCCTGGTATAACTTTTAACTAAAAATTTAAAACCACGACACTTATTTTGGATTAGAGGGAGTATATTATATCTAGCAATCCAGCAGATAGTACTACTGCTTATTCATTTGGATTGTCTTTCCCATATGAAAATCTTGCTGTACTTTGAATAAGGAAAAAGAAACCCTGTGGCGCAAAAAAGTGTCTGTTTTTCAGTGTACAGAGAACCGCGGACTCTTTCCTAGTGCTAACAAGTTTCCAAAGTAGGGTGAAGCTACTGCACCGAGACATCCAATATTTCTCTGTTGCAACTCAACTGCTTCTGCGGCCGGTTTCCGGAACAGGCAGTTGGTCGATCGATGTCATCTTCTGCGTCTCCCGTGAGAAATGAACCTTGTTTGTGGGTTCAGCTTAACCCTGAAGGTGCGCCTGACTGGCTGTGGTGGCACGGGAAACCTTCGGGCTTGGATTCTGAACTAGCACCAGCAACGGTTGCGAAGAACAGCACGAGTCGGTATACGGAGTCCTCTGCAGTGTGGCGAGGTGTTAGATTTGAATGCGGTAATTCTGGGATAAAAAACGTGTTATAATTATAAAAACGTGAATGACTGAATCTTGTAGTTGTGCTGTGCCTACCACTCCGACATGCCATTGATCTGAGACGAGGCCTCTGAAATCTGCTGCATCCATTTCCTGTGTTGGCACAGCATGACACATTTCAGTCTACCTTTTGAGACCATAAGGATACAAGAAGCTAGAGAAATCTAGTAAGGAGCTAAGTTAGGGAGATGCAAGTACAGAACACCCGATCGAACATACCACGCTGTAAATGGGGGGCATAGCGATCTCCCAGTTTGATTTCATCAGGGGCATGACCGGCAGATGGAGTGATGCTTCAGGGATCCTGAAGTTCCACCTGAAATTGAGCAACATTCAGCTCAAAGGTAGCGTTTCGCTTGCTTTTAACGACTCCATGCCGCGATAATTTATACTCACCCAATGTACATGAAGATGCAGAACTGAACCCACTCACGGACCAACACGCGGAACCAGTAGTTATCTGGCGTATCATCAGCTCTCATGTACACCTGAAAATCACAAATAGGAATCTTAGAATTAGTGAGCATTGCGGTACCAGGCTGATGTTACTGTAAGAAAATGCCGCGCAGTCCATACCATGATGAATGCCACTGCTGCCACCTGCATTGCACCCTGAAATCTCCTGAAGAGTAGAAGAGAATGAGCTGAGCAACATGAATGGATGCCTTAGGAGAGTAAACTCGGTGAAGAGTTTTAAGGAATGCATACTTGAACATTGTGTACTTTGTGCTCAGTGTCCCATGGAGTGAATGGATGTCTTCCTCCTCTACAAAATTCAGCTGCTCACGCAGAACCAGCAGGCATTGCGACGTCCGGCGGAATATGATGTAAAACGACGCGAAGTAGTTGATCAGAAGAAAACCCTGTTGCAAGATATAAGAACCCTTAATTAGATAGCTAATTCTTGTAAAACAGTGAATTCCTCTTATAGTACAAATAGGATGTTGCAATATCACAAAGGAAGATAAATGCCCTATGCAAAAAAAAGAAACGAAAAAAACAAAAAAAATGGCTATGCCTTACTGTGAAGTAAGGGACTGCTGCTTTGTAACCGATGAGGCTGAGGTAGAGTAGGCACCCGAGACCGGCAGTTGTGCGTCTCTCCCTGATTGAGAGTCGCTCGTACATGATGCAGTAGCCGTGCGAGATGAGCATGAAGGAGACGAAGGAGGCGGTCTGGAAGAGGATCCCCGTCACATACACGCCGAACGACATCCACAGCGAGCATGTCTGAAGGTTGACACACGAGTACCTGCGAGAAAGAGACATAAATTCAGTCCTTGCTTCCTCTGCAACTTCAGGGATTGTTTAAATTTTTTTGAGGAATAAAAATTGACTGAACATACTGAAAGGGATCACCAAACTACTGTCTTCTTAAAGAACAACGACAAATACATAAGGCATCAGACTGCTCACCAGAAGAGAAATGAGAGTGCCATTTGCAGAGCCTTGATCAAGGGGACCAAGGCCAGGATCCACTGGAGGTTATTAGCCTGTGGTGATGAGAAATAGAATTCTAAAGTTAATTAACAATCAAAGTAATACTAAATCACCGGCAATTCCAATCAGGCTTTCAAAACGGAGTTTTACTTTGAAAAAAATTGAATTCTGCTTAACATTTACACAATTTGAGAAAGAAGAAAAATAGTCTCAAGTTAACCGGTAGGATTTGACAGACCTGGAAGTGACGGTTCCTCCAAGAGCTGAAGGCCCATGAGAGCCCCGACGCCGCCCATATCGCCAGGAACCCGAGGTAGAGCGACGGGAGAGGCTGGTAGGCGCTGCTCAACGCCGGAAGAGAGGAAGACGACGACGCCTCTTGCATCTTCTTCTTCTTCTTCCTACCCAGCAACCGACCAACTCCTTCTCCTCGCAATGCACAGAACGGGAAGAAATGATCCTGGCGACGACGGGAAAGCAGGTTCGATCACGAGTGGCTTAGTGTTGACGGAGGAGCAGTGTGCATATACATACATAAATAGAGAGGGATTAGATTTGATCTTCTCATGGCGGTATTGGGTTTGGCGTCTGAGAGGGGGGAGTGCGTACGTGCGGCCCCTTTTTTTCTCACCAGAAGCGTTATGGGGTGTAGGAGTGGTTAGGGTTGGTTGCTTATTGGAGGGAAAAAATACTAAAGGCAACGGCTCTATTCGTGCCACGGATTAGTGAAAACAACGGTCTAATTGAACTGAATTGAACTGTACAAACCATGGCTAATTACTGTTCTCCTTGTTTTGTTCCTCTGACCGGGCAACCATATATGTTATAAGCACCTTAATTATCGTTTCGGATAAAGACAGTAATTAAGTATGTACTGCACACAACTTCAGATGTCACACGAGATCGTAATAGTTGGTAGAACTATATACCACGATCCACGATCGATGTACCGAAGAACACGCGGGCCTGCATATATAGGAGACGAAGAAGAAAGATCATGTCACGAGTTTGTAGGGCTGAAAATGATAAAGAACCCATATTCTGGAAGCAAAAAATGGTAAAGAACTCGCAGGGCACGCATCAGTTGCATGGCGGTACGATACATACCTTGCCGCCGAAATTAAGAAATGCTGTAATATCGGCGGATCGTGGCCGCATATCGTGCAGGTTCTGCATAGGTTAGCCTGGGTCAACGCATAATTAACTGAAAAATTAACATGGCTGTTTTTTTTTTTTTGTCTTCCAGTTCCTAGAAGGATCTGAAACAAGCTGGACACGTGGCAACATGAAGCAGATTTGAGAGCAGTTGGTGGCAGTGGCAGTCTACTGATTCCACATCGCAAGAAGGCCGGTTTGACCGGAACAGGTGCGGGAGGGGATGAAATCAAGCGTTTGAGATTTAGGTGCGAGGCTGAGAGCATTAGGTAAACCAACCCCTCCCTGTGGCGAAGATCATTGCGGCGCACGGAACCGCAACTCCGCGCGTGGCGATCGACGGCGACGAGTGAGCATTTTTGCTATCCTCCGTGCACCTGGTAAACAGGCTCTGAGTGGACTGTATATTTGACTGATTCCGATGTGGATTGTGTTTAAATGCGTCACCGTGGAGTTGCATCGCTTCTATTATTCCACTTGCCATGTTTGTGATGTTGCCTCGCTAGACTTTTTTTTTTATCTTTTATAGTGCACTTTAACCGGGAGTGGTATTTTGGCACATGTGATCATATGATCTCTTTATTTTAAAATGCATCTTAGATACATTTTGAAACATCAAAAAAATTGAAACAAAAAATTGGCACGAATATCTTCACATGCTACACGTCGACAAAGTTGTTTCGTCAAAAATTGACTTGTCTTGTGGCGTGTGTAAAAAGATAAAATTCAGTGCTTAAAATAAAGCTTGTCACAACATAAATTTTCTCTTTTTTATATAGACCACAAAAAATATCGGTTTTTCTCGAAACTTGGCGTACGGACATATATTGTGGAGATCTAGAGGTAGAGTTTTTTGTCAAAAAATTTTGACAATTCAAAATATATTTCTTGGTAGAGGGAGCATACGCACCCGGGAGCTAAATTGAATTTCCGACTTTAACCTTGTATGGACTATGGAGTATTACATTGCAAGGCTTTGTTGAATAAATTAATAAGCTTTGAGGTTTTTGGTAAGTGGAGATGGAAGTAGATTGCTTAGAGGTTGTCAACCTTTGGAACTCACTACGTATCTATAATTTCTTATGTTCTATGCTACTTTTATGATGATACTCACATGTTTGATATATACTTTATGTTATTATTATGCATTTTCCGGCACTAACCTATTGACAAGATGCCGAAGAGCCAGTTGCTGTTTTCTGCTGTTTTTGGTTTCAGAAATCCTACAAAGGAAATATTCTCAGAATTGGACGAAATCAACGCCCAGGGTCTTATTTTTCCACGAAGCTTCCAGAAGACCGAGGGGGATACAAAGTGGGGCGACGAGGCGCCGCCACACTAGGGCGGCGCGGGCCCCCCTCTGCCCTTCCGCCTATAAAAAGTCTTCGTCGCGAATACCCCAGTACCGAGAGCCACGATACGGAAAACCTTCCAGAGACGCCGCCGCCGCCAATCCCATCTCGGGGGATTCAGGAGATCGCCTCCGGCACCCTGCCGGAGAGGGGAATCATCTCCCGGAGGACTCTTCATCGCCATGATCGCCTCCGGATTGATGTGTGAGTAGTTCACCCCTGGACTATGGGTCCATAGCAGTAGCTAGATGGTCGTCTTCTCCTCATTGTGCTATCATTGTTCGATCTTGTGAGCTACCTAACATGATCAAGATCATCTATTTGTAATGCTACATGTTGCATTTGTTGGGATCCGATGAATATGGAATACTATGTTATGTTGATTATCAATCTATCATATATGTGTTGTTTAAGATCTTGCATGCTCTCCGTTGCTAGTAGAGGCTCTGGCCAAGTTGATACTTGTAACTCCAAGAGGGAGTATTTATGCTCGATAGTGGGTTCATGCCTCCATTTAATGCAGGACGATGTGACAGGAAGTTCTAAGGTTGTGGATGTGCTGTTACCACTAGGGATAAAACATCAATGCTTTGTCTAAGGATATTTGTGTTGATTACATTACGCACCATACTTAATGCAATTGCCTGTTGTTTGCAACTTAATACTGGAAGGGGTGCGGATGCTAACCCGAAGGTGGACTTTTTAGGCATAGATGCATGCTGGATAGCGGTATATGTACTTTGTCGTAATGCCCAATTGAATTTCACACTACTCATCATAATATGTATGTGCATTGTCATGCCATCTTTATTTGTCAATTGCCCAACTGTAATTTGTTCACCCAACATGCTATTTCTTATTGGAGAGACACCACTAGTAAACTGTGGACCCCGGTCCATTCTTTTACATCGAATACAATCTACTGCAAACATTGTTCTTTACTGTTCTTTGCAAACATCATCTTCCACACTATACATTTAATCCTTTGTTACAGCAAGCCGGTGAGATTGACAACCTCACTGTTACGTTGGGGCAAAGTACTTTGATTGTGTTGTGCAGGTTCCACGTTGGCGCCGGAATCCCTGGTGTTGCGCCGCACTACACTCCGCCACCATCAACCTTCACGTGCTTCTTGACTCCTACTGGTTCGATAACCTTGGTTTCTTACTGAGGGAAACTTGCCGCTGCACGCATCATACATTCCTCTTGGGGTTCCCAACGGACGCGTGTTGTACGCGTATCAAGCAACGTTTTCTGGCGCCGTTGCCGGGGAGATCAAGACACGCTGCAAGGGGAGTCTCCCACTTCCAATCTCTTTACTTTGTTTTTGTCTTGCTTTACTTTATTTTATTTACTGCTTTGTTTGCTTTCTTATATCAAAATACAAAAAAATTAGTTACTTGCATTTACTTTATTACTGTCTTGTTTGCGTTCTCTATATTAAAAACACAAAAAAATTAGTTACTTGCATTTACTTTATCTAGTTTGCTTTATTTACTATTGCTAAAATGGGTACCCCTGAAAATACTAAGTTGTGTGACTTCACTAGCACAAATAACAATGATTTCCTATGCACACCTATTGCTCCACCTGCTACTACAGCAGAATTCTTTGAAATTAAACCTGCTTTACTAAATCTTTTATTACTAGCACAAATAATAATGATTTCCTATGCACACCTATTTTATTTACTGCTTTGTTTGCTTTCTTATATCAAAATACAAAAAAATTAGTTACTTGCATTTACTTTATTACTGTCTTGTTTGCGTTCTCTATATTAAAAACACAAAAAATTAGTTACTTGCATTTACTTTATCTAGTTTGCTTTATTTACTATTGCTAAAATGGGTACTCCTGAAAATACTAAGTTGTGTGACTTCACTAGCACAAATAATAATGATTTCCTATGCACACCTATTGCTCCACCTGCTACTACAGCAGAATTCTTTGAAATTAAACCTGCTTTACTAAATCTTGTCATGAGAGAGCAATTTTCTGGTGTTAGTTCTGATGATGTTGCTGCACATCTTAATAATTTTGTTGAACTATGTGAAATGCAAAAGTATAAGGATGTAGATGGTGTCATTATAAAATTAAAATTGTTTCCTTTCTCCTTAAGAGGAAGAGCTAAAGATTGGTTGCTATCTTTGCCTAAGAATAGTATTGATTCATGGACTAAATGTAAGGATGCTTTCATTGGTAGATATTATCCTCCTGCTAAAATTATATCTTTGAGAAGTAGCATAATGAATTTTAAGCAATTGGATAATGAGCATGTTGCTCAAGCATGGAAAAGAATGAAATCTTTGGTTAAAAATTGCCCTACCCATGGACTGACTACTTGGATGATCATCCAAACCTTTTATGCATGATTGAATTTTTCTTCGCGGAACCTATTGGATTCAGCTGCTGGAGGTACTTTTATGTCCATCACTCTAGGCGCCGCAACAAAGCTTCTTGATGATATGATGATTAATTACTCTGAATGGCACACGGAAAGAGCTCCACAAGGTAAGAAGGTAAATTCTGTTGAAGAAACCTCCTCCTTGAGTGATAAGATTGATGCTATTATGTCTATGCTTGTGAATGGTAGATCTAATGTTGATCCTAATAATGTTCCTTTAGCTTCATTGGTTGCTCAAGAAGAACATGTTGATGTGAACTTCATTAAAAATAATAATTTCAACAACAATGCTTATCAGAATAATTCTAGTAACAACTATAGGCCATATCCTTCTAATAATGGTAATGGTTATGGTAATTCTTACAACAATAATAGGAATGTACCCTCTGGTCTTGAAGCCATGCTTAAAGAATTTATTAGTACACAAACTGCTTTTAACAAAACTGTTGAAGAAAAGCTTGGTAAAATTGATATTCTTGCTTCTAAAGTTGATAGTCTTGCTGCTGATGTTGATCTTTTAAAATTGAAAGTTATGCCTAATGAAAATAAAGATATTAAGTCATTTGCTACAGCAAACGCCATCCAAGTTCGAATTAATGAGAATATCAGATTGATGGCTGAATTGCGTGCTAGGTGGGAAAAAGAAGAAAATACTAAAGAGAATAATGTAGCTAAAGTTTGGACTATTACCACCACTAGTAATGATAATGCTTCACATGTTGCTACACCTCCTACTATCAATGGTAAAATAATTGGTGTTGGCAATGTTTATACTCCTAATGCAAAGCGTGAAAAACTACCTGAAACTGCTAAAGCTATTTGAGCTTTTGTGATAAAACTGCTGAAATTTTTCAAAATATTGGGGACAATGATCCCATTGCTTTAGATCATAATGGTTTAGATTTTGATGATTGTCACATCTCTGAAGTTATAAAGTTCTTACAAAAACTTGCTAGAAGTCCTAATGCTAGTGCTATAAATTTGGCATTTACAAAACATATTACAAATGCTCTCATAAAAGCTAGAGAAGAGAAATTAAAACTTGAAACTTCTATTCCTAGGAAGTTAGAAGATGGTTGGGAGCCCATCATTAAGATGAAGGTCAATGATTTTGATTGTAATGCTTTATGTGATCTTGGTGCAAGTATTTCTGTTATGCCTAAGAAAATCTATAATATGCTTGACTTGCCACCATTGAAAAATTGTGATTTGGATGTTAATCTTGCTGATAATTCTAAAAAGAAACCTTTGGGGAGGATTGATAATGTTCGCATTAAGGTTAACAATAACCTTGTCCCCATTGATTTTGTTGTCTTGGATATTGAATGCAATGCATCTTGTCCCATTATTTTGGGAAGACCTTTTTCTTCGAACTGTTGGTGCTATTATTGATATGAAGGAAGGTAATATTAAATATCAATTTCCTCTCAAGAAAGGTATGGAACACTTCCCTAGAAAGAGAATAAAGTTACCTTTTGATTCTATTATTAGAAAAAATTATGATGTTGATGCTTCGTCTCTTGATAATACTTGATTCACACTTTCTGCGCCTAGCTGAAAGGCGTTAAAGAAAAGTGCTTATGGGAGACAACCCATTATTTTACTTCTGCACTTTTGTTTTATATTTGAGTCTTGGAAGTTGTTAATACTGTAGAAACCTCTCCTTATCTTTATTTTAATGCATTGTTGTGCCAAGTAAAGTCTTTGATAGTAAGGTTCATACTAGATTTGGATTACTGCGCAGAAACAGATTTCTTGTTGTCACGAATTTGAGTAGTATTCTCTGTAGGTAACTCAGAAAAATCTGCCAATTTACGTGAGTGATCCTCAGATATGTACGCAACTTTCATTAAATTTGAGCATTTTCATCTGAGCAAGTTTAGTGCCCCAGAAAAATTCGTCTTTACAGACTGTTCTGTTTTGACAGATTCTGCCTTCTATTTCGCATTGCCTGTTTTGCTATGTTTGATGGATTTCTTTGTTCCATTAACTTTCAGTGGCTTTGTGCAATGTCCAGAAGTGTTAAGAATGATTATGTCACCTCTGAATATGTGAATTTTTGATTATGCACTAACCCTCTAATGAGTTTGTTTTGAGTTTGGTGTGGAGGAAGTTTTCAAGGATCAAGAGAGGAGGATGATACAATAGGATCAAGAAGAGTGAAAACTCTAAGCTTGGGGATGCCCCCGTGGTTCATCCCTGCATATTTCAAGAAGACTCAAGCATCTAAGCTTGGGGATGCCCAAGGCATCCCCTTCTTCATCGACAAATTATCAGGTCACCTCTAGTGAAACTATATTTTTATTCTGTCACATCTTATGTGCTTTACTTGGAGCGTGTTTATGTTCTTGTTTTTGTTTTGTTTGAATAAAATTGGATCCTAGCATTCATTGTGTGGGAGAGAGACACGCTCCGCTGTTGCATATGAACACATATGTTCTTAGCTTTATTCTTAATGTTCATGGCGAAGGTTGAAACTGCTTCGTTCATTGTTATATGGTTGGAAACAGAAAATGCTACATGTGGTAATTGGTATAATGTCTTGAATAATTTGATACTTGGAAATTGTTGTGCTCATATAGATCAAGTTTAAGCTCTTGCATCATGTACTTTGTACCTATTAATGAAGAAATACTATAGAGCTTATTGACATTTGGTTTGCATGATTGGTCTCTCTAAAGTCTAGATATTTTCTAGTGAGGGTTTGAACAACAAGGAAGACAGTGTAGAGTCTTATAATGCTTGCAATATGTTCTTATGTAAGTTTTGCTGTACCGGTTCATACTTGTGTTTGCTTCAAATAACCTTGCTAGCCTAAGCCTTGTACTGAGAGGGAATACTTCTCGTGCATCCAAATCCTTGAGCCAAAAACTATGCCATTTGTGTCCACCATACCTACCTACTGCATGGTATTTATCTGCCATTCCAAAGTAAATTGCTTGAGTGCTACCTTTAAAATTCCATTCTTTGTCTTTGCAATATATAGCTCATGGGAAAAATAGCTTAAAAACTATTGTGGTATTGAATATGTACTTATGTATCTTATTTCTTAATAAGTTGCTTGTTGAGCGGTCACCATGTTCCTGGGGACGCCATCAACTACTCTTTGTTGAATATCATGTGAGTTGCTATGCATGTTCGTCTTGTCTGAAGTAAGGGTGATTTATCATGAGTTGAATGGTTTGAGTATGCATATTGTTAGAGAAGAACATTGGGCCGCTAACTAAAGCCATGATCCATGGTGGAAGTTTTAGTTTGGACAACAATCCTCAATCTCTTATGAGAATATTATCTGTTGTTGAATGCTTATGCATTAAAGAGGAGTCCATTATCTGTTGTCTATGTTGTCCCGGTATGGATGTCTAAGTTGAGAATAATCAAAAGCGAGAAATCCAATGCGAGCTTTCTCCTTAGACCTTTGTACAGGCGGCATAGAGGTACCCCTTTGTGACAGTTGGTTGACATATGCTATGCAATGATAATCCATGTAAATCTAAGCTAATTAGGACAAGGTGCGGGCACTGTTGGTAATCTATGCATGAGGCTTGCAACTTATAGGATATCTTATACATAACACATATGCTTTATTACTACCGTTGACAAAATTGTTTCTATGTTTTCAAAATAAAAGCTCTAGCACAAATATAGCAATCCATGCTACCCTCTGCGAAGGGCCATTCTTTTACTTTTATGTTGAGTCAGTTTACCTATTTCCTTCCATCTTAGAAGCAAACACTTGTGTTAACTGTGCATTGATTCTTACATACTTGCTTATTTGCATTCATCATATTACTTTGTGTTGACAATTATCCATGAGATAAACGTGTTGAAGTTGAAAGCAACTGCTGAAACTTATATCTTCCTTTGTGTTGCTTCAAAACTTTCTACTAAGAATCTATTGCTTTATGAGTTAACTCCTATGCAAGTCTTATTGATGCTTGTCTTGAAAGTACTATTCATGAAAAGTCTTTGTTATATGGTTCAGTTGTTTAATCATTGTCTTTACCATTGCTTCGAATCACTTCATTCATTACATATGCTTACAATAGTATTGATCAAGATTATGATAGCATGTCACTTCAGAAATTATCTTTGTTATCGTTTACCTACTCGAGGACGAGCAGGAACTAAGCTTGGGGATGCTTGATACGTCTCAAACGTATCTATAATTTCTTATGTTCCATGCTACTTTTATGATGATACTCACATGTTTGATACATACTTTATGTCATTATTATGTATTTTCCGGCACTAACCTATTGACAAGATGCCGAAGAGCCAGTTGCTGTTTTCTGCTGTTTTTGGTTTCAGAAATCCTACAAAGGAAATATTCTCGGAATTGGACGAAATCAACGTCCAGGGTCTTATTTTTCCACGAAGCTTCCAGAAGACTGAGGGGGATACGAAGTGGGGCGACGAGGCGCCGCCACACTAGGGCCGCGCGGCCTAGGGGGGCCCGCACCGCCCTAGCGTGTGGGGCCCCCGTCAGCCCTCCGACTCTGCCCTTCCGCCTATAAAAAGTCTTCGTCGCGAATACCCCAGTACCGAGAGCCACGATACGGAAAACCTTCCAGAGACGCCGCCGCCAATCCCATCTCGGGGGATTCAGGAGATCGCCTTCGGCACCCTGCCGGAGAGGGGAATCATCTCCCGGAGGACTCTTCATCGCCATGATCGCCTCCGGATTGATGTGTGAGTAGTTCACCCCTGGACTATGGGTCCATAGCAGTAGCTAGATGGTTGTCTTCTCCTCATTGTGCTATCATTGTTCGATCTTGTGAGCTGCCTAACATGATCAAGATCATCTATTTGTAATGCTACATGTTGCGTTTGTTGGGATCCGATGAATATGGAATACTATGTTATGTTGATTATCAATCTATCATATATGTGTTGTTTAAGATCTTGCATGCTCTCCGTTGCTAGTAGAGGCTCTGGCCAAGTTGATACTTGTAACTCCAAGAGGGAGTATTTATGCTCGATAGTGGGTTCATGCCTCCATTTAATCTGGGATAGTGACAGAAAGTTCTAAGGTTGTGGATGTGGATGTGCTGTTACCACTAGGGATAAAACATCAATGCTTTGTCTAAGGATATTTGTGTTGATTACATTACGCACCATACTTAATGCAATTGTCTGTTGTTTGCAACTTAATACTGTAAGGGGTGCGGATGCTAACCCGAAGGTGGACTTTTTAGGCATAGATGCATGCTGGATAGCGGTCTATGTACTTTGTCGTAATGCCCAATTGAATTTCACACTACTCATCATAATATGTATGTGCATTGTCATGCCATCTTTATTTGTCAATTGCCCAACTGTAATTTGTTCACCCAACATGCTATTTCTTATTGGAGAGACACCACTAGTGAACTGTGGACCCCGGTCCATTCTTTTACATCGAATACAATCTACTGCAAACATTGTTCTTTACTGTTCTTTGCAAACATCATCTTCCACACTATACATTTAATCCTTTGTTACAACAAGCCGGTGAGATTGACAACCTCACTGTTACGTTGGGGCGAAGTACTTTGATTGTGTTGTGCAGGTTCCACGTTGGCGCCGGAATCCCTGGTGTTGCGCCGCACTACACTCCGCCACCATCAACCTTCACGTGCTTCTTGACTCCTATTGGTTCGATAAACTTGGTTTCTTACTGAGGGAAAACTTGCCGCTGCACGCATCATACATTCCTCTTGGGGTTCCCAACGGACGCGTGTTGTACGCGTATCACTCACACGTAGTTTCTCGGTCAGTAGTAGCACCAATTCTGTAAGAAATCAAAAGGCTTGCCTCGACTTTCAATTGCTTTGTTATTTAGCACGTGAAAAGAATAGCCAATGTGCTGGCTCATATGTGTGCCAAGTTGGTGTGCACGCAGGAGGAGATGAGCTGTCGGATGGATCTGATACCTAGTTTCCTCACGACTAGCTTTTTTCGCTTGGCTATGTCGATTCGGGACTCTGCATATTCTGTTTCTTTCTGGTTCTGCGTGTTGGGTGCCCCGAGCTTCTTCTTCCACCATTCCCCCCGCGTGCCCCCGAGTTTTTGCTGTTGGCTTGATTCTTCGGTGATCTCCTTCGCTGGTCTGCTTTGTCGTCTCCATCGATGGCGGCAGAAGGTTAGATCATGTTTCCATTCTCTCCCCCATACCCGCTGTCGTCGTGGCGAACGAACAGATGCCATGGGATGGCTTAAGTTGGGGCCGAATGGGCCCAAGAGGATTCGGGGGAGGGTTTGTGATTAGATGGGATGAACTTCCGGATGCTTTCCTCAAGAACACAGCCAAAGGCAGGGATACAAGAAGAAACACAAGAGGAAGAACTCTGCTCTAGATCACTATCTTCATTGATCTCAACATGGTTACAGGTTTTTGAGTACAAGGTTTCTCTAGCGACTGATCCCCTTCATACGGGTGTGCCCCCTCTCCTTATATAGGGGAGAGGGTGGCTTACAGAGCAAGAAACCCTAATGGCATCTTTGACTGGACAAACTACTTTACATAGTAACTTTAATCATGGATGACGCCGGGGTCTTCTTTAATCAGGGGCGCTGATGTCCTCCGGCTTCTTTCAGCATCATCCCTCTCTTTGGCGCCAGGGCTTCGATTAAAGCCACTTTGCTTAGCTCATCCTTGTTCTCTAGCTCTGAAGAGAATCTTTGACCAGTCCTGCCGACATGCTCTTCTTTCCGGTAGCCCGGTGTCTTCTTTACCCGGTTCCGGTATACCCCTCTTGGGGATACCGGCTTAGCTTTACTTAGCCAAACTCTTATCTTTGTGCTCCGGTATAAACATTAAACCGGTATCTTGATGGCTCAAACCTTCCGGTTTGGCATGCCTTTGGCATACCGGGGGTCATCCCCCCAACATTAGTCCCCGAAGCTGGTATAGTCTGGCGGATTTTATCCAACAGACCATGCCAGGTTCTCACGTCTTTGGATACCGGTTTAATCTATCCGGCGCTCAGCTTGGATCCGGCATCTTTGCTCGGACTTACATTTTCTCTCTCTGCAAAGTATTCTCCGGTATCTTTTCCTCCGGCATCTTAGTCATTAAACACCTCCTCGGTGAAGTCGAGAATTTCTCGGGCCCCGCGCCTGTCAGTGACATGCGCACTGTGACTGACGCGTCAGTGTCAGGGGTCACTTCCCTTCGGCTTCCGCGCGCGTATTAACTGCCTCACAGCGGATCCTAGCCACTGTTCTGGATCCATGTGCACCTCCCTGTGTCTTTCTATTTTTACGCGTGTATCGCTGCGCCACGCGGCGGCCCGTGGAGCAAACCATCGCGGCCCGCGGAGCGAACCGCCGCGGCCCGGCGGTTTTCGGCCCACCTCTCTCTCTTCCTTTATAAGGCGAAACCGCCCCTTCTTCTTCCTCTTCTCGCATTCACCACTTCCTCGCGCACAGTGCCCTTCGTCCTCTGCGCCTCCGTCGCTCTTCGTTCTTTGCTCGAGCTCCGCCGCCCAGCGAACCTCCGCTGCTGCTCTGCCGGACTTCGCCAGAGTTCGTCGCGCGAAGAATCTCTGCGGTGCTCCTCTCGCGGCCGCAACATTGGTGCTTCCTGAAGCTCTTCTCTCCACCTCGCCGTCGACGGACCCCCTCGTCAACCGCAAGCTTTCCATTCCTCCGGCGAACCGCTTCGTCTGCGATTCCGCCGCCTCAGGTTAGGCTCAATCTGCCTTTACCCCTCTTTTGCTTGCTTTCTAGATCTTGGGTCGGTAGTGTATTTACTTCTCCTTTTCTTTTGCTTTTTCTCTTACTCGTAGATCTTCGCGCGGGGGTAAATCGTGGGATTTGTGTTTTTCCGTGGCTAATCTCATGTCTAGTGAGGAGTCTTCCTCTGCCTCTTCTTCTGCCTCTTCTTTCAGTAGCCAACATACCCAATCTTCCGACGGTTTATCCGCCGATCTCGTCCGGATGGACGTCGATGTCGGTAGCGACCAAGAAGCCTGTAGCTCTAGCCAAGCTTCCGGCGTAGATCCCGCCGGTGTCACACGTGGGGCCTGGATGGGCTCCAACGTTAGCCAGTATGAGATTGACTAGCTTTACCGGTCCAGGAGGATTCCGGAGGGAGTATCCTGCCGGCTCTCTAGCGACGAGATTCAACCGGTGCTTGAATCCGGTGAACGCGTTGTTTTTCTCGCTCACTTCGAGCACGGCTTCGGCCTCCCCGTCTCTCCTTTCTTCCGGAGTTTCCTTGATTTTTACCAGCTTCAACCTCATCATCTTCCCAGCAATTCCATTTTTTACCTTTCTTGCTATGCCACCTTTATGGAGGCTTACATCGGCGTTCGTCCCACTCGCGAGACGTTCGCCCGTTTCTTTGCTCTTCGGATCAATTCCGTTCAGGGCAAGGAAATCCCTAAACCCAAACCCCCCGTGCAGTGCGGGTCTTGTATCATCGGCTCCCGCCAAGGGAGCCCTTTCTTCAAGTTTTCCGGTCTCGAGTCATGCCGGTTATGGCAAGGGACCTTTTTCTATGTGAAGAACACCGGCGCCGCAGATCTCATCGATCTGCCTCCTTTTAATCCGGCGCCGCCCAGAAAGATCAACTGGAGCTACAACCCGAAGAAAGATCATATAGAAACCAACCGGGTGGTACGCTTCATGGAGCAGCTGATGAAGGGGACTAACATCTACTCCGACGATATTATCCGCGCCTTCATCTCGCGCCGGGTGCTTCCTC
Source organism: Lolium perenne (assembly GCF_019359855.2). NCBI lineage: Eukaryota > Viridiplantae > Streptophyta > Magnoliopsida > Poales > Poaceae > Lolium > Lolium perenne. Next base: position 215,240,490 of record NC_067246.2, on the reverse strand, counting down.
TTAAGCGCCGGCAGCACAAGATGAGCGAGATGTATGGTCCCGGTGATCCCACCAAGATTACCGGCCTTCCTCTCAGCAAGAAGGACATCGTCCGCAAGGCTAGGCAGATCTGCTAGACTGCCATGCCGGATGATTGGGAATGGGGCCTCCGGCCTCTTAGTTCCACTAACCCTCCGACCCAAGAAGTAAGAAATTACGCAACTCGGGTCGGTTTACCGGTAACTTTTATGCTGTGACTAATCTTATTTTCTTTTGTTTTTAGGCCAAGGACCGCTTCCCCCGCATTGACGCAGATCGGCGAGGCCCTTGCCGGAAGCGTGCTCTGGACAAGTTCGACCCGGACCCCTACATTCATTGGCAGGACCTGAAGATGGGCCGGACTCCAGCCTCGCGCCTCGGCAAATCTCCACCGGAAGCATCCGGTTCGTCCGACGACCTGACCTTGCTTGAGGTAGCTCTTCTTTTTGTTTTCTCATATTCTCCTGATATTCTTCCCCTGTAAATGTTCCCTCAGCTAGCTCCAACCCGCAGATCCACGAGCACGCGCCGCCTTTACAGGCCGAGGCCGGCCATGAGTTTGTGGAGAAGCTCATGGCCCAGGACCAGAAGAACAAGGCTCCGGCCTTAGACGCCGGCTCGAGCCAGGCCCCTGCATCCAAGCGCTTCCGGACTGAACCCCTTGCGGGGAAGGTCGCAGGTGTGAGGCGCTACAAGCGCAAGGAGATGCCGACCTCCTCTGGGTAAACTCTTGTTTCCCTGCTTGTTTCGTTTTTACCGAGTTCTTTTGCCGGTCGCTTTTTTCCAACCTTCTCTTTTTCTTTTGTTCAGCCCTGCGCTCAAGCTTGGCCCAAGGCCTGAGGGCTCTGCTGGATCCGCAAGGACCTCAACCCCTCCTCCTCACTCAAGCCCGGCACCATCTGGTGCCGGCAACATTTCTGCCTCCCCTCTGGGAGGCACTACAAGTTCGGGGCGCGCGGCCCCTACACCGCCAGATCACCGCGCGGAGGAGGACCTTGTCTCCCCTCCCGAGAACCAAGACACCGGCGCCAGTAACATCGGCGCCGGAGAAGAAGCTGCAGGGCGGGCGGAACCTCTGGTTCCTCCCGTCCTAGAAAAGAAGAAGAAGAAGAAAACCAAGACGTCTTCCCCCTCCATAGCTGCGCCGGAAACTTCCGCGTCGGCTTCCTCCAACCCGGGTGACGCGCCCGATGCTCCCCCTTCTCTGAAAACCGCTCCAACGCCGCCGCCGGAAGCTCCTCGCACCGAGCCAGCCGGTGCCACTCCAACGCCGCCGCCGCCCAAGACCTTGACGCTCGTCAAGGGGAAAGCAACGGCCTCCAGCGCCCCCTCCGGCGGCCAGTAGCCCTTGGTGCTGCACGTCGCCCGCGCCGCTAGCGCTGCCGGCGAGAAGGCCACCGGCCTGCTTGGCCGGATCACCGAGTTCCAGGGCGAAGGCCGGGAGCTGGGGCACTTGCTGCCCTACGCGGAGAAGTGGAACGCCGCGGATATGTCCAAGGCGACCCGCGGCCTAGGCAAGGACAGGCTACCGGCGCCCGACCCTGCTGGTGACCGGTGCGCAGAGGAGCATTTTATGCGGTTGCGTCGGGCCGTCAAGGAGCTGGACAGCGCGTGGTTCGATGCCACGAACAACATGATGGTAAGTTTCACCAACTTCTCTCTTTTTCAACTCTTGCCGGTTTCTCTTTTTCCGGACCTTTTCTATCTTCTCTTTAACTTTTAATCCTATGCTGGTTTCTCTTTTTTGCTGAGTCTTGTCTATCTTCCCAGTCCCCGAGTTTCGTGTTGAGAGCGTAGCTTTCAGCGCGAAACTTAGGTAAAAACGGGCGAAACCGGCATAGCCAGTCCCCGTGTTTCGGGTTAAGATCTTTGCTCTTAGCGCGAAACTTAACTAGAAACGCGCGAAACCGGCATAGCTAGTCCACGAGTTTCAGGTTAAGATCTTTGCTCTTAGCGCGAAACTTAACTAGAAACGCGCGAAACCGGCATAGCCAGTCCCCGAGTTTCGGGTTAAGATCTTTGCTCTTAGCGCGAAACTCAACTAGAAACGCGCGAAACCGGCATAGCCAGTCCCCGAGTTTCGGGTTAAGATTTTTGCTTTTAGCGCGAAACTTAACTAACATCTTTTTTCTTGAACAGACCACGGCTGACGCTCGGAAGATCCTCTTTGAGGAGCTTCTTTGGGAGCACCGGGACCTCGCTGAGGCACACAGCAAGTGCCAAGGTAACTTACTGCTCCTCCGGCATCTTGATGTCTACGGGAGCTTCTATTCTTGTAGACAGTGTTGGGCCTCCAAGAGCAGAGGTTTGTAAAACAGCAGCAAGTTTCCCTTAAGTGGATCACCCAAGGTTTATCGATCTCAGGGAGGAAGAGGTCAAAGATATCCCTCCCATGCAACCCTGCAACCACAAAGCAAGAAGTCTCTTGTGTCCCCAACACACCTAAGAGGTGCACTAGTTCGGCGAAGAGATAGTGAAATACAGGTGGTATGAATAAGCAGTAGCAACGGTGCCAGAAAATAGCTTGCTGGCGTGTAGTTGATGGTGGTAGTATTGCAGCGATAATGTAACGCATAAAACGATAAACAAGCAGCGATAGCAGTATTTAGGAACAAGGCCTAGGGATTACACTTTCACTAGTGGACACTCTCAACATTGATCACATAACAGAATAGATAAATGCATACTCTACACTCTTGTTGGATGATGAACACATTGCGTAGGATTACACGAACCCTCAATGCCGGAGTTAACAAGCTCCACAATTCAATGTTCATATTTAAATAACCTTAGAGTGCATGAAAGATCAATTCGACTAAACCAAGTACTAGCATAGCATGCACACTGTCACCTTCATGCTATGTAGGAGGAATAATACACATCAATACTATCATAGCAATAGTTAACTTCATAATCTACAAGAGATCATAATCATAGCATAAACCAAGTACTAACACGGATGCACACACTGTCACCATTACACCATGCAGGAGGAATAAACTACTTTAATAACATCACTAGAGTAGCACATAGATAAATTGTGATACAAAACACATTGCAATCATAAAGAGATATAAATAAGCACTTCACTATGCCATTCATAACAGTGAATAAGTATTACGTGAAATATAGCCTAAGAGACCCACACGGTGCACACACTGTCACCTTTACACACGTGGGACAAGGAGTCTCCGGAGATCACATAAGTAAAATTCACTTGACTAGCATAATGACATCTAGATTACAAGCATCATCATATGAATCTCAATCATGTAAGGCAGCTCATGAGATTATTGTATTGAAGTACATAGGAGAGAGATGAACCACATAGCTACCGGTACAGCCCCGAGCCTCGATGGAGAACTACTCCCTCCTCATGGGAGCAGCAGCGGTGATGAAGATGGCGGTGGAGATGGCAGCGGTGTCGATGGAGAAGCCTTCCGGGGGCACTTCCCCGTTCCGGCAGCGTGCGAACGAGAGACTCCTGTCCCCCGGATCTTGGCGTCGCGGTGGCGGCGGCTGGAAGGTTTACGTGGGTTTCGTCGATCGTAATAGGGTTTTCGCGACGGAGGCTTTAAATAGGCGGAAGGGCAGCCTCGGAGGGGCACAGGGCCACCACACCATAGGGCGGCGCGGCCCCCTACGGCCGCGCCGGGGGTGTGGTGTGGGGCCCCCGGGGGCTTCCCTACGGCGGCTCTCGGGTGTTCTGGATGCTTCCAGGCAAAATAGGAACCTGGGCGTTGATTTCGTCCGATTCCGAGAATATTTCGTTACTAGGATTTCTGAAACCAAAAACAGCAGAAAACAGGAACTGGCACTTCGGCATCTCGTCAATAGGTTAGTTCCGGAAAACGCATAAAAATGATATAAAGTGTGAACAAAACATGTTGGTATTGTCATAAAACAAGCATGGAACATCAGAAATTATAGATACGTTGGAGACGTATCAGCATCCCCAAGCTTAGTTCCTACTCGTCCTCGAGTAGGTAAACGATAAAAGATAATTTCTGAGGTGACATGCTACCAACATAATCTTAATCATACCATTGTAAAGCTTATGAGATGAATGCAGCGATTCGAAACAATGTAAATGCAATGAGTAAACAATTGAATCATATAGCAAAGACTTTTCATGAATAGTACTTTCAAGACAAGCATCAATAAGTCTTGCATAAGAGTTACTCATAAAGCAATAAATTCTTAGTAAAAGGTATTGAAGCAACACAATGGAAGATTAAGTTTCAGCGGTTGCTTTCAACTTGTAACATGTATATCTTATGGATAGTTGTCAATGCAAAGCAATATAACAAGTGCAATAAGCAAGTATGTAAGAATCAATGCACAGTTCACACAAGTGTTTGCTTCTTGAGGTGGAGAGAAATAGGTAAACTGACTCAACAATGAATAGTAAAAGAATGGTCCTCCATAGAGGAAAAGCATCGATTGCAATATTTGTGCTAGAGCTTTGATTTTGAAAACATGAAACAATTTTGTCAACGGTAGTAATAAAGCATATGTATCATGTAAATTATATCTTACAAGTTGCAAGCCTCATGCATAGTATACTAATAGTGCCCGCACCTTGTCCTAATTAGCTTGGACTACCGGATCATCACAATGCACATGTTTTAACCAAGTGTCACAAAGGGGTACCTCTATGCACTTTGTACAAAGGTCTAAGGAGAAAGCTCGCATTGGATTTCTCGCTATTGATTATTCTCAACTTAGACATCCATACCGGGACAACATAGATAACAGATAATGGACTCCTCTTTTATGCATAAGCATGTAACAACAATTAATAATTTTCTCATATGAGATTGAGGATATTGTCCAAAACTGAAACTTCCACCATGGATCATGGCTTTAGTTAGCGGCCCAATGTTCTTCTCTAACAATATGCATGCTTAACCATAAGGTGGTAGATCTCTCTTACTTCAGACAAGACGAACATGCATAGCAACTCACATGAAATTCAACAAAGAATAGTTGATGGCGTCCCCAGTGAACATGGTTATCGCACAACAAGCAACTTAATAAGAGATAAAGTGCATAAGTACATATTCAATACCACAATAGTTTTTAAGCTATTTGTCCCATGAGCTATATATTGCAAAGGTGAATGATAGAATTTTAAAGGTAGCACTCAAGCAATTTACTTTGGAATGGCGGAGAAATACCATGTAGTAGGTAGGTATGGTGGACACAAATGGCATAGTGGTTGGCTCAAGGATTTTGGATGCATGAGAAGTATTCCCTCTCGATACAAGGTTTAGGCTAGCAAGGTTATTTGAAACAAACACAAGGATGAACGGTGCAGCAAAACTCACATAAAAGACATATTGTAAACATTATAAGACTCTACACCGTCTTCCTTGTTGTTCAAAACTCAATACTAGATATTATCTAGACTTTAGAGAGACCAAATATGCAAACCAAATTAGCAAGCTCTAGGTGTTTCTTCATTAATGGGTGCAAAGTATATGATGCAAGAGCTTAAACATGAGCACAACAATTGCCAAGTATCACATTACCCAAGACATTTATAGCAATTACTACATGTATCATTTTCCAATTCCAACCATATAACAATTTAACGAAGAAGAAACTTCGCCATGAATATTAAAAGCTAAGAACACATGTGTTCATATGCAACAGCGGAGCGTGTCTCTCTCCCACACAAGCATGATGTAATCCAATTTATTCAAACACAAACAAAAATAAGAAACATACAGACGCTCCAAGCAAAGCACATAAGATGTGACCGAATAAAAATATAGTTTCAAGAGAAGGAACCTGATAATTTGTCGATGAAGAAGGGGATGCTTTGGGCATCCCCAAGCTTAGACGCTTGAGTCTTCTTGATATATGCAGGGGTGAACCACCGGGGCATCCCCAAGCTTAGAGCTTTCACTTTTCTTGATCATAGTATATCATCCTCCTCTCTTGACCCTTGAAAACTTCCTTCACACCAAACTTCTCATAATCTTCATTAGAGGGGTTAGTACATAATCAAAAACTCACATGTTCAGAGGTGACACAATCATTCTTAACACTTCTGGACATTGCTCAAAGCTACTGGAAGGTAATGGAACAAAGAAATCCACCCAACACAGCAAAAGAAGCAATGCGAAATAAAAGGCAGAATCTGTCAAAACAGAACAGTCCGTAAAGACGAATTTTTAATAAATACTTCCGTTGCTCAGATCAGAAAACTCAAAACTAATGAAAGTTGCGTACATATCTGAAGAACACGCACGTAAATTGGAATATTTTTCTGATTTTTCTACAGAGAAAACAGCCCAGATTCGTGACAGATAGAAATCTGTTTCTGCGCAGAAATCCAAATCTAGTATCAACCTTCGATTAGAGGCTTCACTTGGCACAACAAAACACAAAACTAAGATAAGGAGAGGTTGCTACAGTAGTAAACAACTTCCAAGACACAAATATAAAACAAAGTACTGTAGCAAAATAACACATGGGTTATCTCCCAAGAAGTTCTTTCTTTATAGCCATTAAGATGGGCTCAGCAGTTTTAATGATGCACTCATAAGAAATAGTAGTTGAAGCGAAAGAGAGCATCAAGAAGCAAGTTAAAAACAAATTTAAGCCTAACATGCTTCCTATGCATAGGAATCTTGTAAATAAACAAATTCATGAAGCATAATGCAACAAGCATAGAAAGATAAAACAAGTGTAGCTTGAAAAATTTCAGCACATAGAGAGGTGTTTTAGTAACATGAAAATTTCTACAACCATATTTTCCTCTCTCATAATAACTTTCAGTAGCAACATGAGCAAACTCAACAATATAACTATCACATAAAGCATTCTTATCATGAGTCTCATGCATAAAATTATTACTCTCCACATAAGCATAGTTATTCTTATTAATTGTAGTAGGAGCAAATTCAACAAAGTAGCTATCATTATTATTCTCATCAAGTGTAGGAGGCATAGTATAATCACAACAAAATTTACTCTCCATAGTAGGTGGCACCAAAAGACCACTATCATTATAATCATCATATATGGGAGGCAAAGTATCATCAAAGAAAATTTTCTCCTCAATGCTTGGGGGACTAAAAAGATCATGAAAACCAGCTTCCCCAAGCTTAGAACTTTCTATATCATTATCAACAATGGTGTTCAAAGCGTTCATACTAATATTACTACCAGCATGCAAATAAGATTCCATAGGTTTTTTAATTTTCGCATCAAACAATCCATGTTTTAAATCAGTTAACAGCATAAGAAGCTCATTCTTGTCCATTATGCCAAACTAGTGTAAACAAGAAACAAAAAGATGCAATTGCAGGATCTAAAGGAAATAGCTTTGAGTACTTACGGCGCCGGAAAATAGCTTAGTAGCTGAGATCCGGAGTGTGAGTACCTTTTACCTTTCCTCCCCGGCAACGGCGCCAAAAAATAGCTTGATGTCTACGGGAGCTTCTATTCTTGTAGACAGTGTTGGGCCTCCAAGAGCAGAGGTTTGTAGAACAGCAGCAAGTTTCCCTTAAGTGGATCACCCAAGGTTTATCGATCTCAGGGAGGAAGAGGTCAAAGATATCCCTCTCATGCAACCCTGCAACCACAAAGCAAGAAGTCTCTTGTGTCCCCAACACACCTAAGAGGTGCACTAGTTCGGCGAAGAGATAGTGAAATACAGGTGGTATGAATAAGCAGTAGCAATGGTGCCAGAAAATAGCTTGCTGGCGTGTAGTTGATGGTGGTAGTATTGCAGCAGTAGTAACGCAGTAAAACAGTAAACAAGCAGCGATAGCAGTATTTAGGAACAAGGCCTAGGGATTACACTTTCACTAGTGGACACTCTCAACATTGATCACATAACAGAATAGATAAATGCATACTCTACACTCTTGTTGGATGATGAACACATTGCGTAGGATTACACGAACCCTCAATGCCGGAGTTAACAAGCTCCACAATTCAATGTTCATATTTAAATAACCTTAGAGTGCATGAAAGATCAATTCGACTAAACCAAGTACTAGCATAGCATGCACACTGTCACCTTCATGCTATGTAGGAGGAATAATACACATCAATACTATCATAGCAATAGTTAACTTCATAATCTACAAGAGATCATAATCATAGCATAAACCAAGTACTAACATGGATGCACACACTGTCACCATTACACCGTGCAGGAGGAATAAACTACTTTAATAACATCACTAGAGTAGCACATAGATAAATTGTGATACAAAACACATTGCAATCATAAAGAGATATAAATAAGCACTTCACTATGCCATTCATAACAGTGAATAAGTATTCTGTGAAATATAGCCTAAGAGACCCACACGGTGCACACACTGTCACCTTTACACACGTGGGACAAGGAGTCTCCGGAGATCACATAAGTAAAATTCACTTGACTAGCATAATGACATCTAGATTACAAGCATCATCATATGAATCTCAATCATGTAAGGCAGCTCATGAGATTATTGTATTGAAGTACATAGGAGAGAGATGAACCACATAGCTACCGGTACAGCCCCGAGCCTCGATGGAGAACTACTCCCTCCTCATGGGAGCAGCAGCGGTGATGAAGATGGCGGTGGAGATGGCAGCGGTGTCGATGGAGAAGCCTTCCGGGGGCACTTCCCCGTTCCGGCAGCGTGCCGAAACAGAGACTCCTGTCCCCCAGATCTTGGCGTCGCGGTGGCGGCGGCTCTGGAAGGTTTCTGTGGGTTTCGTCGATCGTAATAGGGTTTTCGCGACGGAGGCTTTAAATAGGCGGAAGGGCAGCCTCGGAGGGGGCCTGGGGCCACCACACCATAGGGCGGCGCGGCCCCCTCGGCCGCGCCGGGTGTGGTGTGGGGCCCCAGGGCTTCCCTCTGGCGGCTCTCGGGTGTTCTAGATGCTTCCGGGCAAAATAGGAACACAGGCGTTGATTTCGTCCGATTAGAGAATATTTCGTTACTAGGATTTCTGAAACCAAAAACAGCAAAAACGAGACGGCACTTTGGCATCTCGTCAATAGGTTAGTTCCGGAAAACGCATAAAAATGATATAAAGTGTGAACAAAACATGTTGGTATTGTCATAAAACAAGCATGGAACATCAGAAATTATAGATACGTTGGAGACGTATCACATCTCCTTACCGGAAGGTGTTCTTCCTCTTAGTACTTATGATTTTCTGTTTCAACAACCATCCCGGAAGCTTCTATTGAGGCCCTCAGGACGCAGCTTGCCGCTGCCCAAGGTACAGCTTCCTGTTTTCCGGTTGGCTTGCTCCTTCTTCACTTTACCAGTTCAACTTTTGCTAACATTTTCTTTCCGGGTTCCAGAGGAGAAGGACCAGCTCATCCGGCAGCATCAGGAGGATCTGAGCGCCCAGAGAACCAGCTACAAGGAGCTCAAGGATCAGCTTATCCAGCTTGGTCTTGATCATGCCAAGGCGCTGAAGGCCGCCGAATCCGTTGCGGAGGCCAAGCTGCATGAGGCGCTGGAGGATGCTGGCAATGCCAACGTGGTGTTGCAGGCTGAGCTGGAGGAGGCTGCTAAGGCGCGGAAAGCTGCTGAGGACAAGGCCGCGCGGCTGGAGGCGGAACAGAAGGAGTACGACCTTCTGGTCACGCAGACTGACACGCTTGCCCTTCGTAAGTTTCTTCCTTTTTCTTTTCCGGTTTCTGCTTATAAGCTTATCTCTTCCGATAGCATTTGCTTAACTTCTTTCCTTCACCTTATAGGGCTCTTCCCGGACTCCCAGGCGTTTGCCGTGAAGAGGGTTGGAGAGCACCGGGTTGCCCAGGCATACGAGAATCTGGGTGCGCCTTGGGACCCCTATGACCATTTGGTTGCGCTGAACGCGCGGGTTTCCCATATGCGCGCCATAGACCGGAACCTCTCCGACATCCCTGATGTGGCCACCCAGCTCTTCCGGACTCTCTGGCCTAGAGAAGTGGTGCCAGACACCTTCTCCCTCATCAGCGACCGCCTGAAGGGTGCCGGTAGAAGGATCCGGGAGTGGCAGTGCTCTGCCGCCCGTGCCGGAGCAGACTCCGCGCTTCGCGTTGCCTGCTCCTGGTACCCGGAGCTGGACCTGGACGCCCTCATCGGAGTGCGCGAAGGAGCTGAAACCGATCTGGACTCGGTCCTCACTGCTAAGCGGCAGGATCGAGCGTACCACATCGCGGAGTACGCTGATATGCGCACCTTCATCCCCCCTCCTCCAAACGTCGAGGACTATCTGAGTGACGAGGAGGAAGGTGAAGCTGATGAGGAGGCCGGAGCCGGTGACGCGCCTTCAGAGGGTCCTGACGCCAACGACGCTCCTCCCGAAGCCCCTGTTGCCTGAATATTGCCTGTTATCTGATTGCCTGTGATATGCTCGTTTGTCCTGTTTGACTTAAAACATTGCTGGTTAAATTCCACCCCGGTATGCCGGGGTTCGTGATGTAAAACTTAATCTCCCTTTTGGTTGTGGTACAACAGTTCATGCCGGTATGTTATACCGGTAGTTAATTAACGTATGTTTGCCTTAGCATATTTGCTTGTTGATTTGCTTTTTCTTGTACTGCAAAGATTCCGAAATTGCTTCCGCATTCAATTCAATGCACATTTGGCTCTTTTGCTTTGGCTCTGCCTGCCTTCTCTGGGCGTTCTTTGGCGTATGAGCACAAAGTTCTTTTACCAAACAAGCACTTTCTTGAACTTAGAAATAACTCGAGATTTTTGCAAAAATCCGGTTTAACCGGGGTTAGTTAAGCTTTCCCGGATTGTTCGTTCCCACTCTCTCTTTTTGCAGTTCGCGTGCTTAATTGCTACCGGTTTATCTTGCTTGCCATGAAGCCGGGTTGCGGACAGCAGCAGAGTCGAAGACTCCGGTAGGTTTAGCACGCTACTAAACCGGAAAGAAAAATGTTCACTAAGCAACCGGTCGAACTGAAAAAATAAACATATTGCATGCAACTTTTAGAGGTAGTCCCCGAGATTCATTTGAGGTTCCGACATCTTTTATTCATAGCATATAAGGTACAAAAAAGGAACTTCTTACACCACAACTTCAAGAGTAGAAGGGACGCAACAGAGCTATGTTCCATGGACGCTTGCTCTCCTCTCCGGACCTGTCTGCCTTTCCTTTTTTCAACTCCTGTGCATCGATTAAGTAATAGGCATCATTGTGGAGAGCCTTGCTCACCACGAAGGGACCTTCCCATGGGGGTGAAAGCTTATGCCGGCCTTCAGTCCCCGAGTTTACCGGAGCAGTCCCCGGGTTCCCTTCATCGATATCCATGGGTACCACATGTGATTCCGGTACGAAAATGGATTCCGACTCTGGGCTCGGTTTGATCGATGGTACCCTTAAGTGTGCCAAGGCTATTCCGGGAGGAATTTCTTGCCTAGATGAGCCCAGCTTGGACAAAGCATCCGCGGCCTCGTTTTCCGCTCGTGGCACATGGTGAAACTCACAGCCTTCAAAGAAGCCGGCAATCTTTTGCACGTGAAACCGGTACAAAGCCATGTTTGCATCTTTTGCGTCCCAATCTCCGGAACATTGTTGCACCACGAGATCTGAATCCCCATAGCAAATGATCCGGTGCACACCGATTTCTTTTGCGACTTTAAGCCCATGTATCAGAGCTTCGTACTCAGCAACATTGTTTGATGCCCTGAAATGCACTTGTAGAACATACCGGAGATGATCTCCCTTAGGTGAGGTAAGCACCACACCGGCACCTAGACCCTCTTTGAGTTTGGATCCGTCAAAGTGCATCTTCCAGTACTCTATCCTTTGATCCGGCGGCTTGTATTGCATTTCCGCCCAATCAACAAGGAAATCAGCCAAAGCTTGCGATTTTATGGCATCTCTTCTTTCATAGACCGGTACGTATGGTGATATCTGGATCGCCCACTTTGCAATCCTACCGCTAGCATCTTTGTTGCACATGATATCTGAAATGGGTGCCTCGCTCACCACTTTCATGGGGTGCTCTTCAAAATAATGCTTAAGCTTGGTGGCGGCCATGTACACGCCATAAGTCATTTTCTGGAAGTGAGGGTAGTTTTGTTTTGAGAGGGAGAGCACCTCGCTCAAGTAGTATACCGGCCTCTGGACGGTTTTTCCTTCCTCTTCTCTTTCAACTACAACCACTACACTCACAACCCGGTTTGTTGCTGCTATATACAATAGCATAGGCTCTCTTTCTAGAGGTGAAGCCAGTATTGGCGCTGTGGCCAGCATTGTTTTCAGCTCTTTAAATGCCGCGTCTGCCTGTGAGGTCCAGACGAACGTATCAGATTTCTTCATGAGAGCATATAGTGGCAGAGCTTTTTCTCCCAACCTCCTTATGAACCGGCTTAGCGATGCCAAGCTACCGGTGAACTTTTGCACGTCCTTGAGATCGCGCGGTATAGTCATTCTTTCAATTGCCCGGATTTTTACCGGATTGACCTCAATGCCCCGGCTTGATACGAGAAAGCCAAGCAGCTTGCCGGCAGGAACACCGAAGGTGCATTTTGCCGGATTGAGTTTCATCCGGAATCTTCTCAAGTTATCAAATGTTTGCTGGAGGTCATTGATTAAGGTTTCTTTTACTTTGGTTTTTACCACAACATCGTCCACATAGACTTGCACGTTTTTTCCGATCTGATCGAATAAGCATTTTTGCATGCAGCGCTGGTACGTTGCACCAGCGTTGCGCAAACCAAAGGGCATAGTGACATAACAATAAGCCCCGTGCGGGGTAATGAACGCAGTTTTTATTTGATCTTCCTTTTTCAAGGGGATTTGGTGGAAACTGGAATAAGCATCCAAGAAAGACAATAGCTCACACCCTGCAGTGGAATCAATCACTTGATCGATCCGAGGTAAAGGGAAAGGGTCTTTTGGGCAAGCTTTGTTCAGGTTGGTGTAGTCGATGCACATGCGCCACAACTTTGGAGCTTTTGCTTCCATGTTCTCTTCTTTCTTCTTCTCGACCAGCACCGGATTGGCTAGCCACTCAGTGTACAGTACTTCCACGATGAAACCGGCAACCAGTAACTTTGTCACTTCTTCTCCAATGATCTTTCTCCTGTCTTCAGCAAACCGGCGCAGCGGCTGCCTTACCGGCTTTGCATCTTTCCGGACATTTAATGAGTGCTCAGCCAGCTCCCTCGGAACACCTACCAAGTCATCAGTAGACCAGACAAAGATATTCCGATTCTCACGGAGGAAGCTGACGAGCGCGCTTTCCTATGCCTCATTTATGCCAGCACTGATACGAACGGTGCGCTCAGGGTAAGCCGGGTCCAGCACAATGTCCTTTGTTTATTTTTTCGGCTTGAATGCCGGTGTGCCCAAGTTTGCACTCATTGCCGCTAAGCTCAGCTGTGAAGACTGAGCCAGCGCAACCGCAGTTTGCATCCTCCTCTTTTCCTCTGCGATCACCAGCGATTCTGCCAGGTTTGATCCGACGGAAGCTGTTTCCAGTGAGACTTTGTAGTTTCCCACCATAGTTAAGGGTCCACGAGGTGCCGGCATCTTCATCTTGAGATACTCCGTGTGAGTTGAGGCCATGAAAGCAGCTAACGCCGGTCTCCCCAGCAATGCATGGTAAGGACTTTCTAAATCCACCACCTCAAACTCAAGGTTTTCAACCCGACAGTTGTCACGTCCTCCAAACGACACATCCACCCGGACTTTTCCAACCGGTGCGCAGGACAAGCCCGGAACGATTCCGTGGAAAGTCGTACGCGTTGGCTGAAGCATGTTTTCTGTTATCCCCAGCATGTTCATGGTGTGCCGGTACATGATGTTTATGCTGCTCCCATTGTCTATCAGCACCTTGCTGAACTTGACTCGAGCATTTGGCCCTTGCATGATTGGGTCCAAGATGAGAGCATAGCCACCCGGGTTAGGCATGATCTTGGGGTGGTCCTTGAACGACCACGAGATCTCTTGATCAGACCACAGCATGTATTTTGGCACTGCCGGCATCACCGCGTTCACTTCCATAGAACGGCGATGTAGGCTCTGTCTGTCGGTTGGCTCAGTTACGAACACAACACATCACATATCTGGGTCATGGTAAACATTCCGGCCCAAAGGTGCCGGTGGAGGTGGTTGGCCATTGCCTTCTCCCACCTGGTTAACTTGCTGATACTGCTGCCGGTTTGGCTGTACCGGTAAGGCGTTTGCCCCGGTAAGCGGTGGTGGTGGTGGTAGCTGTTGTTGCCGCGGCATGTCCTGTGGTGGTTGCGCATCTTTTACCCCTCCCTTTTGCATCAAGTACTTGGTCCAGGTACAATCCTTCGTCAGATGGTTTGACGGGTGTGCCGGATTCGGTGTGTGCCACCGGCAGGGTTGGTCCATGGCAGCTTCCATGGTGTATTTCGCGGGTTCTTGCCAGTTCTTTTTCTGGCCCCAGGGTTTCTTTTCGACCCACTGTTTCTTTGGACCCGCCCATGGCTGCGATCCGGTTCTTTGCCTCTGACTGCCGCTGGCCTCAGAGTTTTCTTGTACAGCAGCAACTTGATGCGGACCGTACCTTCGATCCGGAAAATCTTCCCTTCTTTTGTTGTTCCGGTTATCCCGGTGTTGCTCTTGGCGCTGCTGTGGCGGGTTTGACTGTTCCGGCTCAAGTTGTACTGCCGGCTGCGTTGGGTCTCCCAACGCATAGCTACCCGCCACACGTATCATCTCCGCCAACGTTGTCGGCATGTTTCGCTGCAGCTTTTGCCACAACGGTGAACCTCTTCTGCACCCACTGCTAAACCAAGCAATGGCTTGTGCCTCTATCACCCCTTCACAGGAGTTCCTTGTGGTGTTCCACCGGGCCAGGTAGTCCCGGTCTGTTTCATTCCGGCGCTGTATGCACAGAGCGAGTTGCTGCGGCCTGTTTGGCCTTCGGTAGGTGCTGTTGAAGTTGCTCACAAAAGCTTCCTCAAAGTCCAACCACCCATTTATGCTTCCTGCCGGCAAGTTGTTCAGCCAAATTCTTGCCGGTCCTACCAAGAATGACGGTATGATTCTCACGGCCCAACGCCGGTTTCCTCCTCCAGCTACGGTCCCTCCGCCGCCCGCGACGTATACCGCGGTTACATAATCCGCGAGCCAGTCTTCCGGCTTCGTGGTGCCATCGTATGTTTTTGTGTCACGGGGCAACTGGAAGTTGCGAACCGGTGGCCCTTCTTTCATGATCCTTGGACCAAAACACTTTGGGCCCGGGGGACCTTCTGCCTCGATCATTTCCGACAAATATACTCTGTCCAGACGGTGCCTCGCATCCCGTTCTGGCAGGTATCTTTCTCCCAAGCGTTCTCCCAATGGGTTCCGGTATGCTGCCGGTCTTGTGGAATCAGCCTCATCGTAACATTCCGGTGCCGCGGCTCTTGCCTGCCGGTACCTTGGGGGATCCATTTCCTCCTCATCATACGCTGCCCTTGCAGCTCGATAATTTTGCCCGGTTTCGTGTCTACCGGCATGATTGTTTCCGGCATAGCCTTCTTTGGCGTAGCCTCTGTTTGCCCCTTAGCTTTTTCTACCGGCATCATTTTGCCCGGCTTGTTGTTTTCCGGCAAGAACCGGATCGTACACAGTCATCTGCTGCGCATTCATTTCTTTTTCTCTTCTTCTGTCCGGATGGGGGGACGAGGCCTGCCCATGGGACTTGCTACCGGCATTCCATGTTGAACGCGCGGATTTTGAAGCCACAGCCTTGTTCAGCTTGTCAAGCTGCTCAGCGTTCTGCTGCTCGATAGTTTCAAGAAGCTCCCGGACACGCTCTTGTTGTTTTGCCAGAGCGTCCCCGGAAAGCTATTCACACAGCTGTACAGCAGCTTTAGCAGCTTTTATAGTTTTATCCGGGCTACTGTACTTAGGTTTTTCTACAATGCTCACAGATGCAGAGGTACTTTTGCCGGCATGAATTTCCTTACGCAGATCCTGATCTAGATTGCGAGCCTTAAGCCGGTTCTCTGGTATCCTAGCAGCATGAGCGCTAACAGAAGCAAAGCCATGGGCAGCGTTATACTCACGTACGGTTAGGTTCAGCTCGCGCTGCGCCCTGACGACATCCTTGCCGCTCTCGAGTATCTTCTGGCGCTGCGCCTCCAGCTCCGCCTGAGCCGCTGCCGGGTCGATGTTCTGCGCGATGGGGGTGGCGAGGACGTTCATCGCCGCTTGGAGCGGTGTTTCCGGTGGTGCGGATGATGCTCCCGCAGCGCCTGCGTCGCGCTCCAGCGGTGGCTTGGCCGCACGGGTTGAAACCGCACGCCCAGCACCTTCTTCCACAGCTCCTTTGCCGGCGTCGACCGCGCCTGCCATCATCGCCTCCACGCTGCCAGGAGCGCAACCTGTATGCAACCATCTTGGCGGATCCGGCGCCACCAGCACCGGTGAGGGGCACTGGCGCACAGGGACGGTGCCGAAGTAGATGCGGTGGCTGTCGAACTCGATGATGCGGCCGTTCTTAGGGAAGACGCCGCCGTTGGCGAAGCAGCCCGCGTTGTCGTTGATGAAGTCCATGACGTAGATGCGCTGCACCAGCGCAGACACCGTACGCTGGCCGGCGACGTCGAGGATTCCCGCCCGAATGTGAACTCCAGCAAGCGCCACTTCATGCCCCACGGTGGGCGCCAACTGTCGTCGTGGCAAACGAACAGATGCCATGGGATGGCTTAAGTTGGGGTCGGATGGGCGCAAGAGGATTCGGGGGAGGGTTTGTGATTAGATGGGATGAACTTCCGGATGCTTTCCTCAAGAACACAGCCAAAGGCAGGGATACAAGAAGAAACACAAGAGGAAGAACTCTGCTCTAGATCACTATCTTCATTGATCTCAACATGGTTACAGGTTTTTGAGTACAAGGTTTCTCTAGCGACTGATCCCCTTCATACGGGTGTGCCCCCTCTCCTTATATAGGGGAGAGGGTGGCTTACAGAGGAAGAAACCCTAATGTCATCTTTGACTGGACAAACTACTTTACAAAGTAACTTTAATCATGGATGATGCCGGGGTCTTCTTTAATCAGGGGCGCTGATGTCCTCCGGCTTCTTTCAGCGTCATCCCTCTCTTTGGCGCCAGGGCTTCGATTAAAGCCACTTTGCTTAGCTCATCCTTGTTCTCTAGCTCTGAAGAGAATCTTTGACCAGTCCTGCCGACATGCTCTTCTTTCCGGTAGCCCGGTGTCTTCTTTACCCGGTTCCGGTATACCCCTCTTGGGGATACCGGCTTAGCTTTACTTAGCCAAACTCTTATCTTTGTGCTCCGGTATAAACATTAAACCGGTATCTTGATGTCTCAAACCTTCCGGTTTGGCATGCCTTTGGCATACCAGGGGTCATCCCCCCAACACCCGCACTACTGGTTCGTGATGATTAGAGTTTTCCATAGAAGACCACCCAAGATGATTAGGATTTTCATAGAAGACCATCGAAGATGATTCATCCTGATTAGTGTTTCCATCTTTCTCCCCCGTACATGCACTGGGTTCGTACTAGATTCGTACTGGATTCTTGTAGTTTTGGGGGTTTCCATGTTCTTACCGGACCTGAACTATTGGATTTGTGCTAATTAGGCTTTTTCAGAGAATAGATTTGGTTGATTTGTTCTTACTTTAGGGGTTTCCATCTTCTCCCCCGCACCCGCGCTACTGGATTCGTGATGGTTAGGTTTTTGTCAGAGATTACTGTGGTTGATTTTGTTCATATATTTTTAGGGGTTTATTTTTTTAGGATGCTTTACTTTTTCTTTATGAACTTAATGACTTGATCTTATGCTACGCTTATTATGGGTGTGTGTCCATTATATCATTCTCCTAATGACATAACCTTGTTATTAACAACATCTAATGTTCATGATCAGGAAACCATGATTATCTATTAATCAACAAGCTATTTTAATAAGAGGCTTACTTGGGTCTCTTTTTAGTTTACATAACACACAAGTATTAATGTTTCCGGTTAATACAATTATAGCATGGGATGCAAACATTTATCATAAACACAAAGATATAATAATAACCACTTTATTATTCCCTCTTGGGCATATATCTAACATATGGACCCATAGTCCAGAGATGAACTACTCACGCATCACTTCGGAGCGGGCATGGCGATGTAGAGGCCTCCGGTGATGATCTCCCTATCCGGCAGGGTGCCGGGAGGAGCTTCAGAACCCACCCGAGCTAGGGTCGGCGATGTCGACCGCGACGGAACTTTCCGTGGATGGAGGCTCGGGTGTTTAGGTTTTTCTGATGGGATTCGTAGCATAGAAAACAAAAAAATTCCTACCGCGAGAACGAAATCCAAGCCAAGATGCAATCTAGAAGATGGGAGCAACGAGAAGATCATGAGACTAACCCTCGAAGATTTCCAAAGCCTACGAGATTAGATCTCGTTGTTGCTGTAGTCGATCACTTGCCGCTTTCGAAAGCGCGTAGAAGATCTTGACCGTGCCACAATCGGGCAGCACCTCCGTACTCGGTCACACGTTCGGTGTTGATGAAGACGTCCTTCTCCCCGTTCCAGCGGACAGCGGAAGTAGTAGATCCTCCTCGGAATCCCGGCAGCACGACGGCGTGGTGGTGGTGGTGGTGGAGATCTCCGGCAGGGCTTCGCCTATGCGCTGCGGGAGAGATATGTGGAGGAAGGGCGCTAGGGTTTGGGGAGAGGGGGGCTTGGGCGCCGGCCCTCAAAGGGGTGCGGCCAAGGTGGAGGCTTGAGTGGCCGGCCACCCTCCCCTTGTCCCTCTTTTTATAGGTGGAACCCCCAAGAGTTAGACTCCAAGTCTTCGAATAAGACCCCAACTCAAGAACTTGCCATAAGGTGGGAAACCTACCCAAGGTGGGACTCCCACCCCTTCCTTGGGGGCGTGGCCGGCCACCATGGGGTGGAGTCCACCTGGGACTCCTCCTCCTTAGGCTGGCCGGCCAAGCTATGTGGAGTCCCTTCGGGACTCCACTTTCCATTGTGATTTCTTCCGGACTTTTCTAGAACCTTCTAGAACCTTCCATAAATGCACCGGATCATTTCCAAACTTGGAAAGTGACTTCCTATACATGAATCTTATTCTCCGGACCATTCCAGAACTCCTCGTGATGTCCTGGATCCCATCCGAGACTCCGAACAAAACTTCGAACTCCATTCTATATTCCATATCTACTTAAAACGACATCAAACCTTAAGTGTGTCACCCTACGGTTCGCGAACTATGCAGACATGGTTGAGACTTGTCTCCGACCAATAACCAATAGCGGGATCTGGAGATCCATAATGGCTCCCACATATTCAACGAGGACTTAGTGATCGATTGAACCATTTACATACGATACCGATTCCCTTTGTCACGCGATATTCTACTTGTCCGAGGTTTGATCATCGGTATCTCTATACCTTGTTCAACCTCGTTTTATGACAAGTACTCTTTACTCGTACCGTGGTATGTGGTCTCTTATGAACCTTTCATATGCTTGCAAGCTAATTAGACGACATTCCACCGAGAGGGCCCAGAGTATATCTATCCGTCATCGGGATGGACAAATCCCACTGTTGATCCATATGCCTCAACTCATACTTTCCGAATACTCAATCCCACCTTTATAACCACCCATTTATGCAGTGGCGTTTGATGTAATCAAAGTACCCTTTCGGTATAAGTGATTTACATGATCTCATGGTCGAAAGGACTAGGTAACTATGTATCGAAAGCTTATAGCAAATGAACTTAATGACGTGATCTTATGCTACGCTTAATTGGGTATGTCCATTACATCATTCACATAATGACATAACCTTGTTATTAATAACATCCAATGTTCATGATCATGAAACCATGATCATCTATTAATCAACAAGCTAGTTATACAAGAGGCTTACTAGGGACTCCTTGTTGTTCACATAACACACATGTATCAATGTTTCGGTTAATACAATTATAGCATGGTATGTAAACATTATCATAAACACAAAGATATATTATAATAACCATTTTATTATTGCCTCTTGGGCATATCTCCAACAGTCTCCCACTTGCACTAGAGTCAATAATCTAGTTTACATTTGTAAAGATATAACACCTTGGCCTTCTGGTGCTTTATCATGTTTTGCTCACGGGAGAGGTTTTAGTCAACAGATCTGACACGCTTAGAAACGTATGTATTTTGTAATTCATTTGCGTCTCAACGCATCACTCATTTCCAAATGAGTCGGCATTAAATATGTTTGGTCTTCTAGTGGAACCTTAATTCCGCGGTCTGAAATATGTCACTAATATTGTCACACACAATATAGCTTCAAAGTTCTGACACTATCGGAACTACACCAAGTTCTCAAGAACCTCTTGACTTAACATCCTCAGTCATTGTCAAAACAATGACATACTCTGCCTTCATTTGTAGAATCCGTCACAATATTTAGAATTCATCTAAATCTAGCATAGACAACTTCTAGCTCATTGTGCTATCTTTTTAAAACAACACTTATCCTAATTTGAGATTGAAATTTTATATGTGACAAAACCAATATCGGTGCAACATCTTACAGCGATTTGTTTGTCATTTCTCCATACAAAACTATATTTATATACCCTTGGTTATTCTTAAGTACTCAAGAATATTCTTACTGTTTTTCAATGATCATCACATGAATAATTCTGGTACATGCTCATAACATTTTAGAGCACAAGACATCTGATTTTATATTATTCGTGATCTAAAAATCACTCATGTGTTTTTACTCATTGAGTGTCAGATACACTCAAGTCTTGTTAAACCTTCACATGACAAGAACATTTTCTTAATATTTCTATATTGAACTACTTCAATATCCATTCTATGTACTTTGACTTAAACTTATTATGTGTTTCAATCTATCTTCATAGATCTTGACACTAAATTTGTTTCAGTCCATATCCTTTCATTGAATTTAATTTCTCAATGAAACCTTTTAATCAAGTATATAATTACATCATTTATAACCAACTATATGTCATCTACATAAGTATTATAAATATGTCTCAGCGCTCCCACTTAATTTTTTGCAAATGCAAGCCTCTTCATCGTCTCTGATGAAATCAAAAACTCTTTGACTATTTCATCTGGTGAAGATTCCAACTCCGCGATACTTACTTCATCCAATTGAAGTTCGTATCCCTATCTAGTATTCCACGGACTAGCAAAACTCTTGGTTGTATCTTGTATACACCTTTAATACACACTTCTGTTAAGTAATATATTTTGCCATCCTATTAGCATATCTCATAAAAGAAATATGTAGCGATTACTAGAATAATCCACATAGACTATAAGCATTGCTACGGAAGATCTAATCTTATCGCAGTCAACTCTTTGAACTTTGTCGTAAAAAACTTTTCGAAAAGTCGAGCTTCTTCAAGGATATTACATCCAAGTCCATCATTTTTTATAGATTCATTTACTTTCAAAAAGTATTTATCTATCTTGGATTTCATAGCGCATAGCCATTTTAACGGAGTCAGGGCCCATCATAACTTCTTTGTATGTAGTTGGTTTATCATTGTTCAAAATCAATCCTTTGTCCACAAATCATTTATTTGATCACAAAGTAAACCATACCTACAAGGTTCAATAAGTACTTCGATCTCTATGACTAAAACACTTTGTAGTCATGGGAGCCATGATCGTCGTGGCCGCTTCCAGAACCAATTCCGATGCTGCGTTACTTTGATCATTATGCTCAGGTTCATAAACCTTATAAAGTTCTATTGTCCTCCCACTCAAATACTTCGCTAGAAACAATTTCTCGAAATAAGAAACATTGACAAACACTTTTGTCTTTGTCTCGTGGGAAGAATTCCCAATCAAATCTCTGGGATAACCAACAAAGACATTCATCCGATTTTGGTTGTAAACTTATTTACTTATGCTATGCATACTAAAATTTAAGAAAGGACTATCAGGGTTCATACCCATGCCATAACTCGTATGGTGTCATTTCAACGGATCATGATGATGCTCTATTTAGTGTAAAAAGCGGTAGTCACTAAAGCATAATCCACAAAAATATAATGGCGTCATAATATTTTATCTCATCATTAATCCAACAAGGTTTGGATACATCTCTTGGATACTACATCATTATTATGATACTCCAAGAAATGTGAGTTGTAGAACAATTTCATGACTCTCTTAGATGTTCGCTAAAACTCGTAATTCAAATATTTCCACCATGATCCAATCATAGATATTTGACTTTTCTATTACGATGATTTCCACTTCATGCTGAAATTTATTTGAATCTATTCAAATGTTTCAAACTTCTTCCTTATCGAATATATCCACATATATACACTCAATTCATTATTGGAAGTTTTCATGAAGTAGAAGAATCTCCCGCACACAACTATGCCCAGTGAACCACATACATCAGCATGTATGTTTTCACTAAGTTAGTTGCCCGTTCAACTCTTGGCCTATGAACGGTATTTTAGTCATTCCTTTTTTAGAAAAGATTTGCAAGCGCCAAATGATTTAAAAATCAAATGACTCCAAAAATTCATTTGCATGGAGTTCCTTCATGTGTTCTTCTCTAAAATGACCTAAATGGCGGTTCCACAAATAAGTGGAATTCAAATCATTTGCCTTATGGCATTTTAGCGTCAGTGTTATGCATATGTGTTTCACCATTAAGATTTATAATAACTTATCCATCGTACATGGAGTAATGTCATAATTTGAAAAACTCATTTTTTATTGGGATTTCTATTTTCGTGCCCCTGGTTCGTTAGTTGTACTCGGTTTTCCCCAGTCCCTTAGTTTTTCCTCAGTTTTCCCCTCCTCTAGTTTGAAACACGCACAAGTGCTGGAACGGCCGGTAGCCGTCAGGTCAGAGGCCTTGACTGTTAGTCTGACCGGGTGGGGCCGCACAGGGGCAGCTCCTCCTTGACCGTCTCGTGCTGACGGGTAGGGTCAGGAGACACGTCGGAGCAGCCATCCATCTATCACTGACGTGTGGGCCGTTTTATGTCATGATTTTATACGCGTTGCTGCCAATGACAAATGGGGCCGCTCTATAGGGCTGCCGCAGTCAATGACCAGTGGGGTCGTATATTTTTCAGGAAAAGACATATATTGCCGCTCTGTGGGGCTGCCGCAGCCAATGACCAGTGGGGTCGTCTATTTATTTAGAGAAAATCATATATTGCCGCTCTGTGGGGCTGCCGCAGCCAATGACCAGTGGGGTCATATATTTTTCAGGAAAAGACATATATTGCCGCTCTGTGGAGCCTCCGCAGCCAATGACCAGTGGGGTCGTATATTTTTCAGGAAAAGACATATATTGCCGCTCTGTGGGGCCGCCGCAGCCAATGACCAGTGGGGTCGTATATTTTTCAGGAAAAGACATATTGCCGCTCTGTGGGGCAGCCGCAGCCAATGACCAGTGGGGTCGTCTATTTATTTAGAGAAAATCATATATTGCCGCTCTGTGGGGCCTCTGCAGCCAATGACCAGTGGGGTCGTCTATTTTTCAGGAAAAGACACATATTGCCGCTCTGATATATGTCTTTAGAGAATATCATAGAGAGAAGCAACAAGTTCGCTAATTAATTATTCTTAAGCTAGACCGGAGAACCGTTGGCAGCTCGTTCCCCACCGTCGGATGGAGCAACCATCGCCGACGCCTCGTCGCGCCGCCGGCTCTGTCCCCCGGCGGCGTCAGACGGACTGCGGCGCTGCACGTCAACCATGGCTCCAGCACTTGTTTCGTCCGCACACATTGTACCCGCCGCAGGAAAGTCCGCCGCAAGCAGATCCACCGCCCACGACGACCGGGATTTGTTCCGCGCACCAATTGGTAGTATAGCTTGGTAAGACCTCCGCTTCTGCCTCCCCCGCCCCCTAATCGATTCGGTTCCCGTAATTTATTGGAGTTTGCAGGTATGAAATAGTCCTCAATGTCTGGTCGTAGCGGGTACACCGGCGAGGGTGGGGATTCGATCATGTCGTGGCCACGTTCTACTTCTCCTACCTCGTCGGAAGTGCAGGTATCTAGCTTCAGCTCTCTGTACTACCGTTGAAAGTTCCGCCATGGCCTGTTGGAGTGATTTCAGTTGTTCTTTTTTCCATTATTGTTACAGTTAGCCAGGCAAGCCGATGATCCATGGTACATTGCATACCAAGATGAATCAACCCAGTGGTGTAGCCAGAGGATGGATTTGGAGGAGAAGGTGGCCAATTTAGGTGATGAATTGGCCCGTAAAAACCTGATGATATTCGAGCTGAAGCGTATTGTGGAGGAAGAAAAGAAGAATTCAGAGCTTATTCGCAGGGAGAAGTTGAGAGTTGAGACAGATCTTGCCGTATTTGATCAAGTGGTAGAAAATCTAGAACATGAACTTAAAGTGATTGGAGAGGAGAAAAGTAGATTCATCTGGGCAGTTTTATTAGGTGTCATCCCTGTCCTAGCAGTTATGTGGTTCTGGTAGACGATTTAGTATAGAATTGTTATTCAGTAGATGGCTCTAACCACTGTATTTTGTTGTGGCTCTAAGCACTGTATTTTGGCGTACAATTTCCTAGTTGTGCTATGTAATGCGCGCGATAATTTTAGCATGCATGAACATTTTATAAAAGTGAAGGGATCCCAAAAGTGAAAGCATGTACCAGCCTCCGGATCAAATACATATCAATATCTTCCCAATCAAGTTGGGATAGAATTCAAATCATACATACGGATGTACATGGACACATCAAGAACGTGGAGAAGCTTTTTTTGAGACGGTGGTAGTAGTTCGAACAATTTTATCCCAATTGGAAATTGAAAAATACAAATTTATCATAATTTATCTCAATTTGCGGCGTCGAACACGGCCGCGCAGCGATGGGCAAGAAAGGCCGGGACGACGGGCGGCTGAGGGTGGTCATCTGCGCCATCCGCCGTTGAAGCGATGTTATCGGCGATGGCTTCAATGTTCGTGGCATCGATGACCACTGTCGGAACCGCCGCTGTCTTGGTGTACTTCATCAGCGACGGATCTGCGGAGGGCTGGAACGGCGGCTTTGCAGCACGGTGGTAGACGATGGCTTCAATCGTCTTGGCATCGATTCGCACTCTCGGCACCGGAGGTGAGACATCAACAGCCTCCGACATTGAATGCTGGATCTGCGCTGTCGAAGCGATGTTGTAGGCGATGGCTTCAATGTTCGTGGCATCGATGACCACTATCGGCACGGACGCCGTCTTGTTGTCCTTCATCAGCAACGGATCTGAGGAGGGCAACGGAAGTGCGACATCAACAGCCTCCGACATTGAATGCTGGATCTGCGCCGTCGAAGCGATGTTGTAGGCGATGGCTTCAATGTTCGTGGCATCGATGACCACTGTCGGCACGGCCGCCGTCTTGTTGTCCTTCATCATTCAACAGATCTGAGAAGAGAAACGAAAGTGAGACAGAGAGAGACATTTCAACTATTTCTGACGGTTAGATCCTCACCGGCACTCTTAGATCCGCGCCGCCGCACGCCACCGCACGCACGGTTAGATCCGCGCCGCCGCACGGCGCCGCACGCACGGTTAGATCCGCGCCGCCGCGACCGCCGGAGTAAGAGAGGAAAGAGGAGAGAGGAAGATGTGGCTGGAATATGCGACTGCCAGGGTTGGTAGGTATGTGCTCTGCTCTTGTCTCCGTATGCGTCCATCGTGGTAGAGAGAGATATACAAGCCGTCCGATCATAAATGATCGTACGGTGCAAGCGTTCATTGAGCTTTCAACCAACCAAGATCCGTGTGACATACATCTCGACCAATCAGAGATCAGCCAGTGAGTACAAGTTAGGAAAACTGAGTAGAACTAAGAGGGGGAAAAGTGAGGAAATGTTTATCGGAAGGGCAAAACTGAGTAGGACTGAGTAAAACAAGTGGGCCCGGAGGGGGAAAACTGAGTAACACTAAGTAAAACAGGGGCACCCAAATAATAAAGGGACTAAGGGAAATTGAAGCTTTTGGCATAAAAATTGTAAAATTGTGTTATTTGAACAATATATTACATTTTGGCCGACTAGATATTGTTTGCAATTCAAAGATACACAAGTGTGACGAATTTGGACTCATTTGGACAAAGTTTGTAGGCATAGTGGGTATTTTGGAGGTGTATTGAGCAGAAAGCCCTGCATCTTCATAGCTAGTAGCTCATGGACTAGGAAGTGGTTTTGAAGATTTTGGCATAAAAACTTCATATCTCTATATTTCCTTTTCCATTATTATTTCTCTAGGTTGTAGGTAACATAACAAGACTCCATGGGAAGGTTCCACCATGTTTTGAATTATTTTGAATTAAACCCTAAAACCCTAAAACCCTAAACCCTAGAGAAAATGATAAATGTGGCTTAAATGTGGCATACAAATTGTTCATACAAATTCAAATTGTTGAACACAAAGGGATCCCCAATACAAAGGGAACCCCAATACAAATTGTTCATACAAATTCAAATTGTTCATACTAATTCAAATTGTTCATACAAATTAAAATTGTTCAACACAAAGGCATCCCCAATACAAAGGGAACCCCAATACAAATTGTTCATACAAATTCAAATTAGCTGTTCAGAATAAAATATTTCTCTTGCTCCTGGTGTTACTCGCTGGGGCCACCACCTTACTCCGGGTAACCCTACCAGGGATATTACCGGTGTCTACCTTCCTTTTGCCCTCTTTCTTGTTCTTCTTCTTCTGCGAAGCTTGTGCTTTTTTCTTCTACCATCTGTGATGTGGGCATAACCCTTCGGGTACTCAACATTGCCATACCCGATGCAAACTATGAAGCTGGACCAACACAAGGACTCGACAAGCTGGACTTGCACGCGCCTCAACTTGGACTACAAGGAAAGAAGACTCCGATATGAATCCTACTAGGACTCTTGTAAACCCTAGCTTGGCTGATATATAAAGCCAGGCAGGGGCACCCCTTGGGACACGCATAAACAGAAACATAATCATAGAGGCGACACGCCTAGACACCGCAACCCGCGGATTAGAACTAGACTAGATTCAACAACTCCACCTATGGCGGCCCCCTGTACCCATATATTCATATAGTGGATTGGTAGCAGGACGTAGCGATCCTTCACCGCGGGGACGTGAACCTGGGTACGTCGTGTACTGCCTCGCTCCCGGAACCTCCTTCGTCGCCTTTCTCTAAAACCCAAGCCCCTCATGGTGGGCATTGCCGAGGAACCGCCTCGTCAATTGGTGCCGTCTGTGGGAAAGCGTCGACTGGATTTTGTCATCCGGGCGAGATCCGTCAAAATCAGCATCATCAGCAAGATTTCTTGGGCGGCCAGATCGCATCTGCCTAGCTCAACTGCGTCACGCGCAGTTGTATTATCCTATCGGCGCTTGTGTCGATTGCGATAAAGTTGGTTCAGGCCACGGGCTCTACCTCAACGCTGCCTTTGGTCGATGGATCAAAAGATACATAGCTCGTTACGTACGATTTCTCGTCTCTGTTGCGGCTGCAAGTCTATCTAGCTGCCGTTCCAGGAAGCAATACCAGAAGAATTGAAGCCTCTGCGTGCCTCTTCGTCAATCAAGACCACGTAGCCCTGGGGCTAACCAATCTGCACAGAGCCAGCATCCAAGGAAATTAAAAATATGTGTGCAAATCATGTATGCGTGAATCAGAGCTGGCACATGCTGAAGGACCAATCAAGCAAACTAGTACTACTCCCATGGATCAATCGATCGGTCAGAAGGACGTTATCGTGGGAGGCTGCACGAACTCGTCATTGTGGAGCCGACAAAGTCGACCGTTCGAGAATACTCTGCCGTGAATTTACCATCCGACATAAAAAGCCATCATCCATTAAGTTCGTCCGTCAAACTTTTTCCGGCCAAACACCGGTTTACTTCGTCTGCGTCGTACTTCGTCATCCGACATAAATCATCAGGTGCTATATTTCTAATTACGCAAAAATTATTTCGTCAAATATTCTTTGGCTCGTACTATTATTGTGCACAGTTTTTGCACCGTAATATGACTGCAGATCGGAACAAGCTTCAACTGCTTCACCGTGCACAGTCGCCACGCTTGGGACTCGCTCGTTGCATCACGAACCCGATATATTCGGGAGCTCGCCCGTCGACTGACCTGCTCGGCTGACCGCGCCCGCCGTCGCGCACTCTTCTTACTCGGGGGCTCGCCTGCTGCGGACCCGACATTACGGACCCGATATATTCGGATGCTCGCTCGCAGCGGATCGGCTATGTCGACCGCGTCTTCTTCTTCTAGGCGCCGCATGGATTACCTTGGATGGTGCAACTATTTCAGCTGCGCCAGCCGCATGGACTATCTTGGATGGTGCAATTCCTGCAGAACTAAGTGTTCCTCTTCCTTTCGCCACACCCGATGAATGGGGAGGCGCCATTACATCATTACCTCCGGTCAAAGGCTTCATCACCTATGATTACTCGATGGACTTATCTTCTTCAACCCTGGATATATCTCCTCCCGATGCACTTTCGGGTCGGTGGATTCATCATCTGGAATATTCAATGGATATCATATTATATCGGCCCGATGCGATCCCATTGGGAGCGCTGCAATTACTCGGGAGCTCCTGGAAGGTCTTCAACTATTATGTCTGTTCCCATCGGGAGCGTCGGTTCGCTAGAACCCAAGAAGATTTGAAGACTATTACTCCCATCGGGAGCGCCGGTTCGCTAGAACCCAAGAAGATTTGAAGACTATTACTCCCATCGGGAGTGCCGGTTCGCTGGAACCCAAGAAGACATGAAGACTCAAGTTTTGAAGAATTGCAGTAATTCGGGACACCCGAACTGCATCCTCAGGAACCTTGTTCGTATATTTTAACGAACATCGGTGCGATGGAAAATATGCCCAGAGATTGCACTCTAAAAAAGCCTCTGAAACTACGAGTGCTATGATGCAAAATCAATGGGGACCTTGCTCTTTTTCCTTTGCTATAGATGCCTCAAAGAGTACCGCAAATAGCAAGGATCATGAAGCAACGGGGACCTTGCTCTTTTCCTTCGCTGTAGATGCCTCAAAGAGTGCCGCAAATAGCAAGGATCATGAAACAAACAAGGACGCTGACCTTTCCCTCTGCTACAGATGCCTCTACGAGCGCCGTAAATAGCAAGAGTCTGGAAATACATATAAAACAACCCACGTTCGATATTTTACTTATGGAAATATCAAAGAACAACGGGCTCATCGGCAGAGTTAGTGCTTTCGATACAGTCGGGAGCTGCTGTCAGAACATACATCGGTTGAAAGAAAAGTTGCACATACAACAGGTTTAGCAAGACCTGCAACACGAGCTGATCACTCAAACAATTTGCTGACCAATAAATACACATACGCTTAAACGGGCAATTAAGATTTGCTCCTTCAAAATTTGCCAACGGCATTGACACGGTAAAAGTGCATATACATGTACCTACCGAAAAACTTACGAACAATGGCATCTACGATGCTCAAGGTGCGTTTTGCCCCTTGAAATAAACAACAATGTGTCAACGGCACCTAAAGAAAACTGTAAACATCGGGTTGCTCGACTTGAGTCTACTCACGGTTACAAGCATCAGTGCCCAGACTCGGGGGCTACTTCCATCGAGAGCGCTGGACGTGCACCCGATAAAATTATCGGCTCCTCGGGGCCATCATCTGAATCATCGGCTCCTCAGGGCCATCATCTCAATCATCGGCTCCTCAGGGCCATCATCTCAACCATCGGCTCCTCAGGGCCATCATCTCAATCATCGTCTCCTCAGGGCCATCATCTCCATCATCGGCTCCTATGGAATATCATCTGAATCGTCAACTCCTCTATCTATGGCATCATCAGAGTCATCGGCATCAAGTTCTCGGAACTTGAAAAAGTTTACGGTGTTTGACATAGCATTTTTTACACCCTATATATACATAACTATTTCATATTTATCTACAGGCTCGGGCGCTACTCCCATCGGGAGCGCTAGTCGCGCACCCGATAAAAAAATATGGCAACCTCGCCAACAAAGGAGAATAAAGTTGAAGACATCGGCATCAACAATCAAGATCTTCGAGTGGTACAACTTGAGTCTATGCGTGGCTGCAAGCACCCGCCCATAGACTCGGGGGCTACTCCCATCGGGAGCGCTTCGCGCACCCGACAGAAAGCAACTTCGACTCTACATCAAGCACAAGATTCAACAGATGATCAAGACATTCGGCGAAGACAACTTTAGTCCCTGCCCGAAGCTTCACTTCGGCCAGACACTCGGGGGCTACTGACGTGGGCATAACCCTTTGGGTACTCAACATTGCCATACCCGGTGCAAACTATGAAGCTCGACCAACACAAGGACTCGACAAGCTGGACCTGCACGCGCCTCAACTTGGACTACAAGGAAAGAAGACTCCAATATGAATCCTACTAGGACTCTTGTAAACCCTAGCTTGGCTGATATATAAAGCCAGGCAGGGGCACCCCTTGGGACACGCATAAACAGAAACATAATCATAGAGGCGACACGCCTAGACACCGCAACCCGCGGATTAGAACTAGACTAGATTCAACAACTCCGCCTATGGCGGCCCCCTGTACCCATATATTCATATAGTGGATTGCTAGTAGGACGTAGCGATCCTCCACCGCGGGGACGTGAACCTGGGTACGTCGTGTACCGCCTCACTCCCGGAACCTCCGTCGTCGCCTTTCTCTAAAACCCAAGCCCCTCATGGTGGGCATTGCCGAGGAACCGCCTCGTCAATCTGCTCTTCGAAGTTAGCAATAATCTGGGCCATAGCACTTCCGGTGCACTCTCGATTATACTGTTCCTTCTCCTCTAGACTCATCGGTTGAAGCAGCTCTACATCCATCTGTTCCCTCTGCTCTCGATCCATCGGTTCAATCTCCTCATGTTCAATTGCTGCTTCAATCTCCTCTGCATTTGCTGCTTCAATCTCCTCATGTTGAACTGCTGCTTCAATCTCAAGTTGAATTGCTGCTTCATTCTCCTCTGCATTTGCTGCTCCCGCCTGATCTTCCATTCCAAAAGCTGGGTCAACTCCATTTTTACAAAGCCTAGCAATGTGTCCAGGGATTCCACAATGTTTGCACTTACGTTTTCGAATCGGTGCACCACCCTCTGCACTAGCTCTGATCCTATTCTTCCTCGGCCTACCTGCCGGTCTAGTCAATACTGGAGAGTACAGTTTGAAGCCTGGATCGAATTTCATCCATTGGTCTTTTCCCAACAAGGTAGGAACATTCATAGCATATGCAACCCTAAATTTGGCAACAGAGAAATACTCTGACACATACTGATCAACTTCACCATCTTCACCCCCTATAACACTCATGAAAAACAATGCGTGTATGCAGGGTATCCCACGGATCTGCCATCCCCTACAATGGCATGTCCTATCAACCAAACTCACTGGATACCTCCTTGCTGTTTGGTATCGATTGTAGGTTACCTCAGCCTCCATTCCTTTTCTGACGCATTGCATCCTCAATTGTTTTGCCCTGTCCTGCAAAGACTTAATCAAAGATGGGAGCATGAGATGGCCAGAATATTTTGTGGATGCAATTCTTTGACGCAGATCGATCTTTATCATGATCATCTGCCTAATCTTATCAAATATTTGCCACAGCATAAGCCCTTTCAATGACTTGACCTTTGAATTGAAACTCTCCGCAAGGTTACTTGTTACACAGTCTACCTTGCAAATTTCATTGAATTGGCTTCTTGACCACACCCTACCATGATGTTCATCCAAGTACTCCTTCACCCCAGGTTTTTGTTTATACAACACATCCAAATGAAACAGATGCTTCCTAGAGCTGCATGTGTATGAAGCTGGCCATAGGTTGTCAGTAAAAACTTTACCCTTGAATTTCTTTGTAAAATTCTGTACCAAGTGTCGCATACATTTCCTATGTTCCACTCCAGGGAATACTGCTTCTACCGCAGTCTCCAAACCTTTGCAAGCATCTGTGTGGATAACAAGTCCTGGTGGATGACCTATAAGGTCGCGCAAATTCTGCAGAAACCAAGTCCAACTTTCCTGTGACTCAACCTCCAAAACCCCATAAGCAACAGGGAACATCCAATTATGTCCATCAACTGCAGTAGCAGCAACTAGCTGTCCTTTAAACCTGCCATGAAGAGCTGATGCATCCACGGCCAAATAAGGCATGCAACCGTCCAAAAAGCCTTTCCAGCAAGCTTTGAAACAAACAAAAGCCCTTCTAAAACATTCCTTGTGCATTACCTTCCCGCTTTTCAATTTGTAGGGAACTGTATGCTTGTCTATCGCTACAACACTGCCTGGACTAGCCATCTCCACTTCAGCTTTGAAAGTGTAAAGCAACTGAAAGCTTTCATTCCATGGACCATTGATCTTGTCAAGATCCATTTCCTTTGCATAGAACATCCTCATGTAAGGTACTTCCATTTTATACTTCTCAACCACCTTTTTTATGAGTGTTGTTGGACCAAGTGAAGGATTTTCTCTCAGCCAATCTAGGATTATATCTGCCAACCACCTAGTCTTCGCTAGCTTTGTTTTCAGCTCTGGCTCTCCCCCTAGAGGTGGACACCTATGGATCTCCTTATTCTTCTTTATCTGAAACATAATGATAAGGGATGTCAGTAATAGATAACAAATTTTACACCGTGATCTAAATACACAACTGGTTGGCGTAGTACCTGAACCAAGCTGCTTCTGCGCATTGTGGATGCATGCAGCCTAAACCTACACCTTAGGTATGGGCATTTAATTGTGAACCTACCTGGCTCACTTTTAATAACCTCATAATTATTCTTAGTGAGAATGTGATATGTAGTAATTGCATTACGATAGTCCATCATCGTTTGAAACACGGTGCCTTCTGCAAGCTGGGGATTCTCCCTGTTCCACTCAATTGTTGGCAAGTCTTCACCTTCGTAATCGGCTAAAACGAGGCTGTCATCATTCTCATTCTTCTCTTCATCATCAGTGTCATCAAATCTGGCACCAAAAGCAATATCTTCCATGTATTGATCCTCCATTGCCTGCTTACTGCATCGATCTACCAATTCAGGAAACATCAACTCATCCTCATCATCTTGAGGAGACTGATCCTCAATGTCTGCATCGTCCTCCACATCGACCGTACGAACGATCTGGCTACCACTAGCACTGGGGACAGATGGTGCTGCTGTGGACCTACAAGGAGCGCCACAGCGCACACTATTAGCAGAGGCAGCAGCAGTAGAGAGACATGATGCCCGACCACCTGATGATGCCCCAGCACCAGATGATGCCTGGCCCCTGTCCACATGGATACGAATTTTACCGAACCGGCAAGAAGCATTCAAAGCAAAAAAGAATTCCCAGATCGTCTTAGGAAATTAGTGGAACAAATCTTCCCTCCGGGCTGTTGAAATATTCGAAATGAACTGCATCGAAAGAGCTCCAGGGGTACTCATCGTAGATGTTAGCTTTGAAATCCCTTAACGAGATGGTGGTTGCAACCACCGCAGGGAAGTCAAACCCAGTCTTACAGCGTTTAGAATCACGCGTAAAGCTAGAATCCAGCCTAACCACCAGCCGAAAAGCCAGCGCTGGATCCATCCTATTCGAAAAGCAACGCACTTAGTTGAGCAACAACGATTGGCGCTCAAAACTGCCTACTGTTAATTCACATAGGCAGACGATGCTTACCCAGATGGAATCCATGCGTTAGATCCCTCCGATTCCCAATCTTCTCCACGGCTGACGGGAATAGGCGACACACCAGACGGAATTTCAAAGAGGACAGGGGTAGATCCAGATCTGGTGGAGGCGGAGCCCGGGGGTGGTGGTGGGGGCGGGGCCGGCTCGGCGGCGGACGACGCCATAAGGTAGGTGGGCAGGATGGTGATGACCCACAAGTATAGGGGGTGTATCGTAGTATTTTCGATAAGTAAGAATGTCGATCCCAACGAGGAGCAGAAGGTGTTGACAAGCAGTTTCAATGAAGGATTCACTGTAAATGCTCACAGACAAGTATTCAGGGGGTTTTGATGTAACAGGTGAATAAAGTACGAGTAAGTAAAGTGCGAGAGTAACAATTGCAGCGAGTGACCCAATCCTTTTTAGCACAAAGGACAAGCCGGGTTGTTTACTTATAATGACCAAACGTTCTCGAGGACACACGGGATTTTAGTCTAGTGCTTTCGCTACATACGGCTAAATAATCTTCATTGTTATGATAAGTGCTGTGTGGGTGAACCTATGCTAATGTACCGCCCTTCCTAGGACTAATACATACTTGTGATTATACCCCTTGCAAGCATCCGCAACTACAAGAAAGTAATTAAGAATAAATCTAACCACAGCCTTAAACTCTGAGATCCTGCTATCCCTCCTGCATCGATATACCAACGGGGGTTTAGGTTTCTGTCACTCCGGCAACCCCGCAATTGGCAAACGAGTACAAGATGCATTCCCCTAGGCCCATAAAGGTGAAGTGTCATGTAGTCGACGTTCACATGACACCACTAGAAGAATA
Source organism: Lolium perenne (assembly GCF_019359855.2). Taxonomy (NCBI): domain Eukaryota; kingdom Viridiplantae; phylum Streptophyta; class Magnoliopsida; order Poales; family Poaceae; genus Lolium; species Lolium perenne. The sequence continues at coordinate 215,205,989 of NC_067246.2, read as the reverse complement.
ACACCACAACTTAAATATCATAACATTGAATATTACTCAACCATAGTTCACTACTAACAGTTAGACTTCACCCATGTCCTCAAGAACTAAACGAACTACTCACGAGACATCATATGGAACATGATCAGAGGTGATATGATGATGAATAACAATCTGAACATAAACCTTGGTTCAATGGTTTCACTCAATAGCATCAACAACAAGTAGAAATCGATACCGGGAGAGTTTCCCCTATCAAACAATCAAGATCAAACCCAAATTGCTACGGCGGTGACGATGTCCAGCAGTGGAGACGGCGGTGATGATGGTGGAGATGATGATGATGGTGATGGAGATGATGTCCAGCTCGATGACGGTGACGATGGCGTCGATTTCCCCCTCCCGGAGGGAATTTCCCCGGCGGATCTCAGCCCGCCGGAGAGCTCTTTTCTCTCTGGTGTTCTCCGCCCCACAGAGGCGGCTGTAACTCTTTGTGAGGTACCCTCTGTGCCTTAGGTCTTCGGGACGAAGGGTTTCGCGAAGAAAAGGAGGCGAAAGGGGCTGTGGGGCCCCCACACCACAAGGTGGCACGGCCAGGCCATGGGCCGCGCCGGCCTGTGGTCTGGCCCCACCTTGGGTCTTCTCAGCTCCCCCTTCTGGCTTCCTCCGTCATCTGGAAAAATAGGATTCACTACAAGAAAAGTTGCCATGGCCGACGAAGTTGAAGTCGCGCCGTGGTTGCTGGTGTACCATGGCTGACGATTTTGGGTCCCTCCGTGGTGCATGTCAAAACTTTTTTTTTCTCGTTTTTGAGGCCACCTAGCCCGACGAAAGCGGCCAAAACGTCGCGTATGGTGGCCCGGGACGTGGTGCATCTCGAAATCTCGGGTTGGCCGGCCGAGTCAACGCAAATCTGCACCGCCGAGGGATGTAGGGCCCAGATGGCAGCCTCTCTGGCATTGTTTTTTTTCTCGATCGCGCCATCTCATTCAACGTTCTCCGATCGAGCCGTTTACGATGCAGGATCATGGGTCCCGCATGTCATCCTCTATGAACCAAAATTCTTTCTATTCTTGGATAGTTGTGACCCCCTGAGTTCAGGGGCCATCCTTTTTCTTTTGATCCCTTGCCGCCTTGGAAACGTTGAGACCACTGCTGCTAAATGGGACCCGCATGTCATCCTCTATGTGCAATCAACTTTCTTTTCTTGGAGTTTTTTTTGGCACCTCAAATTTGGTCACTTGCCTTTTTCTTTCGATCCCCTGCCGCCTCTCAAACGGTGATACCGCTGCTGCTAAATGGGACCCGCATGTCATCCTCTATGTGCAATCAACTTTCTTTTCTTGGAGTTTTTTTTGGCACCTCAAATTTGGTCACTTGCCTTTTTCTTTCGATCCCCTGCCGCCTCTCAAACGGTGATACCGCTGCTGCTAACTGGGACCCGCATGTCATCCTCTATGTACTATAAAACTTTCTTTTCTTGGATTTTTTTGGCACCTCATATTTGGTCACTTGCCTTTTTCTTTCGATCCCCTGCCGCCTCTCAAACGGTGATACCGCTGCTGCTAAATGGGACCCGCATGTCATCCTCTATGTACTATAAAACTTTCTTTTCTTGGATTTTTTTGGCACCTCATATTTGGTCACTTGCCTTTTTCTTTCAATCCCCTGCCGCCTCTCAAACGGTGATACCGCTGCTGCTAAATGGGACCCGCATGTCATCCTCTATGGACTATAAAACTTTCTTTTCTTGAATTATTTTTGGCACCTCATATTTGGTCACTTACCTTTTTCTTTCGATCCCCTGCCGCCTCTCAAACGGTGAGACCGCTGCAGCTAAATGGGACCCGCATGTCATCCTCTATGAGCAATCAACTTTCTTTTCTTGGAGTTTTTTTTGGCACCTCATATTTGGGCACTTGCCTTTTTCTTTCGATCTCATGCCACGTTTGAAACGTTGAGGAGCCTGCAGGCTCATGGGACCCGCATGTCATCCTCTATGTACTATAAAAGTTCATTTTCTTGGTTTTTTTCACCCTCTGATTTTGGGCAATTTCATTTTTCTTTTGAACCCCTGCCGCCTCTCAAACGGTGATACCGCTGCTGCCAAATGGGACCCGCATGTCATCCTCTATGTACTATAAAACTTTCTTTTCTTGAATTATTTTTGGCTCCTCATATTTGGTCACTTGCCTTTTTCTTTCGATCTCATGCCACGTTTGAAACGTTGAGGAACCTGCTGGCTCATGGGACCCGCATGTCATCCTCTATGTGCTATAAAAATTTCTTTAGTTTATTATTTTTCTCCCTCTGATTTTTGGCTATTTCCTTTTTCTTTTGATCCCCTGCCGCCTTGGAAACATTGGGTAAGCTGCTGACTCATGGGACCCGCATGTCATCCTCTATGTACAATCAACTTTCTTTTTCTTTTGATCTCAAGCCGCATTTGAAACGTTGAGACCGCTGCTGCTAAATGGGACCCGCATGTCATCCTCTACGTACAATAAAGTTTCTTTTCTTGGATTATCTTTGGCTCCTGATATTTTGTCACTTGCCTTTTTCTTTCGATCTCATGCCGCCTTTGAAACGTTGAGTAAGCTGCTGGCTCATGGGTCCCGCATGTCATCCTCTACGAACAATAAAAGTTTCCTTTCTTGGAGTTATTTTTTACCCCTAATTTCTGGCTATTTGCCTTTTTCTTTTGATCTCCTGCCCCCTCTGAAAAGATGAGGACGCTGTTGGCAGGTCGGTCCCACATGTCATCCTCTATGAACAATAAAAGTTTCCTTTGATGGATTTATTTTGAACCCCTAATTAATTTCTGGATATTTCCCCTGCCGCCTTGGAATCGTTGAGGATCTTTGCTGCCTCATGGGTCCCGCATGTCATCCTCTCGTAACGGTAAATGTTTATTTTCTTGGATTTTGTTGACCAAACAATTTTTGGCTTATTTTTTCTTTCAATCACCTGCAGCCTTTAAAACGTTGAGGACGCCGCTGGCTCACGGGTCCCACATGTCAACCTCTATGAACAATAAACGCTGAGGATGCTGCTGCCTCATGGGTCCCGCATGTCATCCTCTCAGAACGAAAATGTTTCTTTTCTTGGATTTTTTACCAACAGATTTTTGGTTTATTTTTTCTTTCCATCCCCTGCCGCCTTTAAAACGTTGATGACGCTGTTGGCTCATGGGTCCCCAATGTCAGCCTCCCCGTACAAGAAACATATGATATCTTGATTATTTTGCAGACAATAAACAATGTATTGCGCTCTGAACTATTTCAAACGGATAATTAAATATTTATTTTTACATAAACAAACTTATATGTTGAATCTCCTTGTTTTTTTGTCTTTGCGAAGCATAGGACTTTCCTGTTTTTTTAGAAAATTCTGAACTTTCCTGTTTTGGAGTGGGCTGAAATTGTACGAGTCAAAAGGCCAAGCAGGATAGTTCGAAAGCCCAGTATGTCCGGATGCAGCCCAATTGAAATCTTTCTTCTTGGATTTTTTTCACCCCCTGATTTACGGCTACTTCATTTTTCTTTTGTTAAGGTGCCGCCTTGGAAACGTTGAGACCGCTGCTGCAAAATGGGACCCGCATGTCATCCTCTACGTACAATAAAATTTCTTTTCTTGGATTATTTTTGGCTCCTGATATTTGGTCACTTGCCTTTTTCTTTCGATCCTGTGCAGCCTCTCAAACGGTGATACCGCTGCTGCTAATTGGGACCCGCATGTCATCCTCTATGTACAATCAAGTTTCTTTTCTTGAATTATTTTTGGCTCCTGATATTTGGTCACTTGCCTTTTTCTTTCGATCTCATGCCACGTTTGAAACGTTGAGGAACCTGGTGCTAAATGGGACCCGCATGTCATCCTCTATGTACTATAAAACTTTCTTTTCTTGGATTATTTTTGGCTCCTGATATTTGGTCACTTGCGTTTTTCTTTCGATCTCATGCCACGTTTGAAACTTTGAGGAACCTCGGCTCATGGGACCCGCATGTCATCCTCTATGTGCTATAAAAGTTTATTTTCTATGGTTTTTCACTCTACGATTTTTGTCTATGTCCTTTTTTCTTTTGATGCCCTGCCGCCTTGGAAACATTGAGTAAGCTGCTTACACATGGGACCCGCATGTCATCCTCTATGTACAATCAAGTTTCTTTTCTTGAATTATTTTTGGCTCCTGATATTTCGTCACTTGCCTTTTTCTTTCGATATCATGCCACGTTTGAAACGTTGAGGAACCTGCTGGCTCATGGGACCCGCATGTCATCCTCTATGTGCTATAAAAGTTTGTTTTCTTGGATTTTTTTCACCCTCTGATTTTTGGCTATTTGCCTTTTACTTTTGATCCCCTGGCCCCTTTGAAACGTTGAGTAAGCTGCTTTGGCACATGGGACCCGCATGTCAACCTCTATGTCCATCAACTTTCTTTTCTTGGATTTTTTTTGACCCCCTAATTTCTAGCTACTTTCTTTTTCTTTTGATCTCAAGCCGCATTTCAAACATTGAGACCGCTGCTGCAAAATGGGACCCGCATGTCATCCTCTATGTACAATAAATCTTGGATTATTTTTGGCACCTCATATTTGGTCACTTGCGTTTTTTCTTTCGATCTCATGCCGCCTTTGAAACGTTGAGTAAGCTGCTGGCTCATGGGTCCCCCATGTCATCCTCTACGAACAATAAAAGTTTCCTTTCTTGGAGTTATTTTTGACCCCTAATTTCTGGCTATTTGCCTTTTTCTTTTGATCCCCTGCCCCCTTTGAAACGATGAGGACGCTGTTGGCAGGTCGGTCCCACATGTCATCCTCTATGAACAATAAAAGTTTCCTTTGGTGGATTTATTTTTTACCCCTAATTAATTTCTGGCTATTTCCTTTTTTTCTTTTGATCCCCTGCCGCCTTGGAAACGTTAGGATGCTGCTGCTTCATGGGTCCCGCATGTCATCCTCTCAGAACGATAAATGTTTTATTTTCTTGGATTTTTTTACCAACTGATTTTTAGTTTTTTATTTTATTTTCGATCGCCTGCCGCCTTTGAAACATTGACGACGCTGCTGGCTCATGGGTCCCCGATGTCAGCCTCCCCGTACAAGAAACATGTGATATCTTGATTATTTTCCAGACAATAAACAGTGTATTTCGCTCTGAGCTATTGCAAACGGATAAATTAAATCTTCATTTTTACATAAACAAACTTATATGTTGAGTGTCCTTGTTTTTTGTTTTTGCGAAGCATAGGACTTTCCTGTTTTTTTTGAGAAAAACCGAACTTTCCTGTTTTGGAGTGGGCTGAAATTGTACGAGTCAAAAGGCCCGGCGGGATAGTTCGAAGGCCCGGATGTCCGGATGCAGCCCAATTGAAATCTTTCTTTTCTTGGATTTTTTCACCCCACGATTTACGGCTACTTCATTTTTCTTTTGGTCCTGTGCAAAATGGGTCCCACATGTCATCCTCTATGTACGATAAATTTCTTTTCTTGGATTATTTTCGGGTCCACGATATTTGGTCACCCTGCCTTTTTCTTTCGATCTCATGCCGCCTTTGAAACGTTGAGGAAGGCTGCTGGCGCTTGGGTCCCGCATGTCATCCTCTATGAACAATAAAATTTTCCTTTCTTGGAGTTATTTTTGACCCCTAATTTCTGGCTACTTCCTTTTTCTTTTGATCCCTGCCGCCTTTGAAACGTTGAAAACTTTCTTTTCTTTGATTATTTTTGGCACCTCATATTTGGTCACTTGCCTTTTTCTTTCGATCCCCTGCCGCCTCTCAAACGGTGATACAAATTGCTGCAAAATGGGACCCGCATGTCATCCTCTATGTACTATAAAACTTTCTTTTCTTGGATTTTTTTTGGCTCCTGATATTTGGTCACCTGCCTTTTTCTTTCGATCCCATGCCGCCTTTGAAACGTTGAGGAAGCTGCTGGCTCATGGGTCCCGCATGTCATCCTCTATGAATAATAAAAGTTTCCATTGTTGGAGTTATTTTTTACCCCTAATTTACGGCTACTTCCTTTTTCTTTTGATCCCGCCGCCTTTGAACGTTGAAGAATCTGCTCGCTAATGGGTCCCACATGTCAGCCTCTATGGACGATAAACCTTTCTTTTCTTGGAGTTATTTTGACCCCTAATTTACGGCTATTTTGCCTTTTTTTGGATCCGTGCTGCCTTGGAAACGTTGAGGATGCTGCTGCCACATGGGTCCCGCATGTCATCCTCTCAGAACGATAAATGTTTCTTTTCTTCGATTTTTTTACCAACTGATTTTTGATTTATTTTTTCTTTCGATCCCCTGCCGCCTTTAAAACTTTGACGACGCTGCTGGCTCATGGGTCCCGATGTCAGCCTCCCCGTACAAGAAACATGTGATATCTTGATTATTTTGCAGACAATAAAAAGTGTATTTCGCTACGAGCTATTGCAAACGGATAAATTAAATCTTTATTTTTACATAAACGAACTAATATGAATCTCCTTGTTTTTGTTTTGTTTTTGCGAAGCATAGGACTTTCTTGTTTTGGAGAGGGCTGAAATTGTACGAGTCAAAAGACGTCCGGCGGGTTAGAAGGCCCGGATGGCCAGGCAGCCCCAATTTATATCTTCCTTATCTTGGATTATTTTTTGATCAAAAGGCCCAGCGGTACATCCTTTTTCTTTTGGTCTGTGTGCCGCCTTGGAAACGTTGAGAGGGCTGCTGCCTCATGGGACCCGCATGTCATCCTCTATGAACTATGAACTCTAAAAGTTTCTTTTTCTTGGATTTTTTTCACCCCTCTGATTTTTGGCTATTTCCTTTTTCTTTTGTTCCCCTGCCGCCTTGGGACCCGTATGTCATCCTCTATGTACAAAAAACTTTCTTTTCTTGGAGTTTTATTCCCCCTAATTTCGGGCTACTTTCGTTTTCTTTTGATCTCAAGCCGCATTTGAAACGTTGAGACCGCTGCTGCAAAATGGGACCCACATGTCATCCTCTATGTAAAATAAAAGTTTCTTTTCTTGGATTATTTTTCACGCTCTGATTTTTGGCTATTTCCTTTTTCTTTCGATCCCTGCTGCTAGGATACGTTGAGGATGATGCTGCCTCATGGGTCCCACATGTCATCCACTATGAACAATAAAAGTTTCTTTTCTTCGATTTTTCACCCTCTGCTTTTTGGCTATTTCCTTTTCATTTGATCCCCTGCCGCCTTGGAAACGTTGAGGATGCTTTGCGGCGTCATGGGACCCGCATGTCATACTCTATGTACAATAAAGTTTCTTTTCTAGGTTTTTGGCTCTGATATTTGGTCACTTGCCTTTTTCTTTCAATCTCATGCCGACTCTCAAAGGTACAAAAAAACTTTCTTTTCTTGGATTATTTTTGGCTCCTGATATTTGGTCACTTGCCTTTTTCTTTCGATCTCATGCCGTCTTTGAACCGTTCGGACGCTGCTACAACATGGGACCCTATGTCATCCTCTATGTACAATGAAAGTTTCTTTTCATGGATTATTTTTTGCTCCTGATATTTGGTCACTTTCCTTTTTCTTTCGATCTCATTCCGCCTCGGCCCTCTGAAACGTCGAGTAAGTTGTTGGCTCATGGGACCCGCATGTCATCCTCTATGTACAATAAAGTTTTTTTCTTGGATTTTTTACCCCCCAATTTTTGGTCACTTGCCTTTTTCTTTCGATCCTGTGCCGCCTTTGAAATTGTGGACGCTGCTGGCTCATGGGTCCCACATGCCAGCCTCTATGAACAATAATATTTCTTTTCTTGGATTTTTTTTACCCCTGATTTCTGGCTATTTGCCTTTTTCTTTGGATCCCCGACCGCCTTTGAAACGATGAGGACGCTGCTGGCGCATAGCTCCCACATGTCAGCCTCTAAGAACAATAAACATTTCTTTTCTTGGATTTATTGTTGACCCCTAATAAATGGCTACTTCGCTTTTTTTTTCGATCCCCAGCCGCCTTAGAAACGTTGAGGACGCTTTCTTTGGCTCATGGGTCCCATATGACAGCCTCTATGAAAAGTAAAACATTTACTTTCTTGGATTTATTTTTGACACCTAATTAATGACTACTTGGTTCTTTTCTTTTGATCCCGTGATGCCTTTGAAACGTTGAGGGCCACTGTTGTCTCATGGGTCCAACATGTCAGCCTCTATGAACAATAAGAGTTTCTATTGTTGCATTTATTTTTGACCCCTAATTTCTGGCTATTTGCCTTTTTTCCATTGCCTGCCACCTTAGAAACGTTGAGGACGCTGCTGGCTGGGTCCCACATGTCGACCTCTTTGTACGATAAAAGTTTCCTTTGCTGGATTTATTTTTGACCCCTAATTTATTGCTATTTGCCTTTTTCTTTCGAACTCCACCGCCTTTGAAACGTTGATGACGCTGCTGCAAACTGGGTACAATATGTCAGCCTCTTTGTGCGATAAACCTTTCCTTTCTTGGATTTTTTGGACACCTGATTTCGAGCTACTTGCCTTTTTCTTTCGATCTCCTGCCCCCTTTGAGAAACGTCGAGAACGATGCTGGTTCGTGGGTCCCACATGTCATCCTCTCTGAATGATAAATGTTGAGGCCGCGGCTGCAAGATACGTCCACATGTCGGCTTTATTTGTTGAATAAACGTTTCCTTTCTCGAATTTATATTTGACCCTGATTTCTGGCTACTTTGCCGTTTCTTTCGATCCCCTGCATGTCTGCTACTCCACCGAAAAACAGACCGGCATGTATTCATCACAATACTGGTAGCTAATTTAGGAAAAATGTGTTCATCACGGGATTCAAACAAAGATCTTCATCTCTGCTAAATTTTGATTTCACCAAAAACCGAACAGCGTGTGTTCATGACTTTAAGTTCACAAACACTATGGTTTCTCTATAAAATAAGGTCACCATCCGTTCCTTTATTGAAGGCATTTGCGAAAAGTGTCTTTGGCTAATGGGCACCAGTGCTCCTGCTGTTTTAAAAAAAATCAAATATCATACATATTTGTTTCAAAAAAATCTGAAAATGAATGTAGACATAATAAATAAAGTAACCTACAAGCGTGTAAAATTTTAATATGACATTCTTTATATTGTAGACTACACAAAAAAGACAAAATCTGTTGAAATTTGGAGATTTGAAATATGCATACCCAGATCCACACGTTTGTTACTTTTGTGTAGCCCAGAATTTTTTGTATTTGAAACTGAAATTTTGCACGTTTATGGGACAATTCATTAGCTACTCCATGATTTTTTTCTAATTTTTTGAACAAATAAATATATTTTTTATTTTTTCTAAAATAGCAGGAGCACTGGTGCCCAAGAGCACCAAATCTCTTAATAGGCATTTGCGCCTAATAGCGTGAGCTTAGCTAATTTTTGAAGAAAAAAAGATGTCCATTGTGGTATTCAGGACAAAGATCTTCATGTGCTACTGCACCAAACAACAAACCAGCATGTATTCATCACAATACGGGTAGCTAATTTGTGAAAAATATGTTCAGCACGGGATTCAAACAAAGATCTTCATCTCTGCAAAATTTTGATTTCAGCAAAAACCGAACAACGAATGTTCATGAGGTTAAGTTCACGAACACTATGTTTTCTCTATAAAATAAGGTCACCATCTGTCTCTTATTTCTCAAGGAAAAACAGGTGGAAGTGTTGGGACGAACCACATGGGTGCTTCGGCTCTATGTTCAATCTTCTCTTTTTTGTACTGCAATCTTGAGCCTATGGCAGGACCTCCATTGACGTGCATTCTGCACCAATTTGGCCTTGGACGTATCCATGTATCACGGGCGCGATTGTGGGTAGCAAAGACACAGTCAGGTTTGAACAATTGGAAATCTGGTTCTGCAGCCTCTGCGTCGATTGGCGGGGGTAGCATGAAAATTGGGTGATTGAGTCCAAGAAATAAAGAACGCCCCTTCAAATTGTTCAATCTTTCCCACCTTGCCTCTTCTACAGGGTCCAAGGTATGGGCAGATCTCAAGAAAACGTAGCACCGTACCAAAGGATAAGACCTCAGCTTGTTACCCATATGTAATATTGAAGGACCGAGGATGGGCCGATAACCTTTAACCTGAATCCACGCGAGATCAGATTCACCAGTAATGGACTCTGCTCTCATTGGTGCCGGGGAACCAAGTGCGCTGGTCAGAAAATCCAAGAAATACATCTTCATCTTCATAATTATGATTATCACCATCATCATCTAATTCTTCATCATCTAATTCTTCATCATCGAATTCGTCTTCTTCTAATTCTTCTTCTTATAATTCTTCTTCATCAGCATCATTATCTTCATCGGCACCTCCATCGCCTTGAGCCACATTTGCTTCATCATCTTCCATGACAGCATCTCCCTTGATTTGAGTGAAAATTGCAGCCACTTCTGCTTCTTCATCTTCAATGACAGGGGCGTCAATGAGACGCGGGGCTGCATGTGTCCCTGCAATGCACAAAGATCAACCACAATGCAGCAAGTAGGAACTACACTGAAAACTATCTCTTCTCTTCTATCTTCTATTTTCTACTACTATAAGGCACCAGTTTTTAACAAGACATGTAGCAGCAATTCCAACTGTTGGTGTCCAAAATCTAACGGTTGGGATTAGAGGTATTCGCGTGAAAAAAATACCACACCAGTGTCCACTGTTTCTAGAACCGTCATGTTTCCATTGTGAAGAAAAATCAGAGCAGTCTCACACCGATATCACATGTCCCACTTGATAGTGATTAAGAAAGGTTCCAAATTTTTGTTCATATTTATAAACTGTATGCTCACACTTATTTTGATGGTATAACCAAATTATTAGTTGTATTGAAAGTTTGAACAACATTTAGAACGCAACTTTTATACATCAGTATTGCGAATCGTAATTGGTCCAACATGTGCAGCATGCCATTTACTAGTTAAGACATAAAACAAAGACTCACCACAGGTATATGGTTCCCAAACCAGAACATCTCCATACGGATATGTAACTGCGTATACACGATGTAGGTGTGAACTTGTACCATATCCAGGAATGCCCATGGCATCGACATAGCTGTTTCTATCAAAGAATTCAGGGTTTCTCAGGATATTCCACTCCTTTTCTAGGGGCGCTTGTAGGATAGCGATCAATTCGTCAAATACAACGATTACCTCGTAATGCCATGGCCCTGCTAGATCATCTTTGTACGGCCTCTTGACGATCCGTACTTTGAGCAGTTCCAAACTTTTATCTATTTTGTATTTGAACAGGAATGGTGGGCTACCATGCCACCATTCACTAGTAGGGCCCAAAGAAATTCCTGCATCTTGCAGAGATGGAAGAGGTATAATAGTATCTGATATGTATATGTTGCGGATCGTCAAGTGCCCGTCCTGCTGGACAAATGCCACCCAGTCGCCGTTACAACCCACCCAGTGCATGGGTCCATGTCCATCCAGTTCCTCCTTGGTATGGATAAATGCTGGAAGCTGTCGGCTTGTCTAATGGCATCGACAACGCGTGAATGCCCTGCAAATAGGATTTGTTTCAAAATTGTCTATGCATGCAAGGTATTCGACAGAATGAAGAGCGGATTGTGCGGAACTGAAGCACAGATGTAATGGATAAATAAAGCAATTCCGAAGAGTACATGTGCATAGTGAAGGCAGCAAACCTTACAGTACTCCCAAATCAGGTGATGATGTTGAGTCTAAATTCATGCATGATGTTTGGCAATAAGAAAAGTTGATTGAAAAAACACAAGCTGAAACGAGATGAGTAAATAAATAAACACTCTTACAGTATTGTCGCGGTCGTCTGGCCATGTCTCGGGGTCGCAGTGGAGCAGGCTCGGTAAACCGAACGGAACCTTATGCGCTCCGCGGATGGCATGCCGCATGCCGATCATGCCTCGAGCGAGGCGACCGATCTTTGAGGATATCCGCCCGCTCGGCTATGTTCTCCACCAGTGGGTAGTGGAGGTTGCCCCACCCCATGGACTGGTGGTAGCAATCAGGAATCTCCTCAACCTTACGCTTCTGCTTCATTGGAGTCGGTAATCTAATGCAAGGGAGAGAGGGGTGAACGGGAGAAAGAGACGAGAAGAGGGTTTTTTTTGGAGAAGATGCGGTAGTAAGTACTACGATACTAGGAGGTGGAGATGCGGGGCATGTTTCCGGGGAGAGGAACCACTATTTCCCTTTAAAAAAATAACAGCACTTGCGCATTAGAACTTGGGGCGGGGATATAGCGGTAAGAGGTATTGACCAACTTTCCCTCACCTTGACCCCACGTGGTTGTGAACCCGAGATAATTCTTTTTGATGAACCCGATATACTTATTATAGTACTAAAATAGTACAAGTATATACCTTGTACTCCTATATACTAACATTACTATTTTAAGGACTTTTGTTCCATGAGCAACAACTTCCCCCACTCCGCTCATCCGAAATCCTAGCCCCTCCAACTTCAAGGACCAATCAACATAGCTATGGCCTTCTAATTTGGCTCAAGTCGCCGCACACATAGTCCTCCCGCTGACAAGGAATAGGAGCATCAGCCCTTTCGTCGCTTGTTGTTATACATAATCATATACAGTACCATATATATTTCAAATTTCCATATCAAAAAATAGTTCAAATCTGAATTTTAACATCTCAAGCTAAACCCTCGCTTGCTCTTAAACATAAGCATACCATAGTTCTACTTTTGTCTGCACCGAACAACGAACACAATGTGTTCATCACAACATAGCCAACCGGAGTACCTAGTAATGTAACTAGAGAAGTGAACCTATAGTTGATCAAGCCTTCAACTTTAACACAATAATACCCCCACATTATGTGTTGAGGAGCCACACCAATATATTTAAGAGTACCATCATGTAGACCACAAATGCATCAATGAAGAGAGGGGTATACTTATAGACCACCTCTTTACAAAACAGTTGTAATTAGTAGACCACAATTGCCTCGTTCATTAGCTAAGAAATTACATACTATCAGTAGCTACAATGGCTGCAGGCCCTGTTTCAGAATTAAACATCACACTTGTTCCAATCCGGGCGTTGGCGAAGTTTGGGATGAACCAAAGCGGTGTCTTTACCAGGTACCTATCTTTTTTTGTTTTGCATGTTTTCTCCAAGGCATTGGTTTGGAAACCAACGGCGCAATCTTCACGATTCAGAATGAATCGGCATATTTCAGGCAGTTGCGAATTGCGAAGCCATGCTTCATTCGGCAAGGTGTACACACAATTTCTTCTCGTCAGACATCCTGGGACAACATCTGCACCGCCTAATGGCAGCATAATCGGATAGTTCACTCCAAGGAAAAGAGAATATTCTCCAAGGTCATCAATCTTTTCCCATGGAATACCTTCATTTAACTTACTAGTGTCCTTCGTGAACACCAGGCAACCAAACCCAGAAGCATAGTTGCCAACAGTGCGACCATGATGAACACGACGATCGAAAGCGGTATGGCAAACTTTACAGGAATATTCCCTTTCATCAGCAATGCCCGGTGTATGGATCAGAAGAAGTCTAGAACCATCTATAGATCTTGCTAACCACCACATGCCATAATCGACCTCGTGATCATGGCCAAGAGCATCATCAAGTGCACACCGCCATTCAAACACAATGGGCGGTGGCTCTACGATCAGCGGAGAACCTGCTTGAAAACGAAATTACTGTTAAGAAGGGTATGTTTGGTTTGCACAAATCTGAAAACGTAAGAATTGGGAAAACGCATTAGGATTCAGATGGGATGATATAATGGCATTTCCATTCAATAATACAGCATATTGGTGTATTTGAGTACATCACATGGGAAACCAAAGGATTCATTTCAAGAAGTTCAAGTAGAGGTCAAAATCCAACATAATTCAATCTGAGAATAAAACTCCTAATTATACAATCCTCAAATTTTTCTATGGTAATCATCTCGAATAAAAAGTCTAAATACCAATGAAATTTCATCCGAAGCAAATATGCCCCAAGCCTCCAAGTCAGATCAGTCAGGTTCGAAAATTAATAAGTTTGTGCATTAAAATTATCTTTACAGCCATCAATAATGAAGCTCATCACTACGTCCGGAGGAAAATTACCAGCTTGCTGAGGATTCCATGCGTGAACAGTGCCAGTATGAGTTGTGGCAAACACAAGCCCATTGTGGAGAATTGCATCGCTGTAATTGTAAAAGATGTGGGACTTGGGCTCTGTAAGAACTGTCCATCCAGAATCTTCGCCGCAAAGGAGGGCAACTCTGATGTCAAAAACAGCAACAAGAGAGAAATTTTTGTACCCCCCAGTTTGTGGGAACTTGGCAAATATATATCTTGTGAAATATAATAGCACGAAGGTTGTGGTGGTATATATTTGGAATGTGGGTGGTTTCAAACGGCACAGGGAGAGGAATTTCACGGCGAGTGTAGACGTTGACAAGTTTCCATTTGCAAGCAGGAAAGCCAGTGTCAACCATGGCAACCCAATCTCCATTGGCACCTACCCACTGCTTACCCGTACCGTCTGGCATCACAGCGTCGGAGGAGAACCTGTCCAGTGGCGTCAGCTTGCAATCCCGTGCTACCTTCGTCGGGTGAGAATGAAGAACACATGGCAGGCCAAACGGGAGAGAAAAAGATAGAGTTGCACTATCATTTGCAGAGTCGAAAAATAGTTTGGACGAACCGACGAGGCTCGCGGCGGTGATGACGTCGCATCTTGTTACGAGTTCTTCAAGGGGACCTTCGGAAAAGACCTTCTGAAACAGTTCAGAGTCATCATTTTCCTTGGTCGATGCCGCCATCGCAGGGCAGGGGGTGGGTCTATGAGGTTTGGGTTCAACTGATTGGAGTTTAATTTGGGTTCGATGGCGGCAGGTGGCGGGGAAGATGAAGAACGGAGGCTCTCAAACTGGGCAGTGGAATTGATTCTAAAGCTGCATGGCGGCGGCACTGGCGCGTGCTATGGAAGGTGGTCGATTGGTGCGGGCGGGGGCGGAGGTAGACGATGGAGGTGAACCGAAATAGGGCAGGTGGGGGCGGGGCGCTTGACTTCGCTCCTCTACACTCTCTGACATCTCCTCCTGTTTCTTGGAAAGTGTATAGACCCATAATAAAAAGTCACTGTTCCCTCTGAAAAGGTGAAGAACAAGTCACTGGTCTAACGTGCAAATTTGGACATCCCAAGCTATGTGTTGTCATGTCAATTCAATGTCCATGGCAATATTTTGAATTTTGCGTGACCAAAAGAAGTACGCCTTGGCCTTTCACAATCGGGGTTTCTTTAGAGCAAGAACAATAGAAGAGCCAACAGCTGGCAAAAGTACCACGTAGGCGGGCTATAAGCGCCCACTATTGTCCTACTTCCTCTTGGCGTGATACTCCCTCCGTCCACAAATAAGTGGACGTGCGGGATTTTCAAGGTAAATTAGTAAAAGGAAAGAAAAAATGCATTGGAGCACTCGTATCTTAAGAAACACATGTACTCAACCACGGTTGTAGATTTTCTCGGCGCAAGACTTTTCCCCAGCAGTTGTGGCTTTCAGTTATTCGTGGGTGTGGGGCGGAGCTCCGCCGCATCGGTAGAAAGCAAAGAGGGACGGCGGCTCTCGATCGTGCGGTGTACTCGTAAATCACGTGCGACCCATGCCCTAATAATTCACAATGCATTGATGAGGGCTATCACTTCATCATCCAATAAAATGTACTTAGTAACTATGGTAATAATATTGTCTTCTCGCAAAAAAAATGGTAAAAATATTGTCTCTTAAGCCATGTACTAGTACGATTGCAAGATGCTTTAGAGAAATAAACCTATATTTTATTGCTACTCCGTAATACACATGGTTATTTATTCTAGGCAAATGCCTACCGAAAGATGTAGGAATAGGAAATGTAGGATTGCAATGTCATGTCCACTCCAATCCTATAGGAATTCATAGAATCCAAACTTTGTTTGATTCCACCATAGGAAAAGTAAAGCATTCTTAAAAAGAGGCATGAGTAGATGTTTAATTTTCTATGGAATCTGTGCAAAGAAATTCTTAGGAAAAATTCCTATCGGAAACAATCCTACAAATCAAACAGCCAAGGATTCAATTGTACCAATTTCCTATGCAAATCCTTGGTGTTCACCCAATCCTCTCGAATACTCATCCAAAAAATGCACTAATACTTTGATGGGGAGTTTTTGTATTCTAGGCAAGAATAGAGGGTTTGCGGGGATCACTTGAGAAGTGTATTAACCAAAGAAGGCATAAGTAATACACCAACACACACTAACATGCCCTTAATGGATGTATCTCCATAAACTCCCTCTGTTCTTTATTACTACTACTAGTTTATGTACTTCTTAACTAATATGGGATAATCATGAAATATATTTTCTAACATTCAGCCAAAATATAGTGTTTCGACTTTTAAAAATACTAAAAAACTAGTAATTAAAAATATTTGAGCTATCAAATCTAGGAAGTTTGAAAATATTTTGTATTCCGTCTGAAAGTTGTGTTACTTGGTGTAAGATTCACACAAAAATGATGAAAATATCAAACCTTCAAAAAAATTGTAGTAATTCAAACGTTATGTGCGTTTCATAATTTTGCAAAATCGATTCTATTTGCAATTAAAACTATAGTAGTTGGTGGTCCCCAATCATCTGATTTGCTCTTAAACAGCTCAATCCTAAATTTGAACCTCCCTGCAACAGAACACGATAGTTGGTGGTTTGTGCGGAAAAAAATTACAGTTTAAAAAAGTGTTTTACGCAACGAAGGCAGCAATAAGGGGTAGTTTGTGCAATTTCCTCGTGTAAACAACATGTAGCGTCGAAGTAATAGTACTAGGAGTACAGAAATCTTGTGTAATTTCTAGTTCTACATATTACTAGTGTCCTATGTTTGAGAGTTGATGGTGAATGGGTCTAATTTTCAATCGAATGAGAATTAGCAAATTGATTTTTATGACAAAAGCATACAAAGGGAGTAAAACAACATACCCGCATTCGCCGCTGCTACCAGCATGCGATGCCTCCACGAGTGCATTGACGGCTGCTGCAAATCCTCGGAAGGCATCTAGGTTTTGCGGATCGTCGATTGCCGCTGTCCGGCTAAGCTTAACCAGCATAGCTGCCGCCAAGATATCTCGGATTTGGACCACGGGCAAGCTGATTGGGGTCGAAGGATTGCCTGATTCGGAATTTGAAGTACCAAGCCCTCGGCTCCGATGATGGACGTTTGGAAGTCGGCCCGGCCAGAACCTGCCAAATGTGTGTGTGGCAGTGGCGGCCGTTCGGCATCCCCAATGCTGCCGAGCCCGTGATGTGGTCGGTCGCGCTGTGGTCCCCACTAAAGGCTGGGGCGGCGGCACGTCGCCGCCGCCCCGACGTCCCCACGACGGCAACGCCATGGACCGAGGCGCTGAGTTTGTTGGCGAACCCGAAGCCCTGGATGGCAAGTGCTTCTTCACAATGGAAGCATCCTCACCCGGCGAGGTTCGCCCCGGCGCATGCCTATGCTCCGACCAGCCCACTTTGCCGCTCTTTGCTGGGCTGCCGCCGATACCCTGGGCCACCGCCGCTTCATGGGACCCCCTCCCTCCTCTCCCTATCCTAGATCAAAGGGCGCCGAGAGTCTAGCCACGGCAAGACACGAGCCGCACAGCTTCATCGCACACCAATGGCACACGGACATTTGCGAGCTTTTAGCGCACACCCCTCCGAGGCTGAGTCGTGGAGCACAGGTGCACGGGGCTATGGCTGGAGGAGTCGCCATGGGACGAGGGGTGTCGAGTGCTCGGGTAAGTACGGGCAAGGCGAAGTTTTGCATAACCTTATATGATCACATCAATGCTTCTCAAGGAGCCAAATACTGTATGAGAAACCGGAAAAGTTTGAACGTTTGAAAACTTTGCCGGCATAATGCATCCTTCCAATGCACGCCTACTAAGGTAGAAAGCCAACTCAATTGCTACTTTGTTGGCAAAATGTACCATGGCTCAATCTTAGGTCACACACCCATGAAGCCAAGTTAACACATCTATCAATTGGTATATTTTGGTCATATTAAAAAATTTACTTGAAACTTGTTGGTCATGCCATTCTACTACTCGCCTAACACTTTTTCTACGCGGGAAGGAGGGGGTATGATGCTACCCTGAATTTTTATGCCCATTTGTATCTTGGTCAAATCCTAGGTTTGACCAAAATTTAAAACATGAAAATGAAAAATTAAGCCTGGATCCACTACAAGAAAAGTTGCCAAACTTTTCTTGTAGTGATCCTTCTTAATTAGTAACTTCAAAATGAAGCTTTTGGAAGGTTTTTGAAATTTCCATGTCTGAAACCCAAAACACCTCTTCATGATTGACTTCATAAGACAAATCGAGTTTAGGGTTAGCGGTAGATACATGATTTTTCTAGTTTGAATATGTCTAGACCTGGCTTATCAACTTGAATGCTTAGTATATGACATAAGAAGATGTACTATGTGCATTGGTTTTTCATTTATTTGATTTGTTTTGAATTTTTATGCCGAATCAAATTTTGGTCAAATCATAGGTTTAACCAAGATTTAAACAAGTTTAAAACATTAAAATGAAAAATTAAGCATGGATCCTTCTTAGTCACTCCAAAATGAAGCTTTTGGGAGGCTTTTGAAATGTCTATGTTTGAAACCCAAAACCACTTCTCTTCATGCTTGACTTCATAAGACAAATGAGTTTAGGGTTAGGGGTAGATACATGATTTTTCTGGTTTGAATAGGTCTGGACCTTGTTATCAAGTTGAATGGCTTACTATGTGACATAAGAAGACTATGTGCTTTGGTTTTTCATTTTTGATTTTTTCGATTGTTTTTATGCCCATTTGAATCTTGGTCAAATCCTAGGTTTGAACAAGAATTTAAACAAGTTTAAAACATGAAAATGAAAAGGTAAGCATGGATCCTTCTTAGTCAGTCCAAAATGAAGCTTTTGGGCGGTTTTCGAAATTTCCATGTTTGAAAACCCAAACCACTTCTCTTCATGCTTGACTTCATAAGACAAATTTAGGGTTAGGGGTATAGATACATGATTTTTCTTGTTTGATATGTCTAGATATTGTTTATCAACACTTGAATGCTTACAATATATGTGACGCAAGAAGACTATGTGTTATGGTTTTTCATTTTTGGGGTTTTTTTCGAATTTTTTATACGCACTTGAATCTTGGTCAAATCCTAGCTAGCTAGGTTTGACCAAGCTTTAAACAAGTTTAAAACATGAAAATGAAAAAGTAAGCATGTATCCTTCTTAGTCACTCCAAAATTAAGCTTTTCGGAGGTTTTTGAAATTTCCATCTTGTAAACCCAAAACCACGTATCTTCATGTTTGACTTCAAAAGACAGAGTTTAGGGTTAGGGGGTGTAGATACATGATTCTTCTTTTAATATGTTTAGATCTTGTTTTATCAACTTGAATGTTGTTGTATGACATAAGAAGACTATGTTTTTGAATTTTTTATGAATCTTGGTCAAATCCAAGGGTTGACCAAGATTTAAACAAGTTTAAAACATGAAAATGAAAATGTTTCAAGTTCACCTTTGGTTCGATCTTTCAGTAACCAGGCGCATATATATATGGATGCAAATTGAGATAATTAATTCGTGAAACATTGGAAATGTCCATCATGTGTCATGTTTCCCCCTCACATGAAAATTGGATTGGTGGCAGACAAGTAAAAGCACATTTATGTGCGACAACCCAAAATGCACATATTTTGCTGAGTTTTCATGCATGCATTAAAAGTTGTGAATATATACATAAAATGCATGTGGGTCATGATTGAAAAGTTTGACATGTATATGTTTCTTGTGTAGTAGTACTATAGTAGGTACGCAAACTCCCAGCCATCTTCTTTGTCAAGAGAAGACGCGCACCGGGATGCGTAGTGGAAGTCGTCTCTGGATCATACATTTGTCCCTCTCACGGAAAAGAAAAAGAAAAAAACATCTCTCTCATTCTCGGCCTCGCTCGACTCGCTCGCTCGCAGCCTCGCACCTCCTGCGCGCGACAAACGCTGCACAACTGTGATCAACATCACCAGAAAAAAGATATACACCATAAATAATAAGAGGGGCCCGTGTTGCTATCCCTTCTTCTCCTTCCGTGTGATCCCTCTTCCTCCGAGTTTCAACTGGACGGGCAAACACACATGTGCTGCATAGTAATAATAAAAAAGTAAAAAATCGACCTATGAATCTATGATTAAATAGGTAAAATTCTGGGTTTTATCAAGGTTTAAACAAGTTTAAAACATGAAAATGAATAGGTAAGCATGGATCCTTCTTAGTCACTCTAAAATGAAGCTTTCGCGAGGTTTTTGAAATTTCCATGTTTGAAACCCAAAACCACTTCTCTTCATGCTTGACTTCGTAAGACGAGTTTAGGGTTAGGGGTAGATACATGCTTTTTCTGGTTTGAATATGTCTAGACCTTGTTTATCAACTTGAATGCTTACTATATGACATAAGAAGGCTATGTTCTTTGGTTTTTCATTTTTTCTGTTTTTTTCTGATTTTTATGCCCATTTAAATCTTGGTCAAATCCTAGGTTTGACCAAGATTTAAACAAGTTTAAAACATGAAAATGAAAAGGTATGCCTGGATCCTTCTTAGTCACTGTAAAATGAAGCTTTTGGGAGGTTTGTGAAATTTCCATGTTTGAAACCCAAAAGCACTTCTCTTCATGCTTGACTTCATAAGACAGAGTTTAGGGTTAGGGGTGTAGATAAATGATTTGTCTGGTTTTAATATGTCCAAATCTTATTTATCAACTTTTGAATGCATGCTACTCTCTCAAAGAAAAACTTTTGAATGCTTACTATATGACATAAGAAGACTATATGCTTTTAAAATTCAAACATATGGTAAGCATTCTTATGTCATATAGTAAGCATTCAAGTTGATAAACAAGCAAGGTTTGGACATATTCAAACCAGACAAATCATGTATCTACCCTAACCCCTAATTAAATTGTCTTATGAAGTCTAGCATGAAGAGAAGTGGTTTTGGGTTTCAAACATGGAAATTTCAAAAACCTCCCAAAAACTTCATTTTAGAGTGACTAAGAAGGATATACAAGCTTCCCTTTTCATTTTCATGTTTTAAACTTGTTTTAATCTTGGTCAAACCTCTAGGATTTGACCAAAAGATTCAAATGGGCATGGAAATTCATAAAAAATCAAAAGAATGAAAAACCAAAGGACATAACATTATTATGTCATATATATATAGTAAGCATTCAAGTTGATAAACAAGGTTTAGACATATTCAAACCAGAAAATAATGTATATATCTACCCCTAACCCTAAATTCTGTCTTATGAAGTCAAGCATGCATGAAGAGAAGTGGTTTTTGGTTTCAAACATGGAAATTCGAAAACCCTCCCAAGATCGAGCTACATTTTGGAGTGACTAAGAAGGATATATAGATGCTTAATTTTTCATATTCATGATTTAAACTTGTTTAAACCATGTTCAAACCTAGGATTTGACCAAGATTCAAATGGGCATAAAATTTTTAAAAAATCAAAAAATAAAAAAACAAGGCACATAGTATTCTTATGTCATATAGTAAGCATTCAATTAAGTTGATAAACAAGGTCTAGACATATTCAAACCAGGAAAATCATGCATCTACCCCCTAACCCTAGCTAAACTCTGTCTTATGAAGTCAAGCATGCATGAAGAGAAGTGGTTTTCGGTTTCAAACGTTTAAGCCAAAAGCCCCTTTTCAAATATTTCAAACTTATTCAAATTTGGTTCAAATATGAAAGACATACAAGTTATAGCACACATAGTGCATACATTTTCACACATACTGCACTAGATGCTAACCCTATAGTTTGAGGCCATTTGGGTGACCTAGGTCGAAAAAATTCTTGGATTAGAATCGTGTTGTTCGAACCCCGTAGTTGGATTTTTTGAACCCTTGATCTGTAGAACTGGGCAAAACCCTAGTTTAACCTATTTAATTACAGATTCGTATATCGATTTTCTCTACGAGTACTACCTTTTTATTACTCCACTATGCAGCACATGGGTGTTTGCCCGTCGAGTGAAACTCGGAGGAAGAGGGATCACTCGGAAGGAGAGAAGAAGGGAGAGCATTATGGTGTCTCCCCTTTTTCGGGTGATGATGTTGACTTTTGTGCAGGGTTTGTCAGTGAGCAGGAGGTGCGAGCGAGCGAGTCGAGCGAGGCCGAGAATGAGAGAGATTTGTTTTTTTTGTGAGAGGGACAACGGAAGGATCCAGAAGGACCCACAGACTTCCAATACGCATCCTGATGCGTCTTCTCTTGACAAAGAAGATGGCTGGGAGTTTGCGTACCTATTGCACGTGACTTGTGCTCACTGAAGTGTGGGACCTCAAGCGTGGGCACCACACGTAAGTGACAGACCTGTTGGTGTAAAAACTCGGTTGATTATAATAGTGCATTAGAACAAAGTTTCCTATGGATTCAAGGGTAGGAAATCCAAGTTAACTCATTTACATGACATTATTATTTCCATGAAGCAAAGTTAACACATCTATCGATTGGTACATTTTTGAGTGACTAAGAAGGATCCAGGCTTACTTATTCGTTTTCACGTGTTAAACTTGTCTAAATCTTGGTCAAACCTAGGATTTGACCAAGATTCAAAGAAACAGAAAAATAAAATAAAAAACAGAAAAATGAAAAACCAAATCACATAGTCATCTTATGTCATATAGTAAGCATTAAAGTTGATAAACAAGGTCTAGAAATATCAAACCATACAAATCATGTATCTACCCCCTAACCCCTAAACTATGTCTTATAAATTAAGTCAAGCATGAAGAGATGTGGTTTTGGGTTTCAAACATGGAAATTTCAAAAACCTCCCAAAAACTACATTTTAGAGTGACTAAGAAGGATACATGCTTCCCTTTTCATATTCATGTTTTAAGCTTGTTTAAATTATCTCGGTCAAACCTAGGATTTGACAAAGATTCAAATGGGCATCAAAATTGAAAAAAATCAGGAAAAAGAAAAACCAAAGCAAATAGTTTTCTTATGTCATATAGTAAGCCAATTAAGTTGATAAACAAGGTCTAGACATATTCAAACTAGACAAATCATGTATCTATACCCCCTAACCCCTGAACTCTGTCTTATGAAGTCAAGCATATGAAGAGAAGTGGTTTTGGGTTTCAAACATGGAAATTTGAAAAACCTCCCAAAAACTTCATTTTAGAGTGACAAAGAAGGATACATGCTTCCCTTTTCATATTCATGTTTTAAGCTTGTTTAAATTATCTCGGTCAAACCTAGGATTTGACAAAGATTCAAATGGGCATCAAAATTGAAAAAAATCAGGAAAAAGAAAAACCAAAGCAAATAGTTTTCTTATGTCATATAGTAAGCCAATTAAGTTGATAAACAAGGTCTAGACATATTCAAACTAGACAAATCATGTATCTATACCCCCTAACCCCTAAACTCCGTCTTATGAAGTCAAGCATATGAAGAGAAGTGGTTTTGCTCCCAAAAGCTTCATTTTAGAGTGACTAATTAAGAAGGATCCATGCTTACCTTTGCATTTTCATATTTTAATCTTGTTTAAATCATTATCAAGCCTAGGATTTGATCAAGATACAAATGGGTGGGCACAAAATTCAAAAAAATCAGAATAATGATAAACAAAAGCACGTATAGTACGTCTTCTTATGTCATATCATATGCATTCAAGTTAAACGAGGTCTAGGTATATCCAAACCAGACAAATCATGTATCTACCCCGTGTTGATCTTATGAAGTCTAGCATGAAGGAGAAGTCGTTTTGGGTTTCAAACATGGAAATTTCAAGAACATCCCAAAAGCTTCATTTTAGAGTGACTAAGAAGGATACATGCTTCCCTTTTCATTTTCATGTTTTAAACTTGTTTAAATCTTGGTCAAACCTAGGATTTGACCAAGATTCAAATATATGAGCAT
Source organism: Lolium perenne (assembly GCF_019359855.2). Taxonomy (NCBI): domain Eukaryota; kingdom Viridiplantae; phylum Streptophyta; class Magnoliopsida; order Poales; family Poaceae; genus Lolium; species Lolium perenne. The sequence continues at coordinate 215,182,034 of NC_067246.2, read as the reverse complement.
AAAATTCAAAAAAAAACAAAAAAATGAAAACCAAGGCACGTAGTCTTCTTATGTCATATAGTAAGCAATCAATTAAGTTGATAAACAAGGTCTAGACATATTCAAACCAGGAAAATCATGTATCTACACCCCCTAACGTACCCTAGCTAAACTCTGTCTTATGAAGTCAAGCATGCATGAAGAGAAGTGGTTTTTGGTTTCAAACGTTTAAGCCAAAAGGTAAGCATGGATCCTCCTTAGTCACTGTAAAATGAAGCTTTTGGGAGGTTTGTGAAATTTCCATGGTTGAAATCCAAAACCACTTAAGACAGAGTTTATGGTTAGGTGTAGATACATGATTTTTCTTGTTTGAATATGTCTAGACCTTGTTTATCAACTTGAATTTTTACTATATGATATAAGAAGGCTATATATATGTGCTTTGGTTTTTCATTTTTTGATTTCTTTCGAATTTTTATGCCTATTTAAATCTTGGTCAAATCCTAGGTTTAAACAAGTTTAAAACATGAAAATGAAGCAGTAAGCATGAATCCTTCCTTACTCACTCTAAAATGAAGGTATGAAAATTTTATGTTTGAAACCCAAAACCCGATTTCTCTTCATATGTTTGACTTCATAAGACAGAGTTTAGGGTTAGGGGTAGATATGATACATGATATTTCTGCTTTGAATATGTCTAGACCTTGTTTATCAACTTGAATGCTTACTATATGACATAAGAAGGCTATATATGTGCTTTGGTTTTTCATTTTTTGAATTTTTCTGAATTTTACTCCCATTTGAATCTTGGTCAAATCCTAGGTTTGACCAAGGTTAAAACAAGTTTAAAACATGGCAATGAAAAAGGTAAGCATGGATCATTCTTAGTCTCTCTAAAATGAAGCTTTTGGGAGGTTTTTGAAGTTTCCATGTTTGAAACCCAAAATCACTTCTCTTCATATGCTTGGCTTCACAAGACAAAGATTAGGGTTTAGGGGTAGATATATACATGTTTTGGGAGGTTTTTGAAATTTCCATGTTTGAAACCCAAATCCACTTCTCTTCATCCTTGACGTCTTCATAAGACAAAAGTATAGGGTTATATATATATGCATGGGTAGATACATGCTTTTTTCTGGTTTGAATATGTATAGACCTTGTTTAAAATTATCAACTTAATTGAATGCTTACTATATATATGACATAAGAAGGCTATATATGTGCTTTGTTTTTTCATTTTTTCATTTTTTCCTGATTTTTTATGCCCATTTGAATCTTGGACAAATCCTAGGTTTGATCAAGATTTAAACAAGCAGTTTTAAAAAATGAAAATGAAAAGGTAAGCCTGGATCCTTCTTAATTAGTCACTGTAAAATGAAGCTTTTGGGAGGTTTGTGAAATTTCCATGTTTGAAACCCAAAAGCACTTCTCTTCATGCTTGACTTCATAAGACAGAGTTTAGGGTTAGGGGGTGTAGATACATGATTTGTCTGGTTTGAATATGTACAAATCTTATTTATCAACTTTTGAATGCATGCTACTCTCTCAAAGAAAAACTTTTGAATGCTTACTATATGACATAAGAAGACTATATGCTTTTAAAATTCAAACATATGGTAAGCATTCTTATGTCATATAGTAAGCATTCAAGTTGATAAACAAGCAAGGTTTGGACATATTCAAACCAGACAAATCATGTATCTACCCCTAACCCTAATTAAATTGTCTTATGAAGTCTAGCATAAAGAGAAGTGGTTTTGGGTTTCAAACATGGAAATTTCAAAAACCTCCCAAAAACTTCATTTTAGAGTGACTAAGAAGGATATACAAGCTTCCCTTTTCATTTTCATGTTTTAAACTTGTTTCAATCTTGGTCAAACCTCTAGGATTTGACCAAAAGATTCAAATGGGCATGGAAATTCATAAAAAATCAAAAGAATGAAAAAACAAAGGACATAACATTCTTATGTCATATATATATAGTAAGCATTCAAGTTGATAAACAAGGCCTAGACATATTCAAACCAGAAAATCATGTATATATCTACCCCTAACCCTAAACTCTGTCTTATGAAGTCAAGCATGCATGAAGAGAAGTGGTTTTGGTTTCAAACATGGAAATTTCGAAAAACCCTCCCAAGAGCTACATTTTGGAGTGAGTAAGAAGGATATATAGATGCTTAATTTTTCATATTCATGATTTAAACTTGTTTAAACCATGTTCAAACCTAGGATTTGACCAAGATTCAAATGGGCATAAAAATTTTAAAAAATCAAAAAATAAAAAAACAAGGCACATAGTATTCTTATGTCATATAGTAAGCATTCAATTAAGTTGATAAACAAGGTCTAGACATATTCAAACCAGGAAAATCATGCATCTACCCCCTAACCCTAGCTAAACTCTGTCTTATGAAGTCAAGCATGCATGAAGAGAAGTGGTTTTTGGTTTCAAACGTTTAAGCCAAAAGCCCCTTTTCAAATATTTCAAACTTATTCAAATTTGGTTCAAATATGAAAGACATACAAGTTATAGCACACATAGTGCATACATTTTCACACATCTTGCACTAGATGCTAACCCTATAGTTTGAGGCCATTTGGGTGACCTAGGTCGAAAAAATTCTTGGATTAGAATCGTGTTGTTCGAACCCCGTAGTTGGATTTTTTTGAACCCTTGATCTGTAGAACTGGGCAAAACCCTAGTTTAACCTATTTAATTACAGATTCGTATATCGATTTTTTCTACGAGTACTACCTTTTTATTACTCCACTATACGGCACATGGGTGTTTCCGTCGAGTGAAACTCGGAGGAAGAGGATCACTCGGAAGGAGAGAAGAAGGGAGAGCATTATGGTGTCTCCCCTTTTTCGGGTGATGATGTTGACTTTTGTGCAGGGTTTGTCGGTGAGCGGGAGGTGCGGCGGCGAGCGGCGAGCGAGTCGGCGAGGCCGAGAATGAGAGAGATTTGTTTTTTTTTGTGAGAGGGACAACGGAAGGATCCGAAGGACCCACAGACTTCCAATACGCATCTGATGCGTCTTCTCTTGACAAAGAAGATGGCTGGGAGTTTGCGTACCTATTGCACGTGACTTGTGCTCACTGAAGTGTGGGACCTCAAGCGTGGGCACCACACGTAAGTGACAGACCTGTTGGTGTAAAAACTCGATTGATTATAATAGTGCATTAGAACAAAGTTTCCTATGGATTCAAGGGTAGGAAATCCAAGTTAACTCATTTACGTGTTAAACTTGTCTAAATCTTGGTCAAACCTAGGATTTGACCAAGATTCAAATAAATGAAAAAATAAAAAACGAGAAAAATGAAAAATCAAATCACATAGTCTTCTTATGTCATATAGTAAGCATTAAAGTTGATAAACAAGGTCTAGACATATTAAACCAGACAAATCATGTATCTATACCCCTAACCCCTAAACTCTGTCTTATGAAGTCAAGCATGTGAAGAGAAGTGGTTTTGGGTTTCAAACATGGAAATTTCAAAAACCTCCCAAAAACTACATTTTAGAGTGACTAAGAAGGATACATGCTCCCCTTTTCATATTCATGTTTTAAGCTTGTTTAAATTATCTTGGTCAAACCTAGGATTTGACAAGATTCAAATGGGCATCAAAATTGAAAAAATTCAGAAAAAAGAAAACCAAAGCAAATAGTTTTCTTATGTGATATAGTATGCATTAAAGTTGATAAACAAGGTCTAGGCATATTCAAACTAGACAAATCATGTATCTATACCCCCTAACCCCTGAACTCTGTCTTACGAAGTCAAGCATATGAAGAGAAGTGGTTTTGGGTTTCAAACATGGAAATTTGAAAAACCTCCCAAAAACTTCATTTTAGAGTGACAAAGAAGGATACATGCTTCCCTTTTCATATTCATGTTTTAAGCTTGTTTAAATTATCTCGGTCAAACCTAGGATTTGACAAGATTCAAATGGGCATCAAAATTGAAAAAAATCAGGAAAAAGAAAAACCAAAGCAAATAGTTTTCTTATGTCATATAGTAAGCCAATTAAGTTGATAAACAAGGTCTAGACATATTCAACCTAGAGTTATAATGTTTCTATACACCCTTAACCTTATAATGCGTCTTATGAAGTCAAGCATATGAAGAGAAGTGGTTTTGCTCCCAAAAGCTTCATTTTAGAGTGACTAAGAAGGATCCATGCTTACCTTTGCATTTTCATATTTTAATCTTGTTTAAATCATTATCAAGCCTAGGATTTGACCAAGATACAAATGGGTGGGCACAAAATTCAAAAAAATCAGAATAATGAAAAACAAAAGCACGTAGTCTTCTTATGGCATATCGTATGCATTCAAGTTAAACGAGGTCTAGGTATATCCAAACCAGACAAATCATGTATCTACCCCCTGTTGATCTTATGAAGTCTAGCATGAAGAGAAGTCGTTTTGGGTTTCAAACATGGAAATTTCAAGAACATCCCAAAAGTTTCATTTTAGAGTGACTAAGAAGGATACATGCTTCCCTTTTCATTTTCATGTTTTAAACTTGTTTAAATCTTGGTCAAACCTAAGATTTGACCAAGATTCAAATATATGAGCATAAAATTCAAAAAAAAAAAAATGAAAACCAAGGCACGTAGTCTTCTTATGTCATATAGTAAGCAATCAATTAAGTTGATAAACAAGGTCTAGACATATTCAAACCAGGAAATCATGTATCTACCCCTAACCCTAGCTAAACTACTGTCTTATGAAGTCAAGCATGCATGAAGAGAAGTGGCTTTTGGTTTCAAGCGTTTAAGCCAAAAGGTAAGCATGGATCCTCCTTAGTCACTGTAAAATGAAGCTTTTGGGAGGTTTTTGAAATTTCCATGTTTGAAACCCAAAACCACTTAAGACGAGTTTATGGTTAGGTGTAGATACATTATTTTTCTTGTTTGAATATGTCTAGACCTTGTTTATCAACTTGAATTTTTTACTATATGATATAAGAAGGCTATATATATGTGCTTTGGTTTTTAATTTTTTGATTTCTTTCGATTTTTTTATGCCTATTTAAATCTTGGTCAAATCCTAGGTTTAAACAAGTTTAAAACATGAAAATGAAGCAGTAAGCATGAATCCTTCCTTACTCACTCTAAAATGAAGGTACTTGAAAATTTTATGTATGAAACCCAAAACCCCAGTTCTCTTCATATGTTTGACTTCATAAGACAGAGTTTAGGGTTAGGGGTAGATATGATACATGATATTTCTGCTTTGAATATGTCTAGACCTTGTTTATCAACTTGAATGCTTACTATATGACATAAGAAGGTTATATATGTGCTTTGGTTTTTCATTTTTTTGAATTTTCTGAATTTTTACTCCCATTTGAATCTTGGTCAAATCCTAGGTTTGACCAAGGTTAAAACAAGTTTAAAACATGGCAATGAAAAGGTAAGCATGGATCCTTCTTAGTCACTCTAAAATGAAGCTTTTGGGAGGTTTTTGAAATTTCCATGTTTGAAACCCAAAATCACTTCTCTTCATGCTTGACTTCATAAGGCGAGTTTAGGGTTAGGGGGTAGATACATGATTTGTTTGGTTTGAATATGTCTAGACCTTGTTTATCAACTTGAATGCTTACTATATGACATCAAAAGACTATGTTCTTTGGTTTTTCCTTTTTTGAATTGTTATACCCATTTGAATCTTGGTCAAATCCTAGGTTTGACCAAGATTTAAACAAGTTAAGAAATTGAAAATGAAAAAGGTAAGCCTGGATCCTTCTTAGTCAACTTGTAGAATGAAGCTTTTGGGAGGTTTGTGAAATTTCCATGTTTGAAACCCAAAACCCCAGTTCTCTTCATATGTTTGACTTCATAAGACAGAGTTTTTATCAACTCCAGTGCTTACTATATGACATAAGAAGGCTATATATGTGCTTTGGTTTTTCATTTTTTGATTTTTCTGAATTTTTATGCCCATTTAAATCTTAGTCAAATCCTAGGTTTGACCAAGGTTTAAACAAGTTTAAAACATGAAAAGAAAAGGTAAGAATGGATCCTTCTTAGTCATTCTAAAATGAATGAAGCTTTTGGGATGTTCTCACAAATCGATCTAGTCTAGTACATGACTTTGATAAATTTTAATTAAGAAGCAGCAACTTAACAATAATTACCCAAAGTCTAACATTTGGTTCGACAACAACACAGACGTTACGCTAAAATGAGCTGCGAAAACAACGAAACAGCACTTTTGTAATCTTGTACTCGGTACTCCGTACTTGCTCCAGATAATCCCCATTGCTTCACTACTACGGTAGTCTTTGTACTACCACAGCTCGCATTCATTGTTTCCCACGACTATTGAGCTTTGGACGTCCATCGAGTTGTACTCCGATGGTACGATCTTGCTAGCTCGATTAATGGCGTGCTATAAAATTCTATACTAGCCGACAGATGTCCATTCCTCGGGTTGCGCGCGAGCCTTGAAGAAGGTAGCCGCTCTGTCCGTTGATTTACGGTGGACGGACAGGATACTCCGGACCGCTCTCGATTCATTTGCTTCTGCTCCCGCGTCCACGACCCTTCGCGGACTGAGATCCAGTGACTTCACTAAGAGAAGTCACCATGCGACTTTACACACGTGAGCCATTCGATCAAGATCCAACGCTCGCGGTTGATCCAAATTTCGAACTTAAACTAAACTAATATTTTAAATGGACTGGAACTTTCCGAGAATACGTCTTAATGTAAAGTTTTTCTGTTTTTTTCTGAGCTACATAAATTTTAATTTCAAATTTTAGATCGACCATGTTCGTTGGATCTTAACCTGATGGCTCGTATAGGTAAAGTTCATCGTAACTTCTGTTGGGTAAAGTCCTTTGGATCTCGATTCGCAAGGGAGCCCCTCTCGGCCGTTGATTTAGGATGGGCGGACCAGGTTGCTCGAAGCGAGGCGATAGACGGTTGTCTGGTTTTAATAGGGGAGTACTTCTTCCATCCCCTTCTTGCTTCACTTCCGGTCTCCTTCCACTTCCGGCGATGCCTCCGAAGTCAAGGCCACCATCTCGCTTGAAGAAGCACCATCTAGTGTTGACCAAGGACGCGGAGAGGTCCCGCCGGCGGTCTATCCAGATGCTGGCCGCGAGAAAGGGCCCGCCGAGAAAACGAAGGCCACAGCCGCGCTCGTCTCGGAACGGTGTCAGTCGTGCGGTCGAAGATTCCTGGTTGGTTTCCATCGCCATGTTTCTTGATTCTTGCTGGCCCGGAGGTCCCAACTCTTTATTCAGTATTAATCCTTTTTATACATATCTCAGTGCCCCACGACGCACCCTGACATCTTCTCGTGACGACTTCAACCCCTGTCTCCTGCGCTTAGAGGTTACCACTGATTGGACATTTTCGTCTTCCTCTCGTCACTTTGTTTCGATGCGATGATATTGCCATGCGAGGAAGCATCGGCGTGTTTCGAGAGATGAGCTTAAAACTCTCGTGGAACTCGCCTCCAACTTTCGCGATGATGTCGATACTTTGAAGGACGAGGTCACCGGCCGGGGCAAGCTGCATGATGTGAGCGTTCCATCAAGTGAGGAAACGAACTCTGTCATCAAGAAGCTCAAGGGCGAGAATTTGATGCTTAAGATCGAGTGCGGCTTTCTTCGCGAAGAAAACATCGAGCTATCAAACAGGTGCGTTCAAGCTCTCAACGGGAGCCTCAACACCCAACATGATGCGGTGAAGAAGATGATGGATGATAGCATCTTGAAGAAAAACAATATGGTGGAGGACACGCGCGGGATGGTCGATCCAATCCAGGCACCGCAGAAGGAAGTCGATGCGCTCCGAGTCCAGCCACCTTTGCGTAGGTCGCCGAGGCGCCCTCGCGCAGGTCAACGAGGAGCGCACGTCGCCGAGTAGGCTGGGGGATAAGGAATTCCAACGAGAGAAGCGGAATCACCACGTACGTCTGATGGAGGGCCACTCCGCCAAGTAGGCTGGGGAGAGAAACACGCCTCTCATTGTTCTTTAGCTAGTCCTCCGATCCATATTACTTGATGTTAAAATGGATGTATCTACAACTGAAATATGTCTAGATACATATATTTTAGTATCACAAAGTAAGTATCAACGTTTATATTGCCCAAGTCTTATTATCCATCCCTAAGGTGGGTCGCTTTTGTAACTACTGATTGCGATTCGACTCTTGAGACCGAAAGATTTTTAGAGTGACTAAGAATGATTCATGCTTAGCTTTCCATTTTCATGTATTAAACTTGTTTAAATCTTGCTCAAACCTAGGATTTGACCAAGATTCAAATGGGTTTAACAATTAAAAAATCAGAAAAATGAAAAACCAAAGCACATAGTATTCTTATCTCATATAGTAAGCATTCAAGTTGATAAACAAGGTCTAGACATATTCAAACCACACAAAACATGTATCTACCCCTAACCCCAAACTCTGTCTTATGAAGTTAAGTATGAGGAGAAGTGATTTTGGGTTTCAAACATGGAAATTTCACAAACCTCCCAAAAGCTTCATTTTAGAGTGACTAAGAAGGATCAATGCTTACCTTTTCATTGCCATGTTTTAAACTTGTTTTAACCTTGGTCAAACCTAGGATTTGACCAAGATTCAAACGGGCGTAAAAATTCAAAAAAAAAAATTGAAAAACCAAAGCACATATATAGCCTTCTTATGTCATATAGTAAGCATTCAAGTTGATAAACAAGGTCTAGACATATTCAAACCAGAAATATCATGTATCATATATACCCCTAACCCTAAACTCTCTCTTATGAAGTCAAACATATGAAGAGAACTGGGGTTTTGTGTTTCAAACATAAAAATTTCAAGTACCTTCATTTTAGAGTGACTAAGAAAGGATTCATGCTTACCTTTTCATTGTCATGTTTTAAACTTGATTAAACCTTGGTCAAACCTAGGATTTGTCCAATATTTAAATGGGCATAAAAATGAAAAAAATGGAAAACCAAAGCACATATATAGCCTTCTTATGTCATAAGCATTCAAGTTGATAAACAAGGTCTAGACATATTCAAACAAGAAAAATCATGTATCTACACCTAACCAAAAACTCTGTCTTAAGTGGTTTTGGGTTTCAAACATGGAAATTTCAAGAACATCCCAAAAGCTTCATTTTAGACTGACTAAGAAGGATACACACTTCCCATTTCATTTTCATGTTTTAAACTTGTTTAAATCTTGGTCAAACCTAGGATTTGACCAAGATTCAAATAAGTAAAAACATGAAAATGAAAAGGTAAGCATCGATCCTTATTAGTCGCTCTAAAATGAAGCTTTTGGGAGGTTTTGAAATTTTCATGTTTGAAACCCAAAACCACTTCTCTTCATGCATGCTTGACTTCATAAGACATAGTTTAGGGTTCGGGGTAGATACATGATTTTTCTGGTTTGAACATGTCTAGACCTTGTTTATCAATTTGAATGCTTACTATATGACATAAGATGGCTATGTGCTTTGGTTTTTCATTCTTACGATTTATTTCTTAATTTTTATGCCCATTCGAATCTTGGTCAAATCCCAGGTTTGACCAAGATTTAAACAAGTTTAAAACATGACAATGAAAATGTAATCAATCCTGGATCCTTCATAATTAATAAGTTAGTCTAATTAAAATGAAGCTTTTGGGAGGTTTTTGAAATTTTCGTGTTTGAAACCAAAAACCACTTCTCTTCATGCTTGACTTCATAAGATAGAGTTTAGGGTTAGGGGTAGATACATGATTTGTATTATTTGAATTGTCTAGACCTTATTTATCATCTTTTAAATGCTTACTATATATATGACATAAGAAGACTATGTGCTTTAGTTTTTCATTTTTCTGATTTTTTTAATTTTATGCCCATTTGAATCTTGGTCAAATCCTAGGTTTGACAATGATTTAAACAAGTTTAAAATATGAAAATGAAAAGATAAGCATGGATCCTTCTTAGTCACACTAAAATAAAGCTTTGGGTGGTTTTGAAATTTCCATGTTTGAAACCCAAAAGCACTTCTCTTCATGCTTGACTACATTAGCCAGAGTTGAGGGTTTGGCGTAGACTCATGTTTTTTCTTGGTTGTATATGGCTAGACCTTGTTTATCAACTTTAATGCTTACTATATGACATAAGAAAACTACGTGCTTTGTTTTTTCATTTTTCTGATTTTTTTGGAATTTTGATGCACATTTGAATCTTGGTAAAATCCTAGGTTTGACCAAGATTTAAACAAGTATATAACATGAAAATGAAAAGGGAAGCATGTATCCTTCTTAGTCACTCTAAAATGAAGCTTTTGGGAGGTTTTTGAAATTTTCGTGTTTGAAACCAAAAACCACTTCTCTTCATGCTTGACTTCATAAGATAGAGTTTAGGGGTTTGCGGATAGATACATGATTTGTCTAGTTTGAATAAGTCTAGACCTTGTTTATCAACTTGAATGCTTACTATATGACATAAGAAGACTATGTGCTTTGGTTTTTCATTTTTCTATTTTTCTATTTTATGCCCATTTGAATCTTGGTCAAATCCTAGATTTAACAAGGATTTAAACAAGTTTAAAACATGAAAATGAAAAGGTAAGCCTTGATCCTTCTTAGTCACACTAAAATGAAGCTTTTGGGATGTTCTTGAAATTTCCATGTTTGAACCCAAAACGACTTCTCTTCATGCTAGACTTCATAAGACAGAGTTTAGGGGTTAGCGGGTAGATACATGATTTGTCTAGTTTGAATAAGACTAGACCTTGTTTATCAACTTTAATGCTTACTATATGACATAAGAAGACTATGTGCTTTGGTTTTTCATTTTTCTATATTTTTATTTTATGCCCATTTGAATCTTGGTCAAACCTATATTTGACCAGGATTTAAACAAGTTTAAAACATGAAAATGAAAAGCTAAGCCTTGATCCTTCTTAGTCACACTAAAATGAAGCTTTTGGGATGTTCTTGAAATTTCCATGTTTGAAACCCAAAACGACTTCTCTTCATGCTAGACTTCATAAGACAGAGTTTAAGGTTTAGGGGTATAGATACATGATTTGTCTGGTTTAAATATGTATAGACCTTGTTTATCAACTTGAATGCTTACTATATGGCATAAGAAAACTATGTGCTTTGGTTTTTCATTTTTCTGATTTTTTAAATTTTGATGCCCATTTGAATCTTGGTCAAATCCTAGGTTTGACCAAGATTTAAACAAGTTTAAAACATGAAAATGAAAAGGGAAGCATGTATCATTCTTAGTCACTCTAAAATGAAGTTTTTGGGAGGTTTTTGAAATTTCCATGTTTGAAACCCAAAACCACTTCTCTTCATGCTTGACTTCATAAGACAGAGTTTAGGGGTTAGGGGGTAGATAGATGATTTGTATGGTTGGATTATGGCTAGACCGTGTTTATCACCTTTAATGCGTACTATATGACATAAGAAGACTATGTGCGTGGGTTTTTCATTTTTCTGTTTTTTTTTTTTACGCCCATTTGAATCTTGGTCAAATCCTAGGTTTGACCAAGATTTAAACAAGTTTAAAACATGAAAATGAAAAGGGAAGCATGTATCATTCTTAGTCACTCTAAAATGAAGTTTTTGGGAGGTTTTTGAAATTTCCATGTTTGAAATCCAAAACCACTTCTCTTCATGCTTGACTTCATAAGACAGAGTTTAGGGGTTAGGGGGTAGATACATGATTTGTATGGTTTGAATATGTCTAGACCTTGTTTATCACCTTTAATGCCTACTATATGACATAAGAAGACTATGTGCTTTGGTTTTTCATTTTTCTGTTTTTTAATTTTACGCCCATTTGAATCTTGGTCAAATCCTAGGTTTGACCAATATTTAGACAAGTTTAACACGTGAAAACGAACTGATAATCCCATTTGTTGACTCATTTAACTAGTTAATCCCATTTGTTGACTCTCTGTTGACCAGGCACTTGAGGTAAAAGCGAGTATATTGCACTAGCCGGTATTAGTACTCAATGGGAAAAGCGAGCACACAAAAATGCTACGAGTATAAGACTCGAGAGTATATCTAAATTTCCAGGGTTAGACTCGAGTACGCGTGTTGCGGTGCGAAGTGGAAGACGTGCAATTGTTGGCGGAGTCTTGTGCGAGTCGCGGTGCGAAGTCGAAGACGTGCAATCGTGGACGCGTGTCGCGTTGCAGAAGCCCAAGACGTGCAGACGTTAAATGGTGGACGCGTAGGACGCGGGTCACATTAACCACCCCTCGCCTTTATAGACGCCTCCTCGCACTCTCTCTGTCTCTCTCACTAGCTGATGCAACGCCTCCTCTCACGTCCCATCTTCATCTTCTCCAAAGAGAAAAACCCTCTCCCTCTCTGCCGGCGAGATGATGTGCAAGGAGAATGCGAATCCCATCATCCATGACGCCGTCGGCTCCAAGCGCGACGCCTCCCTCTTCGATGCCGTCCCCTCAACGGCCGTCGCCGCCGCCGGTGGCGGTCGGATCCCGCCGGGATGGGACCCCTATGAGGAGGTGCCGTACATCCCGCCTCCGAACCCCTACGACACCTGCATGGACGACCCATGGAACGAGGTAACTATGGTTTGCTCCCTTTTTTTGTTCCCCATTCCTCTTTGAACCCTATTTTTGCTGGTTCCCTAGTAACTATTAGTGCCGATCTGTAGATGGATGAGTATTGGGTTAATATTTGCGCCGATTTTATTCCATTTTGCTTTGACCCCTTCTTGATTTCATCGAAGATTTGGAGTTCGGCCGTTCGGTTAATTTATGCAAGTAATAATGAGATCTCAATCAGTTAATTTATGCAAGTAATCATGGGATCTCAATCAGTTATTTTATGCACGAGTCAAAAGATATAAACCGTTTAATTTTGCAAATAATCTGGAATCTGTTCAAATTCAGATCTGGAATCTGTTTCTTTGCCTATGATGAATCGTTGGGCACAAATTTTTACGAGTGGGTTCAGCGAACCATTCTTTGTGTACAAATCTGTTGTGCATGAGCTTTGGTTCGCTAACACCATCCACAGTAGACATATAATCGTCTCCACTCTAAGCTGAAGCTGGCTCTGTTTTCCTTACTTTGTTATCATGCACGTTAGACATCGTTGCAACTCCTTCACTCAAGTTCCGAGTTTGATATGGATCAGGTGTACGGCGGCGACGTCGGCAGCGACGACGAGGACCATCACACCAAGACTCGCCGGGTGAAGCGGAGGCTGCGGGTCGGCCGATCGTCTCCTACCTCGACGTCGCCAAGGGTGTCTACAGGTGCCCCTTCTGCACTAGGAGACTCGGCGGCACTGACTTCAACTGCCTCCTCACGCATGCCGAGAACGTCGGCAACATCTTCCCCAAGGTCGGCGCGTCGGTGAACCCCTACTCCTTCCGCGCCAAGCACAAGGTGCTCGGCATGCACCTCCGCAGCGTCCAGCGGGTGGAGATCTCCGCCGGGCGCATGCCTCCACTCAAGCCCAAGGCTCCCAAGGGGAGCAACAAGTGGAGGCGAGAGGCGGATGGGGTGGCGAGTCCTGGACGTGTGCTGCTGCTGCAAAGCAGCTTCTATTTTGTTGTTAGCTAGGGATCCCTTGTTGTTATGTTGTTAGTATGATGGTGTTGTGAAGAACCTCGAACCTATTACTATGTTGGCTGCTGTGTATGCGGCTTATTATCTAGGGAGGGATCCCTATTCTACTATATTTTGTTGGCCCTACTATGTTTTCTAGATTTACTATGTTGTGAATTTGGCGTACATTACCACGGAGATTTGCTTCTAGATTTAACTACATACATATGGACCAGAGGGAGTACTAGATTTGCTGCCATATTGGGCAAACAACGAGGGCCAAAAGGCACAAATAATTGAAGAAAGACAGAAATGCAAGCTTCTCTAGATTTGATACTAATTTGGTTAATAAAGACAAAGAGACAGAGGGGGAAAAGGTGCTCTTAAAAATGCCAATTCGCGCCGAGAGAGACAGAACCCAGCTCCTGCTCACGTACAACCAAACGCGGTCTCATCCTGTCCCACGCGGTCCCTTTCTACTAGCCCCACACGTCAGCACGGAACGGTCAACTAAACTGGAATCCTCCCGTCTGAGCTCCTTCTGCGGGTTACAAATAAGGGCTTGGCGAAAACGAGGAAAAACATAAGGCAATCTTATTGACTAATATAGCTGCTTATAATTAATAAAAGGATTAGCTACAACGTGCTCGGTTGCCCATTTATTAAGGTATAAGACGGCGGAGAAAGTAATCGCTAGTTTCCTCATTTTGCCCTGCATGCTCGCACGATTAAAGCTCCTTGCGCACGCGCTGGACTCCTCGTTTCCTTAAACCTCCTCGTTTCTCGGGATAGACCAACAGTTTTTCAGGATCTTGGTTTTTTTTTTTTGACAATCAATACCACATATATTCATAGCAACAAATAGTACATGGTAGAGATACATGAACTGACTCCAACGATTACAAAATAAAGTCTAAAAGATAGTAACAAATCATTGAGGTCTTCAATTTTTTATTCTTCGAGAACACAATCTTGTACTTTTAAGAAGGCAGCCAAAAATAGATAACTAACCATAGACCTGTAGATACCGATGAAAGTTCTCCCATGATTTTTTGAGCCGCAATGCCAAAGCTGCGTGCACGCACGCAACCATTAAAGCAGTCATACAACATCGGCAAGAGTACCAACACCAGTATATCAGGGAATAATAACCGACTAGCTTTGTCATCGTCGATGGAGAGCCGAGAGTATGAATCACCATTGTCGAGGACGTAGCAGCCGGGACAAAAACTGCGAGGATAATCCTCCCCACGGCAACAAAGACAAAAGATCCAAAATCGATCTGGCGAAGCAAGATCCAAAGGCCCATACCTAGAAAATTGTGATCGTTCAAGACCACCATTGACGCCGGGAAGAAGATCTCGTCGCCGAACGAAAGGCCGAAGATCACTTATTGCAGACGATGCCATCTCCATTGAGGGGAAACCAACAAGAAGGTGGCTACCAAAATCCTAACATAATCTAATATAATCTAATGAAAACAATACTTTTATTCGAAACTCCACGCATAGATCGGGTTCCCCACTCCTCCTGACGCCGTGAAGCCAGCCGGAGGAGGGGAACCAATCTATGGAGGAGGAAGAAGCTGGAGCGGCTAGGGCTGAGGCGGCGGCTTCAGGATCTTGGGTTAATGTGGCCAGGTTTCGACTTTCGACTAGTGGAAACGGGAAAGCAGGTGCAAATTAGGGAGATAACTGAACCACAACCACCCGCGTCTTAAGCATCGAGTAATATCAGGAAAAAATGCGCCTTTTGGCTATGATTACGATTTGATAAGGGCTCCCATCAGTATGGGGTGAACAAGCCCTCCCATCAGTATATCAGAGGAATTTGACAAGGGCTACATGACGACTAGATACATCACCAAAAAAGGTGATGCATGTCTCCTTCACCAAAACAGCTGAAACAAGTACATGAACGCAAGTACACCACCATAATAATACTACTACATTAACACAAGTACGAGTAATAAAGTAAGAGTACTACTCCCTCTAATCTAATTTAAACCAAAATAAAACTTAAACTTCATCCTAAATTTGAACTAGTGCCTCGTCCTCGTTCTTCGCTCATTTTCTGATCCAAGACGGCGCAGAGTGCCAGAGTGCATGGCACGAAACTCTTCATCGGTGGCATGCCATGGGCATGTCACCGGATGCATGATTTTTTTCGCAATGTTTTAAATTTGAATTTAGGCCGCATGTCACACGGTGACATGCAAAAGGTGCATGTCACCTGGTGGTGGTAGGCAACTACCCTCATTTACGGCGGCGTAGGCGACTGGACGCCGCGTGGCCAGCCGCTGCCTCGTGGCCGCCTCGGTTTCCACGCGGGAGACCATTAAACGCCGACGACCAACATTCCCGCGTCACGGTTAGCGACTATGACTATAAGGGCAAAACGCTAAACTCTCTCGTTCCATTCACTTTCTTCCTCTCTCCACCTAACAAACATTTGTTCGTCGCTCTCTCCTCCAGCAATGTCTTCAAAATTCAGGTCGTCGGCGGTCAAGTACGCGGAGAAAAACGCCGGCTCGAAATTTCGAGAGACGCTTCCGAAACCAAGTGGGCTCGCCGTCGCCGCCGCCGCCGGCAGAAACGCGTCCGTCTTTGTGCTCACCGGGTTAGTTTCCTTCGCCATGTACTTTCGTTTCTTTCGTCGCTCTCTCCTCCAGCAATTAATGTGTTCAAACTTCAGGTCGCCGGCGGTCAAGTACGCGGATAAAAAACGCCGGCTCGAAATTTCGAGAGACGGTTCCGAAACCAAGTGGGCTCGCCGTAATCGCCGCCGCTTGTGCCCAAATCGGCAAACAGCGTCCGTCTTTGTGCTCACCGGGTTAGTTTCCTTCGCCATGTACTTTCGTTTCTTCTTGCCCGGGCTCAAGCTCTTTAAGAGTCTCTATGGTTATACATCTTAAAGGGTTGGAAGTTCCAACGACGCCCGTCTTTGCACCAACTTCCACGACCAAGGAATCATCGTCGTCAGATGATTTCAACCCGGCCCTACCCGGCGAAATGAGGTAGCACCAACTTTGTGTAGTTATCTTCTTCTTCTTCTTCTTCTTCTTCCTTTGCGCTTACTTGCTACCGATGATTTCGCCCTGAAGGAAGCGGCGCCGACTATCGACACCACTGTCGCCATCTTGATGGAAAAAAACGAGGAGCTCGGCTTAGAGTGTGATCGCCTCAGGAACGATTTGGCTGCCAAGAAGAAGAATTCGAAAACTCTTGTGGAGCTCATTTGCAGCCTTCGCAATGAGCGCGATATGTTGAAGAACGAGTTGATTAAGCGAAAGAGAGGAACATTGCATCAGCGGAGAAAGCCAGCAGCATACTCAAGGCTGTGTGCCTCGAAAGAGACAAGTCGATATAGAGCACAAAATCCTTCTTCGGGATAAAGTACAGCTCCAAAAGTTGAACCTTGAATATCTTGACATCGCCATCCTTGCCCTTCTCGAGAGGCGAAGGCACAAGATAAGTTGATGCACCTGATATTGGAGAGCTGCGGTGAAAGAGAAGAGACATTGAAAGAAGTGAGCAGTTTGGTGGGATACATGAGTGACGTCGGGCGAACTTGCGAGAATCCGCCCGGCTGAGCTCAAATTCCAGCGGAACCAGCTTTCAGCAATGCATGTTATGCGCACCTACAACTTCTACTCATTGATTAGAGGTCGCACGACATGGCATTTTCCCTCGAAATAGTAATCTTGTACTAATAGTTGTACTACTTAATATGTACCTTTTTGTAAAATAATTTCTTACATGTATTAGAAACTACCCCTCTCGTTTCTGGATGCACCGGGACATTGTCATCCGGCCCTCTTACGGACAAACCCCCTCGGGAAGGACGGTATATTTTGCACATTTCGCTACTAGTACTTCTAATTCCACCGCTTATTTTTCTAATCCGTTAAATCGTTAATTGGATGACCAAGCGATGGAAGCTGCGATAGATTAGACCAACAAGTGGTGAATTGTGCAAAAGATATGTCCGTGTTTTATGCAAAAAGAGTGATATGGGGATCTGGTGGAATCTTGAATTTCCTCTTGATGGTAGGCATGCTTCACTTATATAGCTGGAGTACATTGCGGACCTGGTGCATTTCGTCGATGCCGATCAGCTATTTTTGCTTATCAGGAAGAAAAGGTAGTACTAGCCTTTTACGTGAGATGTCTTTTCGGTGCTACGGAGTTGTGCATTCCTTTGCTTGCTTTGTCTGTCGGTGACTTTGCCAAGCTGACTTTGCCATGACTTTGGGTGGCGATATGTGGACCACGGTTGTAAGTGACTCAAAGTCAACGACTTTGGGGACTCCTGAATGCTTCGTATATTTACGACGGTTTCTGAATTATGTACTCCGTACAACTTTTGTAATATTGGTCAAACTAGTTTTGACCAGGGTTTTGTGTAGGGTGGTTTTTTTGGTTGGTCCAAATGGTGTTGTGTGGTCCAAATGTGATGTATCATCACACCACCCTGTGCCCCCCTCCCCACCCCACCCCTAGGTTTTGGTAATGCCATTACGATACATGCTTCTTAGAAGGAGTACATTTTTTCCGTTAGGGCATGACAATTTTGAAAAATTCAAAAAAAAATGGGAAGACAGAATGGTAACATCATTTTCCATGTGATGATGCACCCCTGTGCCAAATTTTGGTTCATTTTAAGAATGTAAGGTGACAAATTACTCGAGGAAGCTAGTTGGAGTAGACGGGCATGATCGGATTGGCATAGGGGATTTATTTTTTGAAGGATGTTATTTTTCATAGACAATATCGACACAAAAAATAAAATGTTAAGGTCTCATATTATTCTGAATGATTTTGAATTACTTATGACGTTTGGAAGTATTGGTATACATGAGTCCCACATGAAGTTAAATGGTCCCAAAAAAAAGTTTCGTACACGTCTCCCAGAAAGTGGAAAGTCGAGTACATGCATGACTTCACGCGTCACTACTGGATACAGAGAGTCAGAGGCTATAACATAATCGGCCTCATCATCTCTCGCGAGCTCGTCCTCTCCACTCCCCCAACTTGCCTCCCCCACCATGAAAACCCCCATCCACTCACCGCACCTCTGAGGCATCGACTTTCCGTTTCCAACCACAGCGGCATGAAGATAGGTATTGCATACGAGGCGGAGCAATAGGCGACCGCCCACGCAGAGGATGCCTCTACGGTAGTGGCCGTCGCGGTGGGTGAGGCTTCACCGGGCACCCAGGCCGCTCGTCTCCTCTGCTTGTCGGATTCTTCGACCTCGGTCGAAATGGGCGTCCTGGCCGTCACGACGGGTGAGGCTTCACCGGGCACCCATGCCGCTCGTCTCCTCTGCTTGTCTGGTTCTTCGACCTCGGTCGAAAGCAGGCGTCCTGGCCGTCGAGCGAAGGTGGATACCAATGTTGTTTATCCCGCCGAAGATGTGCACGGCGTTGCAGGCCACCACGGCGAGGTCTTCCCTAGGCCCGATGCTTTGGACGCGAACCTCGACCCCTTCGACGATTTTGGCCCAAGCGTTCGGTTCCAGGAGGATGTTGAGGGTGATGACGAGGAGGTACTTCTCTTTTACCGAAAGCTTGTCCCAACCCTCTTTGTGTCATATTGCTGTTCACATGGTTTGCACGAGCCTGGTTCTTGATTGATTTGATATCCTACCTTGTTCTTGTAGATGTAATTGATTCTACGATTCGTAAGATCAGATTCTAGTTTAATTTCGACTAATCTGCCATGTAGTCATATAATCAATTTATGTGTTCATACTTAGTGGACTTGCAATTGTTGTGGCTTATGTTCATGGTTGTTCATCGGGTTTCTCATGATTTATTACGATTTCTTCTGCCATTTACTTGTTCTACACATTTAATTTTAGGGTTTCTAAGGTTTGATTATGTTAGTGGAGTATTTATTCGATCTGTCATAAAAAACCTGATTATGTAGTACTTAATAATTCATAGGAGTATTCTGATGACATGGACAACAACAAGGTGCGCAGGGACCGGAAAAGCCGCTATGTTCTCAAGCGGCTGAAGGGTGGTGAAATTCGTTTCTGCATGCGCGGGGAGCTATTTTGCCCATTATGTGGCAAATTTCTCTAGAAGGACATCCACGGCTGATCCAACATGCGATGGGTGTAGGCCTAAGTACATAGGGGAAACACCGCCACCGCAACCAAGGCCAAGCACGCATCATATGGCCTCTTCCTCCAGAATTACGTCTTGCCTAGCTTGCTCCACGTCAACGCCCTGCTGCTAGCCCTCATGCTCCTGGTCATGTTTAAAGTTCATATGTGTAATCTTAATCCCTTTGGAAGTTCAGCATTAAACTCTACTAGTACAACCGTGGTGGTCTTGTGATGTAGTACTCTTTTGATGCATTTGTGATGTAGTAGTACTTTTTTTGAAATGATATAGTACTATCTAAGAAAAGTACTCCCTCCGATTCACATTCATTTCACATCAAGAAATATGGATCAGAGCGAGGGAGTAAATTAAACATGGCATCTCGTGCATGAAGCTTGACATATCGATCAGGTTGGCTAGAATAGCAATACAATGCTGCTCATTAGGCAAATGCATGCCATGTACGATAGTATACATCCAGTAAAGAAGTCTATACTGACATAAAAAAACTATTTTGGGGATGAGAGTCAATTGGGGCATCTACAATATAGAAAATCTTGCTCGTAGATGATTTTGGCTAAGAGGGTTTTACTCACATTACACGTGCCACTTTCCTTGTCTGCAAAACAAGTTCCAATAAAGGGAGAGGAAAGAAGAGGGTATTGTGGGCGAGATTGAACACATTTTTTATGTGTTAAGCTGAGGCCTCGTTTAGATGAGGATTTTGACTTATGCCTAACAGCTCAACACACCCACAAATAATTCTGCTTGCGCGCACCACCGTTCATTAAAATAACAATATTAGCTCGCAAGATTAAGAACGAAGTGAATTTAAGTAACTTGGTAAGCTTTTCAAGCAATATATTCAGAGAAAGAGCACACATGTTCGGCTCAAAATAATCATAAGAGAAGAACAATAAATCTAAGGCACCACATGGATTCATACCTTGAGTCGACGCTGGCTCGTAGGAGGGCGGCCGCGCCTCGAGGATGCCGGGGACGTCTCCACCTCGGTCTCACATGTGACGGCTTATCGGCGGGAGGAGCGCCCCGCCATGGCGAATTTATATCAAGAGAGGAGAGCCCGATGACGCTACTGACGCCTCAACCTTGATAGCACCGACCTGTTGCTCCGCACCGAGATGCGCCACGTGCAAGATTTAGCGGATGCATCAATTTTAGAGATATGTCATGATCATTGTAACAAATTTCAACGTGATGATGATTTGATCTTGTACTCGGCCTTGAACATAAGAACTAGTACAATCTCACATTTTTTTATCATTATCCTTTGCGAGATTTAGCGGATGCGCCAAATTCAGAGAAATATCATGATCATGGTAACACAATTTTCAATGTAATGATGATTTCATGTTGCACTCGACCTTGAACATAAGTACTAGTATGGTCTCACAAATTTGTATCATTATACTTTGCAAGTTTTAGTGGATGTGCCCATTTTCAGAGGTAGATCATGATCATGGTAAGTTGGTAACAAATTTTCAACGTGATGATGATTTGATTTTGCACTCGGCCTTGAACAGAGGTACTAGTACGGTCTCACAATTTTTTATCATTATACTTGGACGGTGGCCAAATTCAAAATCTCATAGCGGCAAAACTTCCCGCCCACAACATACAAAAATTTCACACGCTTCCAAATTCCCATTCTACCCCTGTGGAGATGGCAGCAAAGTCGGTTGGTGGGGGGGTCTGCCCGTCATTTTTTGGATCACCACCTCCCTAGCCCGGAAACCCTCCCAAAAAAAATACATTTCCTTCAGACCACCCAGGAACTTCCCAAGTCCCTCTCTCCCACCTCCACGACCACCGCACCGGAACATCCCCGCCGGACTTCCCTGGCCTACCCGAGCCCTCGCGATCCTCGTCATCCGGCTGCCTGCCGGAGCCGCTTCATCGACGCCGTCATCAACCGGACCGGATCATCCCCGTCGAACCTCGAAACCATATGCTCATCCGGCGGTCTACCGCGATCGCTTCAGCTGCGGTATCGTCCACCCACCGGAGCCGCTTCGCCGGATCCGTCGTCCACCGCATCGTATCTTGCTCACCGACACCGCTGTGCATGAACCGGATCTGCTTCACCGGCGCCTTGCATGATCTAAACTCTTCTCTTTGTCGCTTTTCTATTGCTTGCTTGCATTTTCTTGTTTTATCATGGGGTAACCTGTTTGTGCTAACGACGCGCCGTTACGTTTTTTGCAGATGAGATGAGTAATCATGAAGTGTAATGGCCGTCTCTCCAACCCCAAGTAGCACATGTAGCGTACTTCATCACCGGATCTATCAACCCCCGGAAGATCTGCTGTGACTCCCACGAGTGCTTCTCCTAATGTAAGTCCCTTGTTTTAGCGCCATGTTAAGGTTCGGATGCTTGTTTGTCTGAAGCTCTTTTAGTTCATTCCTAGCTATGACCGTAACACGTTGCTATTTTCTACTTCATTGCTAACTTTAAGCGATTGAACATTTTGGTTTGCATTCCACTCTGTAGATGTAGCCATCATAACTTCTATCTTGCTCGATCGTTGTTACAAAAATTATAGGTATTATAGTAACATCCTGCTATTATTTAGTTCATGGCCAATTTTAAGTAATTGCACATGTTGGTTGGCATTCCCTGCTCTATAGCTTTTGGCATCGTAACTTCTATATTTGGTTTACATTCCTGCTCTGTAGATCTAGCCATCATAACTTTATCTTGCTCGATCGTTGTTACAAAAATTATGGCTGCTACTATGTTGTTTGTGCCAATTTTTTACTCAATGAACATGTTGGCTTGCATTCCCTGTACTACAGGTGATGCCATTGTTTTGTATCTAGTTCATTGTAAGCTAACAAAGTAAGGACTTAGTTTGGCATGCTATCACTCTGCTATCTAGCACTTTGTAGTACAAATAAACTTGTCATACTACTAGATAATAATTTTGCGTGCCATCTTGTTCTTCAAAAGCTGCATTATTGACTTGTTTCTCGACTTGGCATGACACTCAAATATGGAAAGCTGGACATATTGGTTTGCATTCCCTCTTATACAAGTTCTGAGTGATCCCACTATATTACGTATCTGGTCCATCCTAAGCTCCAGCATTAACTATCCTCTATGTGTTGCTCATTACAAGTTTATATCCCGAAACATCTTGATTTGCATCCCCTTCACTATAAGTTCAGGAGTATTATTTAGTTCACGGCCAAAATGAAGTAATTGCACTTGGCACATGTTGGTTCACATTCCCTCCTCTTTAGCTTTTGCCATCGTAACTTCTATTTTTGGTTTACATTCCCTGCTCTGTAGATGTAGCCATCATAACTTCATCTTGCTTAGTCGTTGTTACAAAATTTATAGCCTGCTACTATGTTGTTCATGCCAATTTTGTACTCCACGAACATGTTGGTTTGCATGGGACTCGACGGTAGTAAATCTGTTGTTTCATTCTAACATGCTTTCTGTTATATTGGTACTGTTGGTATGCGGCATGCACTCTTTGTTTGCTTATTGTGCGCATTACAATGATCTTGTTATAACGACGAAATGATGAGTTCCAAATTCTTTGGCAAACAATATTGCGGTGTCTTTGCGTTTCCATTGTTGTTGTCTTAACTTGTAATGTCTTTGTTTTGAGATATAGGTCTTGCATGGACAACTTAAAAGATTGCGGATCGCTTCATTGTATTGCTAGGTTTAATTACCATTCAATTTCTCTGGGTTCTGTAATATTTTTCAAAGCCTTGCGGTGATGTAATATTTAGTTAGTTTTTATAGTTCTTTCGCGCATTTTTCTTTGGTGCTTGTGGTAAGTGAGGCTATCCGACGAAATCAATGCTGCGTAAATATTCTCGATATCTAAATCACGAATTCCTATCCCTTAAACGGCCCAATTAAGCGAAATCACATACGTGTAGACGCAAAATCCTAAAGCGCCTTTTACGCGGCATATAAACGGCAACTAAACGGGCTGGCCCACTTACTTATTGGGCCAGCCCACTTGATTTCTTGTGGACCCCACACTTTTATTGGGCGGCCCACTTGCTTTAAGGTGGACCCCACCCACTCTTTGGGCCGGCCCACTAACTAGTTGGGCCAGCCCAATTGCTTTTGTGGTGGTCCCCACATACTAAACGGGCGGCCCTTTAAGGCGAAAGTGGGACCCACTGTGTTTTTGGCCGGCCCACTAGCGTGGTGGGCGGCCCACTTGCTATATGGTGGACCCCACATACTAAATGGGCGGACCCTTAACGGGAAAGTGGGACCCACCTGTGTTTTGGCCGACCCACTAGCATGTTGGGCGGCCCACTTGCTATACGGTGGACCCCACATACTAAATGGGCCGGCCCTTTAACGGGAAAGTGGGACCCACCGGTGTTTTGGCCGGCCCACTATCTTCTTGGGCGACCCACTTGCTATATGGTGGACCCCACATACTAAATGGGCCAGCCCTTTAACAGAAAGTGGGACCCACACTGTGTTTTTGGCCGACCCACTATCTTGTTGGGCGGCCCACTTGCTATATGGTGGACCCCACATACTAAATGGGCTGGCCCTTTAACGAGAAAGTGGGACCCACCAGGTGCTTTTGGCCGACGCGGCTTGTTGGGCCGGCCCATTTGATCAAATGTGGACCCCACGTACTAAATGGGCCGGCCCGATAGCAGGAAAGTGGGACCCACATGCTAATTGGGCCGGCCCAATAACTTCTTGGGCCGGCCCAGTTGCCTTAATGTGGACCCCACTTTATAAATGGGCCGGCCCGATACCAGGAAAGTGGGTCCCACATGTCTTGTGGGCCGGCCCTTTTGCCTGTTGACCGGTCAAACGAGTGCATTCGGCCCGGCCCACATGCTTAGTGGGCCGGCCCATTAAAGTTTTGACCAGTCAACTTTAGAGGTTAGGCCGGCCCACGTAACTAATGGACCAGCCAGCTATATAGTTGACGGTCAAACTAAGTCGGTGGCCGACAGTAAACTTAATGGGCCGGCCCGCTTAAGACGTGGCGAGGCCTCGTGTGGGCCTACCATCTACCACGGGGTTTCAGTAGGTTAACGCCGTTAACTGCCGATTAACGGCGTACGCACGTGTCGGTTGCATGACGTCGGCGATCAACGGGCTCCCGGAAACACTTGGGCAACGGTCCGATTTTCCGTGGCGGAAGGGCGCCCAAGCGCGACGGACCGAAAAAATCGTCGTAGGACTTTGCCTGACGCAGTTTCCACAACAGAACCCATATCGTCGGGTTAGGCCCATAGGCGACGAAAAATACCCCTTAGCGGACGATTTTGAGACGTTGTCTATCAGAACTTTTCTTGTAGTGATTTTTGGTATAATTTCCTTCCACAGTTGATCTTCCGAAATATTGCGTTCTGACGGTGCTTTTTCCAGCAGAATCCTGGCTCCGGTGCTCGATCCTCCAACAATGATGAAACATGCAAAATAGATGAAATAACATAAGTATTGTGTCCAAATATAAAATATATCAATGAATAACAGCAAATTATGATACAAAATAGTGATGCAAATTGGACGTATCAACTCCCCCCAAGCTTAGACTTCGCTGGTCCCCAAGCGAAACTGAACTCAGTAAACATGACCACATGTTTATGGAGTGAAGAGTCGATAAATAAAATACGGACAAGAAGCATCATATTCATTCACACAAGACATTCTAGTAAACAACTTCCTCATATGACTCAACTTGAAACAAGTATAAGGTAATCACAAATAAAGGTGCATAAGAAATCATAGTTGGTGATGGCAAACTTCGTTCTTGGTCAGAGAATAATTAACAGGTTATATTTATCTATTGAGCAGCGCTCTCATGTAAAAGTTTATATGGCACAACTTGCATACTCAATCATAATAGTCTCCTCATAATCATTGATAACTTGCAAAGCTATATTCATTCAGATAAAACTTGTACTAAACAAGGAAGAATAAAAGACATGATGAAGCAAATCACAATATAATGGTTTGATCACAACTACTCAAATGCTTGCTTGAGATGGAGGGAAATAGGTTTACTGACTCAACATAAAGTAAAAGACAGGCCCTTCGCAGAGGGAAGCAGTGATTAAATCATGTGCTAGAGCTTTTTTAGTTTTGAAATCATATAGAGATAATAAAAGTAACATTATGAGAGGTGTTTGTTGTTGTCAACGACTGGTAGCGGGTACTCTAACCCCCTTGCCAGACAACCTTCGAAGAGCGGCTCCCATTTTATTTTTATTTTGTGTGGCACTCCTTCCAACCTTTCTTTCTCAAACCATGGCTAACCGAATCCTCGGGTGCCTGCCAACAATCTCATACCATGAAGGAGTGCCTTTTTATTTTAGTTTTATTATGATGACACTCCCCCCAACCTTTGCTTACACAAGCCATGGCTAACCGAATCCTTCGGGTGCCGTCCATCAATCACATACCATGGAGGAGTGTCTATTTAGTTTAATTAATTTGGGACTGGGAATCCCATTGCCAGCTCTTTTTGCAAAATTATTGGATAAGCGGATGAAGCCACTAGTCCATTGGTGAAAGTTGCCCAACAAGATTGAAAGATAAAACACCACATACTTCCTCATGAGCTATACAACATTGACACAAATAAGAGATAATAAGTTTTGAATTGTTTAAAGGTAGCACACGAAGTATTTACTTGGGATGGCAGAAAATACCATGTAGTAGGTAGGTATGGTGGACACAAATGGCATAGGTTTGGGCTAAGGTTTGGATGCACGAGAAGTATTCCCTCTCAGTACAGGTCTTTGGCTAGCAAGGTTAATTAGCAAGCATAAGAGTCGAGGGAAACAAACAAATATACATGTGATAGAAACAATCATGCATCTTCCTTGTAAGCACAAACAATTTTAACTTCAGAATAATAAGCTATGAGCTAACAAGAAAGAAAGACAATGAAACATCTACATGTATTTCTCTTTTCTACTTAAACCTCAAAGTGTTGTTGCTATTGACCAATGCTAAGTTTGCCAAAACCAAATAGATTTATTCAATGCTCCCAAAGTGATACCAATACTAACAACAAGGTAAATCATATAGTAGAGATTGCAAACTAAAATAAGATGTGCAATATGTAAATGATAAGACTTCTCATTAATATTCCATAACGATAACTCACACCAAGGGATACATAGATAACCAACTAAAGGAGAGATACTTCCAAACTGCAACCCATCTTATATGATAACTTCCCTACTCATGATATGACACTACTTGACAGTAAAAAGTAAAAGGTAGTGATGATGTGATACCGCGGCACTCCCCCAAGCTTGGAACAAACCAAGGGGATGCCAATACCGATGATGAATTACTCCTTCGGCGATGGTGGTGATGAATTCCTGACGAGCTTCTCAACAAGCTCCTGAAGCTCATCAATCTTGTACGTGAGGTTGCGAATCATCTCCGAATTGTGCTCGATGCGGTTAAGAAGTATGTCCGATGGCGAGTCCCAACTTTTGGAGCTATTTCCCCACTCTTCACCTTCAGGCTTCGTCCTTCCTGCAGTGTTAGAACGATCTATATCCCAATTGCTAGGCAATGCTGCCCTGGGAATCCTTTCAATTTGATTATTGAAAATTAGATTGCGGAAGGGATGGTGAGTGCCTGATAAAGATGTCTTCGGAGCTAGGTAATGACGTGGAACCCCTCCTCTGGTGCGAATTCTTGCGCTTTTGTTTGCACTAAAAGGGTTGTCCACCACCTTGATGCTTGCGACGGTAGCACGCGGGTCTTCCTCCACCTCTTCTTCATCCTCTTCCTTGACGCTCTTGTCCTCCTCTTTCCACTCAAGATCTTGATTATCTTCATCCGGAAGCTCCTTGCCCTTGTTCTTGGAGACCATGGTGCTTCTAAACTGAAAACAGATCCTGGCAGAAACAGCTCGAAACAAAACACGTCGAGAAAACGATATACGGACCTCCAGGGGTCCGGGGGATTATATAGCAAAAAAATTCACGACAAAAGGAAAGTACCAGATCGAACCAGAGTCGGAAAGGAGCGACGAGGCGGCCAGACCATAGGGCGGCGCGGGCCCAGGCCAGGCCGCGCCGGCCTATGGTGGCACGCCCTCGTGCGTCTTTTCCACTCCGTTTCGATCTCGTAATTTTTCATATTTTCCAAAAACAGCGAAAATATTGTTCGGAAAGTAAATTGCGAACTTTTCATTACCAGTATTGTTACCTATTCAAAGTCGAGTTCTGGCGAACTGTCAACTTGTCCTTTGATGAAGGCCTCCGGTGTTTCCACTCGAATAATATCAACATCAACATTATAGGAATCACCTGAGATATAATGCTTGAGTCTTTGTCCATTCACCACTTGCGTAGCATTGCCTTGGAGAGAGCTAATTTTGATTGCTCCTGAACGATACACCTCCTCGACAACATACGGTCCTTCCCATTTCGAGAGTAATTTCCCTGCAAAGAATGCGAGGCAGAGACCGATACAATAGGACTTTATCTCCAATATTAAATTCTCTTTTGATAATCCTTCTATCATGCCATTTCTTAACTTTCTCTTTAAAGAGTTTAGCATTTTCATAAGCTTCACTTCTCCATTCATCTAGAGAACTCAATTGCAACAACCTCTTATTACCGGCAAGTTTAGGATCTTTATTTAATTCTCTAACTGCCCAATAAGCTTTGTGCTCTAGTTCTAAAGGTAAATGACAAGCTTTCCCATAAACCATTTTATAAGGTGACATTCCCATGGGATTTTTATAAGCAGTTCTATAAGCCCAAAGTGCATCCTTCAATTTACTAGCCCAATTCTTTCTAGTTTTATTAACAGTCTTTTGCAAGATAGATTTAATCTCTCTATTTGATAATTCTACTTGCCCACTAGTTTGAGGATGATAAGCGGAAGCAATTCTATGATTAATACCATATCTAGCAAGAGTCTTTCTAAAACCACCATGAATAAAATGAGAACCTCCATCAGTTATAATATATCTAGGAACTCCAAATCTAGGAAAAATAATATCTAAAAGCATTCTTAAAGAGGTCTCACCATCGGCCACTTTTTGTAGGTATGGCTTCCACCCATTTAGTAACATAATCAACAGCAACAAGTATATGAGTGTTACCTTCTGAAGAGGGAAAAGGTCCCATGAAGTCAAATCCCCAACAATCGAACGGTTCAATAACAAGAGTATAATTCATCGGCATGTCATTGCGTCTAGAGATATTACCAACCCTTTGGCATTCATCACAAGATAAAATAAACTTCCTTGCATCTTTGAAGAGAGTTGGCCAATAAAAACCTGATTGTAGAACCTTTTGCGCGGTTCTTTCTCCGGCATGATGTCCTCCATAAGCACTACCATGGCATTTACTCAATATCTCATGTTGTTCATATTCGGGAACACATCTTCGCAGAATACCATCCACTCCTTCTTTATATAAGTGTGGGTCATCCCAGAAATAATGCCTCAAGTCATAAAAGAATTTCCTCCTTTGCTGAGCTGAAAAGGTTGGAGGCAAATACTTGGAAACAATAAAGTTAGCATAATCAGCATACCAAGGACTGTCTCGCGAACTCACCTTTATTGCAGCCAATTGTTCATTTGGAAAACTATCATTAACGAGGAGGATCATAAGCAATATTTTCCAATCTAGACAAATTATCAAGCAACAGGATTATCGGCACCTTTCCTATCTACAATATGTAAATCAAATTCTTGCACAGAAGTACCCATCTAATAAGCCTAGGCTTAGCATCTTTCTTTTGCATAAGGTATACGATTGCGGCATGATCAGTATGAATAGTAACTTTTGAATCAACAATATAAGATCTAAACTTATCACAAGCAAAGACTACAGCTAACAATTCCTTTTCAGTAGTAGCATAATTTCTTTGAGCAGCATCAAGAGTTTTACTAGCATAATGAATAACATTCAATTTTTTATTTACCCGCTGTCCAAGAACAGCGCCTACAGCAAAATCACTAGCATCACACATAATTTCAAATGGTAAGTTCCAATCAGGAGGTTCAACTATAGGAGCGGTTGTTAAGGCTTTCTTAAGAGTTTCAAAAGCTTCCTTACAATCGTCATAAAAAACAAAAGGTACGTCTTTTTGAAGAAGATTAGTAAGAGGCTTTGAAATCTTGGAGAAATCTTTAATAAACCTCCTATAAAACCCAGCATGACCAAGAACACTACGAATACCTTTAACATCCCTAGGATAGGGCATCTTCTCAATTGCTTCAACTTTAGCTCTATCAACTTCAATACCTCTCTCGGAAATTTTATGTCCCAATACAATTCCTTCATTAACCATAAAGTGGCATTTCTCCCAATTAAGAACAAGGTTAGTTTCTTCACATCTCTGCAAAACTTTATCGAGGTTCCGCAAGCAATTATCAAAAGAATTCCCATAGACAGAAAAATCATCCATGAATACCTCTACAATACTTTCGCAAAAACCATGAAAAATAGCAGACATGCATCTTTGAAAAGTAGCAGGAGCATTACACAAACCAAAAGGCATACGTCTATAAGCATAAGTTCCATAGGGACAAGTGAAAGTGGTTTTCTCTTGATCTTTAGTTTTAACAGCAATTTGTGAAAACCCAGAATAGCCATCAAGAAAACAAAAATGAGTATTTTTAGATAACCTTTCTAACATTTGATCAATAAAAGGCAAAGGGTAATGATCTTTTTTAGTAACTTTATTAACTTTTCGATAATCAATGCACATTCTATACCCTACAACCACTCTTTGAGGTATGAGCTCATCATTATCATTAGGCACAACAGTCATTCCTCCTTTCTTAGGAACACAATGCACAGGACTAACCCATCTACTATCAGCAATAGGATATATAATACCAGCTTCACGAAGTCGTAATACCTCATTTCTTACCACATCCTTCATTTTAGGAATTAGGCAATGACTGAGGTTCAACAACAGGCTTCACATCATCTTCCATATTGATGGCGTGTTGGCATATAGAGGGAGAAATCCCCTTCAAATCATCAAGAGTGTAGCCAATAGCTCCTCGGTGTTTCTTCAATATTTCCAATAGCCTTTCTTCTTCAAACTCTGTAAGCTTAGAACTAATAATAACAGGATATATTTTCTTATCATCAATATGAGCATATTTAAGATTATCAGGCAAGGGTTTTAAATCAAAGACATGATCTTCCTTTGGTGGCGGTGTTGTACCCAGATCTTCCACCGGTAAATCATGCTTAAGAATAGGTTGGCGAAGAAAAATTTCCTCAAGCTCATCTCTTTCTTTCCTAAAAACTTCACTCTCGCTATTATCCAAATGTTGCTGCAAAGGATTATTAGGAACAAGAACAATAGATGCACACTGTTCCATTTTAAAATCATTACTAGGCAAATCAGCTTTATAAGGAGTTTTGGTAAATTTAGAGAAGTTAAACTCATATGATTCACCAGCAAATTTAGTCAAAATTTTCTCTTTCTTGCAATCTATAATAGCTCCACACGTATTTAGAAAAGGTCTACCAAAAATAATAGGACAATAATCACTAGCAGCAGAACCAAGTACCAAAAAGTCAGCAGGATATTTAATCTTACCGCATAAAACTTCTACATCTCGAACAATTCCAATTGGAGAGATAGTTTCTCTATTAGCCAGCTGAATAACCACATCAATGTCTTCAAGTTCACAAGAACCAATTTCGTGCATAATCTCCGTATAAAGCTCATAAGGAATAGCACTAATACTTGCACCAATATCACATAAACCATAATAGCAATGATCACCAATTCTAACAGATAGCATAGGAACACTAGCTTGCTTGGGTTTATTAGGATGTGAAACAATATTAGAAGCATCTTCACAGAAAATAATATGACCTTCCTCCAAATTTTCAGTCACAAGATCTTTAACTATTGCAACAGCAGGTTCAACTTTTATTTGTTCTTCAGGTTCTATAGGTTTCTTTTCACTTTTATGAACCGCACTATTTATAACAGAGTACTCCTTCATTTTAGCAGGGAAAGGAGTTTTTTCAATATAAGCTTCAGGAATAACATGATCAACAGTTTCAACTACAACGCATTTATTAATATATGAATCAATTTTATCTTTATACGGTTCATGATACTTATCAAAATTCTTCTTAGGAAATTCATAATGAGAGGCAAAAGCTTTATAAAGATTTGCAGCAACTTGAGAATCAAGACCATAAGTAGCACTCATATTACGAAATTTATCAGTATCCATAAAAGCTTCAATGCATTTGTAATCATAATTTATACCTGATTCTCGATCTTTGTCGATCTCCCATCCTTGATGTTTTCCTGGATCCGATTAAGAAGGTCCCTTTTAAACTCTTCCTTATTGCGCGTGAATGATCCAGAACAAGAAGTATCCAGCAAGGTCTTGTCTTCAAAAGAAAGTCTTGCATAGAAATTATCAATAATAACATTACCAGGAAGCTCATGAATGGGGCATTTGAGCATTAAAGACTTCAATTTCCCCCAAGCTTGGGCAATACTCTCTCCATCATGAGGCCAAAAATTATATATGCGATTCCGATCCTTATGAATTTCACTTGGAGGATAGAACTTAGAATAAAACCGGGGCACAATATTATTCCATTCAAGAGAATCCCCATTATCCAGTAATTTATACCAATGCGCCGCTTTACCAGACAGCGATATAGAGAATAGTTTCTTCCTCACTTCATCCATAGCAATACCTGCACACTTGAATAAACCGCATAATTCATGCAAGAACAATAAATGATCTCCAGGGTGGACAGTTTCATCCCCTGTATAACGGTTATTCACTACGCGTTCAATAATTTTCATAGGTATTTTGTATGGTATTTCTTCTTCACCTGGCGCCTCATCCAGTACCTTTGCAGTAGTAGCAGATTTTCCAAATAAACATTCGAGAGAAGATCTCTCCATAATGAATTATGGCAGCAGGCAGAAATAAAATCAGCACAAACAGTAGATATTTCCCTTACCAATTCCACTTACCAATAGCGCTTCACTCCCCGGCAACGGCGCCAGAAAATAGTCTTGATGAACCACAAGTATAGGGGGTGTATCGTAGTATTTTCGATAAGTAAGAATGTCGATCCCAACGAGGAGCAGAAGGTGTTGACAAGCAGTTTCGATGAAGGATTCACTGTAAATGCTCACAGACAAGTATTCAGGGGGTTTTGATGTAACAGGTGAATAAAGTACGAGTAAGTAAAGTGCGAGAGTAACAATTGCAGCGAGTGACCCAATCCTTTTTAGCACAAAGGACAAGCCGGGTTGTTTACTTATAATGACCAAACGTTCTCGAGGACACACGGGATTTTAGTCTAGTGCTTTCGCTACATACGGCTAAATAATCTTCATTGTTATGATAAGTGCTGTGTGGGTGAACCTATGCTAATGTACCGCCCTTCCTAGGACTGATACATACTTGTGATTATACCCCTTGCAAGCATCCGCAACTACAAGAAAGTAATTAAGAATAAATCTAACCACAGGCTTAAACTCTGAGATCCTGCTATCCCTCCTGCATCGATATACCAACGGGGGTTTAGGTTTCTGTCACTCCGGCAACCCCGCAATTGGCAAACGAGTACAAGATGCATTCCCCTAGGCCCATAAAGGTGAAGTGTCATGTAGTCTACGTTCACATGACACCACTAGAAGAATAACACCACAACTTAAATATCATAACATTGAATATTACTCAACCATAGTTCACTACTAACAGTTAGACTTCACCCATGTCCTCAAGAACTAAACGAACTACTCACGAGACATCATATGGAACATGATCAGAGGTGATATGATGATGAATAACAATCTGAACATAAACCTTGGTTCAATGGTTTCACTCAATAGCATCAACAACAAGTAGAAATCGATACCGGGAGAGTTTCCCCTATCAAACAATCAAGATCAAACCCAAATTGCTACGGCGGTGACGATGTCCAGCGGTGGAGACGGCGGTGATGATGGTGGAGATGATGATGATGGTGATGGAGATGATGTCCAGCCCGATGACGGTGACGATGGCGTCGATTTCCCCCTCCCGGAGGGAATTTCCCCGGCGGATCTCAGCCCGCCGGAGAGCTCTTTTCTCTGGTGTTCTCCGCCCGCAGAGAGCGGTTTGTAACTCTTTGTGAGGTACCCTCTGTGGCTTAGGTCTTCGGGACGAAGGGTTTCGTGAAGAAAAGGAGGCGAAAGGGGCTGTGGGGCCCCCACACCACAAGGTGGCGCGGCTAGGCCATGGGCCGCGCCGGCCTGTGGTCTGGCCCCACCTTGGGTCTTCTCAGCTCCCCCTTCTGGCTTCCTCCGTCATCTGGAAAAATAGGATTTTTGGTATAATTTCCTTCCACAGTTGATCTTCCGAAATATTGCGTTCTGACGGTGCTTTTTCCAGCAGAATCCTGGCTCCGGTGCTCGATCCTCCAACAATGATGAAACATGCAAAATAGATGAAATAACATAAGTATTGTGTCCAAATATAAAATATATCAATGAATAACAGCAAATTATGATACAAAATAGTGATGCACATTGGACGTATCAACTCCCCCCAAGCTTAGACTTCGCTGGCCCGCAAGCGAAACTGAACTCAGTAAACAGGACCACATGTTTATGGAGTGAAGAGTCGATAAATAAAATACGGACAAGAAGCATCATATTCATTCACACAAGACATTCTAGTAAACAACTTCCTCATATGACTCAACTTGAAACAAGTATAAGGTAATCACAAATAAAGGTGCATAAGAAATCATAGTTGGTGATGGCAAACTTCGTTCTTGGTCAGAGAATAATTAACAGGTTATATTTATCTATTGAGCAGCGCTCTCATGTAAAAGTTTATATGGCACAACTTGCATACTCAATCATAATAGTCTCCTCATAATCATTGATAACTTGCAAAGCTATATTCATTCAGATAAAACTTGTACTAAACAAGGAAGAATAAAAGACATGATGAAGCAAATCACAATATAATGGTTTGATCACAACTACTCAAATGCTTGCTTGAGATGGAGGGAAATAGGTTCTTGACTCAACATAAAGTAAAAGACAGGCCCTTCACAGGAGAGCGTTGATTAAATCATGTGCTAGAGCTTTTTCAGTTTTGAAATCATATAGAGATAATAAAAGTAACATTTTGAGAGGTGTTTGTTGTTGTCAACGACTGGTAGCGGGTACTCTAACCCCCTTGCCAGACAACCTTCGAAGAGCGGCTCCCATTTTATTTTTATTTTGTGTGGCACTCCTTCCAACCTTTCTTTCTCAAACCATGGCTAACCGAATCCTCGGGTACCTGCCAACAATCTCATACCATGAAGGAGTGCCTTTTTATTTTAGTTTTATTATGATGACACTCCCCCAACCTTTGCTTACACAAGCCATGGCTAACCGAATCCTTGGTGCCGTCCATCAATCACATACCATGGAGGAGTGTCTATTTAGTTTAATTAATTTGGGGTAGAATCCCATTGCCAGCTCTTTTTGCAAAATTATTGGATAAGCGGATGAAGCCACTAGTCCATTGGTGAAAGTTGCCCAACAAGATTGAAAGATAAAACACCACATACTTCCTCATGAGCTATAAAACATTGACACAAATAAGAGATAATAAGTTTTGAATTGTTTAAAGGTAGCACACGAAGTATTTACTTGGGATGGCAGAAAATACCATGTAGTAGGTAGGTATGGTGGACACAAATGGCATAGGTTTGGGCTAAGGTTTGGATGCACGAGAAGTATTCCCTCTCAGTACAGGTCTTTGGCTAGCAAGGTTAATTAGCAAGCATAAGAGTCGAGGGAAACAAACAAATATACATGTGATAGAAACAATCATGCATCTTCCTTGTAAGCACAAACAATTTTAACTTCAGAATAATAAGCTATGAGCTAACAAGAAAGAAAGACAATGAAACATCTACATGTATTTCTCTTTTCTACTTAAACCTCAAAGTGTTGTTGCTATTGACCAATGCTAAGTTTGCCAAAACCAAATAGATTTATTCAATGCTCCCAAAGTGATACCAATACTAACAACAAGGTAAATCATATAGTAGAGATTGCAAACTAAAATAAGATGTGCAATATGTAAATGATAAGACTTCTCATTAATATTCCATAATGATAACTCACACCAAGGGATACATAGACAATCAAGATCAAACCCAAATTGCTACGGCGGTGACGATGTCCAGCGGTGGAGACGGCGGTGATGATGGTGGAGATGATGATGATGGTGATGGAGATGATGTCCAGCTCGATGACGGTGACGATGGCGTCGATTTCCCCCTCCCGGAGGAATTTCCCAGCGGATCTCAGCCCGCCGGAGAGCTCGGGGCGCTCTGGTGTTCTCCGCCCCGCAGAGGCGGCTGTAACCCAGAGTGAGCTACCCTCTGTGGCTTAGGTCTTCGGGACGAAGGGGTTCGCGCCCAAAAGGAGGCGAAAGAGGCTGTGGGGCCCCCACACCACAAGGTGGCGCGGCGA